>NW_024962262.1:96730479-97330479 GCF_019238085.1 Lagopus leucura | reverse complement strand
ATGTGAGCTCCTTTGAGTAAACAGGGAAGGAACAGCTGTGAAATGCTGCTAGCAGAAATTGGATGTTATGGCCAAAGGTTTGTTTCTCTCTTAGACTGTTTGCTAGGGCATAATTGTTCAGGTACAAACAATCAATCAATCTTCAAGTGTAAAGAAAGGGTCACAGTGTCCATTTCATCAAACCAGACCGGTACATTACTTATATGCCAGCTTAAATTGTCTGCGGGAGGGAAGGATGTCAAAACGTCATGCCTGCCTCAGATTTGTTTTCTTGTAGACAATGATTTTTTGAATGTCTGGCTGTGGTGGCTGTAAGTGCGTTGCTCTGAAACAGGTAGTCATTGCCCACCAGGGAGGCCAAATTAAGGGTATTTTGGAACATGCAGCGGGATGCTGAGTAAGTCAGCTCTTACTTTGCCAGACGTCATTCAATAATGTATTTGGCTTTCTTTTTACCTTATTTTTTATTTCCTATTAGATGCCTGGAAGGGAGGTTTGTGAGCAGCAGCCGCTGGTTGCTGTACCCATGTAGGTACATAAGTTGTATCAACTTCTTGAATTCTTACTGGCATCAGAAGGACTGCCTGTGACTCAAGCTACACATGTGCATAAGTATTTACAGATCTAAGTCACAGTAATCATTAAATTCAAGTTAATGAGGCTTGTACAGGTTTTAATTTCTTTATGTGGGGCCCATATTTCTGCTGTTACTCTGCGCAGGCTAATTCACGAGCAGCTTAAGGACCCTGTTTGCCACCTTCATCTTTCTGCTCTGGGTACGTTTGGATTTCTGCCCATTTATTCGATGCTTCCTTGCCTGCAAGCTTGCAGCCTGAGTAGTTCCCCATTTCTCACAGGAATCTTCCCTGGGTATGGGAATAAAATGACGTTCAGGCCAAAAAAACAAATGTCTGCAAGGTTTCCCAAGGCTCCTGTCAGGAACAGACAAGAGATGCACAGCTCTGCTGCATGATGTTCTCCACTACAGCAAATGCAGTTGGATTCTTTGTAATGACTTTTTCTTTTTTTTTCTTTTCTTTTTTTTTTTTTAAAGACTTCTTCGTTGGCCATAAGAAGTAATTTGAAAACAGCTATTAATATGAAAAACTGGAAGATTAACAATGTTCAGAGAGGGGTTCTTTTTTCTTTGGAAGGAGAGGGGGTAGAACTGCAGGAAAAAATAATTGGCTGGGTTATATTTTATATTGAATCCAGTGCAAACACGGGGTTTATGCAAATTACAAAAATACCGAGTCCCACATGTAATTGGGGCCGAAAGTTTAACCTCTAGAAGTAAAAACACAGCCAAAGTAATGGAAAGAGTAATCGCCTTTAGCTCAGCATAGGATGAATCTCATGTTTTCTGTATGCAGCAATTTGCAACTTCCAGAGCAAGTGGAAAATGTTTTGATAATTTTCCATGTTTTAAGTGGAAGAGAGTCTGGTTTTAGGTTATTTTATCTTTTTCCAAAGCCAGAAAAAATTCCCCAGTTGTGTGATTTTAGCTTATGGGAGGTTTTCCAGCTAGCATTGGCTACCAGAGTATCAACTGTGCTTATGTTTGCTTCATTACAATTATGTGTTGGTGGTTTATGACTTTATGACTTGCACCTTGTTTTCTGCAACTGCTGCCTATGCATATGTTTTCTAAGAGATTTGAATTTTGAATCCTTTGCGGAGAAGAAAAACTCTCTTGGTCTTTTTTAGGGGGAGTTGCTTTGTTTTTATCTTCTGAAGTGAGAAGCCTGGCAAAGGTTCAGTCTGGTATTGCCTAACTCTTTGAATTATGGGTCCAAATTGTTCAAATTGCAATGAGGAGGAGGGAAGGGGGAAAAACAATCTTTTTAGCTTCAGTACCAAACCCTGCAATTATGAGCTGAAGTTTGAGAAATGTGTATGAAGAGTTATTTCAGTGAGAGCTTAGAGTGGAAAATGATAACAACCTCAGCTATGGAGAGGCTCCAACTTAGAATCATAGAATATCCTGTGTTGGAAGGGACCCACAACTTCTCCAAAACAAAACCATAGTGGAAACCCTCTGGAAGATTTTTGTCCTTCCAGATCTGCCATCTGCTTCTTTAGTTACCTGTGACCAACACATAGAGAATTAGGTAGGGGAAGGATGTCAGAAATAGAAGGTCCTCATCCTCTGTTGCTTTGGAGATGTAAACTTCCTGAAAACCTGCCCTGGATATTCCTGAAATTTTTTTCATGGGAACAAAGAGAAAGGGGGCAAAAAGCTTTCTTGCCAGAGGTCAGTGGGGAGTCTTTTGACACAGAAAAGATGGCATTCTTTTGGACCTAGTCACTATTAATGATCTGGATATGGCATCCTATTTCAGTTCTACAGGAAAAGGTCTCTCCTGAGCTCTTCCAAACATGTATACGAGTCATCTCTATGCTAGGACCGTTTTCCTAACATCTCAGACTGGTATTTCAGATCTGATGCCACTCAGTCCATGAGATCACCCAGTCATGGAGATCACAGGCATTTTTATCAGCTGGGAAATGCAGTAACATGGAAGTGGGATGCCAGAGTGATCCCCCAGCTTGTTCTAGGAGGTGGTGATGGAGGGAGGTGCTGGGAGAAGCTGCAAACAGAACCACTTTTATGATTGCAGGACAAAGGAAAGCGATTTGAGTAAACTCTCATGGGGAACTCTCATGGCACTCTACTTTCAGCTGGGGGAGCTGCAGTGCTAGAGGGGGCTGCCATCAGTCTGCTTAGGGAAATAATGCTCTTTTATTGCTATTTTAACATTGTTTTGGTTTGTTCTGTGTTGTTTTAACTAATTGCTTTTATTTTCTGTGGCCCTGTAGTCTCTTGTATTTTTGCAAGCAAAAAGATGCAAATAGTGTTCAGGCATGAGGACAGGGATAATGGAAGACTCTTACATTGATTTCACAGCACCAGACCTGGGGACGAAGGGCTTGGTCCTCTTGGTATGTCTGACTTTGGGAGCCTGGTAACTCAGCCACTGGCTCCTCATTTAATCAGGCATAAGCAACAGAGAGGAGATTAAGGCAATAACAACAGCTGTCAGAATATAGCCTTTTTAGTGGTGTATTGGAATGGAAGTTTGGCCTGCGTCTGTCTCAGCTGAGAATGCTTCAGCAAGTCCCAGAAAAGATGAAGGAATGAGTGTGTGGCAGAGTCTGTTCCCTGGTTTGCTGTAAACCATATGTCTGCCTGTAGCATACACAAATACTGAGTAGGTGAATAGGTGACTCAGATGTTTGGTTGGCCAGATTTTATGATTACCAGCACTACTTAGTCATGCAGGCTCTGCCAAATAACTTTCAGGCACTTAACACCTGTGGATGCTGTCCCTGTCAGCATGCCAGAACTGAATGCCATCTGAATAACAGCAGCTCTGGCCCCTTGATGTTGTCTGCTTGTCTAGCTGAGCCAAGCTTAATGCACACAGGAATTGTTTTACCTGCAAATGAAGCAGAGCCACTCTGCTTGGTGTTGCTGTGTGTGTTTGTACTGTGCAGGCAATGACAAAGAGACTATTTCTCATTGAACTGCGGGTAACACAAATGCAATTATCTGTGTTGGTATTTGGCCACTAAAAATACAGTAACATGCTTGGAAGCCAGAGAGTTAATGATTTTAAATCTTCATGAGCGGCTGAAGCCAGCCTTCTCCCCCTACTTTCTTTTTGCCTGCCTTAATGTAGAAGTTCCTACCTTTGAATTGCAGGTAATTAAGCTGGACTCCTCCGTGTTGAAATGTCACACTTACCACCTATAGGCTTCCTATCTCCAGCTTTAAAAGGAATTATTCTTCCTGCAGCTCCTGCTGCTCCTGTGTTCCACTCTTATTAACCTTGTGGTCACAAAGAACAGACCCTCCTGTGTTTTCATTAGATCTGCCTACTGAAGAGATGCAGCTGGGAACCAAAGGAAAATAAGCAGAGAAGGAATCGACTTATTTCACTTGTGAGGTGAGGATTGGGAAACAATCCTTCTAGCTCTTATGGTCCCCTCTGACCTGGTCCTTCTGCTGCATCTGTCACAGCCATGTTTTCCTAGTTTGTCTCTCAGCAAGAAAGTAGTTGTAGATACATTTTACTATCATTCAGCCTCATGATGCAAAACTCCTGGTTTGATACAGTCATAGAACTGAAGAATATTTTCATCCAGATAGGGACCCTGCACTTAGAAGGGCTCTGCAGCATGGTAGTGTGCTTCTTTTGTGTATAATCCTAAGTGCAACGTGAGGGCACCCTGTGCTGCAATGCTGGAAAGCACAGATGGTGCTAGAGTCTGTGAAGGATGTTCTGGAGCTGGTTCAGAGAAACTTTAATCCATTTGAGGAAGGCAATCTATCAAAATGTAGTGCATTATGTCATAAACCCCATTCAGACCCATTCACTTGTTATAGCACTTGGCTCCACTTACTTGGAGGCGAGCAGTGATGGTCATTTGGAGGTTTCTGTAGGGAAAGCTGATCCAAAACCCCATATTTGTGCTTCTTCTTCATTGCTCTTTTCCCACTCTGCAAGATGCATGGACGTGCCATGATAGAGCTGAGACAGTGCTGGATCTGCAGTGGATGCCAGCAGGAGACTGATTAAAAGAGATGACTTAGTCTCCTCATTAGATATTCCAACTCGTGCATTTACTCACAGGGCCTCACATACCTCAATGACACAGAAAAAGGCACAGGAATTCAAATGACAGCCCTTCCTTCATGAAGAGGGAGAGGATTTCAGGGCTTGGGATGGCACTACTGCGGGTGTCCTCCATCTCTTGGCTTTTTCGTACAATCTGAAAAGATTTCTGTACAGAGACACAGAGACTCCCAATGTGATTCAAAATCTCCTTTTTGATTTTGAGAAAAAATGTGTTGTTAGAGAAAAGAGAAGAGCAGTATGTGTACAACAGAAGGTGGTTTCCCAGCCACAGGAAATGGTAGATTTTTCATGATTACTCACAGGCAAGATTATCAGTTCACATATGCTAGCTCTGTTAAGTATTGAAGTCATTACCAAATCAGAAGGAGATCTGTAGCTACTTTGCCCTCATCTAGAAATGATAGCTTAGGATAGCTCAGGTGACTTTAAAAAAAAAAAAAAAGCAGTGCTCAAAACATTCAGGAAAGAGCCTATCTGCTGATGGTTATGGGCTGGAGGGATAGGAGCGTCCTTTCCCATCAGGGCACAGACCATGAAAAAGCCAAAGCTCAGAAGCTGGATGTTCTCAGCTCCCAGCCCACACTGCAACCAGGCACTGGTGAGAGCTGTGACAGACCTCACCCCTCTCCCAAGGGAGACTGAACTATAACTGGGTGGCTCAAATTGATGCGGAGCTCATTGCTGCGATTCTTTCCTTTGCAGTTTGACCTGGGAGAAATGTGGGTCTTATGCAGTAGGTGAGAATGGCTACAAGAACTCCAGTCATAGCACTACTGAGTGCTTGCAGTGGGCAAGCAGCTGCCCAGTTCTTCCTATGTCCTGAGCTCGCTTGATGTCTTGATCCTTTCCCTATCCTCCCACAGGGCCAGTTGTGCACTAAGCATGTAAAGCAGAGGCATGAGGAGTGCTGTTTGGTTTCCTCCCTTCTGATGTTAAAAGCTTCTTCCCTAGAAAATGTTTTCCCTTCCCTCAGGGCTCTCTTCTCATCAATCGAGAACAGGAGTTAGGCAGACACACAACTGATTTTTAGATCTTCATAATAAACAGTTAGCAAGGCTTTGGTATGTACTGTGCTCTGGAGCCCTGGGATATGCAGAGACACTGCTTTTCATTACCAGTTCCACAAGATAATGAAGTCTTAGTTCTCCCTTACAGCAGTCTGAGGACATGCAATTTTTTCAGGTTGCTTGGAGAGGACAAGGAATGGAAGGTACCAGAGGTAGGGAACAACCAGCAGGACAATCCTGAGCCTCAAAAGCCTCTCCCTCATGATGAAGGACTACCACTCATCTTTCTCTGCCTTTTTCTGTGTTGTCAAGGTGCGTGAGGCCCTGTGGATGTTGGATAGGATGAGGTCGAGAAGAAGGATGAGTTGAGGGAGGCAGGAAGGTCATATCCGCACTACTGCTGTTCTGCTTTTCTTGATGTGGCTTCTCTGTGCTGTAGCAAAAAAACAAACAAAAACAAACAAACAAACAAACAAAAAAAGAACCAAACCATTGCCTGAGGAGTTGCATGTTTTATTCTAAGATCCCTGAATATGAAGAGGTGTAAACTGTTTCCTGTCCCTCCAAGCTGTGGGGTGACCCTGCTCCAGACAGGATAAGGTATTTGCCTCTGTCCATAGTGGGATGCTTTCCCTTGCAGGCATAGACTTGTCGTAAGTAGGGAATAGTGCTGTCATTTCATACTCCCTGCTTACATGTCCTCATCTTGTTCCCCAGACAGCTGTGACCTGTCAGTGACAGGCTGTGACTAAGCTGTTAATCACAGGAATCCAAGTACATGAGAGATGAGTGCCCATCCATTGACCATCAGGCACCTGAGGAAGGAGGAGTTCAGTGGAAGGTTTGATGTGGGTTGGTGCCTTGGCAGGGAAGAGTGTTACCAGTAATATTTATGCAGTGAGAAGGAGATGGAGGGAGCACTTGTGAAGATCTGAGACAGGAGTTTGGTGATCAAGGTTCAGGAAGAGAGACTACTGGTTTTGTTAGAGAGTGAGACAACATGGATGAGGCTATTTTTAGGAACATCATGTCCAGGCAAGTGGATGACAGTCGTACTTCACAGCAGAAATTCTGATGCTGAAGTGCAAATGCTGCTGAGCTTGTGCTGCCAGCCTAATGAGCAGAGGAACATGACGAGCCAACTACAGCAAAATAGGGATTTAAATAGCATGGATCACAGGGGATTTGAATGGGAAAGAGGAGATGTGCAGCGGTAGGTTGCAGAATGAGTGCCTTGTTTTGGGGTAAGAAACCTGTACAGCTTTCCCCTTAGGGCACCATGAACATTGGAAGTAGGGTAAGCAGTGATGGTCATTTGGAGGTTTCTGTAGGGAGAGCTGATCCAAAACCCCATATTTGTGCTTTTTGAGAGTTGACTAGTCTAACTGGATGGGGAAGGTGCTGGTTCTTTTGTCTGAGTTGTGGAACTGGCATTGCTTCCTGCTTGGGTCTGCAGGTGCAGGGTACATATTCAAGCATACTCCCACTAGAAGGAAAAGCAGTTTTAGAAACTGGATTTTGTCTCCTTGCAATCTTTTTCCCATATTCCCCATCCCTTGCCTTGGAGAGCAAAAGACAGTAAACCAAAAAGGTTAAAAAAGGTGAAGAAGAAAAAGCCCACCATGCCCATTTAAATGTAACGCCCCAATTTGAACCTTGCAAAGATTCTGCAGAAAATGGCAGCTAGGTCAAAAGCCTGATGTGGAGGGAGAGGAGTAGGCTGAAGGAACAGCCCAGTCGTAAGGACTGTTACCTCACAGCTTGTGCCATGGCAATGACGCAGACCCCGTGATTCCAACAGCCAAGCGTGGACCTGCTATCACCCAGAAGTTGCTGTGGTAGGAGATCACAGTCACTGTCATGACTGATGAACAGTCTTCTCTCACTGATGAGATGGATGTCAAGTGTCGTGTGCCAGCAAGGCTTTCTTTCATCTAGCCTGCTCTATCTGCCAAATGTTTGGTCTGGCCCCACGCATGGGATTTGCAGTGCTGCTAACTAAGTTGGCGTAGGGACAGGGTTAATTGAACTGCTGGAATGGGTTGGTGGAGCCTCTTACTTTGGGTTGGGGGGCTCCAATTAGATGTTGTGCTAAACTGACACCAGAACCTTTTTAATCCAAAGCAAGAGCAGATGTGCGCAGAGACAAATCAAATTTAGCAGACTGTCTTAGAAAATGATTTCATTAAAACAGGTACAGTTTCTCTGCGCAGATTAGACCAGAGCTAAAGCGGTTGTTAAAGCGACTGTAGTTAAACTCATATAAATTTGAGTGCAGACAGGCTTTTACAAATTCATTTGTGTGGATCAATCGTGCTGCCGATTCAACAGAAGCACTTTGCAGAGCACAGGAAATAAGTTAATTTACTGGATGTCATTTGCGGGCCAGAATTCAACAGGCTCACCTGATGGTCAAGGCCATACCCAGGCCCGTGGAATGGGACAGTGCCATTAGTTATCACTGTGGTGGCAGATGGGCTGTATCTCACCAGCCTCCGAACATCACCTGCTCTCCCTGCTGAGCTGTTAGCCCTGTCCTGTCTATGTTAGAAACCAGTTCAGCTGGGAGCTTTGTTCCTAGCTCTGACTCTGCTGGGATATTGAGATGACTCTGTTTTGTGAGGGCAATATTCAAAGCTTTCAAAGGCTGGTGTCACACCCAACATCTTTCTCAGGCTCAAAATAATGACAATTTTCGTACCAGCTCCAAAATACCGACCCTTTCCTAAAGGAGGCTCCAGCAGGAGCGTGAACGAAGCTGTAGCTCATCTTTAATAATGCTACTTTTAAAAATAAATCATGTTTTATGGATCTAAACTTAGCCTCTCCAGATAAGTGAGTCCCGAGGCCGCTGTGATTAATATGCAGCGCTGGAGCGTGGCCCAGCAGGGCCCTGATTAATAGCGATGACATCATGACTTTTAAACATTCAGTTAATGCTGGCCCCAGTGACAAATGGGGATGCGCAGCATCGCTTCTTGTGGCATTTGTGTTGCTCGAGTGAGGGCTCAGAACGATGCCCCTTCACCTCCTTAGCCCTGCGGATAGGATGTAAAGGGCTGGAATCTGTGGGGCTGGGAGTCAAGCTCCATCCCCCCAACCCTGTCTGCATGAATTCTGAGTCTGCCAAGAGAGAGGCAGGCATGCTGGAGGCATTCAGGGCCAGGCTGGATGTGGCTCTGGGCAGCCTCGTCTAGTGCTTGGTGACTCTGCACATAGCAGGGGTGTTGAAATTAGATGGTTATTGTGGTCCTTTTGAACCCAGGCCATTTTACGATTCTATGATTCTGTGATCCACCTGCATCTTCCTCTGTCATCCTGCTATTCAGAGAGCTTGTTTAGGGGCCTGAGGCTACCTCCTGCTCCCTGCTGCATTCCTCCCTGCAGCATGTGCCCCTACTGCGTGTCAAACCTGGAAAGCTCTGGCAAGATCTGTGCCTGGAAATCATAGCTCGGGTCCTATTTATATTTTCTGTTCCCAGAGCTTGAACTATACAAGTCCATTGTGTGGAGGGCAATCTAAAAGACCAGACTGCTACAGCTTTAGCATCCTGCTGAGCAGGTTTCTTAGCTGCCTAACATTTTACAAAGATTTTTTTGCCTGGTTTCAACGTAAATTCTCCTCCACTATCCCATCAGCACCAGAGAGAGAAGAGCTGTTTGAAGAGCTCTGCTTGTGTGTTCAACTGGTAAAACCCTATAAATGCAGATCGCATTTTGGCATCCAAAAGCAATTCCAGGAGGGCTCCTGACTGTTTGGATTTTATAATATGATTTGTCTTTTGCAGATCTGTGTCCCACTGGCATGAATCTCAGGGACCAAATCTGTGGCAAGCTTTGGACTGGCAAACATCTGCAATAGACTCACCACTTGTGCTGTGCTGGGGGCTCTGCCAGGCACTGCTCTGTAGCCCCACAGCTGTTAAAGCTCCATAAAAAGGCAGTGGCTGGAGACTCTTGCATTAAAGTTATTTTTGGTCTGTTGCTTTCTCTTTGAACTTTCCTGTATCAAATGATGGCACTACATTTTTAAGAGCCTTTACTGTGGAATAGCTATGTTGCTTTGGACTTGCTTGGCATGTAAGGAGGCTTTTTTCTTCCCAAACCGCTCCCTCCAAATCCCAAGAAATCTTATGCTGTGCTGTACAGAGCATATTTCACTATTTTAAAGGTCTGAGAATGTAGAAGTGTTATAAATACATAACCTCAGAGCTACTGAGTCTCCGCCAGCGAAATGTTCACCTTCCCCTGTGTGTGACAGGGAATGCAGACATACTCTTTGTCAATGAGATCTTTGCTTTGTGCCCCCACCCATTCAAGAATGCCTCACCCTCATAGCAAACCCCCTCACTTCCTCTCTGCTCAGTCTCATTCTTTGCACTTCCACAGTCCTCAGCAACTGCAGTACTTTCTGCTGGGGCAGTGATTAAGTGCATCTTGGAGTGAAGGTAGAGACGATGGGATCAGGGGCATCTAATTTCGTGTTGTAGCCGTGGACTTGTGTGTGCTTGGTTTTTCCATGCTTCAGCTTTCTCCTCAGTGTCAAGAACAAATTGGTATTTGTCATAAGCTCTTTTGATCCTTGAAGAAAATGAAGGGCCATTTAGTATTTTTAGAGTAATAATAATAATGGAAGAAAAGGAATATATTCTGGTATCTGAGAACAGCAGGTATTTGTTTAAGAGCGTACTTTAGAATAATAGCAAAAAGGACCTTTAATCTCAGAATTTCAAGGCGCCTTGTAAACTGTAAACATCGATTCTCTTTCGTCTTGTTATTCCTTGTGGGCGTTTTACCACTATAAAATGAAGCAAGGAGACCTGATGACCTTACAGCAAGAATAAATGAGTATTAGTGAGAATTGGGGCTAAGTACAAGTGGGATTCGGGTGGCAGAAAGAAGTGGGGAGTGTGCTGGAGATGGGTGCTTAATGTCCATGGTATTTCATCCCTGGGGATGTGCATTCTGGGTAAGTCACAGTCTCACGGACACCTGTGAAAAAGAAATTTATATTGCCCTAGGGAAGCTGAGTAGTGGGGCATGTAAATGAGACTGGTCACTCAATAAATTTCTCTTCCAGAGACGTAGCTTTTAACCTGACAGGGAGGTGAGCGGGTGAGCGGTGTTGGATAACAGAGCGGACAAGCAGCAGCCAGGGAAGTTTTCCTTTGGCTCCTGTAAGTAAAGATTTCCTCCTAAAAGCCAAAGGAAGGGGCTCTAGATTTGCCTGTCTAAGAGGGTCCCTGCTTGTCGCCTCTACACTGATCACGATATGCTTTTTCTCTTTTTCTTCTTATCTTCCCCAGTTTCTATAAAGCAAGCACTGAAAACCAATTTGAGCTGTTCTGAAATTTTGGTTTTCTTTGTTTCTCTGCATTTCTGTTGGATTACGTCCCTGACATTATTGCCAAGAAGTTAAATAATACATCTAGAAATGGAAGAAACTGAATAATGCAGCTCTGCAGCTTATAGCTTTCCTAGTACTCTGCCAGAAAGCTTTTTGAGTTGAAAATTGTGACTGGCAGGCAAATTTAGACAAAAAAGTTTTGGAAATGATTTTTTATCTTTTTTTTTTATCTGATAAGCACCAAAATGTACTGCTGAAAACTGTAATATTCAGAGCAAAATAACCAGAGAGGTTCAGAAAAAGTAAACACAGATAGGTAGGAAACCTGTTTGCTTAACAGCTGTTGATGGCTGCAGAACATGGATTGTTTAAGAACTGTGGGCTGTGCCGCTCCGTAGCAGGAGCTGGACACGGCTGGCTCATCTGGAGCCCTATGCAAGATGAAGTGATGAAGGAGATTCAGACTGTCTCTGGGTTGGCTGAGGATTTCCACTTACTCAAGTAGGTGGAAAGATTTATATTGTTAGGTACTGTAGAACTGGGGACACTCATCTTGGACCCTGGGTCCCTTGGGAACCTGCTGGATCACCTGGATGTCTCCATTATCTCTTCTTCTTCGTGGATGCCCTTTGCTGCCTGCTCACACCAATTCCCAAGCCTGTTCAGGAAGCTACTCCCTCTTGCTTATGGGAATAGAAAGTGCTAATAAAAGCCCTCCAAAACAAACTGAACAGAACCCCACATGTTATGTCCGGACCTTGCTGAGTAATAGCAATCTGCCTCTAACCACCTACTCCTTCCTCTGCTTACCCTCCTGGTTGTTTATGACCTTCGCTCATTGTATCCTGTTGAATGGAGCTTGTGTATTCCTTACACACAGGAGCTGCATCTTCATTCATTTGTGGTAAACGCCTGAGACACTTAGGGCACTTGAAATTAAATAATCAACTGTGAAACAAAAGACCCCAAATGAGCACACAGACACATTGTCTGTTTTATTTGCGGATAAGTTCTGTCTAAAAGCCAGCAATGCGTGATGCTCCTTGCTGCTTTTTTAGTTTAAAACAGCTGTTGTGTACATTATTTGAAGCCATATACTTGCACTCTGTGATGTAATGATAACAGGAAGCAAGAGGTGAGAAGCAGGGATATCTCCTGCTTTTACAGGTGAGGCTCCAGGGAGCCTCTGGGCTCTGACGGAGATTCTAAGAGGTCTTATGTCCAAAGAGAATCCCCTTTCTCCTTTCTTGCCACGCATTTTTGGGAAAAAGCCTGGGAAGCTGTATGTGCCATCTCTTCTGAAGAAAAGCCACATGAGAGCAGTCTTGCACAGCACCCTGGGTGCAGGTGGGACATCTTCAGGAAGAAATGTGTAGCAGCGCAGTGAGTCCCTCCCTTTTCATGTGTTTTTGCAGGACCCGATAAGTGCATCTGATTTAAAAATTTGGAAAGACTGTGTGTATTTTGTATTTGTATGCATGTACCCAGACCTTCCCTCTGATCACTGTAAGTGGCTGCTGGGCATAAGCAGCTGGAATATAACATGTTCATCTCTTCTGCCAAGGGCACAGAGCAGCAGCTGGGCCTGTGAGCCTTGACATGCCACTTTCCATGTCTCCGGTCCCCTCATGCTGTCTCCAGCCCATGGAGAAAAGCCCATGTGAAATCTTAGATGGACAAACCCTTGGTTGCCATTTAGTCTGTGTCCTGAGCCTACGAGGGCTGGCCACAGAGCAGAGGGATACCAAAGGATGGCACTGAGCAGAGCAAGTTAACCCTGTGGGGTCTGATGGTGCCAAGCAGTTGCAAAAAAAAAAGTCTTGTTTTGTGTGGAGCGGCTCAGGTTGCTGGTTACCTGCCATGTGCAGCCACAGTTTATTCTTCTTTGTCCTTATTTGCTGCTTCTGAAAGATTTGTGCAAGCTCTGCAGCAGGTCTGTGAGTACGGTCCAAGACCCTTGGGGCTGCTGTATGATTGCCAAATGGACTTGGTGAATTGCAGCCCTTTCCCATGTTGCAAGGTGTTCATGTTGTAAAAAACACCTTTCGAAATGGAGGAGTGGGCAGCCAGCTTCAGGGCTGAGCTTATAGCAGAATAAACATACTGGCAGTGCACAAAATTAGACAATAATTGGAAAAGCATGTTGGTGCTTCAGTCCCCCAGAGAAGATCAGAAAGTTTCTAGGTGGGTAAGGAGCAGGAAAACTTCTCCTTCTGTGCTTTGTCCATGGAGTCAGAGGGATTCTGTTGAAACTGCCAGGTAAATAAGTGGAAGTTGTCCATGTAAACCCCCTCAGGCAGCTTTGGAAACCTAAACTATAAGCTCCAGAGATGTCAGTTCATTCTTATTGTCTGCATTTAAAATAATGTTTTATTACTATTATTATCATCACTTTTTTAGAAAGAAAAAAAGTAGTGAAAGGAAAAAGAAAGGTGAGGGAGAAAAGGAAGGACCTACCTCAGGAAACTATCAAGGTTTGATAAGGTTTGATACAAATAAGTCTTGGAGACGAGAAACCTTGCCTCATGCATTCTGCATGCTGTGGGAATTATGGAGAAGATGGAAATATATCTTGGTATTTAAGGAAGAAGATGAAGGCTGTGACATGCTGATGAGTATGATGTAGTTCCAGCATTTTCTTTTGTTAACATACTTTTGCAGATATGATATTTTCAGTTTATCAGTGTTGTTTTTTTTTTTTCCCTTTAAACTGCATTTTGCAGAGTGGGTTCTTTGTTAGAAAAGACTTAAAACCATGACTTTTTGTGAAAACCGCTGTATAATCCCCATTTTCAGAAAAGCCTAAGCCTGAGATGGTGAATGGCTCACAGAACAGCTGAGATTGGAAAGGGACTTATGGAGACCACCTGGACCAGCCCGTCACTCAAGCAGGGTTGGCTGCAGCACATTTCCCAGTGCTGTGTGCATTTGGGTTTTGAGCATCTCCACAGACGGAGACTACACAGCCCATCTGGGCAACCTGTTCCAGTGTTTGACCACCCTCACAGTTTTTTTCTAAAAAAAGGAGATTTCTTGGGTTTTGATTGCGCTGCTGCAAGGCCCTGCCTTCCTGATGGTTTGTGAGAACAGCAGAGGTAGCAGCAGTGTCCTTTCACTGGAAAGAGGAAAGATAACCCAAAAGGATTCCTTTCTACACTTACTTCAGTTTAGAGAATTGATGGGAGGGACCATCTGGAGAAAGCAGGAACTAATTTGAATTGGTATAACATGGCTTCATCTGATAGTGTTTTAGTTTTAAACCTCGCCTTGTAATCAGACTTTCACATTCTGTTTGTACTGAAAACAGACAGGTGCCAGTTGTAAAACTTAGTCCTGGATCTGGACTCAGTTTTTTTTTCTTCTCCACAAGCTTTAGGAAGCCTTGATTCAGATTTTCTTTTTGTTTTTCTCCTTTCCCTTTCTGGCCAAGAAGAAATGCCTGAGCTTTGATTTGGGATCTGTGAAAAGCAGTGAATATGCATAGTTCTTAAGAATTGCATCTTCCTGCATGTCCTGGAGTGTTACAGAACACATTAAATAGGAGCTCCCTGCTTTCCAGGGCTGCTGGTAAAAATTATCACCATTTTACAGAAGAGAAAAATGGAACAAAATCAAGGGCAAAATGACATGGTGGCTCAAGGTGACCCAAAGAGCCAGTGCTGGATAGAAATTGCTGCAGCCCTGATTCCTGAACATGCCCTCTGGCACCTGCAGGTCATCCCAGATGTCACCTCCCTCTTCTGAAGTATCACACCTCACGACCTAATCCTGCAGGGTGCCAGACATGTCTTGGAAGATGCCCTTAGTGTGGAGTGGAAGGGATCTGCACCGATGGGGATTACTTTGGTGGTGCTACTCAGGGCTTTGGTGCAGCACAGGGAAGGGAACTGGGCCTTTTGAGACTTTGGTCAAAGCGATCCTCTAGGCAGAATGATTGCCCATCAGTAAAGAAGACACCACAGAGAACCACCGCCTGGTTCTTGACAGTGTAATGGGATGTTCATGACAGTATAATGGGATTTTGGTGAAATGTGATATTTGATTCTCATTACTGGAACACAGCAGGGGCCCTTTAAGTCAGAAGAATTGATTTTAGAATAGGGCTTGTTAGAACCTTTCTGTCCCACAATCAATGTAAATGGGCAAATATCATTCTCTTTAAATCCAGTTTCCTGAGACACAACTGTGCTGGACACACATCAGAGAAACAGGAAGAACACTCCCATACACCATTAAACCTGAGAAAGCCAGACAAATTCTTCGTGATCAGGAAGACCTCCAAAGGGAAGGCTGAGAGAGCCGGGCTTGAGTGAGCCAAGTTACACCCTCATCCCTGGTGCAATGCCATTGAAGTCTGGAGAAGAGAGAGCAGAAGGGAGCTGTGAGAACTGCCTGCTGACACATGAAGGGACGTGTTGCAGGGAGGAGAGAGACCAATTATTCTCACCATCCAACAGAAGTGTGGAAAATATATAGGTCAAGTATTAGGAGAAGAAACTTTCTAGTGGGGGTGTAATTAATCAGCAAAGGTGAGCCAGTGGGAGCTGGAAAACCAGGCCTGCGCTTATAGGCTGGGAAAAAAAGAAAAATGTTGTTTTGTCTAGAAGGGCAGGGACTTGGGAATTTGGGTATGTGAAGTTTACATCTTGTCCCTGTCTCTGAGTACTAGCAGTTCCGTAGAGAGGTGAAATTTGAGGGATCTGCAGTTATGAACAGGTCCATTGCCAAATAATATATGTCCATCTGTAAGAACACGAGCAGTTTGAACATTGATAACTACTCAGTCATTGCCTTGCATAACTGCGAGGTGAGGTACACCTGCCCAGGATTGGGGCTACCTCCACTGTAAACATTATACGTACCACCTGTATTGCTAGGGAGAAGGCATTTATTGTTCTGTTACAGAAAGCTAGGAGGAATAATGTAGAAATGCCAGAAGAAATACTCTTGGGAAAATTCTAAGTGATTTAAAACCAGTTTTTCATCTTTGAAAAGTCTAAGAGTTTAAAACTTGTGTCACCTGACCTGTAAGAGGATGGTGGGGAACGTTATAATCTTGGAAGCATTTATAAAGAGTCTAAAAATGTTTTGCTTCAACCTTACTGAAGCATTTAACTTCTCCTTTGTGTTATATTCATATAATGCAAAAGCAATTTTTTTCAGCCTTATCCAAATGAGATGCTGTCATGAAAACTTTCCTTGAAGATTTCAGCACAATTGATATTTTCCTGCAAAACATGTCTTTTCTGTTCATCTTGAGTTTTCTGCCAGAAAATGTTCCTTTCAAAAGCCTTGGGCCAATGCTAATTACCATTATGCAGCTGCTGTTACTGTGGTAGATGCTTTAAAAACATAGCCAGTGAGAATGTGAGTTTGTAGCCTGTACCTCATGGCTCCTGATGCACTGGGGATATTTCATTTCCTCAGCTGACAGCATTGCTGCCTGATGGATGTAAATGGTAGAGCCTTAACTCTTACTCTCTCAATGTGACCAGACCTTTTTCTGTAAGTGTAGTGTGATGTGCATCAACACCACAGTGCTCAGGCACACTTACCTGCACAATGGCAAGGAGATGCTAAGGTTTCCTTGGAGCATCAGTATTCCCCATATTTCCCTAGGGGCACTGTATGAAGGTTTTTATCTTCTAAAATGAAATAAATATCATTTCTTCCTGTTAGAAGGGTATCAGACTGGCAACCCAGAGTCTGTGATTTCAGTCCAGGTTGATGTTGCAGCTAAGACATGTGCACGTGCAGATGCCAAGGCTTCCTTTGTCTTTTGTTGGGCATTCATGAGGATAAGTGAAGTGTAAATGTTCCCAGTCATCCATATTTTTTTCCTCTATCTCATTCCCTGAAATGGTTGTATACTGGGATTTTTATGATGATTGAAAAAGCAATGTCTCTTGCTCCATAAAGCAAGCTGAATGAGAAGATGTTTCTTCTGTCCCCCTCCCTCACATCTTCAAGAACATAGATATATCCCTGTTTAAGAAGTACACTTGTGTGGAGCCTGATTTCTTGGAGGAATTACAGTGACAATGGTTTCAAGTCTGGGGCTTGCCTTAATTTAATGAGAGGCGCACATGTCACACCCTGACAAGAACATTCAAGCAAGGTTTGTTTGGCTGTGGATGGTCAGGGCAACCACACCCTGACCATCCTGAGGTGATAAGGTGGCTCACAAGGCCACTTAGAAGCAAGTGCCAGGCCCTCCTCATCTCCTGCCAGAGCAACGGGGGTTGTTCTACGTAGCTGGCACCATGTCCCCAGCACCATCTGGGAAACACAGTGACATGGAAAGCAGAAGAGGAAGAGAGGAGCCTCAGCTACATATGAGGCAGTTTCCACCTCAGCTGGCTTCTGCTCTCCTAGAGTTTCCAAGTGCATGGGGAGTGAGAGCAGGACCTGCCACTGAGTGCAGAGGTGTAAGAGGCTTGAGGGCTCTGTCCTGTCCCTCTCCAGGCAGGTGCAGGGCTTTTATTTGAGCATCATGGTGTTAGGATTTCCTAGGTGACATTAAGTGGATTCATAGCTGCAGCTGAGCCCTGACACCACAGCGAGCCCCAGCATGTTATGGTGCCATTATTTGGTCGAATGAGGGGAATAAATACACCTGGAAGTAGAGAACCCTCTCATCCTGGGGCTCTGGCTGGCTGGATGTGAAACCTTATCAGTCCAGTGCCATGCAGGAGGCAGTGGCTGATGTTTAGTCCCTTCATCGGGCACGAAGTGATACTTGAGCACCGTTGCCTCCCAGTCACCTCCATCCCTCATTACCCTCCCTCTCCTCCCACTGCCCCCTCCCTCTATTACCACCCACCCGTAATGTATACTGCACCAGCACAGCACCACTGCAATAACAAACACCGCCTCATTTCAGCATGATGAATGAAGAGTTTTAATGAAACTGGCCTAAGCCGTTGCTGGCAAGCTGCCTGTTTTTTGTTTGTTTTAAGCAGGGGTGATCCATCACCCTCCCGCCTTCTCTCCAGCACAGCATCCCCAATCAATGCACCGCACCAGCCTCCCTCCCGCAGCCCTCAGTGACCCATTCCCATCTCCCCACCACTGCTGTGGCTCTCCCTGACCCCAACCGCTGCCAGATTTGCTCCCTGCAGTGGGGATTTTGGTTGGGCATCTGTCCTCTGTTAAGGCAGCAGGTTAGCAAGGTGCTCGGGAACGTGCATATGCAAATATCTTCTCTGCCTGTTCCTTTCCAGTCGACGGTGCTCACATAACGCACGTATAGCTCGCTAATAGTACAGTTGAATGTCTGCTGAGTATTAATTACCCTTGCAGTCTACTCTTTCATTAGGGTCTCCTGTCTCTCCTGGGACAGGCTGTAAATCAAAGGGTGACTCATGGCTTTTGGAACTGGCAAATATAAATAAGTGATCCCTGAACAGGGGAAGAAATAACACTGAGCTCCACCCAATATCTTGGCAAAGATATATATATATAAATAAAAGTAAATGCAATTTCAAAAGCAAGAAGCATTTCAATTAGGTGAGCAGGTGCCAGCCTCCAGCTCAACATTTTAGAGACTTTGTGGGAATATGGGTAAGAGGTCTCTATGCATCGCTTTGTCCTCTTGCACAGCTTTTCCTCATTAGAAGGCAGGGAGAAGGAGCCATTTTGTTCTTCCTCTTTGCAGCTGTTGAGAGAGTGAAGCTGAAGTGCATGTGTGTGAAAGGTGGAGTGAGGCAAGACAGGGAAAGAGCGACCCAACTCAAATCACAGGGCTTGGTATTGTATCAAACATGGGTTTCCTGCAAGGAAGGAGTAACTTGCTTTTCTAACTGTTCTCCAACTGCCGTCGGTATTTATGTTTCTCAAAGCCGCGTGATGAGCTGTGCTGAATAAATGCCATTTTCAAGCCTTTATCCAAGTATTTGACAGCTTTTCCTGGAGAATGACCCACTGAAGTTTATTTACACCTGAGAAGTCCCTAGGCAAACTGATTTGATTCCTTTAAGCAGATGAAGTAGTAAAATATGGGGTACAAAAGAGGCCATGGGAGAACCCATGGGAGTTAGCAGAAATTTCAAGAGAGAACTGGAAAAGTTTCTGGACAAAAGCATGCACGGCTGTTTTCATCTATTAAAGTTGTTCTGTGTGCCCACATTCTTGTTGCCTTTTTGAGCACAGTGAGCACCAAACTTTGGAGCATAGCTGCTCTTCCTGTAAAGTCAGTCATTTTTGGAATGGGGAGATGTGCACTGTCCTCGCTGTTCACTACTCCTGATCTTATTATTGAAGATGTTTCAAGACCACTCAAGTCACAAAACAACTTTGCAAGCTGTGGCTTTTTATGACAGAAAAGGTCTTTTCTTCTTCTCTTACCTACTTATTGTCTCATCCCATGATGATAAAACCCCCCTGTGGAGTTGAGGTAACCTTGCGTGCCCCCAGTGTGGACTTACAGATTTTCTTCTTTGGCTGTTTCAATCAGAAAAACATGGCTGTACCTTGTTAAAGACATCCAAAATCCCACATGGTTTATCCAAACTTGTTCTTCATTCAAAGAAATAGCATCCTGTACAGCTTGCCAACTGTATGGGAGCTGTTGAGTCACGGCCTGAACCATCGATTGATCACCTGAGGCAAGGTCTGAGTCAGGCATGGGAGCACAGATGAAGGCACCTGTGTGACTGGAAGGGATGGAGCCTGGCTGCACCTCTCCTAGAGCCCATTTTAAGGGCTGACTGCCACTGGGGAAGGGTCTCTTTCTGGAGTTCCCTTCTTTTGGAGTTTTCTACTGCTAGCCTAAGATGTGGGTGAGCATCTTATTTTTGATCATCTCTTTCCTCTGTGATAATCTTTCTAATTCTAAACCTGTAAAATGCTATCCTAACCATGCTACTCTTCTAACTGTACATTTGTTAACTGTATGCCAACTAAAGTGACCCCATTTTTTTGTAGGAGGCTGACAATAGTTGGACCCTATGTAGGGGACTGGAATGCCTGTCCTGTGTTTGTGGGGCAGTTATTCTCATCTTTATTCACTTGCTGTAAAAATAACAGCTGGCCTTAAAGAGAATAGTTTGACCTTTGAAATCAGGGTATCCCTCCAATCTAAATGCCTCTTTTGCAGAATATTTTTCTGAACCTTGGTCAATTTTTCTTGAAAAGAGCTTAAAATAAATGTACTAAGGTCTTTCGTTACCAGGAATGCATGCAGGGATTCAGTTAGTCGACTGCTGTAATGCACAAGGAGATGGAAAAAGCATATGGAGCCTGGGCTATCTAATCTAATCTCGCTATGTCTATATAATCTGGGTAAATGGCTAATCTATTACAGAGAGATAATAATAATTAAGGCTGCAACCAGGTTCCATTAGCAAAATTGATGTGCCCTGATCCCTATTGGGTTTACTTTGAAAGCAAAGGGGATTTTTTTTTTTTCCTATAGCTCAAAGAAAATTAGTCGAAGTATTTTTTTTTTTTTTTTCCCCTTCAGTTGCGAGGCGTTAACAAATTAACCCAGATTTGGAAGTTTGGCTCTTACCTATCATTTGTTTTCTCATCTTCTGGCTAAACATAGCTTTATCACTGTCATGTATTCCAAATTTGCACACTGTGAAAGCCTCTTGAGGATCCACTGTTGGATGTATTAGTGGAAAATAGGTTGTAAATCAGCAGAATCATTAACTCTTGCTTTATGTAAGAGCAGTGATTGCTCTGTACTTTGCAAAGAGATGTTCTGCCACCTATTTGCCCCTCGCTAATCCAAAGAGAGCATTTTTTCAGGATGCCTGAAAGGAGCTTTTCATTTACACATGTCCTAGATCTTCAGGATATCTGCAGTCCAGGTGGTGGTAACAGAGTAGACCAGATTTTACTCATGAGGAAATTTATAAGTATGGCACTACTTGGGTCTGACACCTGACACGTGGGGTTTTGTCTTGGTTTGCTTTTACTGCTCTCTACAAAAGATACCTATATTCTGTCAAGACAGGAAGGAGAATTAGTACAGGGCTGGGATAAGCAGTACTGTGCTGTTTCTTCCACGTGTTCTCCTTGTGGCTCTCCTGCAGCTTCAAGCAGATTGCTAAGCTAAGAGCTATATTTCACTGATTGCTCCAGATTTGAAGGGACCAGGTGCATCATCAAGTTTGGCCTCTAAATCATTTAATATCTTTAATTTAGAAAGGTCTACAAGAAAAAAAAAAATTATAACAAAAACAAAACACATTTGTACAGCTAATCCAAAGATCCCTACGTACAGATCACGGAATGCTGCTTAAAACCCTATACTGCCCCATAAAGGGGGCAGCTTTTTTCTTTCTTTTTTTTCTATTTTTTTTCCTTTCTATGCAGAATAGTGATTGGTAAGCCCTGCTCTGCAATGAAGAGTTACTTCTAAGTTCTTGGACAATCTGCCAATGGAAGTGGCAGGGAGCATTACTTCTTGTTAACCGTGAGCAAGTACAGTGGTGAAACCACAGCAGATGGGAGCTGGATTTGAACAAACAGTAGCTTTGGACTACAGATGTGCAAAATGGCACATGCTGTAGAAAGGGCATTGTCTGGGGGAGTTTGTACTGTGGTATCTCACAGATGTCCATTTACTGAAGAAAACTTATAACCTGGAGGGAGTTTAATTATTTACCGTAGGACCAAAGGTAGAAATGCTTAGCAGATTGTTTGTTTGTTTGCAGCTTTCTGCCAGCGCTCTGTAGATGAGAAGGAAGAGAGTTTGTCTTGCTGCGAGCAATTAGCTTTTGGCTGGGGGTTGGGATCTGCACCCAAGGATGCCAGTTGTCTGGTAATTCCAGCTTGTCTTGGTCTGCAATGCTTATAAAGCAGGATGGAAAGATGTGTATCCTAGGAAGAGAGAGGCAGTGATTTAGTGTTTGTGAAAGTTAGGCAGGTGTTTAAACTGGTCATGTGTAGAACATGCCGAGCCCAGTCAGAACTGGTGTGCTCGTGCTCCCGGCTCCTGCCATCTTCCTTGACTTATTCAGAAAAGCAGCTGGTCTAAGCTGCTCTGTTGAACTTGGAAAATACTCAGTACCCAGAGGGGATGGGGCCTGCACTGTAAGAATTTCTGTTGTTTTTCTGATTTGAACTTAATGATGTTTATGGAAGCAAGGAGACAAAAACAAAGGCTAGAATTGGACAATACATAGTTGGGAGCTACGTGAAGCCCCTTGGCCATGTCTTCAAATGAGCCGTCCCTGTTGTTCCTGGCAGCCCACATACAGCTTTTCCAGCAGCTCTGCTCATCCATGCCCCACAGCACCGCATCACTGAATGCTGCAGGCAGGCTTTGGTCCTCGGTTCTCTCTATGCTCCTATCTCTCTGACAGCTTCCTCAGCTTTCTAAGTGTTGGCCTTCCATTTCAGGGACTTCTGAAAGTGACCATTTTCTTACTTCAGATAACAGCAGATCCTGTGTTCTGTTTCTCAGTGCTGTGAGCCTCAGAGCCTTGGAAATAAATATTGAAGAGTGTAGCAGAACAGAAATCACTCCAATTAGATTGAAAGCTCCAGTAGTTTGGGATGGGTAACCAAGGAGCTATGGAGAGATTTCAGTGTTGTCTCCCTGCTTCTATTTTCCTTTATTTCACTCCCTACTGTTTCTACCCTATCCCATATGGTATCTGTCAGATACTATACTCTTACCCCCAGAACTCTTAATAAGGAGGAGATAAAAGTGCTCCTTTATTAATAATTGTGAAAAGTGTTGTGTGTGGAGTTCAGAATCATGAGAGTAAAAGAAAGACAGTAATTAGCTTGTTTCTGTATCTCTGCTCACTGAGGCATTTTGGATACAGTGAGAACATTTTTGACAGATTTTCTTTTCTTTTGGTTCCCCCCCCCCTCCACCTCCCTGTTCCTCCTTTTCTTTTGAAGTATCATACAAAGTTCTTGGGTTTGTTTTTTCTTCTTTTTAATGATAAATTCTATAATCCATGTACAGTTGTTTCTTGGTTTTTGGTTGTTGTTTTTTTTTTTTTTTGTTCCCCTCTGACTTGTCAGCGATATCGGCTCACAACACATCCCTTTGTTTGCCTGTTTTTCTAGGCAGTTCTGCATTTGGTCTTCTGAAAGGAAGTAAACATGCCAATTTTCCATTGACGAGCAATGTTTAAGAAGAAGTGATTTCATTAGAGGGGTCCGGAAAACCATTGTTCACCAATTTCCTTTGTCCCTTTGCAGGGGATAAAGAAAGGGAATTTAATAGTCTTCATTTACTGTAGGGCTGAGCCCTACAAAGATGAATGCAGGTGGCGTTCCCCACAGGTAGCGCACAGGATGAGACAAGATGCTGTCTACTGACTAGACCTGCTGTACCCCTAGGGAAAATCCTATAGGAAAGCAAAAGGCCTGTGCTTTCAGGGGCTGTGAAAGAGGACAGAAGCCTAAAAGCAGCCCTTGTGCGTGGTGCTGACAGCCTGACCAGAAAACAGAAAGGAGCTGATGAAATGCCTTCCCAAAGGCATCTGCTACGAGTTGGGCTAGGACAGACATTTTCTAACTGAAAGCCAAGGGTCCTTGCAACTGCCGTAGCCTGTCTCTGAGTCATGTCTGTTGAAGGAATAGCAGGTGTTTATTTCTCTTTCTTAAGAAGAAAGAAACTGAAAGCATGGGAAATGCGAGAGGAGCGCTAAATCGGTGTAGCTTTGTCCCTTATTTTCTTTTTGCATGTAATGGATCTAAGTGGCAAGACAGGGTAAAAGAGGGAAGGAATGCGACATCAGTTTTGATGACATCAATAACAAAGAAGACTTTCCCCACCTAATCTTGGAGCCCCCTTTCAGGGGTTCTTTTTTGTTTTCTATATATTTATTTGTTTTCCTGCAGGGAATAATTTGTTGACGTGCATTAAGAAATAAATGAAAGACCAAAACCAATACGGGATAGGCTTGAGAGATCCTTCTGATTTCGAAAAACATTTTGCAGTGGACAGCACCAAATGAGTGCTTGGAGCCAGCAAGAGATTGCTTTGACTGTAACATTTTCTGCAGGAACCAGGTGGCTCTTAAAGCATCCAGTCTGCGTAGTGTGCGGACTGTCTCCAGATTAGTATAGAGACACCTGAGTAAATTTAGTTAATTTCTGTCCAATAATGAAAAATGCTAGATTAAAAAAAAATAAAAAATAAAAAATGCTAGCTCTTAGTGCATTAATTAAAAGCTCCTATGAGACAACAAGGATGAGTGGGATGCAATAAAGACACTAAGAAAGAATAAGAACATTACTGTAACGAACACTGATTAATGGGGCTTCACATAGTGGTGCTAATGGATGTTTTTGAACTTAGAAAGGAAGCGATGAGACAATTGAGTAATGAATTTTGCCATCAAAAAATCGCAGCTGAGCCAACATCACCATATAAAAAGGGAACTGATTTATTGATTATAATGGAAAAGACTAGGAGATGGATTTAGTGAAGACACAACACATTTTTATTTTTTTTTCAACAGGAATATCCTTAAAAGGCTACTCATTTTTGTGTCCTTCCCCAAACTGGAGGAGTAGTAATTACATCCTTTGTACAGTTCCTGAATGTACTCAGCATTAGTGCCAAGCGTGGGGCGTATGAACGCAAAGCTTAAATAAAAATTCAAAGTTGGAGGAGGCAACAAAGAAGACAGACATCATTGTTAAAGCACTGCTGAGTTTCTGCAGCAGCCTGCCAGCAAAGTAGAGAGGAGTGGGGATAGTGGGGACAACACTGCAGCATGTTAATGGGGTGGTCTTAGGGCTGGTCCCACATTCTCAGTGCTAGAACCTCAGCTGAAAAAATATATGTGCAGGTTTGGGCATGCTGTCTTAGAAGGGAGGTAACTGAGCATTGGGCAATGATGTGCCTGGGAGGATTCACATGCAGAAAGATCTTTGAAAGTTTGGGACCAGCAGAGCTTGTATGTTGCAAAGAAGGGATATACAGAAGTCTTCATATTTGTAAGAAAGTCTCTGTTTTCACAGTAGAGAGCAAAGAGATTTTTTTTATAATGCTACTAGATGAAAAAGGAGGAGTATTTTTTTTTTTTCCCCATTAGCAGACAGTTTGGCTGCAGAAATCATTGTCATGGAACATCATCAACAGCTAGCTTTCAGAAGGCCTTAAAAGTAGAAAAGATGCAATGTGCGTTGAGAGTATCCAGAGCTGTCTTAATCAAGGATAATACATTCTAGGAAGGAGAGCCAGCTATGTGCAGTCAGTAGAATTTAGGGCTTCTCTACATCTCAAAACCCAGAATAAGGGCAAGTATTGAGGGGCAGGCTGTTTCGCATAAATCTGTGCGGTGTACCTGTACCTCTTCTGCAGCATCTGTGCTGACCGCTATCGTGGACAGGGCACGTGACTCCAATGGCACCATGGCCAGTACATCTGGCACTTACTGTGCCGCTCAGTGGAGCTTCTTTTCTGGCCTCCTCAGCAGTGAGTGAAGGAGTGGGTGTGCACAAAAGTCTTGAGAAATCAGCTAGCCTTATGAGCATGCCTTAACGCTTTACTTGTGACAAGTCCCAGCCCTCAATTGCACTGGAGTACAACATACAGCCCCCCCCACACTGCATCCTGCACACAGCCTTTTGGGGACTAATTATTACCTCATCCTGAAATCACTTTAATCACCAGAGGGAGGGAGGTGGCATCTGTTTAACATCTGCACAGCAGTAGGCTGCCCACCAGTTTGAGACATGCAATGCAGATAGAAACGTCAAGTTGGAAGTGCAAGGAGTGCTAAGCATAGATGGACGTTGCTGCAGTGCAAGTATGCCTCTTGGGCACTGAGCTCTGCCCTGTCTCCTGATATATTTTCCAGCAGTGAGGACCCTGTTGTACATTCTGGGAGACATTCCTCAACCTGCTGTACCTTGCTGTCAGGAAGTTTTTCTCACATTTGCTGTACGTTTGCTTTTTTCTTTTACTGTTGGTATTGATATCCTGTCTCCTATTTCCAATCAAGACAAGCAGATTTGACCCTTTTGTTCTTTGACCATTCTAATTATCTGTTTTGTTGCTCTGCTCTGCTTTTGTTTATTTTTGTCAATATATGCTGCGTAATTAGGTGCTCAGGAGTGAATATAGTGTCTTGCATGCACTCACATGATAGCTCCACACAGAGAAAGTGATTCCCTGCCTGCGCCAGGCAACTCCACACACCCACACAAATAGGTGAGGGAAGGTTACATGGTCACTGAAGACTTTGCCTTTGTCTTTGGAGACTGTGGGGCGTAAGTTGGGAGAGCAGTGACAACTGTGATGGGGCATCTGCTCCTGGTAGAAGTTCTCAAGACCTGTTCTTCACCATAGCAAGCCTTTGGGCAACCAGGGCCCAAAACTCTTCTTCACACCACAAGTTGGGAAGACATGCCAATCCTCTCTTTGAAACAATGTCCTATTCTCCAAAGGTTTGGAGGTTTTGTGAACTGAAGTCTCTCCAAACCCACGCTGCTTTGATTCTGAATCTTATCCAACATTACTGATTCGAAACACATTCTTTTTGAGAGCTTTCACCAAACTGCAGGAGCTTCACAGTGATGTGAGCATCGTAAGTCATCACACACGCAATGTAAACAGCCCACAGACCTGAAGGCATGGAGGAAAGGAGAGATTTGTCCAGTGAATTGGTTTGCTGCTTTTTTTTCAAACTTTGAATTACCACTGGTCCAAAGTCAGACTTTTTCTCTGCAAACTGAGAACCAAATGTCAAAATTTCCAGTGAAAGAGAAAGTGAGGAGTTTGGAGTGATTTGCTACATTGGGTTTGTGAGCTCTTGGTTGTAAAAGAGAGTTACGGGGCAAACCTGATCTATCCTGGAGTTATTCACGTTTCCTGATCTTTTGAGCGGAGGCTAAGTCAAGTAGCTTCAGAGCAGAGAACCCAAGGACCCTGCAGTGGAATTGGAATACCATTGTATTTTCAGGTGTAGCATATAGCAGGATCCTGTCAGTAATAATTGCACAGAACCATCCATGGGCACATCGAGGTACCCTATTTCTTTCTGTCACTCTTAATGTGCTTGGTTTTGCTGCAATTATCCATCTATTGATATCAGTGGTGAAGAAAACACTGGTTTGAATGGGAGTGATGACATGAAAGCTATCTGAAAGATGTCTTTGGTGCTGTGAGTTTACTATTTGTGAAGTAGGAAACAGGACTGCTTCCAGCAGAAATTGAGGTGAAGTGTGAGGCATGCTAATTATTGGGGTGGGGAGGTACGTTACTGTCTGCTGCTTTGGGAAAGCAAATACTGTTGCTGCCTAGACTGTACGTGTTGTGGGATCAATTTGGGGTCTTGCTGAGATCCTCAGGAGCAGTGCTGTGGAGTCAAACTGTGTTTCTTCCTGCTGTGTATGAGAACAGAGTTCCAGTACTGAAATCCATCCTTAGCTACAGTTCTGGAGTAGCTCTATTGACTGCACAGAGTGGTTGTACAGTCTCCTCCTCTAGAGATATTCAAGAACCACCTGGGACACTTTCCTGTGTGACTTACTCTAAGAAACCTGCTTTAGCACGAGGGTTGGACTTGATGATCCCCAGAGGTCCCTTTCCACCCCTTTGATTCTGCAATTCTGTGATTATAGCTGGACTTACCATGGGTTGTGACTGAGAGAAGGATTTAGCAGGTTGGTCCCTGGGGCTATTGAGCTGGCATCTCTCACCAGAGCTACATTTAGTTAATGTATACAATGACTAAGTGTTGAGGTGTGATACTCCAAAACTTGAACCCCATTGAGGACAGACTGATCTTGCATGCTATCAACTGTGTTCCCCCAAATGCAAATAAGCCTGTTTGTGAGTAACATTTTTCTTCCTGCTCTTAAAGAATGCTATGTAAGTCAGATTTTATAGCACAAGAATGACGTAAGATCTGCCTCCAGCTGTTTCCATATATGAGTCTCTGCCTTTGCTTTGGGAGCAGTTTGAGTATGTCATGCAGTATCTATCCAGTGTGTCTTACACTCAGACCGAAAGGTGCTAAATGCTGGGAATTCCACTGGTATTTGTTGATGTCTGGTGGCTGACTGGAGTGAAAGACAGATCCCAGCAACCCCAAGCTGTAAAGTGAGTGATTATTTGTCAAAGAAGCAGAAGGTGCAAAGTCACAAGAGAGGAACAAAAGATGTGTGGGGAGAGTTCCTGGTGTGTGGAAATGGGCTGGCATGGCACCTAGGTTTGAGTCTAACGCAGGGCTCAAGTGGCAGGAAGTTAGTGCTCTGCAGGGTAACTAATGCATATAGTACTAGTGCACTGGTAACTAGTGTTGTCCTGTTTCCTTCTTCTTCTGGGAGCCCGATTGAATGAGTACCAGGTTACTGAGCTGTGTGTAGTCCTGGAGTTGGTGCAGCGCAGGGGCTGGCTGGCCAGGAGCAGAATGTGTATGGGAGCAGCTTGATCACACTTCAGCAACTCTCCTGTCTTAACGAGAATAAAATATCTGTTTTTGTTTCGTTTTTGTTTGTTTGTTTTTAAAAAAAGAGGGAAAGCAATTACCTGGATTGCAAGAGTTTGACAGGCAGTAGTCCTGAGCCTCTCCCTGCAATAAAACCTGCTGTGAGAGGCTGGAACAAGCTGCAGTCATCCCCAGCTATTCCTCCAGTACAGCCCTGGCTATATTGTTGAGAGACTCCACAAAGTCTACTAGGGATTCTGTTATTGCTATTGATTTTACATGGGAGATGCTTAGATATCAGGGGAAGAGGTCTGCAGCATAAGACCCATGACAGAGGCATCTTCAGAGCGCTTTTGGCCTGTGCTGCTACAGCTGCGGGCAGCTCATTCCTGTTTTACTAGTCTTCTAGCTGCTCTTGCTGGGAGAAAAGCCTGCTGGCTCTGCTCAAGGCACAGGGAGAAAGAGGAATTCAGCTTTTCTCCCCATTAACAACATGCTATGCACAGCACAAAATACCCTAATGTATATCTTTAGAATATACTGCAGAGCTATTTCTTCTCCTTTTTTTTTTTTTTTTAATAAAAACCTCTCTTTTATAATAATAATAAAAATGCAATTTATATACAGTATCTTCATATCCCAAATATTTATAAACATAGTTATCTTTGGTCGACTGATTCCAGGAAGTTTGCCAGCACATCAAAGCGATGACATTTTACATCTCATATTCTTTTCATTGTGAGCAATGAGATGCTTCTCAATTTCTTAACTGATTTTTCAGATTTTCTTTTAAGGCTGATCTAAGCAGGGTAAAAACTTGCAGCGCCCAGAACAGATAGAAAATTCCATGAGATTTAATAAACTCCATAGTTGGCTTGATGTTGCGGTAGGGTATTGAAAAGAAATATTATTGACCATTAGTCTGCCGCACAGAAATTCTGTAAGTTGCTGTCATTGGAAATAAGCCTGTAAGCATAACACATTACAGACAACTTTCTTAGAGCCTGGTCTCTAGTCTGACAGTTTCTGGAGCCCAAATACTGTAGCTTCATCCCATACTGTAGTTCTGAAGGAGTATGGGGCCCAGTGGTGCCATGGTCAAGTATTTCCTGGTGCTCACCTTCAGGTCAGATTGCAAGTGCAGAAATTACATGCTTTTTTGCTGGTAGCTGATTGTAGATGCAAATTGGGGAACCTTTTGAAACAATTGTCCCTTAATTGTCATAATGTCCTTTCACCGAGCCCTGGCACATTGAGTTTATTTATGTTATGTGTTTTGCTTAAGACTTTCTCAGTGAAATCCGTGAAGAAAATGCTACGGCATTCCTGAAAGTTCTACTGGATATGGTCTCCGGATGTTTTTAAAGGTCCATCTTCTAATTCAACTCCCAAGAGGCTTTCAGAAACTAAAGCGAGCAATTGGAGGCAGCAGCATAATATGTCAAATGACCTACTCAGTGCTTTCTTTCTTGATCTCTTCTTTTCTCCATGTAGGTTATCCATTTGCAATGAAAATCATAGCACCTAAGCCATTTTTGCATTGTGTAGAAACCATTCATGCACATCACTTTAACGACAGGGGAGCAGACCTGCTGAGAGCTAACCTAACAGATCCTGCAAGTGCAAGCTTTAAATGGAGAAGATGATGGATGGATACAGTATATGGGGCCCAGAAGACAAATGAGCATAATGAAATGGGTATGAACTGTGTAGATTTGAATAATGTTTTGGGTTTAGGGACAGCAAGGGGATGGACTCATTCTTAGTGTTCAGCTCACTGTCAGGAGTACCATCAAACAGGACTTCTTCCTGTAAAGTAACACCATTGTCTTCCTTATTTTTCATTCTTTCAGATACCTTCCATCGCAGCTAGCCCAGCTATCTCTTAAGATGCCTATTAGCCTCGGGATCACTACTAAGCAAGGGACTAATTTTTTCTAGAAATATACAAAATATGTGTGCGTTCATATGTGCATGTGTAACACAGTGTTTCAGGATGGTAAAGCAGGAGATTTTTAGGAAACAAATGCTATGCAGGAAAGGAAATCAGTCTGGTCCTCTGCCTTTCATGACTGGACATGGCACACATAAGAGGTAGGATGTTGAATTCATGCTATCTGCTTTGGGTCCCAAAGCCACAGTGTATTGGAAGAAGCTCCAGAAAGAGTGACAAAAATGCTATGAAGTTTGTAAAGTATAGCATAACTGAGAAGATTAAGGGGGCTGGTATATATTCATTGAGGAGGAAAGATGTGTGAAGAGAGATGTAATCACTGTCTGCAAATCCATAAAGAGACGCTACTGAGAGGATAGGGATCCATTTTTCTCAGTGGTTGGTACAAACAGGCATAAGACATAATGGTCTTGAGGTGCAGCAGGGAACAGTTAGTTAAAAAATATGAGGGAAAACTTTATAACTCTAGTGCTAAACAGTTTGGTGACAGAGCAGGCTGCCAAAGCAGGCAGTAGAGGCACCAACACTGGAGATATTCAACACAGAGATGAATCACCCATCTGTCAGGGATGGTTTAGGTGTAATCAGACCTGTCACAACGTGCAGCAATGGCCTGGATGATGCACCAGAGGTCTTTTCTCACCCAAATGAGCCTATGATTTGTCATTTGTGCCTAATTCAGTGCACAGTATTGTGTGTGTGAATGTTTGCACTTGATGCCTAATGTTTCTGTGCACATCTGCAGCTCAGATGACTCCTGGCTGGTACTGCCAGTTAGTTCAACATTTTCTTTTCTCTTTTCTTCTTGCTGCTTTGCTTGCCCTTGGTCTGTTTCTCTTACATTTTTACATTCACTGCTTCTTTGCTGACTCTTTATTTTTTGTGACCTCTTAGCTATTTTTCTTTCATGGTGATGCACATGTGCCTGAAAGTGTGTGTGTGCATGTATGAGTGTGTGTGTATATATGCCCCTCTCCATGTTGCCTGTCTTTATTTTCCTCCTTTTGTCTGTCCTGGGTTGTGGCAGCAGCAAATAGAGAAGCGCCAGCAGCAGAAGTATTTTCTTACTATGATCGAAGCTGCTGAGAATCACCCAGTTCTTGTTTGAAAGCTGTAAGGATGTGCTTTTGGTAACAAACTGGCCTGATGGGCAGTTGGTGCCCGACAAGGGATGGAACTTGTTAAACTCTGATGTATAGGTCTGTTTCATATCTAATAATCTAAGAATCAGATGGAAATGTTGATCTGTTTGAGGGTAGGAAGGCTCTGCAGAGACATCTGGATAGACTGGATCAATGGGACAAGTCTAATTGCATGGTATTCAATGAGGCTGAATGTCCAGTTCTCCATCTGGCTCATAACAACCCAATGCTGCAGAATGGACTGGGGAAGAGCAGCTGGATAGTTGTGTGGCAGAGGAGGATGTGGGGATATTGGCTGACAGCTGACCAAATATGAGGTAGCAGTGTTTTGATGTGGCCAAGAAAGCCAATGGCATCCAGGCCTACATTAGAAATAGTGTGGCAAGTCTGACAAAAGAAGGGATTGGTTTTTTATACACAGCGCTGGTAAGACCTCAAGGACAAATTCAATTTTAGGCCTCTCACTTCAAGAATAATATTAAATTGCTGGAACTTGTTGGTGAGGAAAGGAGTTGGTGATGGGGACTAGAAAACAAGTCATGAGGTATGGCTGCAGGAACTGGAGCGATTCAGTGTGGAGAAGAGGAAGCTCAGGGGGACTTCATCACTGTGCAACTACCTGACACGAGCTTGTAGCAAAGTGGGGATTGGTCTCTTTTCTCAGGTGATGAGTGGTAGGATGGGAGGAAATGGCCTCAAGTTGTACCACAAGAGATTTAAGCTGGCAATCAGAAGGAATTTCTTCACAGAAAGGATGGTCAAGCATTGGAACAGGTTGCTCAAGGAAGTGATGGAGTCCTCTTCCTGGAGGTATTTAAGGGATGTGTGGATGTGGCACCATGGGATGTAGTTTAGCAAAGGGACTCAGTAAGCCAGGTGGATGGTGGAACTTGATGATCTCAAAGGTATTTTCCAACCTAAATGATTCTGCTTCAGTGATTGTGCCAGGAGAAGCTTGACTTGGCCAACATTCTTCCTTGTCTCTAAGCTTGAGCCCCATTTCTCTGCAAGCTCCCCATGAGAGCTGAACAACCTGTGCCAGCCAACCAGCAGAGACAACACAGCTCACTGACAAAGATTCTGCTGACAGTGATGTGCTGCATCTTCCCAAACTTGAGGCAGCACTGGGAGAGCTTTATTAAAGTAACACATGATAAATACTCATGCTGAGTGCCAGGTGGATTTCAGAGGTCAAAACTGGGGAAGGTTTCCTCCAACAACAGTGAGCATGCTTGAACAGTCACCAAAGCCAAGTGACATGTGCTTGCTGACGTTCTGACAGAGAGAATCATTAAAATGCTTTTTTTTTTTTTTTTGTGAGTGTTCAAGTGTGCACACAAAAATCTGTGTATTCTGACTTCATTTTATAAACTACTTTAGATCACTTAAACATGTGTTCAGCTCCTCACAACGTACATTATTCAAATCAACATCAGATGTCTTTCTAACAGGCTTTCTTTGCTTCATTCGCGTTATCCACTTAGAACTAGGGAAACTATGGGCTAAATGTAAGGTTTGCATCCCTCAGGAAGAAGCCCTGTGTGATGATTTCTTCAGTTCTCATCTTGAATATCAGTGAAGTTATCTATTGTATCAAGAAAAAGTTAAACATCAGGAAGTAGACAAGCTAGATTATATGAGAGCCCTCACAGGGAAACAAGGAGCCTATGGTAAATACATTAATAATGAGGATGAATATGCATGTTTACTCAGAAGTCATCTGGCACTACCTTATAATGGGCTGCACTAAAATTACTTTCCAGAATTACAACTCTGCTTTTTCATTTTAATACTGGTCTACAGCAAGTGTGTTACAGTGAAGCTTTTCATTACATGGCTGCATAAAAGTTTTCATGCAATGCTACTTTTTTTAAAATTATTTTTATTTAATCTTAATCATCCTTATGTAGCATCTTTTGTGCTTCTCTACTGTTCCATATATGGCAGATGAACAGAAGCAATGAAAGTATTTTGTACAAAGAAATGCACAGCAAATTGTGTTACACAGTACACAACAGATCAAGAACAGTAACAAAAGTAATAGTGAAGATGTGCTGGCATATAGAAGGGTTTATAATTAAATTGCAACATTAGTAATTCCATTGTTGGTGTTTCTTTAATATGTCTTATGAGAAATGCTCTATTACTGCTTGAAGTAATTACTTTGTACTTGAAAACATGTATATATTTTAATGTCATCTAGTGGAAGAAAATCTCACTTTTCAATTTACTTGTACTTGTCCGTTTAGAAGCACATCGATAACTTTCAGATCAGTACTTTTGTAGGATAAATTATTTATTCAAACTCTCACTCATTAAAGAAAGAATTTAACAGCAGTTTAAAGAAAGCGGATTGATTACCTAGAGGAAGTAATATTGGAACTTTATTAAAATGGTAAAAAATAAATCAAGTGCAAACTACAAAATAGTTAGATTGATACGTAAGAGAGCTAGTCAAACAAATCATCAGTTATTGTCATAAAAACTATCCACTGTTAATACAACTCTGTACACATATTTCTCAGAGAAACAGCTTTGGAGATAGTAATATAATGAATTACTGTGCAGAGGTGTATCTGTCTGCAGCAGAGAAAATCTATCTTATTTTAAATGTGCGTGGGTGCTGAGAAATTATTAGCATAGAGGCCTGGCATCAAGGAGAATATGGCATAAAAAGAAGCTTAAAGGTCATTTGCTGTGATGGACCAAGAACTAGCAAGCCTGGTAGAAGAGAGGTAGAGCAGAGAAGAAGAGGAAGGTATGCTTAGCAGGAGTTGAGAAGCTCTAAAAATTTTGCCCTCAATTTCTAAAATTGTATGGGTCCGTTAGGACAATTTTATCTTTCTCATGAATACTGTCTTTTGATAAAGGAAAAGCTTTTAAAAAAAAAAAAAAAAAAAGCTAGAAATTTGAGTGCCATTTCTGTCTTATCCAAAGCATAGTCTTAACTCTGTGCTAAGCTGATTCCCATGCAGAGGAGAAAAGCAAGCCTCCTTTCCCTTCTGTAGAACCCTATTATGCATCCTTGTCTCACCGCTCTACTATGAGCATCATTTGTTGTTAGGACTGCTAGCACGTTTCTCATAGAATGATTCATGGGTGTATGGTGAATTGTAATCAAACATACACGCTACTAGATCTTGGAACATTAAGGAACAGAAAGGAGAGCCCTTCCCTAAGGCTGCATAGGAGGCAGGTTTGGTATCTGAACTGGCAGGCTGATCCACTGCCCTAAAAAATCCCACAAGCGGACTGTTTGGTTAATAGCAGAGGAGCAAAAGTCCAGCCTAGTAGTCTCCCTGTCCAACCAGGAGAGAGGTTTATCTAAAAGATGTTTTCTGGTCCATTGTCCAGTCTGGGTGCTTCCGATGAAGCACATGCCATGTTGTGGCACAGCTGAGTTGATGGAGTGGTCAGCAGGAGGGAGGAAGCATGTACCCAGAAGCTGTCATTCCTTGCAGCTGATCTTATGCCACAATTTGGAGAGCAGTTGCTCGAGACATTTGGTTTAAAAAACAAAAGCAGGTGACCAGCTTGGCACCTATGTGCTCAATGCTGGCTGCTCAGTCCCTTGGCTTTCCTTCTGCTCCCAGCCGAGTGAATTGGAGAGTGTCAGTCTGATCCTGTATTCAAACTCAATCACTTCAAGATGAACTGGGAAGCTGAAGTGACCTATTAGCGCAGCCAGCAATCTTTATATTTTTGTGATTATGTTTCATATATTTCTTTACCCTTTGTTCAATTACGGCAGGATCCCTTTCTTCATGTCCGCTCATGTTCTCTCTCAGTGCTAAGTGCCAGCTGTCACTGCCTGCTGGATAATTACCATTTTACAAACAGTGTTTAGGGAAATGCCATCGGTTCCTGAATATGTGGCTGTCAGTGCTTATTTGAGGGGCTTTCCTATGTTAACTACCTCTTTCCTTTTCAGGCAGGAGGGCAAGGGAGGGGAAAGAAGCCAGGAGATTTGTCTTGTCTCCAGGCATTTGAAGAAAAATAGCATTTTATCATTTTCGCGTTTTGACTGTCAATGCTTGCTCCTTCCTCCACCCTCTTTTCCCATTTATGCACTCCTCTCACTTTTTCTTCGTGACAGACTGCTCCGTCTGTCCTTCTTTGCAGCTCCAGTGGCCTGCAAGCAGCTAGTGGCAGCAGTAAAGATGGAGCTGCTTATCACGGAGGGTTACTAATGGGAAGGAGGGCATATTCTCAGAAATGGTCTTGGCCCCTTATTACTGTAATGTTTCTTAAAGCTGCATAGGTCTGCCTAAGGTGAAGCGGGGGATCAGGAAAAAAGCTTTAACTCTGATTGCCTGGTCACATGAGGTGGTAGCATGAGCATAGCCAAGGTGTGACGAAGCCCAGCTGTTGCTGAGAGAGGCTGAAATTTGGGGTGTCAAAGCCAAGAGCTTCAGTGAGGGAGTCTGAAATGTGGCTTTCACAGGGCACAAGCTGCATGGAGTCCTGCCTGCAAGGATGGCAGGGGAGCAAGCAGGGTCTCTGCAGCAGTTGTATAGAGTTTAATTTGCCTTTGCTGAGAAGAGTAATGACAGATGCATAAAAAAATACATACATTCACCTGGAGGGCCCAGACCAAACTTGAGATCTGTCAGCTTTTCTGTCATTGAAAGAAGTTTCTTTCCCCCTGGTGACAACTGGTAGTAGTTTCTTAATCATTTCTTTGGAGCCTTAGTCAGCAGAGGTCAGCACAAAAATTAGAGCCCTGTGCACTAGTGGCAAGACTATGTGTGAAGTTGTCCCAGTAGTACTCACCTCCACGAAGAAAGAATTTCCCCAAACTGTCAGTATTTTGTCTCTGTAAACAGTTTTACCATCTATCTGTTTTGGGGATGACTGAGGAGAAGGCAGGAACTGTTCCTTTGGCGCAACAGTAGCTCCAAGGGCTCTCAGCTTTTTGCCCTGATCTGAGCAACAGGGGTTCAATAAGGGAGGGACCCAGAGGGATTCATCTCAGCCTCAGTCCTCCGACAGAGAAAAATAACACAATCCCTAGCAGAGTCTGAGTAATTATGTCAACCAGTAGGGTATAGGAGCCAGCATGAAGTGTGCATGACAGCTGCCAAAATGTCCAGACCGGGTTGCATAGACCTTCCCCCTACTGCTACCGCCATGGCTGCATCTCTGTGCCATGCTGCATGGTTGTCTCTATGTCATGGACAGCTGGTCTGCCGTGTTCTGTTGAACTGGCTGGTGCTAGTGCTCTTTGAAGTAACATGATGGAGATGGATTTCTGCAGCAAACCTTAAGTACTGGCATAAAGAATTAATACCTCAGTGCAGTGGTGACTTGGGCACTCGAAGTGGCACAGATTTGCAATTCAGCAATAAAGGTGCTAATGTCTACCTGACTGGAGGCATTCAGCATACAGTCAATACCTGTCCTGTGTCCTCAGCATTGCCTCTTTTTTCAGTTTTCCTCATTTTCCACCGTGGGCCAGGGCCCGTTGCTGTGGTAACGTGTGGTGGGATATGGCTTGTTTAATGCATGCAGCTCCTCAGAGTGGATTGATTCAGGGCCTTGGGAAAGAAGAGGAGAAGGTTGTCCTATGCAAGGAGGGAGATCTGTCAGAGATGAGTCTCTGCTTCCCACAGCTGGCACAAAAGCAATTGTGAAATTGCCGAGCTGTCAAACTGAAGTGCCCAGCTCTGGGGAAACTCGTAGGATAGAAAAACCTCCTGGAAATTTAAAGATCCTATTGATATTCACACATCAAGTCTTACTCCTCTGTAAAAGCCACTTCAGCAGAGACAGCGTGTATACACAAGTACCTCTAGGAGGTGAGCGTGGATGGGCATAGTGCTGTGCCGCCTCCAGGTCAGGGGATGGCAGCTACCATTCCCATTCAGAAAGCCCTCTCTCAGTTTCTGCCCACCCTAGTGCACAGCTCTGCCCCAAACTAGGGAGAGGGTTGGTGGACCTGGAAATGACAGGAGGAGAAAGGAAAGAGACAGAGTACCTCCAATTCTTTATGTGTGACCAAGGAGCTTGCTTCTAATATCTCATTTTCCATCATCTGTCCAGTGAAAAGGCTATGTCCTAGCCAAGCACCTTAAAGGGGAACAGGGAGATAAATTCTTGGAAACCCTGACACCAGTGTGTAGTGGTATCCTGCACGGCCCTGCAGCCTGCTCTCTCTGCAGTCAGGCTGGGAAGTGCACCGGCCCCTACTTTGCTGTAGCAGACAACTTGCTCCGTTAGGTTGCTCTAAAATATGGAAAGTGCATTTGAAATCATCTCTTATTTTGAAAAGTATTATGTCAGCCTGCTGCTCATACTCAACATGTAATGAAACACGTTCATTAGCCATTTGGGTCATCACTTCTCATGCTTTTCCGAGTTTGAGCTGCTCAGCAGCAGATTGCAAGGCATTTTTCTAACCATCCTTTCCAGCCCTCTATAGTGATAAGCAATATGTTGTGTACTGTTACTATCATGGTTATAAATGACCACCGTACCACATGCTATCCAAATTTAACATGCTGAGACTGTTCTGTCATTGCAGCTACTCCATTCCTTAATAGCTGTCCCCAGAGTGAAACTGCTTTTAAGGAATACAATGGCTGCTGACTCCTTCTGTCATACCAGGTCTTGTTGCAGCAGAATTTGCTTTCTACCTCCTTACTTCAACACCATTTGCTAAATCATTTCAGTGTCATTGGTGAGGTATTGTGATTCTCTTTTGGGAATCAGTATCCTGAAAGATTCAAATCACTTTGTTTGCTGTTACCTTCCAGCTCACTTCTACTTACTCAGTGGTTTAATAATATCAAAGAACAGCACAGACGTGGATGTGTTTATCTCCTCCCAAGGTAGGGAAGAGTTAATAACCAGAAGTCGTGTACTAGAAACTTAGTGCTGGTAGGATCAGGCAGATATTGAAGGTCAAAAACATGAAGTGGTGGCAGGGCTAAGAGCTAGGCATGTAACCATCATTTCCCAACCCAAAGCCTTACTTCTTTCCTCTGGAAGCAGCTGGTTTTCTTCCATCGTTTCAGCCTCTTGATTGCCTTCTCTCTGTGTGGTTATTTATCACTTAGCCTGCAGAGCAATTTTGGTCCTGTTTATTTGAGAGATGCTATACAAAATACAGTTGTATTGTATTTCATTTCATCCACAAGGCAGCTTTCTCACAGGGAGGCCAGTTGCCAGTAAGGACAAAGAACCAACAAAGCAAAGGGCAAGAGTGCTCAGCACTTTCTTGAATTTGATCTACTTCCTCCTTTAAAATACACACAAAACCAAACAAAACAACTTTACTTCATGGAAGGGGCTTAGAGTTAAATCTTGGGTATAGCACAGGCAGAGTCATTACCTAATGAAAGGAGGCCTATTGGCTCTCTCCTCTCAGTTTAAGACTGCCTCTTCTCCTCCAATCTTTCAAGGGTAAAGCTATTAAATTAAGCAAAACCTGAACCACATCCAGGCCATGTCTATCAAGAAAATTGCTATGCTAGCTGGATTGAAAGGCCCCACATTTGCTCTGAGAGCACTGGCATATTTCCATAAGCCAGCATGATGCTGTAGTAGACCAAGTCTGAAAACCGGAACAGCCACCTTGGCGCGCTGGTGGAGGCCCAGTTGTTTCCAGTCAGGAGTGTGAGGAAAGCTGAGACCAGAGAGATGGATGGAGAAGGAGAGCTGGACTGCGTGACTTTGCATGTTAGCGTGAATTGATCAGTTATGCAGACAGCTCTTTCCTAAGTTGGCTGTTCTGTCAGAAGTGCTTTTCTCGCCGTCTGAGCTGTTCTTTCTGTAAGCTGGCATTTTTTATGTGAGCACATTTTTGGATCAGATAAAAATACAAACGGAAACACCATTTCTGGTCTTTCAGTCTCCTTGTCATGCTTCTGTTCTGATCTTGCTCTGTATCTGTCTACTCTCTGTGTTTCTTGCTGGCCCTTCCCCTGTTACTCACCATCTTTCCCTTCCTTTTTGTGCCACTTTGTGTCCAGGTCTCACCTAAATGAGCAGCTGTCCACTTGTACCTGGCCTCATTTCTCATTGTTCACTTGCCTTGCCTCTGTTCAGCCTACTGTGTCTCCTGCCTGTGCAGCACAGAGGCAACTTAGAAAGGTTGCAAGGTGGGAGCCAGCAGCTCTTGACGGTGAGCTGTGCAAGAATTATCCAGTTACCAAAAACTGTGTGTGTGCTGGAGATGAGGTGCTGGCGACTGGAACAAGAATCTGAGCAGACCCCATTGGCAGAGATCAGCATTTCATTCTGCCTTTCATCAGTACTGTGTGAGGATGTGTGTCTGTGTTTATGTGACAGACCCAAGAGGCCTGAGAGGCCATGTACGTGGTGCCTGCTGGAGCTACCACTGTTGAAGTGCTTACTTGCGTTCACTTTCATCTGAATGAGTTCATGGGATGATGTGGGTTGGAGACCTTAAGGAGTCTGTTGGATGTAGTAGGATGTGCAGGTCTGTGCTCAGAGCTGGCTTCATCTGTACCAGTGCCAACAGGATGAACAGTGTTGACTCAGTATGAGGCTGGGGAATGGGAGCTCCAGGGTACTCTTTCACAGTTGATCTCTGGCCTCCCAGCCAACTACCAAAAGAGGCTATTAAAGCAGGAGGAGGAAACCCGTCCTGCCCCTTCAGCTTCCCTCTGGATCGTGATGGGCATGTTCCCCTCCTTCCTCATGGAGCACAGTGCAGCCAGCTCATATTCAGCACTTCTCCCTTGCACTGAGAAAGTACAGTTTGTTCTCTTCTTTTATCCCGTGTTCCTGGAACAGGCAGCCAGGAGTTGAAATCCCACTGCTATCTCCTGTCAATGTTGTCTGTCTTCTTCAGCAGAGCATAGTACAGGAGCAGCCACGCTAATTAGCTGGACTGGGAGGTCTGGCTCCCCAGCTAGGGAGGAGCTAGGCAGGCCTGGAGTAGTGAAGGCTTAGGGTACAGGGGAAGTGCTGTGGAAGGTCAGAGGTTCTGATGTACCTCAAGCTGCATTCCACATTTCCTCAGTGCTCCATTGTTCTGATTGTGCTTGCTATTGAAAATATGTTTGGGTTAAAAAAAAAAAGAAAAAACAAATCACATCCAGGCCAAGAATAACCTTTACGTGTATACTGTAGCATAGGGGTTGCCTCTGTTGCTTTATATACAAGCATACTTATACCACTGGTAGCTTACTGGACTTTTTTTCCTTGTGTCACATTTTTAGGGTCACGTCCTTCTCCCAGACTTCCTTTTCCAAAGCCTTGCATTCACCTCCAACTCTCTACTATAAGTGGGTGCAAAGCTTGTGAACTGTGTCTTTATAAGCTATATATGACACTTTCTTATTGTTTTTCCTCAGATTTCTCTTCCTTTTGCTTTAATGAGCTTTTGACTTTTGCTTGCCCTCTGGAAAGCATGGAATATTTCTCTGTTGTTTTTACAGAAAGTCCACAGCACAGTTACCTAATGAATTTGTGTAATTACTCAAACTAGCTAACTGCAAAATCGCTACATTTCTTTCCTGGACAGGGAGAGCAGGCAGGTGCCAAAATGTAGTTACTGTAAGGGCCTGAATGAACTATGGAGACCTTTCTGCATGTGAACATGGCTACATGAGGTGAAAGAGCAAAAACATAATGTGAGGTTTTATTGTCCTGGGGAGGCAGGTCATTGAAAGCAGCCTGACAGCATAGCTGAAGTTGATAGCTAAGGCTCTGCAGTTCAGCTCTGGGAGCTTGAGATGCACAAGCAACAGGCTGGGCTGCACAATTGTTCATTTGTGAACTTTTCTTACTAGTGAATCCTATCTCCATTAAAAAGGAACTACTGTAGATTGTTACAGGGGGTCAGGATTTGTGGTAGATCCCTGGAAACAGAATCTTCTGTAAACAGCTCATACTCTTCAAGCTTTTTTGAAAAGACCTTTGAAAAAAATATTGAGATCAGTTGCTATACTGTAGAGATACAGGGTATCTTTTTCACACCAAAAATCTGTTCCCAAGGTCTAAGATTTAGTAGGTGGAACTCACAGAGCACCTATGTAAAACTTCAAGACAGCATACTCTGTGGCACCATGACTTACTTGCAGCTGCAAGTCTTGTGTAGAGCTGCCGTGCACAAACAATGCTGAGTTTCACTGTATATCTGGAAAGTGTTTGTGACTGTAATGGTACTGAATAATAGAGAAGCAAATGACAAACCCAAGAGTTACATACACTCTCCATGTAGCTCTGGAAAGAGACACCTTGGATTCTCTTATTCTGTATTTATTATACATAAGATCTTCAGAGATGTGTGATACCGATTTTTCTTTTCTTACGCTAGTAACCCTACTGAAGCTGATGGGAGTCAACATGGATAAAAGCTATTGGACTGCTTAACCGAATGTTCATTGAAACAAAACAAGCATAAATGTATGCACAGTCTGCAATGTAGCAGGGCCTATCAGTGCATAACATGGGAGTAGCCTTTATGATGGGTGTAGCTGTGGATATGTCTAGCATCTCTCACTGAAAGCTGCCATTTTACTTTGCACTCTTTTCTAACAGGAAATATAGCTTGCACACAATATGCCAATTTGCAAATGAAGCTTTCAGAGGTGTTCACAAGCGTGAATGAATTAAACCTCACAACTCCTCTGTGCAGTACAGGAGACATCCTCACCTCATGCTGAAATGCAGCCACCTGTGGAAGGCAGCAGCTGTTTAATAGTGCATGGTAACGTTTTACAACTGTTGGGTACAACAAGTGATGACAGAAAATACCCAGATTAAACTTGTGGGAATTAAGCCTAGGAAACATAATTGCTGAAATTAAAACACGTGTAGTTTAAGTTAGCACCTATGCAGAGTACAAACTGCCACTGATCCCTTAATGAACATTTGTGGTGAGGGTTAAGGCTGTGCAAATATTTTTCTGCCAAAACATTTGGGATAGAAAAATCGGCTTGCACTGAGCCAAATTCTCTTTCTGTTGTTATTCTCTTATACTCAAGTGCTATCTTTTTTTTTTTTCTTTTTTTTTCGTATTGGAGGGGGAAAAGGATGGAAAACTTTTCACTTGACAAAAATTATTTCATTTGGCCCAAAGCAAAATCTTTCACAGCAGTGACTTGTAAGAAAAGGCCAGGGAAGGCAACCTTCACAGAGCTGCTGTTATTGCTGCCGATGTAAAAAGCAGTACTACGAGCAATACAACACTTCCTAAGGGTATTCACCATGCTGTCAGTGGACCAAGCTGCCAATATTCTGCCTACCTAGAGAGGCTGAGTCCGGTTCCTTCAGCTTTATGAGCAGTACAAAGAATTAAAGTGCAAGGAAATATTGTTATGTCTGTAGAGAAGAAAGACAGAGTGAAAAAGCAGGAAAAGAGCGTGCCATATCTAAGCCCTTTAGCTGGTCCTGCCATTTTAAAGGAATCTCTACATGGCTGGTCTGAGCTGCTTTCTCAGTTGGCAGTGAGAGCACTTGTCCATCATAGACTTGAATTTCCACTTTTAATAGAACTGAATGGTTAATTTAGTAGCAAAAGAAAGCACAACGGGCTTGTTTCATCTCAGCATTGTTTTTGTCATGTTTAACTTACCGTGTGGAACAATTTCAGTAAGCTGTGTTATCAGTTGAAATTTCTTTTTCCTTTCTTTTTGGTTGGTGCCCAGAAGCAGCTAGGCGAATGCATATCCAGTTGTATTTAAATTCACACTCTCACGGTTAGAAATTCACAATATTGCTTTCTCCTCTGGTGCCAGGGTTGTGGATGCCTCCTTATGATGAAGGATCTTATTAGAGTTAGCGCTCTGCATCAAGGAGAGACAATCAATTCCTGTAGGAGATTTAATTTTAATCATCTGGTCTGGCTTCTGTCTCCCTGTCTCTTCTATAAAACTTTCACCGTTCCCTACTCCTTGGTATTAGTTTCTGTGGATGACAGGCTGCAGAGCTTGTCCTGATAATCGGAAGCAGGAGGTTACATTAGTCCCAGGTTGTGTTGCACACAGCAATTCTATTTGCAGAATCTGTTTGCTGCACGGTTAACGGCTGCTTCAAACAGTGCACAAGTAATTTCCAAATGACATATCCCCTCTCGATCTGCAGCTATTTTAAACTTGGTTTGCCACATGTGGTGTGGCCGTGGCTTTGGAGGGAGTTGTTTCCTGCACCCCTCCCCTTCCAGAGCCAATGCTCTGCTGCCCTGAGCTGAATGCTGAATACTGAACTCTTTCGACGGCTGAACTTTGGGACAATTATTATTCAAAGAATAGTTTTAGTAGCTCATACAACTAAACTAGCAACCCACCATTTCCAGATGATTTCTACATAGGAAAAAGAGATGGCATTCATCCCGTGAGCCAGGCTGAAATTAGCCTCAAAGTTCTCGTGCTAAGGAAGAAATTCAGGGCAGGCACACAGCATTACAGCAGTGACTTCTATGAAATTCTTTTCACTTTTGTTCATAATTGTGTTGTCCTTTAACCTGCAAATTCTAGTGCTGCTGGGAGGTATCTGAGCATAACTGCCTCTATCTTGTACATTCCCACATTCATGCAGCCTGGGCCCATCTCCTTCTGGTACTGCAGTTTTTCAGCAGCATGACTGATTTATATCATGGTGGGCTGGAGGGAATCAGACTCTTTTGCTTTGGCCATTCTCCAAATATGCCTTTTAGGAGCACTCTTCTTATTTGCATTCCTAACATTGACTTTAATGTTGGGATTCAGCATGTTCACTCTTGGGGTTTCTTGGCTTTAAAGCCAGATGTGACTTTGGAATTGACCTTTCTTTGAACATGATCCAAGTAGAACTTCAGGTCTAAATGGTAGTGCATGGTATAGTTTTGAATTTCTGAGTGTAGGACCCTCATCTGTGTTTTTGTCCAGAGCTCAAGCATCTGCTGTATGGTCCAAGGGGACATTATAGTGACTTTCCTGTACCTGAAAGGGACCTACAGGAAAGCTGAGGAGGGACTTTTTATAAGGGCAGGTAGAGACAGGATAAGGAGAAATGGCTTTGAACTGGAAGAAGGTAGATTTAGACCAGATATTAGGTAGAAATTACTTGCTGTGAGGGTGGTCAGGCACTGGAACAGGTTGCCCAGCAAGGCTGTGGATGCGCCCTCCCTGGAAACATGCAACAGCAGGCTGAATGGGGCTTTGAGCAACCTGGTCTAGAGGAAGGTGTCCCTGCCTATAGCAGGGGATTGGAACTAGGTAATCTCAAAGGTCCCTTCCCACCCAAAACATTTTATGATTCTCTGATTCTATGATCTGCATTCCCTCTCCTTGCCCGTATATAGCTCCCTTCCTCCCACTGGGCATATTAGGGCTGGGAGGATGTTTATCTCAGCTAATGGAAATCTTTTGAATCCTTTTCTTTGGGTTGTTTCAAATCTTAGTGGCTAGGATTTAAAGCTGGGAATGCTTTCTGGTGCTTCTGTCCAATTCTCCTTTCCAGCCTTCCTCTCATCAGGCTGCTCTTGTTCTCTGATGCTTAATGGTTCTATCAGGCTGGCACAGGGCAGCGTCCACCTTGGTATTATAAACCCAGCTGCACTTTCCATTTCTGGTCTGACATAATTTTCTAAGCAAAACTTATTGGTTTGTTTTCATTAGTCTTTATCAAAAAAAGACTATTTTTATCTTATTCAAAAGAAATCACAGTGAGATATTAGAAGCCAGCAAGGAAGCAGCCATGCTCTGACAAGAGTCTTAAGAATGCTTGAGTGAAAATACTCACCTTGATCAATACTAAGACTTGGTGATTGCTGAATTCATAGCTGCCACTCCATTTCTTTGTTCACAGCAGCATAACAAATGAGTGGGAAAATAAAATAATAATAATAATAATAATAAAGCATAGAATTCAATGGCTGTCAAAAGAATCTCGGCTGAAATGAAGTTTACCTGGTGAAAGGCTATTCATTACTCACAGCTAACAGAGGTAAAGGTCGGGAGGGGGCACAACTCAGCGATAAGGCCATGGCCAGACACAACTCCACTGTCTGCCTCTGCACTTCCCAGTTTTTTAACCACTTGAGTTTTTGCATCCTTGAGTCTGAGCAATAACAGGATTTTGTTGAAGGAGCTGGTTGGGAACGTTTGGGTTACTTGACGACTTCTTTTTTGGCTGGGAGACGTTGATTTATTAAAGCTGGGGCTATGCAATATAAACATACCAGTTCTGATCATAATGGGAAATATTTCATTCTGATTTTTTGTGTCTGGCATATCAAGCAATCAATTTTATTTTACTTTAACTCTCTGTAGCATTTCTTTATCACCAATTATTTGCTACAAGGCTGAATCGCTAAGCGCTCATTACAGGGAACACTGGGGAAAAGCAAAGCGGTAGCCTAGGTCAAGTACTCCAAGGGCTCTTGGGCAAATGAATACGTTTAGAGCTGTGAAAAGCTGAAGCTCCAACCTTAGTGGCATGATGGTTTAGCCAGGGCTGAAGGGAGCAGTACCTCATTACGGAGCGGAGGCAGGGGGCCCGCTGTGGCTGTGCCCCTGGGAGAGACACACGCAGCATGCGCATGCGTGCACACACCTGCCTTTGATGTTCCTTAATATCTCTCTTTTGAAGTTCCTGAATCCTGGAGCAATATCCTCAGGTCTTTCTTTCTCTTTTACTAAACTGAAGGCTTTCAGAGCTTGGAGCCTAGAAACAAGAGATGAAAAAGATCTCTTATATCCTTATCAAGTTTTTGCTTCTATTCTGTTTTGAATTTGCTTTTAATTTGAATTTTCTTTTAATAATGATACATGGATCCTGCTGATATTTTTCAAATGCTGATACCAGAAAAAAAACAAAACAAAACAAAAAAAAACTCTTTTTTTTTTTTAAATATTGACAATTTTAACCTGCAAAAAAGAAAAAAATGAAAGCCAGTTTTCCTTTTTCTCTCCATCACATTAAACTCTAATAACACCATTGCATTTTGCAAAGAGGTTGACAGCTTCGCCATGCAGTATGATATCTGTGCAACTGTTTAGCAAATCTGCACAAATGCTTAGGGCTGCAAATGGAGATGGGAAATGTACACTGGGAATGGATATAGCTGTGATGGGCCCCCATACACATCTTAGATGTTCTTCCAGCAGCCTCTCCACTCAGCAGTACTAGTTTTAAGGAGTAACAATCCCCTTCATCTGTGTCTCCCTCAATATCTATCTCTGTGTGTCAGCAAAGTCCCACACAGTTATCAGGCTGCTCTGAGGTCTGCTGATGAATAACCACTGGATTCTTTAGCTTCTGCTTTTATCTCTGGAAGTCTCTGGTTCAAGCCTATGGTGTCAATCAAATAACTTGATTTTGAATGTGTTGAGCACACTAGGATTTTCCCACTCTGCAGTTAGGGAAGGCACTGCAGAGCCTTGTAATAAGTGTAAAGGACAGAACATGTTTCTGGACATGTTCAAGATAAGCTACGATCATTGGTACAGTCACCTTTCTGTTGTGCCAGGACGATGACTACACAGTACCTTAGGAGATTCCAAAAAGTCTCTTCTTTCAGCAGTGAGGAGTTGTATCCTTCTTATTAAGGCAATGATGCTCCTTTCCTGCTTGGGCTGTGCACTGGGAGGCAAGAAACATCCTTCCACTGGTAGCACCCCATTCCCTTGCATTGCTGACATGTGTGGGGCTTCTCTGGGAATCAAAGGAGTAATAAGTGCTTCTTAAAAGCATGGACTTTAATAGGTCTGCTCGTTGTAGGTACCTTGCTCTTAGTCTGAGTGACAAGTCCTTGTACTGCTCTGTGTTTACATCCCATTCACTTTCCCTTTTAGTGCTTGATATCAGTCATCCTTGATCCTTAGGCTCTAGTTAGCATAGCTGCTTCTCTTGTGGAGATGGGGTACTTTTCCTAAACAGCACCAAGTGATCTTCCAGCTTCCTCTATATACGGCTTGCATTCCTGTGCTCACTCCTCATTTACTGAGCTCAGACAGACTGGCAACGTGCACATTTCCCTTTCAATGAAGAACTTTAATGCAAACCTGAACATGACCAAATTTAACATGAACTCTGGTAAATATTCTTTAATAGGAAGACTGCGGGTGAAAAAGGGTTTGTTTATTTACAGTGAGATTTCCAGTTTGGTCTGATTTCTTTGAGTTCAGTGGCCATGAGAACAAACTCAACTTTTTGTCAGATAGTTTCAGAAGGTGAAAAGGAGGGAAGGAAAATAAAAGACAAGATGTTTTTCCTTCACAAAAGGGTTGTGCTGTGCTTAAACAACAGATTCAGGCCACTTGTCTTCTAAACCGTTCTGCCAAATGATGAGGATAATTTTGGCTATATAAGTGTGCACTTTTTTTTTTTTTTTTTTTTTTTTTGTAATGATATATTTTAAGCATTGTATTTGCATACGTGGGCTTAGAATAAGCCAAGGAAGCACAGACAAAATGCAAATAGAGACAGACAGCACAGAGAGCAAGTGAGAGCACGTGAAAAGAAAGTGCCAAGGTCCCAGTCTTTTTCTTCTGAACTCAGTGTCACAGAGGGGGGTTGCAGAGAGACAGACAGATAGAGCCATGTCAGAGACCAGGCAGATGGTATAACTGTCAGAGGGAAAATGCAACACAGAGTAAAGGAGACTTCTGTACATGCTATTGGAAGTGAAATATATTTTTTCCTTCTCCTAACCCTTATTAAGGCTTTAATCTTAATCCTATTCATCATCATTAACTTCGGCAATTGGCCAAAATATTTAAATGAGGTGAAATGAAAAGATTTAAGAGTCTACTGAAGTCTCATCAAACCACAGAAGAATAATCTCCAAAGATTAAGAAAGCTGCGGTGACCCAACCTGCAAGGAACGAGAGGAGGAGGAGGGGGAGGGGGGGCTTCAGAGATGAAAAGAAGTTACCAATTACATCCTTTGACTAACAGTATTGAGTCTTTTTTCCCCTCACAATAGCCAAGTGCAGAAAAAAAAATTACAGAAGATGAATTAAGAGTTTAAATCCAGTAAAAGGAAGGAAAAAAAAAAAAAAAAAGCAGGTAATATTTTAATAAGACTTAAATGAGTCTTCCAGAGGGACTGGAGAGCTCTTGGGCCTGCATCTCTCCCCATTTCTGGGTGTAAAATAGGCTTTTAGCTATCACTGCGCTATGAAGTGCTTTGATGTTTATTCTACAAGGCCTGATTTTTGTGCCTGACGCCATTTGCTGCTCCTGTGTGTGTGTGTGTATTTTGTATGTACATTCCCCGGAGGCGCCCATTGTAACTCGGTTTCAGTTACCCTTTAGTTAATGGGCACTTAAAATAAAGTGGCACCCATTTCGCTTTAATTTCATGAAAGGGGTAGAATGCTGTTTCCATTTCCAGATGAAAGGAGCAGGGCTGCAGCTTCATAACGAACCTCAAATGAGATGGAGAGAGCTGATAAATGTAACGATTTCATCGGCGTATAAATATACATGTGTGTGTTTATTCACAACTGTGTATGGAAATATTCTGTGCATGAATAAAATACAGCCCAAGAGAGAGGCACGGGACCTCCAGGTAGTTTCAAATGCTGGATGGAGGTGGGTTAATTTTTGCAGAACTGCAACTCAGCCCCTTGTGCATCAGTGACCGAGTGCAGCTTTCATTTGGAAGGCGGAGGGTAACAGCATGGCATGGGTGTGCATTGGTTGTTTGGGTGTAATCACGTAATCTCATTTTAAACACATACATTTTTTAGAGACTTTGAGACATTTAGTGTGGCAGCTAATGTTGGGCCACTGAATTGTGCCCTTGAATTCCTGCTGCATCAAGACTCTGCTTTGTGGCAAAAGCGAGTCACGTTTCTTTCTCTTTCTGTCCTTGCAAAAGCTGAATGGGCAGATGTGCAGTAAATTGCAAAAGTCCGTAAAAGCCAGCTGGGGTGCCAGGGAGTTGTATCCTAGTCCAGAAGACATGTGCATGCCCAAAACTGTCTTTTACAGGTATTGGCAGTCCTGGGCCAGCCTTGCCCCAGGGAGTTGTGGATGTGTGTGCGTGTTTGGCTATTTCTGTTATGCCACATGACTTCTCTATTATTTCACGTAGTGCTGCTTGTCCAGTGTCTCTTGATTTCCCTCCTCCATGTAGCTTGGTCTAATAATGCTAAAAGCAAGATGGGTACGGTGTTGGCAAATACTGAGGTTCTTAGTAACTTTCTGCCTCACTGCTAGCAGCACAAGTATTGTGTAGCCCTTACCCTACAGAGAGTGAAAGCTGAAAGGTTAATGTTTGGAAAGCTGTATTGCAGCCTGTAATTCTGCATTTGCAGCTCTTGTATTTTCTCATAGAATTCTTACCTTATACTGAACCTATCCCATGCAGCTTAAGGGCAGACCTTTCTTCCCTCAGGGAATAGCCTTTTGATGACATTCAGAACGGGAGGCAATGTGAGTTCTTAGAGGAGAAGCTCAGTTTGAGTTGGGGGATTTTGCATAGACTGCATGTAACAACTTATCAGCTTGTGGCATTTGTACAATCTGTACCTTCATTCCCACTGTGTAACCCTCCAAAAAGCCACATTCCTAGCTCTTCCTATCTTGAGAATCCACTGTGCTTTTAGAAAGATGAAGTGGTAAGGACTGTCTGCAGACCTCTGCCAAGTGAGTTTCCCCCTTCTCTTCCCTGGTTGACCATGGCATTCATTTCTCCATCCTTTGACTGCTCTATTTTATCCCAGTGCTGGTCATCCAGCCAGCCTCGCATAGTGGATCCTCTACTTTCACCTACCCGTCTACAACACAGGCCACACTTGCAGGGTAAAATATCATCTCCGTCAGCACCGACATCCGTCACTTTAATGAACAGCAAAAATCAATCTCTAATTGACAAAAACATTTTTAATCAAAGTATGAGGCATTTAGAGCACAGAAGCAGCCTTTCATCTTCTGTCAGTGTTTTCCTTTACAAGCGGAAGCAGCACAGGTATCTAGCTGGCCAGAGAGGCCAAGTGGTGTGTCTGGGAGAACACGGGGAAAGATTTCTAATGATATCATTAGAAAAAATATGCTGGACTTCACCATAACCCACTTAGTTTGATTCATGAAGAATTAATAGCAATGGTTGGCAGAAAAAGGGAACAGAATATGTTTTAACCAAAATTCTTTAAGACGTCACTTAGGACGTGAATTTTTCCTTTCTTTTAACACTTCCTTGTGTTCAGCCTATCTAAAGATTTGCAATTGATGAGCTGCAGTGTGCTTCTGAGACCTATCACAATAAACAGGAGAGGTGAAGAAACTCAACTTAGCAGCTCTGGTATGTGCCATAGCTGTTAGGGATACTACCTGTGTATATCTGGAGTTTGTGTTAGGGCAGCTCTGTTGCTGGTGAAGACAGGAGAGGTGGTAGCAATTGTAGCAGCGGTTGTTTGAAAACCTATGGAAACCTATGTTAAATACAAATAAGGGAAACTTCATGCAGCAAAAAGTATAATTTTCCCTCTGCTTATGGAGTCCCTCAAAGATTTATATGGTTACCATGGGCAGCTTGGTATCCTTGCCAGTGTTTATGAGCCATAAAGGGCAAGGGAAGGTTATTAGAGCACCATCTGGGCACTTTGGTCTTTCTGCCGTTTCTTACAAGAGGGGATTATTGAGAAGGCGGCTTTATTGATGCCTGGCACAGTTTGGGTGCCTTGGCATCGCTGCCTGTACTCGTGATAGAAAGGGCATGGAGAAGTGCATTGCTAGTGACACTGCTTTAGCACCTTTGCCAGTGTTTGAGAGGGAAGCAGTTTGGAAGGTGCAGCAATATTTGGTGTTGCATGAGCTCACTGGCAGCACTGCCTTGCCTGTGAGAGGAGCAGCAGGGAGATGCAGAAGTTGGCACACCATGCTGACATTATGAAGGGAGAGATGGAAAAGGAGGGTGCATCCTCACCCACTGCAGTTGCCAGTGTTTGCAAGGGAATCGGGCCAGGGGGCTGCAGTGGTACCCGAGCACCATCTGGCCACGCTGGCATTCTTGCTGATGTTTGCGAGATTGGCTTTGGATAATGTCTTTTCCTGATCAAAGGCCAGCGTTTTGGATGTAAGCCTGGAATACGTGTTACATAAATAGTATGTGCTCCTTTCCAAATGGCTCCCACAGCCACAGAATCATAAGAGCTTCACGGGAACTTCAAATTTTGGTCCCTTGCAGAGAAGTGACACCTCCAAGTATACTGATTGAAGGCCTATTAACTCATTCTCTCCTCCTCATGTATTGATCAGGGAGTACGTTCCTTTGGTTTTTCTCATTTTGAATGCAAGGGGAAGAGCTGGTGGAATTCCCTCAGCATTCTCTGGAACCACTCTATGGAGCTATGACCTGTGTGCATAGATGTTCAACTGGGAGGAGATTGTTGTGGCTCTTTCTGTGTCGATGTTCCTAATGCTCAATCAGACTTTCATATGTTCCAAAGAAGCTTTAGTATGTACACAAAGAGGAAGAAATGATTTTGGCATAGGAGCAAATGGAACAAGGTCCAGAATGAGGCAGAACATCCGGGATTTGGCATTGCAGGTGGATGGAGGACGCACATCATGAGGGAAATAGAGAACAAGGCAGAGATGGACCACAGAGCTGCTATGGGCATGGCTCCAAGGCATGTTTTACTGAGCATCCAGCACATGCAGAACAGCTGTGAGAAGGCAGCATGAGGAGCACGCTAGCTGGTGGCTCACCTTGCCTGGCGTATGAACATTTGCGTGCTGCATAAACAAGGCAGAGCTGGGAATCGCTGCTATTGTGGAGATGCCAGGAAGCATGACAGAAAGCAGAAGAAATGAATCAGTGACAATTTCCTCTTACAGAAATGTTTACCATTGCTGCCCATCTTAGGGCTCTCAAGACTACCTCACTGGCATTTGCTTACCACTGGCTGAGCTAGCATAGATGCTGTCATTCATAAAATATGCAGATGCCTGGCCAGGTTACTGGGTTCTCCTGCAGCACGTCTTTCCTAAGCTATGTTGAAATATATGGATATCCTTCACTTATGAAGATGGATGAGATCTATAGATCGAAGGTTCCCCATGTATCATGCCAGATGTCATGCTTGGACCTGAAATATGGTGGAGAAGGGGGAGGGGTGTATAAGTGAGCTCTGATTTAGGCAGAACCACTTTAGATAATTTTTCCTTGAAAGGTGAAATAGAAAGCCATTATACAGCTAAATAGCTTGCCAGTTTGAATCTATCCCAGTTCAGCAATCTCGGAAGCTGCTACCATGCAGCAGCCTATGATATACAGAATGTGCTTACATCAGAAAACCCACCATTTCAAACTGCCCCCCTTGCTGGCAGACTCTGCAGAGTGGCCGTAGGCTGAACAGGACATCGAGAGAGATTTAACCTGCAGACCAGAGTACCTGCAGGATGAGATCCAGCAGTCAGAGAAGAAGATCATGAGATTAGACGTTTGTAAGCATCATTACAGACCTTGGGTTGCTAGGAGCAGATCTGCTCCCAGCATTACCAGTGGTGCAGATCTGGCTTTCAGAACATGTGGAAGCTGTGAAAATCTTCCACAGTTCATATGAGTTCCAGTAGTGAGATTTTAGTAACTCTAAGGTCTGTCATTTTATTTTTTTCCCCTTTTTATTTTTATTTTTATTTTTTAATAACTTGGTATTTACCAGAAACTTTCTATAGGCAGTAATGCGAATTTTCTTTTTCCCCACTCCTCAAGTAACTGGCAGGATGCACAAGGAATTTATGCTCTTTAAATCTGTGTGTATTTATGAACATGCATATGCACATGCATGTTTCTGGTGACAGCTATGGCAGCCACATCAGTCCTCCCCCTTCACTAATCCGGCTCCCTCTTGGCCAGTTTGACTAACAAGAATTTACCAATCGAGCAGCAGAGCAGAGCAAACATATTAAAAACAGTATCGAATGCAGCCTTGCAGAGAGCCATTGGCATCATTCATCCCACAACAATCTGTACCACACGCCTCTTCTCTGTAAGGCCAGAGACAGCCTTTCCCAGCCTGCAGCCCTTTCACAGTAGTAAATGTAGTGGCTTTCTTTCTGCTCTGTGACAACAGATAGGAACTCTGTCAAACACCTCTCTTCAGAAAACTCTGCTCCTTTAAGAATTTGGTTTTGACTCTGTATAAGCTTGACTTGAAGCTTGAAAAAATAGCTGTTATATCCAGACTGTTTGTGGTTCTTTCCAGAACAGGGTGGCTCCAGGTATTGCTCCCAGAAGAATAAATGATCTTGTCCAGTTTAAGGTGGAGTTATCAACACATCCACTGGGATCATGCATAACTACCAGATAGACTGAGATCTTCTCTATTCTCTGTGCTAAGATAATTTCAGCCTGTCACTCCTTATCATATCCCCTTTAATCATGCAGAATATTTCCTCCCCTTCTCTCTTTCATCATGCTTGTAGGCTTATCATTTTCCCCTTTAGCCTTCATTCAGTTGTAATATTCACATTGTATTATATATTCTCTATACAATTAAGTAGGAAAACTGTCACCGCAGGATATCTGGGAGGCCAGAAGTAAGAATGGGTTCAAAATAGGATTAGAGAGTGCATGGAATAGCCCATCAAGGCCTGTTATACTCAGATATGTATGTAAACACTGGCTCAGGATATCCCTCAGCCATACCAGTGCACAGGGAGAATATACTAGGGAGAAACATCACTGTATTTTGTCATGTTTTTTTTATAGGCTTTTCACAGGGTGTTTGCTCTGGCCAGTGTCAGAGAGGCTGGGGGCTAGCAAGACCTGTACGTCTAACACCATTGGGTTTACATTCGTAGGAAGTTAGGGATGAGATGCTTTATTGAATTATGGATAAAACACCTTGCTCTATTGTTAAGATAATTGCTCAGTATAACTCTAAATTCTGTTCCCTGAGATTTATTGTGTTGTGGAGTCTTCCTGGATTTTTTGTGGATCTTCCTGGTTTTACAGACTGCAATTACTCTTGCTTATTGCTGGTTTTGCAGAAGCACTTAAAACAAGTGAGGTCTTTCTGTAGAAGTGGCTGTAGATAACCAGAACAAAACAATCTGAGTGTATTAGCTGTATATTTTCCTAGTTGCATCTCAGTTGTTATCAAAGTTAGAAATCTCAGGGGAACACAGGGAGCCAATGATTGAGAGGTGGATTTTTACAGTCTTGAAATGCACTGTGAAGTAGTCCTTTTTGTCTTTATGCTCTTGGCTTGTTATATACAGACTGTTGTAACAGTGTCCTGAAGGTGAATGTTGCTGCTTTGTTTTTTTATGTTTAGAAATACCGAGATTTTAAAGCCTTCCCTTTCAGGGTTTGAGTGAAATTCTAGCTCAGGAAAAGCAGACACAATCTGCTTTTTCTCTATCCCCCCTCTTTTTCCCAGTTTGAGAAAAAGGAAATCAAAGAGTATTTAACAAATTATGAGGAACCAGACTTTCTCTGGTTGGAAGCTCTCAATTCTGTATGAAAGCTTCTGCTGACTTGACCAGATTTTGATCTGAACCTCCCAAGCCAGAACTGCACTGACTTCAGCCTATGGCCCATCTCTCTACAACCTCTCTTCCCCCTCGCAGTGGCTACAAACTTCATGATCTGATGCTCAGATTTTCCTTGGTTATCTTTCAGTCACCAGCTGGTGGGGAAAAAAATCAGACATCTGGGGAGTAAATTAGTGAGGAATTACTCTCATCTGACAGGGAGTTGATACAAAGTGATGCTGCGGGTTTCATGCCGCCTTGTTCATACTCCAAGAAAAGGAAGCTATAACTTAGGCATCTCTGTGACTCGCCTATTTTGACCCAAAGTACAGCTTTCAGGGAGTAGGCAATTGCATGCAAGTTAGATGCATGCAGAATAGCAGCAGGTACTCTAAGATAAAGGCTGAATTAATGAGATGATCCACAGCTATATTTTTGCCTCTCTTTCTCTCTCTCCGCCAATTTGAAGCAGTAGACCCGGGCTGTTTGTATTTTCCTATAAATGCAAAAGAGATAAAACTTCCATATCAGTTTAAAATTTTCAGTCTGCCTTTGTGTATCATTAAAAAAAAAACAAAAACAAAAAAACCTGATAAAAAGAGCAAAAGCACAACTTTCTTTGTTTTGGAGGTTTTGGGTGGTTGTTTTTTTGTTTTTTTTTTTTGTTTTTTTTTTTTGCTTTTCAGTTCACATCTAATGAAGTAATTACAGTGAAATACACTCAAAATTCAAGACCTAATTAAAGCAAGGAATAAAATCTCGATTGATCCATTATTTAGATTGGTGAGAAGTGAGCGAAAGGAAGCAATGCAGAAGTTAGCATGTGAGGGGAGGAAAGAAGCATGCTCCCTCCTGGAGAATCCTGATAGCAGAGATCCTGGGAGGCTAGCAGCCGGGTAAGGATGTGCTTACATAATTTACTAAGAGCTCATCATCAAAGAAAAAAGCAGGAGCAAAAACAAGCCAGTAAGTCAAAAGGATGATTTTCCCAAACAAACCCAGGTGTTGCCAAATAGATTTGAATTGGAAGCCGTCTTGCACAGTATTCTCATTTGGGATGGATGGCTCCCAAACTACCCAGTAAGTAACACTCTTAACTCAGCAGCGAAGTTTCTTTCTGTTTGCACATGGGTGTAATTTGTTGTACAATCTGTCTTCTATCTGCCTCTGTCTCTTTACAAGGGTAGGGTAGGACAGCCTTCAGCACAGGACAACTCAGGCCTGCCCACATTGTGCTGCTCAGGCATCTCCAAAGCAAACTAAACTCCACAGGTGAAGCCTTAACCAACTGACTTTCCCTGCCCTTCTTTAGCAGTTGCTGTGTAAAATCAGAGTAAGAAAAAATTTCTGTTTACATGGAGATGGTTTTAAGCTCTAATAATCAATGTGTTCTGGTGATGTTGTGGGGTTTTTTTTGTTTGTTTGCTTGTTTGTTTTTATGAAGATAAACCGAATTACAATAAATGATTTCATTATGCTCAATTTAACAGGTGCCAGCACTGACTGGTTGAAAACACATCCCATATTATTTTATTCACTAAGGCGTCTCCCATATTTTTTGAAGTACTGCCTTAAAGTCCTGGATAACCACCCTCCTGGCTCCAACATCCCTACACCTGCATTATTATTCCTATTGCATTTACGCTAGAATGATACTGTAAGGGGAGATATCTTGTTGGGATTTATTTCAGCAAGTTAGTATGTTTTTTTCTGTAAAGCAGCAGCTTTCTGTGTTTGTTGTCTGAGCCACTAGCAGTTGCGTGCACCTTCAGCTTAACTAAATCTCATTCTTGTGATTGACCCTCCTGTCCCATGCTCATGTCTGGCTGCACAGCTGTCCACAGCTAGTGATTTGGGTGTCTGGGAGGCCTTTGTCACTGAAAGAGTCTCCCTGGAGACTCTATGGGTGTTTGTGATCTTTCCTCGGACCACAAAATGTGCTGATGACCACGTGATGTCCTTTTTAATTATTTTTGTTTAACAATGAAAGAACTCTAAGTGCTGAGTGTTTCTTTGTCAAGACACAATTTAATATTACTCTGCCGTCTTCAAGGGAACAATCGCCAGGTTTTGCCGGCCTGGAAATAGTCAATTCACTTTCAACCAAACGGGTGCCTTTGAGGGACAGTAGTTGCCCACTGTCTTCATCCTGAGCTGCGAGTACCCAATGCTCCTGAAATTCATCTCTTTTCATTACACACCTAGATTCAAGCAAACTTTTGAAACCACAGCCCCTTCTTGTTTAGATGCAGGTTGGAGAACAGTGATTGCAAGGCATCTGCAGGAACAACCTCGTCTGAACAAACATCTTAGACTGAAAATCATGTCATTTCTACTTGTACTTCTCTTCCGGGGGACTAAAGTAAAGCTGCAAAACAGTTACAGTTGGACGTGTAAATGCAATGGTGGAGTTTAGTCAGCAAGTAAATCTCTTTTGCAGAGCTTCACCAAGGGACAAAGCAATTACAGCTCTGCACGTAGATGATTTCCCAAACTGCTTTAGATGGTTTTTGCCATATATCAGTACATGAAACACACTGCTGATTCCCTCGATGGAAGGCACTGTTATCAGGTTGTGTTTTCCTAACGCATTTTGGGGAAGCAGAGTGGTTCTGTGTTGTTCAGGTTATAGAATAAATGCTACAGCTTAAGTCCTTGTAGTGCCAAACAGCTAACAACTGTCTGCAGCAGGAGGAGAAATTCTGCCTCTTCCAGTCAGCTGTAGATGCCTTAGGGTCACAAAATTGCTTCTCACACTTCTGCTTAACAAACAAGTCCTTAGAAATGTGCAGGAAAGGCAAAATGAACACTGGGCTTAACTCTGCTTTGTGAAAATGGACCCTTACGGTCTCAGCTGCGTATATATCTGAATGCGCACAGAAAAAAGTAAAGTAATAAACGCTGACTACAAGACAGCTTTTGTGTCTATTTTGACAGTTCTCCAAGTAGTATCCCCAAATTCCTCCAAAATCAAAATGTTCTATTTTCCCATTTTCAAAAAAGTTTAATTCTTGGGTTTGTGTCAATTGGAATCAACTTTTCTTTAAAATAAAACCTCTAATCATTTTTAATTAAATGCTTGAAATAGAAGAAAGTATTTGATTTGAAACAAAACTTTCGCTGACGTTCCAAAATCACTAGCAAACCGAAACATCAGTCATGAGTCTGAACTGTTTAACTATATCAGTGTAGCTAAGGACAAATGACATTCAACACCCTGCCAGCAGCAGTGGTTAAACTCGATAATTGTTTCTTTTATTGTCCCCCTTTGCAAAAATTTTAAATCCCTCGTTATGCAATTAACTCCTCTTTTCTGCTAAAGGCTCTTGTCTCTCTTGACAGGCTCTCTGATTACAAAATGTCTGCTGCAAACTCAGAGTGGCAGCAGATGCAAGGGTAGGAAATTTGCTTCCTTTGGTCATTACCTGAGCAGATTGGAGTTCTTGGATCTGTAATGGACAGAGGAGGGGAGGGTGTAGCCAGAGCTCCTGCACACAAGATTCCCAACTATCATCCTCTGGTTCTGCTTTATCTCTTCCAGTTCCTTCCCTCCTTCCTCTGATGCTACGTTTTCTTGGGGAACATCAGCTGTCACTGCTGGAGGGAGCAGTGTTTTCAGCGTCAGGCAAGTAAGCGAGTTGGATCAGCTCTTTCCTGTAGCTGGTGGCAGTTTACCTTCTCACTTCTATCTCAGAGATAAGCCCCTTGCTCCGCTTTTCATTGTCAGCCATGAAATCGGCTGCCATTTCAGAGCACCTCTCAGTAGCTTCCAAATGCTTTTGACACACTTTGCCTAAACAGGAGACTGCTGAGAATAGCTGCTAAATCTTTAAATCTGGTTTCACACTTAGCCATCTTTGTGACTTTAAGTTTGTTGTTAGCACAGCTTGTGTTCCAGGTCACCGAGAGCCTGGGATTAATACGCTAAGACTAGGTATTAATATCAGAGTCTAGCAGTTTTATTGAGCCTCCCTGCTCTGGCTAGGATCAGTTTAAACTAACTAATGCTTTGCAGACTTGCCCCAGTCTTTTGTAATGCCCTGAATGGGCATGGAGAATGGGAGGCACGTCCCCCCCTAAGCATTTCCAAACGATCAGAGAAAGTGTTAAGTCAGGATGTTACTCCACCATTGTTTCTTTCTTGATTGTAGACAAGCAAAACTTTTCATCGGGTCATGGCTAAAATCCCTGTTTCCTCTGAGCGATACAAATGCACTGACTGGTAGCTGGTTTCTAAAGACACTGGATCTCTTTTCTCTGTGCTTCTTTCCCTCCTTGTTGCTTAATGAAACCATTCACTCACCTGGCTTTTCTCCCTCCTCCCCTTCAGTCTCCATCTGTCCGCTCCAGGTGGCAGCTCATCTGGACGATAGTGTACCTTCGGTATCATGGCTCTTGCATGGATGATATTTCCTAGGCACAGCTTCTGTTGGATGTGCTGGAGATTATTCATTCCAAGTTTTGGAAAACACCCAGCTAAGATGGGCAGGAAGAGAACTGTATGGTTTTGACCAACTGCTTTAGAACTCTAATGGTATGTGGCACTCTCTAAAGCAAGGGAACTTTTTCTGCATGTTTGCGTACATATTTATTTCATGGAAGTATCTCCTTAAGCATTTTACAAGCTGAAAATGGCAGTTGCATTGCAGAATGAAAGAACCATCCAGGTTGGAACACGCCTTTAAGATCAAGCAGTCCCTTATGTGTCAAACTGTCTGGTGAATAGCATACTCTTCCTGCAGTTTCTCCATTGGTATGAGCTCTGAAATCAGGTCAGCAGAATTTGGCACAAAAACATACAGGATCAAATCATCTTGGGCCAGCCAGATGTTTCCACACTAGGAGCATCAAACAAAACGTATTCAGAGCCAACAAGTACCTTTACCACTTGTTTTCTAAGGACAGACATTCTCTCTCTATGTCCTAAGACTTTCTGGATCTCTCCATCTCGCTGATCCTTTGTTATATAAACACTGCTTTTTCTCAACACTTTCCAGCCCCTTCCTCATCTTTTGTATCTTTTCCCTGCAGCTGTGACACCAAAAGAGCTCTCCTGTATACCTTTCCATTCTTTGAGTTTACTGTCACAGTACCCACAGAACATGATTATAAAGCCCAAATTGAAAACAGTATTGATTTTGCTGCTGAATAAAAGGCTAGGCTTCATGTCTTCTTTTGGTCTTTGCCCAGCAAGCAAGACTCAGACTGCGAGACTTCCTTCCTATCTCTGGGCTGCATTCCCTACCTGCTGTGTGAAGAGGAGCAGTATTTCCTATTTCATTCACTTTTTTGTTTCTTTTCATAGCTGTGGTTGGCCTCCTTGCTCATTCTGTGTAAAGCTCCATCTACAGCCCAGCTTTTAGAGCCATCTCTGTCCAGCAGAACTCATTCCCCTGCTAGCTATACCTGTTTCCACTTTAGTGTGCTGAAAGATTCAAAGCTTAATGATTGCCAAATGCCATTCAATTTTCAGATGCTGTTACCCATGGCTTTACTACTGTTGAATTACAGTGGCTTGATGTTTTTGTTTTTTTTTATTTTATTGTGGGAAGAAGTTAGATACCTGCCAGCAGATCTTCCTGATCCTCTTCTGCTTCCCTCCCTAGATGCTCCCTAGATGCCTAGTAGAGTTGTATCTACTAAACCTGCCGGCATCTTTCCTTCAGCCAAGCAGATTTTACCATAGTAATTGAGTATTCCCATTCCACTTCCTTGCACCTTTCCAAGCCCTTGTAACACGTCCTTAAATCTCTCAGTCTGTCCAAAACCTGAGCAAGTTCCTTCACTTGTGGTTGCATATGGCCATCCCTCCATTTGCCACCTCTGCAGATGTGCAAGCCACTTGGTAAGTGTGAGGAGGCTACATACAGCTTCCCAGTGCAGCTGCAGTCCTTTGGTGCTGCTTCCACATCCCTCTCTGGAGCACACTTCTGTGCTGCTCGGGCATTGGAAGAGCCAATTCCACACCTCCTGCTTGTGCAGGTCTGTCTTGAGCGTCTGGCTGAGGCTGTGGGGAGGAGGTGGCAAGAAAGGGTAATGCTTGTTACAATATTAAATAAATCAGAGGAATTAGCTCTGAATAGAAAGCAGCAGCTGGCTTTTGTGGTGTTGTGAGAGGCTCTGCCAATTATGCAATGTAAATAGAAATTGTCTGACTTCCACGGCTCCTAGGCCATGACAGGTTTAAAAAGTCTATTTGGCAACTCCCTTGGATCATGTCCACAAAATCAACCCTCTGTTGAGCCTCAGAGAGCCTCTGGCCTCCACTGAAGAGCAACCCTTCTTCAGGTCCATTCTCTGTCAGAGCTGTTACAATGGGAACCTCCAGGCTCTACTATACACCCTCACAGACTGACACAGACTCTCCAAAAAACTCAGTTTTATTCATATTAACTGGTAACACTGTTAGCATTATACTTGTTATCTGGTAGCTGTGCTCTGGTAGTTTTTCAATGCTTAGAGCAGCAAAATGAGGCCAACACCATGGCACTTGCTCTAATTACTCTGCAAGGTTAATTTGCTGAGGCTGTGCGGGTACATGTGCCTGACAGATTGATTCCTTTGTATTCTATTAGCTAAGGGAGGAAACTGAGTTTCATATACATATGGGGGAAGGTGAACAATTAGGAGGAGGGGATCTTTTGCTCTGGTAGCATAGGCAGGTCAAGGTTATGCTGAAATGAAGTTATAGCTGAAACATGAAGTGTAGATACCCTGTTCAAGGACACCAAGATGGATTGGGATGAAAGATATTGAGGAGGAGATGGATTCTTTGAATTCAGATGGTAGCAGACTGGTAGGGTGTTAAACCTTGACATGAAACTGGGAGAGAAGGGAGTTGTATGCTTGTGTGGGTATGCTCAGAGAAAATTTTAATTGAATCTTGTTTGACAGAGTGTGACCGTAACTGAAAGTTTAGAAGATTACTGTCCAGGGTTGAGAGCTACAGTGTGGAACTCTTCAGAGAACACATAAATCTGCAGCCAGGAACCTGAAAATGTAGCTGTTACATTAGAAATGCTAGATAATAGTGTTAGACTAGATCACAATGTCTCTCAAGAACGAGAGGCACTCACAAAATAGTGTCTTTTCCTTATTCCAGAAATAACTGTACTTAGAAATGTAGGATGTTCCTGATACAAGGATGCTGTCTTTCTAACTGTTAAGAAAATGAGATGGTCCTGTTTGCTCCACAAGAAGCTCGGTATGATGCAGAAATGTTCTGGAGCATATCTCTGCAGAAACATCAGAGAGCAGAGCATATCTTTGCAGAGCAATGAAGACACTAGTGGAAGAATTTTGATGGGACAAGGACAAGGTGGTGGTTCCAAATGCATTTGTAAAGCTAGAGCTGGAAAATGACAATAACTGAAGAAGACCACAGTGACATGTTTCCTAGAAGTAACCGTGTAAACATATTCACCCCATATTAGAATAAGAGAATCCTAGAATTGCTCAGGTTGGAAAAGACCTTATAGACCACCAAGTCCAACCACAACCTAACTGTACTACCCTAACTCTAACAAACCTCTGCTAAATCATGTCCCTGAGCAAATGTCCCCTTGTTTTGCCAAATGAACAAGCTGACAGTGAGGAGCAACGCCATGAATCTGAGTGCCTCCCTTTGTACAGACATTTTGTTTTTGACTTAGGTGCCCAGTGTAGACGCAGCAGAATTTGAATTTTCAGCCTTCTACGGAAATCTTAGCTTAGGGCAGAAAACTGCTGATGAGTTAGCAGGGGGAGCTCTTCCTTTGCCTTTACCATAACCTTTTCCCCTGCATGATGTTAGTAAATCCTCCCTTGTCGTGATTTCAGACATAAATCTGAAATTCTGTTTTCATAAAGATGCCATAGGTCTTGTAATAGGAGTAAAGGGAGTAAGGCAAATTTCCACTCTTGGGTAATTACATTCTGCCTCTGTAGCTTCTCCATCAGCTTTAGTGTAGAGTGGGTCATTTTCTGCAGGCAGGAGCAGGCAGAACAAGAGATGTACTGGTAGGAGGTCTGTGTTTGGATTTGGTCCCATCCAGTATGTAACATGATGTGAATTACCAAAAAAACTCCAGATTGCATGAAACCACTGGGGATCCGCATCCCTGGAGAACTGCCCCAGCTGTGGCAATGATCTCTTTCCCAGTCCTGTCAATCAAAGGATGGAAAGAAAATGTCTTTTGCCTTGCATTAATTTAGATAGTTTGTGGAAAGGATCTGAGTGAGGTGTGTGGGAGGATAAAAACTTCCCTGATGCATTTTGTGATTTAAAAATAATAATAAAAAGAAACCCCGTGTGTTTTGAAAACTCTATTAAAAGAAACGTAGTTCTGCAGGAGAGATGCATGAAAGAGGAAAGCGAGGGCCTCAGCAAGGTGAATCAGAAAAAAAAATATATTATTTGGGGCTGACATTAGGGAATAGAGCTGGGAGCTGACTGAAACAAATGGCATTGCAGCATATGAAGCACATGAAGTCTGTTTTATATGCAGGCCTCATTGTATGTACTGGTTCATTTAGGCTGAGAATGGAAGGGGATGAGGAAGAAACAGTGTTCTCATGTAGACCCACTGGTGAAAAGAACTTTTTGGCTGTTCCACATAGGCTCACACGCCCCTTTGAACTAGCAATGTAAGAAAGGCAAACTACTCTGGAGCTGTTCTGCCCAGAAAGGTGGAGGATGCCCGGTCCCTGGAGACATTCAAGGTCAGGCTGGACAGGGCTCTGAGCAACCTGATCTAGCTGTAGGTGTTCCTGTTCATTGCATGGAAGTTGGACCAGATGACCTTTAAAAATCCATTCCAACTCAAATGCTTCTATGATTCTAAGCTCACAAAAATAGCTCCTGGTAGAGAGAATGACCTGAGATTTGAGGACAAACTGATTTACAAATGCATGTAACCTCCTGTCCATCCCTCTGCTCAGCTTAGGCCATGGGAGGCTATTTGGAGACCCTAAAAACAAAGAGGTGTTGATTAAAATCAGTGTGGTATTTGTTGTGCAGAAAAAGAGAGTGAGAATGTTGCTGCCTGGTGCTCTCAATACAGATAGCAAATTTCAGTTATAAGCATTGGAAAAGGGCAAGCAGAGGCACTAATGTGAGAGCACTAGTGGTGGGGAATAAGCAAGAAGGGATCTCAAATGATAAAGGAGATGAAATGTGCTTTTTGTTTGTGGAAAGGTAGGAAGTGTGACAAACTCAAACCTGAAGCTTATGTTTTATTCTATATTTTCTCCTTGACCCCCGGAGAATACACAAATAAAATCAATTAATGGGCCTTGAAGAAGAATCATTTTAAACTGTTCAATTAAACCCCGCAATGCAGAGAATAGAAAGGAGAGGGGAGAAAAAAAACAATAAATACGTCTTAAAAAATGGACTTGTCTGAGGCGCCTGGGCCCCGACATGCACCATTACTGACGGATCGAATCACACTTCCATTAACACCATAATCTTATAGACTCCACAGGCCGTAAAAAAGGGATTTACTTTAATCAGGTTTGGTTAGGGCTGAATTTGAAAAGCGCTACAAGTGAAATAAAACACGACCTCGTCCCCCCTTTGATTTTCTTTCTTCTCACTCTGGCTCTCTAATTTACAATTTGCCAGCCGCCAATGGCTCGTTTCTAATGGCCACGATCCAGTGGTGTATATCGAGCTCTCTCCCTTATTGTGGCGGAAATGATTAGGCAGAACATAGACCTTTCATTTCCGCCCACACCTCCTTCTTCCCTAGACAGATGCCCAGCACATGGCATTTCCTTCCGTACAGGCTTTGGTCCTCTGTGTCCCCCCAGTCCTTTTCCTGGATGCTATAGGGATGATATTCGGTGGGGAGGGACTGGAGCAAAAGAGACGTGGGTAAGAAGTGAGAAAGATGCCTGTTGGCTTCTAAGTATCAGCACTGACCACAAAGGAGACCAGAAAGCCACAGGAAATCAAAATGATGTGGGTTTTTTTGTTTATTTGTTTGTTTCTCTTGCTGACTCTTTTATCTTTTCCTCTTCTCCATCTTTCAGTCTGCACAGTTTATCACGTGGTCATAGAATCTTAGAATCACAAAATGGTTTGAGTTGGAAGAGAACCTAAAAACCATCTTGCTCCAGCTCCTCTGCCATAGGCAGGGATACCTCCCACTATACCAGGCTGACCAGGGTCCCATACAACCTGGCCTTGAACGCCTCCAGGGATGGAGTACCCACAGCTTCTCTGGGCAGTCTATGGCAGGGCCTCACAACCCTCTGAGTAATTAATTTCTAATCTAAAGCTACTCTTTTCTAGTTTGAAGTCACAACAAGGAGTCCCTCTTCAGCTTTTCTGTGCCCCTCCTTTAAGTACTAGACAGCAGCAGTGAGGTCTCCCTGGAGCCTTCCCTTCTGCTGACTAAACTAACTGTCCTGGCACCTTTGTGATTCCTGATACTTTTTCCTTTGTTTCCAGTTCAAGGCTAATTCAGTGCATGCTGTGTGCAAAGCATGGAGCTATCAAGTGGCCATTAGAGTCTTGCTATCCTTAGTGATAAAAAATATCTTATTTTGTGTTATTTAGAGAGGTGCCTTAGCAGAATGCTTAATCAGCTTCCATTCTCTTGGGTTTTGTTGTACGTAGATCTCTTCAAATGAAATGCTTCCTATTTATTTCCACAGAAACTACAGTAAATACAAAAAGCACGATAACACTATTTGATAGAGCAAAGTCTCAGCTACGAAACACTATTTTGCATCATAGTCACTGCCATTAGCTGTGCATTTTTGCCGCCAATGAACAAGAGCAAACATGCTGCACTCACACCAGCGGAGATGTCCCACTGCCACTGTTGCCACCGTGGAAGCACACCGCCACTGCCTCACTGTGCTCACATCTAATATTTGGTCTCCATAAACTTTCAGCAAGTGTTGACAAATGTCAGTGGATGCAATGTCTTCTTCGTGAAGGAATTCAATGACACACCTTTGCTTCATTCACACTCCCATGTCAGATGCCATTTTGTCAGACTTTCCCTCTGCTGCCATCTGTCAGTTGGCAACAGCATGTAACAGAATATTAGTGGGAAGGTTCAGCCTCTACTGCCATACCACCAACATCCACTTCTGATGTTGTGGGCCAATATAATAACATAGGAGGCATTACTTTCAGAGCAGTCCTTTTACATCTCTAGATGTCACATTTCTAACCATAGCAATGTTGTCACTTAGGTAGCAGCGGTGAGGAACTGTAGGTCACCACGGGCTCTCACCTGTAGTAATAAAAATAAAAGAAAGCAAAGAACAGTCACATTGGAGTAGCTGTTGCTGCCTGTGTCTGCTTGTGTTGTGCTTTGGTCTGACAGGGCCTCCACGTGCTCCTCCAGTATAACTGGCCAGTGTGGTGGGAAATTGGCTGGATAGCAGTACTAAGTGCAAAGCAATGAAATTAACTCATGGTGTCTGCGCAGAACTCTGCTAGGTCAGCTGTGGCTAAGAATTGTTTTGTGATAGCTGGATGTTGGCAAGTGTACTTTGGTTCCCAGCAGGGTGCCCGTGTGAAATTATTTGGTTGTTTCACAGAGTTGCAGCTCCCTGAAAATTTCCCTCACTTATCTTATATTCCCTCGTTCCGCTCCAACGCACAGCCCACATCTGTGAATGAATATGTAAATTCCTAGTGTTTAACTAGAAAATGCTACCCACTTTTCCTATACAGCGCTAGCAACGTACGCCACCAGACTGGACATGTTCCTCAAGGTTTTCAGGATAAAGGCAGAAAAAAGAGTGGGAAGGAGAAGAGTTTAACTGCTGCATGGAAGATCTGGTAGGATGGCCAATTGACTTGGTTCTGGAGAGCCACGCAGCAGGGAGCACATACTGCTCTTCGGGTCACTCAGTCTTGGTAATTCCTAAGGAAGGAAACTCACCAGAATGCCTTGTAAAAATAGCTTCAAGCTGCAAAATTTGCAAAGCCCTCCTAAATACATTAATCTCTGAGTCCTCAGAAGTCCTCACAGCCATAAAGCATCGCTTTGCATCTGCATCAGGTATAGAAGAGCCATCGGAATCATCTTGATTCTGCTTCACTTTGAAATGCTCACACTAAAACAGGAAAGGTGTAAAGGAAGTTTATTTTTTTGAGAACATGAGATCAAGCATTTAAAATGGAGTAACTTTTGCATATTTTTGTGTCCTGGTATGCACTGGTATGCAAACATCACAGTTTGCACTAGGAGCAACATCTGGACATCTGACTTCATGCCTGTCTTTCTTGGCTTTTGCTCCACACAGCTTTACCATCCTGGAGCTGCTCTGATGGGGCAAGAAAAGTGGCTTATGAGAAAAGTACTCCAAGGTGGACATTCTGCTTTCCTCCCTCTTGAAGATGACAGTTTAGCAGCTACTCAAAAAGTCCCAGGAAGCAAGAGGTGTATTGGCAATGAATAGTTTTGTTGTGGAAGAAGATGCTGAAGAAGGTTGAGGCTGTGGGTGTTTGTGTGTGTGGCTGGCAGTGGAGGGGGAGAGAGGAGGGAGAAACTTGAGGGAAGCAGAAGAGAGGAGTCTGAATGACAGTTTTGTCATGGCAAGGCAAGGCTAATGTTAGCAACTGATAATAAAGGCAGGCAAAGGGGAAAAAAAAAGAGCATAAAATTCACTTTAAAAACTCTCCAAGTTTAAAAGCTCCCCAGAGGCTTTGTAATAGAAAAGGGCTTTTAAGTGCTATTTTTTCCCCCTGTTTTTCCTTTGGGGATGTCTCAGAGGGATGATTTATTGTCTAATGTATTTAAAGTGACAAGGCCAATTTTGGAGTGCTGGCTGCAGCAGTGCCAGCAGCGCTTCTCACGGTGCTGCAGAGCGCACCCTCTGCTGCTGGCTGCTGGCTGCTGGGCACGGGGCTGTGCCACTGCTCTCTGCACACAGCGAGGTGAGGGAGATGCCCTTGCAGACCATGTCAGCACCCTGGGTTAGCTGGTGAAAATGGAATGAGCATGCTTAGTCATGGAAGAAGACAACTAGAGGCCTGCCCCAGTTTCTGTACCCAAGACAAGTGCCTTTCTGGTGCCCTTTATCAAAAGAGCTCCATCACCATTTCCTTTCCATGCTGCCTTCTGCTATGGCAGCTGGCCCAGTCATTGTGCCACAGCTCTGGCTTCTGTTGAGCTTTCTGCAGGCCAGTTTGGGCTGTTCCTCTTCACTGGCGACTCATGAACTCTTACCTTCTTCCCTGGGACCATTTCTGTGGAGCCTTGCTGCTCAGGCATGACTGCGCCCTGCTTTCTTCATACCACTGCAGCTGCTGCAAGCAATAAGCTTCACCTTCCCAAGGAGAATGTAACAAATTCTCAGGGCGAAGGATTTTTATTTAATATTGAGCCTGTATTTACTTTTGCTCTATTACACTTATATTTATATTCCTTAATACAATTCCTCTACCTTCTTGGTATTTACACACTTGTAGATGGTTAATCTTACCCCTTGCCAAGCAATACATATTTAATTATTTTAATCTCTTCTCATATGTCAGTGCTTTCAGACCCTTAATGTTTGGGGGTGGGTTTTTTGTTGTTTTTTAATTGCTTTTTTTTTTTTTTCTTTGCTACTCTTCTCTGTATTCTCTGCAATGATCAACATTTTCTGTAAATACACGTTGCCCAGAACTGAAGGCAGTGTTCCAGTTGCTGTTGTGCCAGATCCATACAGAGGACCAGTACCTCCTTGCTTTCTCATGATTTCTGTGCAGATGAAGCACAGGAGTATGTTAACTTTTATTTTATTTTATTTTATTTTATTTTATTTTATTTTATTTTATTTTATTTCATTTTATTTTATTTTTCCTCACTGCTGCTATAGAGCAATTCAGATCTGTAACTTAACTTACTGCCCAGTATCTCTACAGCCTGTTCATCTCCCTTGTAACCATTTTCCAAATCTGCCTCTCTTTTAATGTCCTTGTTTCTGTAGTATTTTTTTTTTCTCTCATATAATAGTCTGTTATTCCAGGTCGATTCTCTTCTTTTCTATTGGTCCCTTCTCCTAGACTTGCTGGTTTATGTTATATTTTCTCTGTCTGTAGCAGTGGGTAATGGAAGAAGCTATTCATGTTTCTGTACACTTTCTGACACTTTGCTCTACCGTTATTTGTGCTTGTTTACTCACTCCCTCCCTGCAGCGGTGCCCCTTCCTTACAAATAAGCGGTCAGTAGTCAGGCAGCTGTGTCTTGCCTCTGAAGGAGCCAAGGAGAATCCCCTTGACCTGAAAGGCAGCAGAAGCAGCAACTATCTCATGCTCAGCTTGGCCGTGTTAATGCTGAGCATGCCAGCCAGCTTTGCATGTTCTAAGTACTGTGTGATGCTTCCTTTTATAATCAGTGTGAGCATCACTGCTTTTCCCAATCGCCTCCTGCACTTAATTGACCAATAGAGCTAGACATATGGAGGATCGAATCACAAACCCAAATCAGCAGTTGTCAGAGGAGATTAATTCAAACAGGAAGCTACAAAACACTTGTGTTTTTTCTTTTTCTTTTTTTTTTCCCCCTTGAGCTCCAGTGGAAGAAATGATTATTAATATCCCCAGCTGTACACTCAGGCAGATGGCAGTGACTCCGGTGCACTTTCTCTGACCAACTTTCCACATGATTTCTTTAGCATTTAAGCAACAGTAGGAAAATACTGAGAGAGGGAAGGAAAGAGGAAGCTGTATTTACACTGCCTAACTCAGAGCATCTATGTTAGGTTAGCCTGTGTAAAAGGATAGTCTGTCTTAATTCACTGCACAATCAATGCAGGGAGAGACAGGTTCACTCTGGAAATGCATGACATCGCTGGCTCTCTGGTTGTCTAAAGAGGTGAACACCTTAAGTCAGGTGTACATATCCTCTTTCCTTTGATTGCATTGTGCTTTTTAAACATTCTCAGGGGTCTCCAGCTCCAAAACACATCCAGTAAGGATGCTCTGATGGTATCCCACTCTGACTGCATGCTGCAGCCATGCTGAGATTCAGGCTCCTTCATGTTGGCTGCTGCATGTTCGTCTGCCAAAGAACAACCTTTTCCCACCCTTGCAAACTGAAGAGATGGCACAGCCAAAGAGGGACAGTGAAGGGTGTAGAAAACAGAAGCAGTGCCTCAGTGAGTAGTGATTCCTCCTGAGAAAGGAGTCAGTGCACAGGGAGACGGGAGGTCAGCCTTCTGATGGCAGTCAGGCACATTGGTTTCACCCTCCCAGGACAAATATCTGCAGGCTAGACAGTCAGTGCTTTTCTCTCGGGACAAGAAAGATGCACAGAGATGCCCCAGCCTTCCAGCAATACTGGCTCTGCACTGTTGTGCTACTTCAGAGCCACCCTTTGCTTGCAGCTTCCCGGAGTGATGCTGTGGCTTGTAGGTGCTTCCCACCACTCTTTGCTGTGTGCTGGGAGAGCCATGTGTTGTGCTGCACTTTAACAGATGTCCTCAGAGCCATCCCCAAAAGCAGCAGCTCCAGACTGTGAAGAGAAAGGTTGCTTCAGGCATCTCAACTTCTATCTGTATAGCTGAGTTTGTGACATACCTTATACTACAAGGGGTGGTAAAGCAAGATATCCTGCTTCGTAAGACGAATTTCAGAAAAAAGCCCCATTTTCTCCCAGTCCCCTTGAAAATAAGTTCCCTCACTTCCCCTCCTTGTCTTCTCTAGTTGCAGGAAAACACAGCTGTGGGCCTCCTTTCCCTACTCTGATTCTGGGGGAAAAGGCCTATGGAAGTGATGGGTAGGATGCTGGGTATTGGATGGGATGACTTGTGATGAGTTCCACCTGCACATAGGGTTGGGGCAGTAGGTAAAAGCACTGAGAGACTAACAAAGCTACTGGCTTCAGCATGTGAGGGTTGTGGATTAGGCCTATGGTGCGTGCATTGGGGATGTTTATGACTTACTCTCTTGCTTGCCTGCTCCTGGAAATAATTTGGCTGCTTGCACACATTGCTGGGTTCTTGATTAACTGTAATCAGTAATGGAGAAGAAACTGGAGCTCTTTGCAGTGAAACCCTCTGCTCGATACCCAGAAGTAATTTTGCAATGTTCCATTCTTCCCCTTCAAAAAAAAAAAGAAAAGAAAAAAAACTTGAAAGTGTGAGGATGCATGAAGATTGGAATAGAAAACATTGACAATCTTATCATACTACCATATAAATCAATAGTATGCACTTGACTGGAATAATACTGATTGCTGTATCCTGCAAAAGTTATAGAGGATTGAGGTGGGATTTGAAACTCTGAGACTGGCCTTTTTCAAGAGACGCCCAGGCCCATTACAAGCTGTTTCAGAAAGCACTGAGTGAAAACCCACTGTCTGTTTTACACGGGTGGTCTGGGAAGATCATCAAAATGGTCTGAAAGCATGAATGTTTGGTTAAGCAAAGGGCCCAGCTGCAACCCTGGCAGCAGATGGGAGAATTCAACGGGATGATTCCAGCCCTACGCATGGAAATGTGTACCAAAGGTAAGAGGGTGCAGAACAGTTTCGTGCAAATAATTGTATGTACATGGGGGAAATGAGCTATCTTAGCTTGAGTGGATGAAAAATTGCTTTGAAACTGAACCCTGACTATTGTCACCTGAACTCTGGCATGGAGCAGAGTTTATTGGGTAAACTCTGTCCATATTTTCCTGGAAAGCTAGCAGTTGCCTGAAATGAAGAAATGCAAATTCACGCTCCTAACTAGGGCAGCAGAACTCAGTGCCGTAAGAGATCACTTGGGTTGTCAAGTGAGCAGGATTAGAGTTGGTCAAGGAATTTGAGAATAAACACAGTTCTGTTGTGCAGGATAAAAGGAGACGGTGATCGATATATCTTAGAGCTTCAGGGCTTAAGCCAAGCAGCATCTGACAGGATTAGGAAGGAACTTTTTAGACATAGACTGGTCATCCTGTAATTGTCTGCCTGGGATATTCACGCATCCTTTTCTGATACCCTAGTGCAGCTGGCTGGCTGAAAGAGCCAACCAGTGAGGTGAGACCTCTGAAAAAAGTACTGAAAAGAGTATTGCAGTTCTGTGTGTAGTAGTTACTGCAAGATGGGATACAACAAAGCTTGAATTTCTGGGTGTAGGATGGCAGTAGGTGCTATATCGTGCTTCTCAGTTACACCTAAGAAGAGTGGAAAGGAGAGGCTGCAGATCAGGAGTTGTGATGGTACTCTGCTTGGAACTGAGCCGTCACCAGGGGAGTGGATGGATGCAAGAGCTCTGGTGTGGTGAGGGAGCTTGCCAGCTGCTTTCTGGAGCTGTGCAGGTGTGCAGGGATTCATTACATTCTGCAGCCGCTGTCATTAAAGCAGTGGCAGATGTTGTGAGATGTGACTGGTGCAGCCACAGGGGATACAGCAAACCAGGTGTGATGGTCAAAGCAATAGAAAGGCTCCAGCAAGTTGAGAATTGTGGAGCTGGGTCTTGCTGCAAATATGGTGGTGCCTTCTGTTATGTGTGCAGGAGGCAAGCATTTGGTTTCTGGGTCTTCTCTGTGGGTCTCTGTATTTTAATTCCTAAACTCAGTGCTCACTGTTTTTTCTCCCCTGTTCCATGCCCAGTTTTTACATCTGAATGTAACCTGACCTAGGCAATGTGTATACTTGTGTTCTACTACTGTTTTTAGATAAAGAGAAATATCTTCTGTGTTCTGGCCACCTCCTCCGCAATGGCAAGCACAAACAGCACACAGTAGTATACTCTATAAAAGGCACTGTGCTTCTGCAACCTCTTGTTTATGTGCTGTTTTCCTCTTTCTGATAATCATGCAGCACCCACCTACCAAATGCTTCTGTTTATTACAAAAGCCTAATAAGTAATGAGGTGATAATGAGAGAAAAGCAGAGCTGGTTGTGTCACAGCTCAGCCTCAAGAGATTCAGTGCATCCCCCTGTAGGAATGTGGATTCTGCAAAGGTTACATTTGTTTGGCCTACTAGAATCAGGATGCAAAAGGAGCATTGTTGAATTCTGTGAATACGCTGAAACAAAAGAGTGCAAAGGGAAAAGGACTGTAAGCTGAAGAATGATGTTGGCCCAAGAAAAGCAGGGAATGTCTTAGAAGATTGCAAATTAGGAAGGAATTTTCTCAGTGTTTGAGTAGCAAGGTTCTGAAGAAGGATGCCTGCTGAAACTGTTAGGGTAAATGCTTTGAGCCATTCTTAAAAGAATATTAATCAAACTGTGAGGAAAATGAGTAAGTCACAGCTTGGCCTTTCATACCATGAGTTTTCTCTTGTGTGTGGGACTAAACCTGCAAGCAATGCTGGGTTGTTAGTATCTCTCACCTCTGGGAATAAATAATCTAATAAGGATGTAGGTGAAATATCCTTGGAGCTATTTTTGTCTGTCTTGGGTCTTTGACAATCAGTACTGTTGCATTTTAGAGCCTGCCTGAATGTACTCCTTCATTTGAATTTCTCTACTTTAAGTATCAGCATTTCCATTTCACAGATAAAGAAATTGAGACAGAAAGGTAAAATGACTTGCTTAATGTGCTCGCAGTAGAATCAGCACTAGCACCCTAAATGCTCAGTGCTGTGCTGCATCTGCCACTTTATACTTCTGTTACTGCACAGAAGGTCTGGCTAGCAAGCCTCTCTGAAACCTGGTGGGCTACAGGCTTTCTGGCAGTTCTCTGAGACATCAGCATGTGTCTTTATGGAAGTTTTTAGGGTTATGGAATCTGTTCTTTTTGCTTTTTACGTCTTACAAAGCATCAAGTAAAAATCTCAGCAAGTATTTGCGACTCTTTTCTACTCAATCCCAGAATGTGCTTGTTGCACTTATCATGACAACATCTAGAAACAGGTTTTTCTGTTCATGCTGATGTTGAAAGACCTGATGATCACTGGACAAGAGGTTAATCATGCAGTAGTGTAATCTGGCAGATTGGGAAAGAAGAGCAAGCATGCCCATCCTGCTTTTCCCTGCCTAGCTCACAGTCACGGGTTATTCTGGTACCACTTTCTGACTGCTATAAACTGACCAGCTGCTGCTGTTCCCCATAACTGAACTACGATGGCACAAGGACTGTTGTTAAATACAGATTGATATGTTCCTGCTTGCATAATTGGAGCAAGCGGGGTTTAGGATATCATCTGTGATGGTGTTTTTGTCACACTGCTGGTGATGGGTTGGCAGCTCAGCCACCTTGCTACTGAAATGTGGGAAGGGGAGAAAGCAAAAAGCAGTCACAGTCTTTGTACATACTCCTTTATGTTTTCTTTCTGCTTGTCGTAATTGTAGGTTTCACTGGCCATTTCAGATGATAGATAGGAAGTCTCTTTTTTCCTAAGGGATTTGGAAAAATAGATATCTGAATGTAAGGGAACAAACCCTTTGTTTTGATCTGACTGAGGAAGAAAGTCACGGGACCAGCTCTTCATTAAACCTCATAGGGTTTACTCAGGAGAAAGCCCCAGGAATGTGTCTGCTGTGGAGCTTTCCTTGGCTTCCACACCTTCTTAGCCACTGGAGCTGTGCAGCCATGAAGCACACAGCTGTAGGGAATAGAGCCTCATTAGTTCTATGGCTTGTGGAGCTACTTGTTTAATTTCATGTTTGATTTAAGAATGTGTGTATATCAAGCACTTAACATTCCTCTTCTCTTATGTAAGTTATACTGAATCACATATACTGTTTGTTTTTCATAAGTAATTACAACATAAACTCTGAATTATTTTATAAATTTTAGCCTAACTGTAGTATTTACGCAGGTCTCACACTTCTGTTACAGAGTGCAGAGGCTCTACTTAACCTGCTCAGCTATTGAGAGCTGTCTGCCTATCCATCTCTTTTCTCATAAGTACAAGACATATTTGTTTTATATTGCTCCATATTGCACATAACATGTGGCAGTATGGAAGAGATGGAAGTCTAGCATGAAAACTTATCACATATGCATCTAAAAGGGTCTGGGGAACAGAATGTAAAAGGGGTAGTATTGGTGGCTGGCTGCCTTGGTAGTAGAGATTCCTCTTGGTAGTAGAGGTACTCTTGTGAATCAAAAAAGGGCAAGTTAAGTGAGGATTAGTGTTTAAGGCACTGGGCTGGAACTCGAGAGCAATTTTAAGCTGTTTCATGGACTTCCTGAATGACTGTGAATAGTTCATGGGATTTTCCTCATTCTCGTTCTGTGAAGGCATGTAATACCACCATCCCTTATCGTGTGTATTTATATGGCTATGTGATCTGGGACACAAGTATCTGCTGTGTGTTTGTACAGCTTAGCATGAAATTGGGCACTAATCTTCGTGTAGCAAGTTGCTACTGTAAAAACAAATGGTGATAGGTTTATTAATGGAACATGGAGCAGCCTCCTGGTTCTATGGATTGATGAGGTTGGTAAGTGGTATGAGAGTCATACGAAAAGCAGAGAGTAGGACAGGAATTATTTTAAGTATGCAGAATTGTTTTAATTGGGAAGCAGAACTGCCAGGATTTTGAAGAAAGCATTTGAAAGACGCAGAAGCTTAACATTTATAAACCTTTCTTTTCACACAGTGTTTTGATTACCTAGCCAATCTCTTTACAGGGTACAAATGTTTAGTGGCATTGATCATCTGCAAAAGCTGAAACAGAAGCCTCGTTATTCATCTTTTTGTCCAGCTGCAATGTTGGCTCAGATTGAGGAACTTAATTACCTGGTGTTTAAGTACAGTATTTGGACAGTGAAAGTTCTCTCTCCTGAATTCTGAAGCTGCATCTTAACTTGGGAGGGAAGGCTATCTTGTCACCTTGAGCCCATGTGTGGTGTCACTCATCAGTCAGATGCTCCCTGTTAGCAGGACGGACTCCAAAATGACAGGCACAGCCTTCTATTTCTAGAGGATTCAACACTTAATTACTTTGTTTCTGTCAATTGCTTTAGGCACAAGGAAAATCTCAGGCTCCATGGTGCCAAGGAGAGGCTGCTGAGCCCAAGGAGATGACACCTGGCTGAGCTCCTGGTGCTTGGTTCAGTCCCCACAGCAGCGTGCCTGCAGCGGTGATGAATGACCAGTGCTTGGTGGGGTTTTCATACATTTGTCAGGACAAGAAACCTTAAGTCTGCTCATGCCTGTGCTGCTGATTCCTCCCGGAAGCTTCTGGTAGTGTGATAGGGCCTCAGTTTTCAGCTTTGCATCACTGGTTTGAGGTGTCTCCAGTTTTGTAGCCACACCACCTGAGGCCTTCAGGACTCGATTCGTCTTCTGCCACCCAGACTACTTTAAACAGTTGAGGGCAAGTGGGAACGTCAGTGCTCTGCCTCTCAAGTGCAAAACACTATTTCAGCATGAAATGGTAAGGCAAAATCTTCTTTGGAAATAATACCTGTGGGCACTTACAAAAACCTATTTGGTCATAAAAGCCCTCTTTCCTTGCCCTCATGACAAAACATGCCCTCTGGACACCATCTCTTCCCAGACCAGGTAAGATGAAGTCATCTATGGACCCAAACTCTGTCAAGTTACTGTGTGCCAGCAAATTAATGGCACCTTTCCTTCTCTGCCACTGAACTTGCACGGCCTCCCTTTGGAGTGAGGGCTAATCGAAGCAAAATTACATCCCGTAGGGCCTTGCAAATTCCCTAGTGGCAGGAGAAGCTGCAGCATGAACTGAAACCTTAGTAAACACGAAAATCCACAGGAGTGAGTTGTTATAAATGCCCCAAGGGCAGGCAAAGTTTCAGCTGGTGCTTTCTCTTCTTTACACACTGAAGTCAATCAATCAGAAGATGCAAATCTGTAGAAAATGAGGCTTCATTAGTTCTGCTGCTCACAGCACTCCCTTGGGGTTTTGCTGGCTGCTTTTTTTCTTTTTTTTTCCTTCCCCTTTAATGTTACATCACATGTCTTAGAGCTTCTTGTTCTTAATGTGGTCAGGTAAGTCTGAGGGAGAAGTCCTGCTCCCTTGCTATCTTTTGGAAGTCCCTCTGAGGTTTTTGGTAGTTCCGATTAAAAATGGAAGGGCAGTACAGTCCTTCTTTTACAAGCACTGTCTGATGGACAAGAACTTGCAACCCTGTATGATTCCGCCTGTGACCTGATCAAGAAAAGGAGTTGCTTTTTAGTTAGATTCTCATGGGGATGTTTTGGTTCAACTTCCTAGGGAGGCACAGGGTGAACAAACACATTGATATAGGTATCTCAGTGCAGGCTTTTGCCCATGGCCTTTGAGGTCCTGGTGAAGGCTCCTGCAAAAAAAACATTGGGCAGTGTGAAAGGCAGCAATTTTTTTTTGCTACTTTTCTAAGTAGGAGTATTAATGTTGTTGAGTGGTTTTGCAAACCCTCCCTGAATCATCAAGTCCTTTGTGAATGAACGTGCTGTGCTAACCAGCCCTTGGAAGTACAATAGCCCTACTTCTGCTTAATCAGGACCTTTAAAGATACTTCTGCATATGAAACCTCTGTGGAATTTCTACTAAATGGTTAATAAGCTAGGCATATGTATATTTCTCTTCCACATAAACATATTTTTTCTGTAATATTCTTGATTTCTATTAGCCATTTTGAGGTAAGGAGGCAATTAGTCTTTGCTTTTTGTCTTTTAGTCCTATAGAAGCAAAATAATCTGGATAGCAGGGAGCACTGAGAAGGACTGCTGAGGCAGTCATGGCTGATCTTAGCATGTTCTGAATTAGGATTAACAGTATAGTTCTGCATCAGCTGAACATGGCTCTTGGTTAGATCCATGAGATGCTTAAGCAAATAAATATTTAATTACAGAAAGGGGTTCTTTCTAGCAAGAGCTTCTGAGTAAAACTGATGGTGGCTTATACTCTGTTTCTGTCCTGATATGGACTGAAAGGGAGTTGAAGGTGCTTTGTTTTCCTTGGTGTTGTTTTGTTTCTTGGAAGAAAAAAAAAAACAAAACAAACCTCCAGCATGTTTTGAGACAGCCAGAGCTGAACCCCCTGATCAGTGAGCCTTATTTATAGAGGGGCCACTTGGAAAACATCTCTGCTTAGGCCCATCTGTGTATGAATATAGTGCCCTGCAATGCATTGCAAGTCATGACTTGAACACAGATGTGTGCTCCACTCATCCTCCTGCTGTTCCAGAAACATCTCTTTTTTTTTCAGACCTTTCATTCTTTGTGGCCAGTTGCTGTATTTTACCCCTGTCCAGCTGGAAAGTGCCTTCCGTGGTATCCATCTAGCACAGCAAGAGACCGTGATTGCAATCAGTTACTCCCAGACCACTTTGCCACAGCCTGATGAGAGTGAAGAGCACTTCAGGCATGCTGATCTCTTTCCCTGCCTGCTCCCTCACTGCTAGCTTTGCAGAACTGCTGTGAGTTACGTGTGCTTGCCTCTGCAGCAGGAAGAAGAAAGCAGTGGCTGCATCCCTGCCTTGGCTGCTAGGGCTGGAAGTCATCTGTGCGCTGGCTGTGCCTGAGAAAAGGAGAACCTATTTGCATGGCCTATTTAAATTCTTCAGGCAGCTCACATTTCAGTGTTTTCCGTGGAACCAGCAAATCTCAGCATTTCTAGACAATTTATCACCATGTATTTCCCCCATTGGGGACAGCATGAAATCTAGTCCCAGCGAGAGCACTGCTTGCATTTTGCATGAGAAAGTGCTTGCAGTTTTAGGTGCTAGATGCCAGCAACCATTCCAGGGCTACTTGCTATTAGTGCTGTTATAGTTCACCAGCAGGGACTTCTAGTGTTGGACATGGTGAAGCCACCTTTTCCTTGGTTCATGGCACCTCATGATTTGAAATACTTCAGTACCAGAAACCTGAGGATGTCCAGACTGACTGCAGCAGGTTGTGTCCAAATCTGTCTTTCTTTCTTGCATCCTTCCTGTCTGTGTCTTTTTTTTCCATCTCTCCACTGGCCACATTCTTTCTTTATGCCGCAGGAAGCATCCCAAGGAGAGCTGTCTTTCAAGTGCTCTTATAATGGGCTGACAGGATCTTTACCAGGCAAAAGCATGATTCAGAATGTGTATGTCAGGCTGGTATCCTAGAAAGCAACTGAACTATGAGTCGTCTCTAAAGTACCAGATTATTAGAACATCATGCCCTATCAGAAATGAGCCAGGTCCCTCTAAAGCATTAAAGTATTCAGAGCATCTCAGTTTACTTCAGTATGAGCATCACCTCCATAATGAAGTCTCCAGGGCTCAAATTGTTGTATTGCTCTGTTAAATTCACATTTACTGGTCAAGGAGCTGTTGTCTCTATTCCTGTTATGCACGAGGGATTTTTCCTTGATAAACAGCAAATGCTTCTATTTATCTTCCTTTAGACTTAGTGATTGAGCTGACTGGGAAGTTTCTATTGAAATTATGTTTCTGCTATTCCCCTACAGAGCAGGCTGGATTCCTGGGGTTTGTGTTTCCTTAGGCATGCTGTGGTCTCTTCTGGTTGAAATGGCAGCATACTGTTGGTCAAACAGCCATGTTACATCATGGGGCGCAAAATGAATCTGGATTATTTGATGTAGAGGACAAGGAAAAAGAGAGACAAACTTGGTAAGTTTTTCTTTATAAAAACAGGCTACCTCATGGAGCTTGGAAAGGGAGAGAAATTTGAACCACACATTGAAACAAGCATTTTATACACGAAGGAGTAAACATTTATTTTTAAAATCATTACATTATTTAACGTGCAGAGTCAAAGTTTTCAAAATATTCCCTTCCATGAAAGCCACAGTTCTAAGTTTGTTACTAGGATTAGAAAGAGAAGTGGGGTACCAAAATGCTAGAATTTGGTGCAGATATCTTTTCGATACTATTTACCACCTCATAGAGTTGCTATCTCTTAGTAGTTGTGTTCTGTGTGAGAAGGGTGTATGGGAACTGCTGAGTCACGGCCTGAACCTCTGGTTGATCACCTGAGGCGAGCAGTGAGGCAGCCAGAGGAGCACAGGTGAAGGCAATTCACCTGTGCTGCCTGGCTCCACCCCTCCTAGACCTATTTAAGAGCTGGCTACCAGTGGGGAAGGATCTCTTCTGGAGATCTGCTTTGCTGGAGTTTTGTGAGTGAGCCCTGGGTAGGGGTAAGCCTTCTATTTATTCTCTTTTTGTTATCATAGTCTGCTTTGTCAAACTCTCTTGTTTATTTCATAATTATAACATCTTAATATTCATTGATTATACAAAGGGGGGACACAAGTGTGCTATAACTTGAGCTTCTGTACACAAAAACTGAAAGCATCACCGGACCTCACTGAATATGGCAGCCTTGTGTTGCTAATGGTAAGACAGTTAAGTCTTAAAGATGACCTATCTGAGAAAGTAAGGCCTGGAAATAAGTTGCCTGTAAATGCTTCTTGCCTTACAGGAGAGGGGTAGGTGCTGGCTATAGGTTGTCTTAGACTGGGCTACCGTCCAAAAGGCAGAGAGGACAAAAGCCATGTGATGGGAGTGCTGTAGGCTGGGGGCTGTCTATTAAGTCCATGAGCAGATCACGTGGATAATTTGCATTCAGCTCTGAGTGAACCATGAGCACTCGCCATCTTCCTCTCTCCCTTCTGGTCTCTTTTCTTGAGTGAGAAGAGCAGTGTTTCCCTCCTCTTCCACCTGAGATCGTTTCTGTGGAGATCATTTAATGTTTGGGATGGGATTGATTTCACTACTGATGTCTGTAAAAGTGGCAAACTAGGAAATGATATGCTGTAACAACTGTGTAACTATAGGATATTTATACATTCAGTCTGATTACTCAAATGTTACTTGGCACTTTATTCCACAAGTGAGTGATTAGATGATAAACTTCATATGCAAAAATTTCAGCATCTGAATGCATTATAAAGCTGCTATATCTCAGTGTTGGAGAGGAGAAGGAGTATGTTTGGAGGTGATACTGGAGAGGTGGAAGGAAGGCAGCTCTGATTTACAAGCTGCAGGACCTGGGTTTTGTTCATGTTGATTTCAGCTGTGATGGCAAGCAGTGCCACCTGGGCCTGGATTTTAGCCATTGACAGTGGCACTCACAGAAAGTCTGGTAAGGAGCAATTCCTATTCTGGAAGGTGAGTTGGCTCACACACACTTATTTTTCCCCTTGGGCAGCTCACTCCATAGACACCAAAGCCAGGTTCCCTGGGGAAGTGAGGGAAAGGGGTTGTTGGAGCAGTATCCTAATATCAGCCTGTTGTGGGACAGATGCCTGTGTCTTTCAGCTGTATATATATATTATTTATATTTCAGAACTGTGTGTGTGTATATATATATAATATATTTCAGAACTGTATATATATATTTCAAAATATACAAATTACGGGGTGTGGGAAGCTGGTAGGGATTGGTCAGCCAAATCAGATGCAATGTCACAGCCTGAGCTGTGACAGAAAATCTCAGTCATCAGTGACACTGCCATAACACACTTCTGTGCTTCCTGGCCCATGCTTCAGTGGGGCTCTCTGTGGGCAGCTATAAATTTCTTTTCATCGTGCCTCTGCAGCCTGATTCTGTCTTCCAGAATGCGAGTTTTGCTTGCCCTGCCACTTCAAAGGTTACTTCCCAGGCATACGATGCTGCAGGTGCTTTCTGCAAAGGTCTTTAGATGAGATTTCAGTAATGGCTCTGTTGCTGTTCTGACTGAATTAGAATGAGCCTGCCTTATGGAGGAGTTTCCACGCTGTCTCAGTGTCCTGAATTTGATTACAGTTGTGGATTTCTTTGTCTTTCTACTTTTTCAGAGAAATTTGTGAATGCTTTGCCAGACGCCTACGCAGCCCTGATACCAATCATGCAGGGTGAGCTGTAAGAAAATCAATGCATCACATGTGTTGGCAGTTCCAAAAAGGAGATAGTTACTGAAGTTAGAAATACCCTAGCTGTAGGTGTGGGTGTTTCTCTCCCTCTCAATATTATGCAGGCTTCCAGGGAAACAATGGATTTACCTCAGGGTACAGTTGCATTGCTACAGATTCACATCTGAAGAAGTGCCTTGTGCAATCTGATACCCATCATTGCTCAAGATTTGACTGATTTTGAGAATCATCATTATAAGCATCAGGATTCTGTTTAAAACCATCTTTCTCTGTGTGTACCCACTCGACAGCTATTGGAAATATAGGCCTATATAGCACAGTCAACATACTGGCTTGACAAGAAACTACTTTTGCTAGACTTGGAAGTGTGGAAAGGTAAAGGGTCAAAGGTAGTGGAAACTGGCCTGTGGTTAGCTTTGCTTTGATAAACTCAGACCAATGGTAAGATTGTTCTGACTACTAATACCTGGTAACCATGGAGGGTCAATGTATAAGATGCAGAGTTGCTGATGTCTAGTACACACCTTACCGTCTTCCCCTGTCCCCCTCTATTATTCAGGGCTGCTGATTTCAGATGAAGTCCTCTCTGCAGCTACGACAATCTCTGTCTTGTTTCATTCTTTATTTGCAGTGTTGATATATGACTACTTAATGTTTTTCCTTGTGCTTTGATCCTCTCCTCTGGAAAGAAGTCAGAGCTCCCTGTGAAAGTGAGCACAGTGTGACGTAGTTTCCCTCTCCTTAAATATCTTCTGAAGTTTTCCTATTGTGGTGCTTTCAAAAGCAAAGCCTCTAACTTAAGTGCTCAGAAGTTGGCAAAAGTATGCTAAGCAGAAGCACGAGGAAGTTAAATATTTAAGACTTTTAGATTAAAACTCAGATTTGATTCCTGTTTGGAATGAATGTAAGGTTTGTGTCTTTTAAATTAACTTAGATTGGCACTTCATCCAGACCAGTGCATCTCAAGCAACTCATTGTTCCTATTGTTTCTGCTTTGTTTTAACATCTCTTTATGTCCACCTTTTAACTCTGGCTTTGCATGTGGATGTTAAATCCTCCCAGGCAAAGACTTTTCTTTGTACAGCATCATAATTAATATCACGAAATCCTGCTTGTGATGGTTTCCTGTGCTCTGCACTAATGCACACTGGTCTGACAAATTTCAAGGCAGGGATGTCCTCTTGGCTCAGTGAAGTGCATTGTTCAAGGCAGTCGCTCTTGGCATCACCAATGCTTGCTCGGCACAGCTGGATGTGAGTGGGACAGCTTGAAAAGGACTGATCCATGGCATGAGGGTGCTTTTTTTGCAAATACTCTTTATCTCCTCCTAGTTGAAAAGGTTCTGCATTGTGTGCCCAAGTGTGATTGTCTCCTCTTCACTGCCCTTTCCTTGCTATCAAGGACTGGCAGTGGTACCTGCCATGTTGCTCTTCCTGTGAAATGTCAACTGAAGCAATTCAATCTTATACCGATTAGCTCCAGCTAAAAAATGTCAGGAAAGCATTCCTTGCCATCAAAGCTTGCCTTTGTCAGAAGAGCTGGCTGGTGAGCAAAGAAGTCAGAGATTACTGATATGGAGCGATCAATTGAAGAACTGTAATTCAATCAAATGGTTCTGCTGGTATCATAAACTATGAGAGCAGGGCTCAGTCCGTTTTAGAGATCATCAGAGCCCTGTGACTGAGTTAATACAGACTCTGCGATCGATGAATCTCTCCCTTACCTCCTTTTAACTTACCCTCTTGCTGTCTGCTTTTCCATTTCTCCTGTTTGTCCTCTGCTCCTCCACCCTTGCGTGCTATCTGCTTTTAATTTCCCTTGTCTCCTTTCCCTCCTCTATTACCACCTTCCTTCTGCTCCTGCTTCCTGCTCTGCTCCTCACTCCTGAGCCCAGCCTGATGTACGTGACAAGGTTGGCAGATGTTTTGTTGTTAAATGAAGGGGGCTCTTCAGTACGTCAATTCTGGCAGAGTGTATATTTTTTCCATTTTGGGACATCAAGAATTCATGTCGGGGGTCAGGAATACAGATTAGGATTTTTCCTTTCAAGAAGGTTTTAGACTCTGTGTGTGTCTTTCTCTGTTATTTCATTAGAATCATAAAGGGAATATCTGTCCAGGTGATGGGCTCATAAACACTATTAATGCCACTTAGATCTTCATGTATTTTTCATGAGCTGAACACATGGCTGTAGATAGCGGGCATACGCAACCTATGTAGTGACATAAAAATTTAAATTTGCTGGTGGGCAGCGTGTCTTATGGCTGGCAAGGGGTGCTTGGCCTTTTTATTTTACCCTTAATCAGAACTTCTATTCTTTGACATTTTGGGTTGACTAGCTGCACCTGCTGTCCAACACAATTGTGTGAGCACTGCCCGTGATCACTTTGTAAAACGGCTGTGAGCATGTGTGCCTCCAGCTGTGCTGAGCCACAGCCCCAGGGAGTCAGGTAGCTGACTGTGTGACAGGGTGAAGGGACGGCACCGAGAGCAAATGTAAGCTGGATGGCACCATAAGAAAGAGGACAAACTGGGCACTGTGTGAGAATTTGGTGTTGCCACCTAGTCCCACTAATCAGCAGACTGAGGAGCAGATGCTTTACTATGGCAGTGGCTGGGCATTAGGACTTGGGATCTGTTACTGGCTACAGAAGAAGTGATTAGATCTTCGTCACCACTAACACCTCAGCTGCAGCAGGAGACCTTTTCTTATAGTTCAGGTCTCTGTCCTGTGTGCTTTGGGGTGCAGTGACACTGATGTACCTCTGCACTTGGCTTAGTGCTTTGCTGCTATTTCTTATTCCCTTTTCACAAAGTGCAGCAGGAAAGCCCAGCTCTTTCTTTATCTGTGGGTGGTACATATTCATCAGTCTAGCTCACCAGATCAGAACAATCAGCAATTGACCGTATGTTGAAAACAGACACGCTCATTAATTTTAGGAGCCAACGTTCACTAACCAAAATGGCTCATAAACTACCCCAGGGGATCAGGGAGAGATTGAAAATTCGAGATGTGATGCCTTTGCAGCAACAGGACTGTTGGTTCTTCTCCTCTCAGCTCCTCAGTGATTGTCTGGGATCTCATATGTGGCATTTGTGGGCCCTCTTCCTCTTGCCTGCATCCCTTAGCTGTGTTCAGCACTGATGAGAAGAGGTGGGCTCTGGAGGCATGCACAGCTGACAAAGGCAAAGCACAGCTTGGTGTAACCTCCTGGAAACTGAGCTGCTCTTCTCATAGAGAGCAACCATCCTCTAGGTCCTCTGTGAATTTCACAGCAGTCCAGTTAGATCCACAGTGCAGTCCCTTGGGCATCCTACTACAGTCACCACTGAAGTAGGAATATCAAGTCATAGCCACCTCAGCTTGTTTAAGCTATTCTTGTAGCTTTGAGTTAGACATCTCTTTGGTGTTCCTAACACAGAAGACTTCTCCCACCCCCACATACTTCAGAACTTCTGTTCTCTTTCAAGTATTCTTTTTTTTTTTTTTTTTGTTCTTTTGTTAAAATCATTTCCTTCAAGCATTTCAAAGTACTTCTGAGGCTTCTCAGTCACACAAAGAACGCTTTATGGGTTGAATTCCTAGTAGCATTCCCTGTATTTCTGGCTATTTCATGTTTCATATAATACAGGCAAGGTCTCTAGCAAGGACTGGTGATTATGGGCCATTCCATGAGACAGTTTGCCCACCCTGAGAAGCTATAAAAAGACTTAATCATCAGAATGCATCGAGCCTTCATTATTTAAAAAAATGGGGCTCCGTTTTAGTTGTTTTTAGACAGACTTCAAAAACGTATACATGAGGGCTGTGGAGAGGGAGATGGGCTTACAAATGATTTGGTCATCTGTAAAAATTGCTTACCTTTTTAAGAGATGTGTTTTAACTAACAGGATAGAATTAGAGTTGCACTGCAATTTGAGGTCTGTTTTAGTGCACTTGAACAGCTGTGAGAATTTTGGCAAGTGGTTGTGGAGCTTGCTATCATGTTCTGGTGGGTGTGAGTACATTCACACAGAGCAAAGGGGTATTGGCATAATGCATGCATGCATTTGTGTGGCCAGTGCTGGGAGCTGAGCAAGTGATTAGCATTAATGGAATTACGCGGGCAGCAGCAATGGTATCATGTACTCTGTTCATCCTACAAAGAAGCAGCATTCTCTGTCACGACTGAAACATTCTGCCTTCTCCCACGTTATTTTTCAGCCAGGATGCGTGTTTTCTTTTTTTTTTGTTTCCTGAAATATTCAGCTATAATGCACATCTGAGCAATATCTAATGAAACCAAATGTGTGTCTGTGTGGGGGCGGAGAGCTGCCAGCATTTATTACAACAAAAGGAATTAGTCATCACAGGGCTTTGTCATGACCTTCTGTTTGTCTGTCTCGTATCCCAGAAAAAGCAGAGAAGCTGCTTTTTATTGCTGCTTCCCCTTGGATCCACTTCTTCCAGTGAAAGTAATTCCCACAGAAATGACTTTTACTCGCTTCTGAAATGAGGAGGAAAAGTTTCGGGAAAATACTGCTAAGATTCCTGATAAACTGGTGAAGAGTACATGAAGTTAAAACTGCTTCCCAGAACTTTGTATTAGAAGCTCATCTAATACGAGTCTCAAGAAACGAATGACTTCAGTGCAGACGCCTCAAAAATACTGAATTTTCAGAAATGCCTTGAAAATGATAAAAATGTGTAATAAAACTTCAGGGGCTTACAAAGATTGAAGAAACACGCAGGTCAGTGGATTTGTTGGAGAAATAGAAGGAATAAATCTAATTTACTCTTTTAAAAGTTATGTGCAAACAGCTGCAATGTGTCTGTCTTGCTCAAGCCATTTCCTTTCTTCTTTGTCACATACTTAACTACATTGTCAACAGCGATTGCATTTGTGGAGTACTGGGTAAACAATTTATAGATAATAGATGTGGGGTGAAAAAATATGACAGTTCTGGAAGCATCCTGTCTTCATTTAATTTGACCATATTCAAACCTGCTGTTGTTCACTGCACTTCAAAGGTAGCCTGCTGTGCTCAGTCAAATCCACATACTTGTGGTGAAAATTATTCAAACTTTTGAAAGAATCCTGGCAGTTTTGGCCTCTTGTTCGTGTTCTTCAGTGGTTGATAAGCAGATCGTCATCATCATTCCTCACCCTGCCTTGATTTATTGTCTGGTTGAGATTATTCAGAGAATTTCTTTGAATAACTTTGGTCTGTTAATATGTGAACAATTTGTCTGATACTCCATCTGACTCATGTTTGTAAGATCTAACTGGACACAATAAGCCATGTGTTTTTCTTCCTGTTTCCTAATTGGATTACTGGAGTGCAATCATGGGTGATGTTATAGATTTTATGAAATTGTAGAGTACATTTGATGTTCATCAGTATTTACAGCTGTGGCAATGTACTTGTTATTTTTTTTTTTTATGGCAGGAAAGTTTCTTCTGGTGATATCACTAACCAGAAAGATGATGCAATAGTGATGAAATTAGTGTCATATTCTGGAGATCAAAAGACGGTTTTGACTCCTAAGGAGGATTTTTTCTTTTCTGCTCTCTCCAGACTTAACAGAGGCAAGTGAAGGAGGAGAACAGGAGTACTTTTATTTCATGGTTTGTTCAGGCTCAGTGGGACCCCCTAGCTCTGAGTGGAGTCTGACTAAACATTGCCTTATTTCTCCGGTGCTCCTCCAGCCTTCCCTGTTTGTCAGCTCACTCTGATAAGAAGACCTGGGCAGGGTAGTGCTACTCAGCTTCTGATATGTGAAACTGATGAGGGCAAGAACAAGCAAGGGAAGTTGTCCAAATGGGAAATGCCACTATCTTTCACAATTGCTATGCTGCTGGCTTTTGCTTTGGTGAACATGTGGGCTCACAGAGGCCACCTGCCACACAGAGAGTTTGCATAAAGGTGAGCATGGCGTCTTTGAAAGGGGAAGCAAGGTCTGCAGACAGCTCTGAGCTGATGGTTAGGGCAGACTGTGCAACCCCACTGCCACTGATCACATCTCAGCTGACATATTATTTGATGTCTCATTAACGAACAGTGGAACAGCTTGGCTTCCTTGTTTGGCCATTTATGAGTAGGAACTTAAATATTTTAAGGGATGCTATGACTCAAGATTCAGCTTGGCTTTTGAAGATGAAGCTGTAGGAGGTCCCTAAGTCATCTTCTATAGTAAAAACATGTCCCACTAGGATGAAAGTGAGAACTTCATACTTAATAACATCTGTGATCTCATGTAGGCACTCATTCCATCCATCTGTTTCCATCCCTTTGGTTTACCTGTATGGTACCATAGAGGTAGACATGGGATTGTTGAATGTATGCCTGGAACTTAGAGTAGTGTTGTAAATGGGAGTGTACTGCTGATTTATATAATGGTATGAGAATGTACTCATATTTCTTTGTCAGCAAAGCATTGCCTTTGCTTCCCCCCTACCCTCATCTACTACCTGTGCATGTTGATAGATTTTCACTGTGTTTCCCACATCACTCAGGTCTCTCTGCTGGGTGGTAGCAATTAATTTAGGCTATAGGTGTCAGTGTGGATAGTTCAAACAGGTTTGGCTGTTTCACTTTGTATTTGTTGCACAAAATTTCTGCTATTATGCTATAGGTATGCCTAGCTTGATAAGAGATCTCTGAAGATTCTTATTATATTGCAATCTAAACAAGACGAATCTTGCTACATCTGGATTTTTTTCATATTACTAATGATCTGTAAAAATACGCAAGTAATAAGCGCAGGAAAAAATAGTCTGAGACTTATCATATACTACATTGCTCTTCAGACATAATGGAAATGTTTGGGGTCCATTTTGTCTTGTATATTTCTGATTAAATGGCAGGACCATATGAATCTGAAAGACTATTAGATTTTGTTCATATTGCTGTTCTAATAATGTAAAATGAATGATATTCTAATCATGAGTATATACTAGTTCATCAATAACCAGCTTTGTTTTAACTTCTCTAAAGTAATGGAAAAACAAGTTTCAAAGGGTTTTTTTTTTTTTCTGCTTTATTTATTTTTTTTAAACTGCCTGGAATTGGCAGAGTCAAGAAGTTCTCACTCACATTAACAGCAATTTGTTTCCTTAGCTTCTGTCCTTCTGTGCTTGGACATGTAGCTGTTATGTTAGGCTTCCTTTCCTTTTTGGTCTCCTTTATCATGGCATGTCTACTTCTTTTTTTTTTTTTTTTTTTTCCTAAGCAGAAATCATGTATTATACCTAGAATGTTTACAGCTTGGTGTTTTCATCACAAGAGATGCTAAACTACAACTCTATGCTTTTAGTGATGTTATATCACTGGATACTGTGTGTGCTGAGACTACTGCTACTCCAGTGGTCTATGTATTAGATGACCGGTGTCTTTACTGTCATAACTCTACTGGAGTCATTGGAACTGTGAAGAAGAAAACTTGGCCCCAGTCTATCCTTCTTGAATACTTTATAGCCAGGTAATACAATATCCCATTGATCTCCTTTTTTTTTTTTTTTTTTTTTTTTTGTCATTTCTCCACATTTTGCTATCAGAAATACTTGTTGAGTTATGGTCCCGTTCTTTTGCTAGGAATTCTGTGCTGCTTCTCAATTTGGTACAATAGCTAGCTTTCCATATGTCTTATTCTTGGCATTGTGCCGTCTAGTCCCTTAACAAAAGGAAACTTAGGAAGCCATTTCCTGCTTGTCATTTTTGCCTCACTCACTGTTTGAACACATCAGCTGATTTCAACCAGAAGTGTCAGAAATTTAGGTGGTTAAAATGCTTTATCCTCTACATTTTATGAATATAAGCATGTAGCTATTCCAAGTAATGCTGCTAAAAGTGAAACTGTAGAGTGAGCTCTGATGTTCTGGGCGCTGAAGAATTCTTTCAGGAGAAAACTCAGTCGTGGTTAATGCTACAATCAGTGCTTTTACTCATGACCAAAGATACTTTTGGGAATCTTGGCTTATTTCGGTTCTTTTGCCATGACTCTTAATATGTACTCCCAGTGATGTCCATGAATCCTTGATGTCTTCCTCCAGGTGCTGAGATGCAGTTTCTTATACCCGGCGTAGGACAAAGGGCTCTCTTCAGTCTTGTTTCCAGATTGATTTGTCTGACACGAGTACCTGTAGCATTTCAGTCTTTCCTCCCACCGGTAACTGCAATAAGCTCTTTAACCTTAGTAGGTAAATATAAAACCCCAACCAGTACTCACTAGTGAGTTGCCTAAGCACTGTGTAAAAATGCGAAGCACTGACACTAGGGCCAAAGGATCAAATATTCTTCATGTTTACCATAAATACAGCTTACCATATTTCTGAATATCAGAGATGGTCACTCCTTCCATCGTGTGAGGAAATATTTAGCCAAATCTCGTTGCTGTAAGCCAAGTCTCAGCTAATGGATTTGCTCTATTGTCTCTCCTAGTTTCTTATTCGTTACAATCTGGAACACCAGAGGTGTTGGCTCTGAGGTGTGTGCTATCATCTCCATAATATCCCTGTAAGCTGTCTTTAAAAATAATTCTGGCTCTCTACCAGTTCAGCAATTCGGGCCTCAGAAAGAAATGCAGGATGCTTTAGTTTACCCTACCAGGTGGCCCTGAAAGGAAATTTCTGGATCAAAGTGATGTTTGGCTTGACTCAGCACTGGGGTAGCTGCAAAGGGCTAATCTCTGACCTTAATTTTCATCAAGTACTGATAGAGGATTGGAAACTGAGCAAGACAGAAAGCTCAGAATGACAACAGATCAAGATAGGACCAGGTACAAGGATGTGCCTGGAGAGGGAGAGAGAGAGAAGAGGTAAAAAGTATGAGGGAGCAAAGATAAATGAAAGCAGGGAGGGAGGAGGTAGTGAAGAGAGCCTAGTTTTCATCTGTCTTCAGCACTGCAGCAAGTGAAGGGGCTTGGGTTAATGGAGTGTCTGGGTAAAAGCTTGGCCTGCTCGACAAATGGAGGAGAGAAATAAAAGGGAAGCCATCAAAGGGAGCAAGAGGAGAAGAGGAAAGTAAAGGCTGTAATTCATGGATGGAGAGACAGGAGAAGATAAAGCTCTAGGAAGACTGCAATAAAGGGATGTTGGAGCAATAGAGAAAGAAGGGCAGGGTATTAATAAAATGATGGAAAATAGAACGGGGGGTGGAAGAGCTTATGACAACTTAGAACTGCTCGAAAAAGGTCATGCATGCCCTCTGGGCTCCTAGCCACACAAAAGCCAGAGAAGACTGTCATGGTAGATAAACAAGGGATGGTAGGATTGAACACTATTTATAACTTGCTTGTCATCCAGCATGGGAATGGAAATGAATATCCTGCCCTAGTAAGGTTGTTGGGGCATTGCAGAAACTGGTGTCTGGTTTCTCTTGGCTGTCAAGTGGGAGGACAGGTGCCAGATACTCACACACGTTTCCCTTCTACACAGAGGTGCTGGGAGGGTTTGTGAAGGAAAAGAACAGATCTCTGGAGGAAAACAGGGCTTGTTGTATTGAAATCTGTGCTTCTATGCCTCCTTGTCCACTGGCTTAGGAAAAGTGAGTGCTTCAGGCTTTGATAGAAGTTTTAAGACCAAAGAAAATCAGTTTGAGAACTTAGTGTCAGGTCCTCTGTCTGGTTCCTTAACAGCATCAGAGATGGATCCTCAGAGGAAGTTTTATGAACTGCTGATCAAGAACAGGAGGCTTTAGAGAGGTACAGTGCTACTCTGTTATGCCACACTGTGGCTGTCTAGCTACAGCTGAATTCTTCCCGGATACAATAGGGGACAGATGTGCGTGACTATTCAATTGTGGTGCTTACATCGAGCCCTATTGAGGGCTCAGCAGGTTGAGAACTGTGCAACACGCAGATGGGATTTGTGCCATCAGCACATGGAGACAGGCTCTCCTCTCCCCTGGTATTATCTGAAGTACAGCTTTTTTTGCTTCAAGTTCAGATGGAGTGGAGGAGGTAGGGTTTTGAGATGGAAGTGGGCTGAGAAGTTACTGGATGTCACAGTGCGGTTCCTGTTATTGAATGTCTGTCTGCTTCTGGGATGCTGGCAATCCTTTTACTCTCACAGCAAGCTCTTCATGCTGATTAGCCATATGGACACTTTGAAAAACAGCTGAGCAAAGAGGTCTGAAAATCCAGATTTTTCCAGCATGTGGGGGCTCTGTCCATCTGTGGGTATCTGTAGGTCAGATGATTCCAATAACAGTCCCTTGGTGGAGACTAGGAGTGGACAGCTGTTCTGGAGATCTCTACCAGTTAGCCAGAAGGAAGGGAGCTTTCACTGAGATGCTCCTTCAAAGAGCTTTGGCAGGAAAACCATTTCTGAATGTTCCTCTGCCAGGGAATGTAATATCACAGGTACTACAGAACAGCAGTAACAGACCACTTTGCCGTGTTTACAGGCCTAATGTCTATCCAGCTGAGGTGAGATTTTAGTTATTATGTCCTGGGAGGATTTTTGGGTAGGTGGGCACCTGAGCCTGGTAAGCCAGGCTATGTGGCAGGCAACTCTTATAGCACATATCTGTACTCATCCCTCAAGAGATTTGTGTGTTTCTGCATAGGCACAAATCCCTGCTCATGTGAGCATGTAAGTCATCTTCCCTTCTGTAATTTCTCATTTTGAAAATCTGTGTTCTCCCTAGAGAAGGGGAAAGGCAAGCAGGATCATCTGTCTGACAAGGTTGCCATCACTTCTCACCAATGTTTGAGGGCTTTTGCAAGTGATCCCTTTCCAGCTTCCCATCCTTACCAGACTGTGGGAAGCAAAAGGCCACCAAGTCCACATGCTGTACTTTATTTCTGGTAGTGTGTATTTCTTCAGTATGCCTGGCATTTTTTCTGATTACTTCCATTCCATCAGCAAACAGCCCTGCTGTGATCTCCTGCACGTGCCTCAAGGCTTAAAGCCCATCTCATCCTTCCAGAGCAGGTGGGAAAGGGAAAAAGTGACTTCATCTGAAACATCAGTTGTCGGCTTTTTACAGATGAAGGCAGAAAAGAGTGTCGTATCTCCTCCTTCAGTGGCTTGTAAACGGGCTTTGAGCAGGATTTTAATCTTGAGTAGAGGTCTCCCTTTTTTGTTTGCATCCCCCCACTCCTGCTTCCTTCACATGATGGTCTGAGGTACGTATCTTCTGTCATGTTTTAATCCTTACAGTGCCCCAGGGAGCTGAGCAGTGCCTGTCATCCTTGGCTCACGGATGGGCAATGGATGCACAGATGCAGATTAATGGTGTGACTATGTCTTGGAGACAAAGATCTGAGCTCTTTCTATGCGAGTTGCCTCCCAAATCTGGAACCCAAGTCTCATGTCTTGTCCTATCACTGTCATAAAGGGTGGCTCATTATTTCATGCTGACTGCTGCCTACTATATTTTGGCCTCTGCTTCCTCCATGAAATCATGGTGTCATTATAATGGACAATGAGCTGATAACGGCCATGTATTAGGTGATATGTTTCTTATTCCTGACAGTCACTGATTGTCTCATTGCTTAAAGCAGAAGGGCTATGACTCCCCACTGAAGCTATATAAAGTGGCAAAGCTACATCCCGCCCCCGCCAGTCTCACAGGAACAGTCAACACTTACTTAACCTTTAGTGACAGGTGACATACCTCAAAGAGAAACAATGGTTTGTGGGTAATGGTTTATTTATTTCTTCAACAGCAAGCTGTAAATCCACCTATTTATGGAAGCCACATTTCTTGCCTATTGTTCAACTGTTGCTCAGAAGTGCCATTCTGTTATCAGCGTGGATGTCAAACAGTCACAGCTCTGTCAATTTGATGTCATGTCTGCTGCGGGAGGAACTAAGGTTTTTTGTGTGTGCACTTGCATTTTGAGAGAGTAAGTGTGAATGAGCTGGAGAGGGAGGAAGAGAAGGGGCAACCTTGCATCAGTCCTTCACTCTTCATAGAATTATGGAATCATAGAAGCATTTAGGTTGGGAAAGATGCCTAAGATCATCTAGTCCAATCATCCACCTACCACCAATGTTGCCCACTAAACTGTTAGTATCACATCTGCGTGTTTCTTGAACACCTCCAGGGATGGTGACTCCACCACTTCCCTGGACAAACTGTTCCAATATCTAATCATTCTTCCCGAGAAGAAATTCTTCCTGATATCCAATCTCCCCTGGCAAACTTGAGACCATTCCCTCTCATCACTTGTTACTTAGGAGAAGAGACTGACCCCCACCTTGCCACATCTCCTTTCAGGCAAATGTAGGGAGTGATAAGGTCTCCCCTGAGCCTCCTCTTCTCCAGACTGAACAATCCCAGTTCCATTAGCCACTCCTCATAAGACTTGTGCGCCAGGCCCTTCAAAGCTTTGTTGCCCTTCTTTGACCACACCCCAGTGCCTCAGTATCTTTCTTGTAGTGAGAGGATCAGTACTTGAGGTGCAGCCTCTGCAGAGCTGAGTACAGATGGTAGTCTTCCTGCTGGCTCCACTATGCAAAATGATCCAAAACAGGGTGCTGTTGGCCTTCTTGGCTCCTATTCAGCCAATTGTCAACCAACACCCCCAGATCCTTTTCTTCCACAAAGCTTCCTAGCCATTTTGCCCTAAGCCTGTAGTGTTGTGTGGGATCGTTGTGACCAAAATGCAGGACCTGACATTTGGTCTTGTTGAACTTCATCCCACTGGCCTCAGTCCATCAGTCCAATCTGTCTGTGTGCCCCTGTAGGGCCTTCCTACCCTCAGGCATTACAGCACTTCCCCCCAACTTGGTGTTGTCTGCAAACTTACTGAGGGTGCATTTGATCCTTTCATCCAGTAAAGATGTTAAACAAGCTGGGCCCCAGTACTTACTCCTGGGGAGCACCACTCATGACTGGTTGCCAGCTGGATTTAAATCCATTCACCACCACTCTCTGGGCCTGGCCATCCAGCCAGTTCTTTACCAAGCAAAGAGGATACCTGTCCAAGCCAAGGGCTGCCTACTTCTCAAAGAGAATACTGTGAGAGCTAGTGTCAAAGGCTTTGTTGAAGTATAGGTAGACTATGTCAATAGCCTTTCCCTCATTCCCCGGGTGGGTCATCCGGTCATAGAAGGAAATGCACTGCCCAGAGGGATGATCAACTCTTCTTCTTTGAAGATATTCAAAACCCACCTTGATGCTTTCATCGAGTCATAGAATTGTTGAGTTGAGGTACCCTTAAAGGTCATCTAGTTGACTCTTCTCCTATGATCAAGGACATCTACAGCTACATCGGGTTGCTCAGAGTCTGGTCCAGTCTGACCTTGAATGACTTTAGGGATGGGGCATCTGCTGCCTCTCTAGGCAACCTGTTCCAGTATCTCACCATCCTTCTTCCATACATCCAATATAGATTTCCTCTCTTTTAGTCTGAAACCATTTTCCCTTGTCTTGTCACAGCAGACCCTGCTAAAGAGTCTGCCTGCACTTGTGTAACCTACTCTAGGGAGCCTACTGGGGCAGGGAGGTTGGACTAGATGACCTGCAGAGGTCCCTTCCAACCCTATGGTTCTTTGATTCTGAGACAAAGTTGGTCAAGCAGGACTTGCCTTTCATGAACCCATGCTGGCTGGGCTTTATCTCCTGGTTGTCCTGCACTTGCCACATGATTTCACTTCAGATGATCTGTTCCATCGCCTTCCCTGTCAGGTCAGCCTGGCAAGCCTGTAGTTCCCTAGATCCTCAATACAACACTTATAGATGGACATCAAATTAACAAGTCTTTAATCCTCTGGGACCTCTCCGGTTAATCAGGACCGCTAGATGGACAGTAGAAAGCAGCCTGGCTATCAGCTCTGCCAGCTCCCTCAGTGCCTTCAGATGGATCCTGTCTGTCCCCAGGGACTTGTAGCAGTCTAGATGGAGTAGAAGGTGTCTGTTTCCACCTGAATCAATGGGGGGTTCATTCTGTTCCTCATTCCAGACTTCCATGTCAGAAAGTTGAGTACCCTAGTTATAACTGGTCTGACTTATAAAGGCGTAAAGATGTAAGAAAGGCACTGAGAACTTCAGCCTTTTCCTTATCCTCAGTGATCGTGTTCCCTACTGCAACCAGTAAAGAACGGAGATTCCAGAAGAAATACCAGCGTCCTGAACAGTTCAAAGTCTGGAAATCCAAGGCAGCAGTTTTCCTGACCCTCCTTCTAACTTCAGCAGAGAGTAAAAACTCCTGTCAAATCTGCAAGGAGGTATTACCTGTTCTTTTAGGTGTAAGTGCATGTTTCTTGAAGCCTAACACTCACTTCTGTTACCTGTGGAGGAGGAGGTAAGAAATGAGTGCCAAAACATATAACCGTAAACTCAGATAATACAAATCAGCTTAGCATCACTACGAGTGTAAGCTGTTCTCCTTTCCTTAGACCAGCCTGCAGATTGGCTTTGTGAGTGTACGTGTGCTAGTGCACTGAAATGTTATGTCCAGCAGTGTTTTGTTTATGAGCACTTTCATTAATATGGAGGTACCATGTCTTAAAGGTGTTCATTTAGTCAACCACATGACTTCATCCTTGTCTCATGAAGTCATGCGAGAAGCCAAGGCCACAAATTTTCAACTGTGTTACCTTACCACTGCTTCTGACACTAATCCTAACTTAAGGAAAACTTCCAAACCTGTAGGGATGCTTTAGTCCTAGATGTTTGACAAGCTTCATTTCTTTAAATATTTCCTCTTAAATATTTTGTGCATCTTCCGTACTGCTGCTGGATTTCCTCATTCTCTCTGCTGTGGTGCTTTAGTGCTTTTATTCAGTGTATGGTGGTATTATATTTCAGCAACGTTCAAACAAGCCTTTAATTTTTCTGGCATTTCTGGATGTGCAAATGACCATTTGCATGTGAAAAATGAGCACACTCACTACTCTGCAGCTACCCATAAATATCGGAGAGTACAAAATTGGAGGCTGCAGTATGCAATTTAGCACAGTGTCTTTGTGCCCTGTTCTGTTCAATTTATTGTTGGTGAAGCGTGCACCTATGCATAAAGCTGAAGTTGTACACGCATTTTCACTCTAAATGCTAAATTTCAAATAGAGCTGGATGGGATTTTTGGTTGCGTACTTCATTCATCAGAAATAAGCACTCTGCTTGACCCAAGTGATTTGTGAAATATTTTGGCCTTAAGCCCCCTCCTTCAGATTGAAGAATTTAAAATTTTTTGCTCCAACTTTTTCAGAAAATCTTTTTTTTTTTTTTTTTTTTTTTTTTTTTTTTTTTAACCTCAGAATTCTTTGACGGTTTCATTCATTTTTCCTTTTGTTCATTGTTCTAAGGGAAAGAGGGAAAAACAGAGGTGAAATGACATTAACTGCAAGCATTTGTGGGTATCTGTGGGTGGTGGAGCACCTTGGCAAGAAGATTCAGTGTTTCAGATAAACTGTAAATAAAATACGTTTCTTTGGCCAAAAAAGAAATTGATCAATACTGAATAATTTATTCCCAGGCAATGCTGCCCATAGAAAATAAACAGGCTGCTTAGGTGCAAGGGCAACCACATGGGATCTGCACAGATTAGTTTAGGTCTGATAAAGCTTAATACCTCAGCTGCCATATGAATGCAGCTGGGCTGGTTTTGGGCATTCACTCAGTGCTCTTCTCTGCAAAGGTGCTATAGGCTGGGCATGAGATATGGGGCAGAAAAACCTGAGTGTGTCACCACCAGTAATAGTGTTGTCTTGTCTTTTCTCCAGGATCTAGCTTTTTTGTTACTGTATCCAGTAGAGAACAGGTCATATTTGCACGTCTTCATTTTAAGGTGCTTGCAGTGTTTGGATGGAAACCAAGCATCTTTCTTGTCAGCTTTTCAACTGAGCTTGGAAAAAAGTGATAACACAGTCATTGCATCTGTAAATGGCAAAGTCTAACTTCTCAGTTGTAACAAATGAAAATTCTCTTGCTGTCTGGTTTGCAAGTGGATTTTGTTCTTAACTTTGTTATGATACACAGAAATTGTGATTTGTTTGGGATTCCAGCCATTGGGAATAAATGCCTGTGACAGGCCCCATCTAACTTGACCTTGAACACCTCCAGGTTTGGGGCATCTGCAGCTTCTCCGGGCAGCCTGTGCCAGTGTCTCACCACCCTCACCACCCATTATTTACTCAGGCAAATAATTTTCTCCTAATTTCTAATTCAAAACTTCTCTCTTATTTTATATCCGGTCCCCCTTGTCCTATCACTACATGTCCTTGTGAAAGCATCTCCCCAACTTTCCTGTAGGCTCACTTTAGGTACCGGAAGACTGCAATGATCCTCTGACCCTTCCCTTCTCTGCACTAAACAAGCCTATCTCCCTCATCTGTTTCATAAGAGAGATGCTCCATCTCTCTCATCATCTATGTGGTCCTTCTCTGGACCTGTTCCAACAGCTCCACAGATGTGCTGGGGATCACAGGCCCAGATGAAGTACTGCAGATGGGGCCTCACGCAGGCAGAGTAGAGACCAGGATCACCTCCCTTGCCCTACTGACCACCACCTCTTTAGATGCAGCCCAGGATGCAGATGGCTTCCAGGCTTTAAGTGTGCACTGCCTCCTCATGCTGAACTTATCAGCAAGCATCCCTAGGTTATTCTGTGTAATGCTGCTCTCAGTTCACTTGTTGCTTAGCCCATATTTGTGCTTGAGATTACCCTGAACCAGGTGCAGGATCTTGTACTTGGCTTTGTTGAATCTTATGAGGTTCACAAAGGCCCGCCTCTCTTACCTGCCAAGGTGCCTCCAGATGGCATCACTTCTTTCAGGTGTGTTGACTGCCTCTCTGGGGAACAACCCTTATGACTGGTTGCCAGTCAGTCCATATACCACCACTCTCTGGGCTCAATATTCCAACCAGTTCTTTACTCTGCAAACTGTGTACCTGTCCAAGCCATGGGCTACCAGCTTGCCCAGGAGAATACTGTGGGAGACAGCATCAAAGGCTTTGCCTAAGTCTAGATAAACTATGTCAATAACCTTTCCCTTCTCCATCAGGCAGGCCACCCAGTGACTCACACAGCTTGGTGTCATCTACAGACTTGCAGAGGGTGCTCTCAGTCCCACTGTTCTTGTCACTGACAAAGATTGGGCTTGTGTCCAGAAAGTTTTGCTTCTGTGATGGAATTTATTTTTTTTTTCCTGTTTTAAGTCTCCCTCCACACCTGGTGTGGCTTAGAGAACTGAGAAGTGGCTCCATGCAGAGGGTCCTGGGCTCATTACTGAATATTGTGCCCTTTTGGCAAGTTGTTGCATCCTCTGTGCCTCTAAGTCCCTCACAGCCTTGATCCAGTGTGAGCAGTAGCAGGCTTTTCTGAGACTTGGAGTCTGTATGGCCAGGGGCTGGCACTATGGGACCTTGGCCATGTCCAGCAGAGCTTACTGAAGCATGAATAAAGCCTTGTTTTGCTGGCTAGCTGCACACTTGGGGCCCTGGTCCACACAGCGCCATCAGCCATGTACCATAAGAATGATCCCCCAGCCCTACCCTGCTGTGTAATTGAGCTAATTCTTAGCATCATATGACCTTTCGACTATTAACTCTGCTTGAGGTATAGTTGTGCTTATGCACTTAGTTTATAAATAATAATGAAGAGGTGAAAGCAGAACAGGTAGGGGATTCTTCCCCAGTCATTTGCTTTAAAGCAGGAGCTGGGCAATCTTCCTTTGTGTTTTCTGAACAGATTTTTATAAAAAACATACTTTAATCTTGTTGAAACTCATGCATTGAAATGGTGAAAATAGCTTTGGGGTGGACACAGAGAAGGAGGTGCAAGAAGTAACTTTAGGGAAGTAGAGAGGTGAAAACAGTAAAGCATTGGGAGTTTATATTCAAAATAATCACTTAGAAGGGAACTTTTTTTTGCAAGTGATAGAACTTTTGAAACAGAGCCATTTATTCCCAGTGCAATGCTTTGGTTTATCCAAACAAATTAGTTTGGGGGTTTCATTTGTTTCTCTTTGCTTTTTAACTTAAACTAGACTTTTTGGTAGGCTTTTTAGAGCAACTCAAAAATAACTTATTTTGATTTGCTGGCAAACCAAAAAATCAATTATTTCCACAGTTGTAAATTGTGCGTTTATAAAAGACAAATGCTCCATTGCTGTTTGTCAGTGTGTTGCTCATGAAGGAATTTCTTTGTTTATCCATTTTTCTTTTTTAAAGAGGCAATGAAACTCAACACAAAAGATGTGGATTAAAGCAGCATCAGAATGAAATGCACAGAAGTCAGGAAATGCTGGAATCACCTGGTGGTCTTTAAAAGCTCACAGGCTGTTCTTAGGGCAGGATTTCTGCCTTGTTCAATGAGGGGCTTAGATAGTGTATGATAAATAACGTGTATGGCCACACAATGAATAATGAAGGAGAAATGAAATATTGAATAGCCACTTATTCAGCAAGTTGCAGGCTTCCTGTGGACCGAATGTGGCAGGGTCCTGCAGGAGGTAGCAGCTCAGTGGAAGTAAAGGAAAGCCACGTTAAAAAGTCTGCACAGGAGGCTGTGGTTAGGAGCATGAGAGGGGCTGTTAAACTGCCATTTGAGTGTTTCACTTCACAAATTTCGCATTTTAGAAGCAAGATCAGTCTGAAATTCCAGATACTACAAAAGATTTTAAATGGCTGTGAGAGCTCTTGAGATTATCTAAATCAAGCCACTATGTAAAATGAGGTCACAGTCTTGCCCGTTGTGCTGCATGGGAAAGCTGTGAAAGGTAGTGAAGGCTGTGCGTGGTCAGGGTACTTGCACGCACAGAACAAATAGGCTTGCTGGAGCAAACACTGTACATTGTAAGTTGTGTACAAGATCGTTTGCCAAGCTTACAGCCTCTGCAAGAGCTGAACTTTGTTTCTTGCCACATTCTTTGGAGAATATTATAGAGCAGTCATATAAAGCAAGATGACAAATCTCAGGGGGCTCCTATGCTGTGGCTGAGTAATGCTGCTGTTTCCCAGTAACTTGGTAGCAGAAGGAAATGGAGTGTAGCCTTTTGCAGTGTTTCAGTAAAATGCAAGGTATATTTTCTGCTTGTTCTAGGGACGCTCTTAAGTAAGACTGGGGGCACTCTGGATTCTCCCAGTGCTGTGCTGCAATGGAGTGCCTCTGCTTAGGCAGGAAGATAGCTAACTTGGTGCTTATGCATACGGATTATTGCTATTGTAAGTGTGGTTTGACCACTGTTGAATCTAAGCAACCACCTAAAAAACTGATTGATTTTCAGGTAGTTTAGTAAGTTGAGTTGGTTGGCAGTGAAAGATTGGTTCAGCACTGCGCTGGAGTTGGTCCAGCAGCAGTGCTATGCAAAGGAGAAAAGATGGGGCAAGTTTCCAGTGACCTGTTGGATCTGCTCAGCTGCTCAAGGAGTAATGTCTTCGGAGGAAAGGTCATATAGAGCCATTAACAAAACTTGTACCAATATTTGTTCAAACTTTCCCAAGTTCTTGCTATTAGCCTGTGCAAATAAATTTAGCAGGGAGTTGGCAAAATGCCCTGTGTACTGTTAACCCTAGTAGTGACTGGTTACAGGATCCCTGGCCTTCTCTCCTAACTTCACCTTGGTGAAACCTGGAGGTTTAGTGCCAATTTGGAGCCTTCATGCATGAAGTGGTGAGTGAGAACTTGGTAACAGGCACACGTTTGAAATGGCTTGGCAGATACCTTTTGCTTTTACTCCCAGATCTTAATCTTGTGGAGTTTTAAAGCTGCTCGGTTCTATCAGGGTTTTTTGGATAACAGTGATGAATGCTATTGCACAGTGCTCTGTAGTGGCTAAGTCACTTTTGCCATTTTCTTTCAAAAAGATAATCATTATTGGATACTGGCCAGGTCTAGGAAATCTCACCTCCAAAGAGCAAAAATTTCAGCAAGTCAGAACTCTGGAAACAGCAGAGGAATTCTTTTGAGTTCTTAACTGAAGCAGATGTTGCTGCTTGTTCAAGGAGCAGCGTGCCAGACATGTCAAGCCAAACAGCATGCCAGAGAACTAGGGGCTACCACACTGCCACAAAACCTATGCCTGCTGCTTGATTCTTCCTCTTGTTCTTGTCCTCAAACATAAATTAGGACACCACAGAGCATGTTCTATGCAGTGGTATGTTGGTGGCACCAACTATGTTTTCAAGTGCTGTTATTTCCTCCTGTGTATTCATACACCTTCCTGCACGTGCCTTAAATTTGGTTTTGGAAGTTGTGGGTAGAGAGAATACAAGTGATTCAAGGAAAGGGAGCACTGAGAGCAGGGACTCAAGATGACACTGGACTGAATCATAAGCCAAGTCCAAAGACTTGGGTTCTCAAATGTCTGATTCTGAGCTGTGTGGAAGTGATGGGTCCTGAAATCCTCTTAAGGTTGGAGCTTCTTTGGAAAAAGGTCCAGGCATAGGATTGTAGTGTCAGGGCTGAACTAACACCCAGTACAAAATTTTTGTAATATCTTGGCAGTTAGCTTACTGTTTTGGCAGGGAGGTGAAGTTCCTCCCTGTCCAGTGGCAGAATGTAAGGGGAGAAAACTTGAGTGGAAGGTCTTTGAAAAGGATCTTGCTGAACTCACTAGCATTGAAGCATACGTAGGAAGCAGAGGGCCTCAGAGAAATGTGTGCCGGGTTTACTTCAATCCCTTCTTCAGGAGGCATATATCAGGGGCTGCCATAGCCAACTCACTGCTCTGCTTCTGTGGGAGAGTGTATTTTCCTCACCACTGTTATCAGCATGATGCCAACAGATATTCTGTTTGGGTGCAAGCATACACAAGAATTTGCTTTTCTGTGTAGTGAATGTAATATGAGGTCGAAGTTGGAAATGTCAACTCTATAGCTGCATGTTGCTGGAAAGGCCAGCAGAAGTCAGAGAAGACAACCCAGGGCATATAAAATATTGCTACACAGCTCAGATGACATACATAAATACATAGGCTGGGGATTACGCTGCCAGGCATGGGCTTGTGCCTATTAACATATGGTCTCGCAGCCGTCCCTTTGGGTGCTGGTTTTTGTCTTCTGAAAATGTTGAAGTTTGGTGTAGAAGTTGTGTGTATTGAAGTGTGTACTGTTTCTTTTCTGATCGAAACCTGCTACTTTAAAGCACCAGCCTTTCCAAGGAAAGAAGGGACTAGCCTGTTCTGTCCCATGGCACTGCCAGAGTGCTGAGTCCATGGCAGCAACTGGAGGTGCTCAGCCCACGTTGGATTAGCTGGGAGAAAACAGCAGTGATGCCTGTGAGGAGATACATAGTGAGGCAACAGAGCAGTGGTCATTAGCTGCTCCCACACATCTCAGACTTTTTGACACAAAGGGGAAGAGACCTCATTCAGTGGTGTGAGCTTGTGAGGATCTGGTTTCCATAACAACTCCAGGTCTTCTCTTTGTGTTCCAGCGTCATCTTTTTGAGCCGCTCCTAGAACTTGACTTGTTACAGCGCAGCGCGCTTCAACAGCAGCTCACTCCTCTTTGGCAGCTGGAGCGCCCGTTGTTACCTTGGGAGATGACTTATTTGTCACAAAGGCAATGCAGAATGTGAAACACAAATCTGCAGTGTCTGTCTATTCTTTCCAGCTTTTCAGTGGCTGGTATGTTTGATCTTCCCCCAGATGGTGACCTGCTGGTCTTTAGCTAAAACTGTCTGTATAACTCAAGGGTATGTATATGCACCTAAGCTCTGATTGCAGTTACATGGTGGGGTAACTCCCACCCCTACTGGCACACTAGGGGTGCCCAACGCACATAGGACTACCCACTCTTTGTATAAGTGGGTGTCAGAGCTCACAAAGGAACAGTGCCTGACTGCTGGAATATCTTTTAGAAAGGTATTAAAAGCTGACATGGGTTGCAGCAGTACAGAGGCTGTACATGTGGTGCAGAAATACTCTAAATCTTGAGGAGCTCAGCAGCGGGGTTGGGCATGGTGAGCATCTCTGCAGAGCTGGCTGCAGGCATTCTCCTTTCTGCTGCTGGTGACAAGGAACAGCGAGTTCTGTGAAGATGTCTGCCAGACTGCTACTTTCCTTTTTAAGTATTGATACGGTTTGGGAAAATATATGTGACTGTGACTCCCTGCTTGCTGGCAATTGAACAGTCAGAAGTAGAATCATAAAATCATGGAATATCCTGAGTTGAAGGGGACCCACCAGGATCATCGAGTCCAGCTCCTGACTCCACACAGCACCACCCAAATCCAATCCCTGTGTCTGAGAGCAGTGTCCAAACGCTCCTTGTACTCCAGCACTCAGGGCCGTGCCCACAGCCCTGGGCAGGCTGTTCCATGCCCAGCGCCCTGTGGTGCAGCCCCTGTCCCTGACCCCCAGCTGCCCTCCCCTGACAGCTCCATGCCGTTCCCTCGGGCCCTGTCGCTGTCACACAGAGCAGAGCTCAGCGCTGCCCCTCCGCTCCCTGTGAGGAGCTGCAGCTGCCATCAGGCTTCCCCTCAGCTCCTCTGCTCTGGGCTGAGCACACTACTGGACCCCAGCCGCTCCTCACACACCTTGCCCTCCAGACCCTTCACAATCTTCATAGCCCTCCTTTGGACGCTCCCTCTTACTGTTATGTCCTTTTTGTACTGTGGTTAGGCTGTAAACCAGCTTGTTTCTATAGCGTGTTACGTAGTTAGATCAGTTGGCATTGGTGTTCAGCTGTGCACTAGTGCACATCTCTAGGGGATGTTTCTTCCTTAATTTTATCGAAAAAAAAGTTGTTAAAAGGTGCAGAGACTTTTGGAGGGAAGGTCTGACAAGCACAGCAGCCTGGGAATGGTGGCTTGCTCTGACTACTGTCTCTGCGTGGGTCCGCAACCCTGCCACTGATGGGGCAGCCCTCAAAAGCTGGGAGCAGCTTCATTTTGCAGGCTGTCAGCAATGCATGCAGCCCAGAGCAGGGGTCAGAAAGGCGCTAACACCCTCTGCTCCCATCTGTTGTTGCTCTGTCCCATCTTTTCCTGTTCACTCTACTTCAGTGTTTGTCACCAGGGAAGCCTGAATGCATAAAAGAGAACCACAATTGAGACTGGCATTGAAGTAATAAATTTAACTTTGAAATAAACGATACCTGTGGGTAATAGGTTTGAAATTGCTGTGTTCCTTGGTAACAGGATATAATTATAAGTACCACAAGATCTGCAGGGCAAAGGTGCAATTATCCCCCTCATTTCAAAGTTTCAGTGAAAGCATTACTACAATGTTGCCACAATTCAGTAACATGGAACAGTGAACTTATTGGCAAGATAACAGCGGTTGAGCGCACGCTTCTTTGTGATCTCTCCACACTGGAGCCCTCCACCCAACAATCTTGAAAATGCACAATATGCTGTGATAAAATCCACCCAGCCACAGTGCATCACAGTTGCTGTGAGATTGCTGAAGGGTTCCCTTAGTAACTGCCAGGGAATGCTCGATGAGTGATGGAAGCGCTTTATACCAGCGGGCAGGTCATCATTTGTTACCGCGCCATCCTACAGTAATTAAAGGCTATTGAATGATATTTCTACACTGTAACCATGGGGAGGTGGGGGCTGCCTTTGTGTCCCTACTTACAGTTGCTCAGTAATTACAGAGTAATGACTGATAGCATTCCTGTGTTTCACTGGGCTGCTTATTGTGTAGGGTTGTTCTCTAGGAGTCTGGGGGTGATGCCCTGAATGCAGCTACTTCTAACAGCAGTCCATCTGCATACAGCTTTATTGTTCCACCTCCTTAGGGGCTGGCAGCAAGAAGGTGATTGTGGCAAGATCCACATGGACTGAGGACATCGGAGTTAGGGGTGTTGCTGATGGATAGGGTATTCAACTGATAAGCGGGATATAGCTCTAAGGGGAAATGCTGTATTTCCAGTGGGGTGCTGTCTGTCTGTCTGTTCATTCACTTGGATATTGATCAGTAACCCAGGTTTGGGATGGATTTTTGTTCTAGTCCAAGGTTAGCTAGACAGCCATCATATAATCATCTGAGTTGGAATGGGCCCTTGAAGGTCATGTAGTCCAACTCCTCTGCAATGAACAGGCTAGATCAGACTGCTCGGAGCCCTGTCCAGCCTGACCTTGAATGCCGCTAGGGATGGAGCATCCACCACCTCTCTGGGCAGCCTGTTCCAATTGTTCACTATAACTGGGCACATAACTTGAGGCACGACACCCCCATGGTCTCAAGGGGCCTTCCTGGAGTTGTACTGCTGCAGAATAACGCTGTAGGTGTAACTATGCATACAGTTTGGTCTAAACCTTTGCTCACAATGCAGAAATAGGGCTCTGGGGGCTATTAAACTCGAGTAGAGTTCATGCATGGTGCTCCAAAGCTAGTGGCTGAACACAGTGGGAGCTGTAAGTCAGCCCTGCCCATTCCAAAGCAGTGAGTCACATAGGGCCCTTTGTGACCTATCCATGTGCCACCCAGGTATGACATACACTGCAGTGGCCCCACAGTGTGTCAGGACAGTGATGGGACAGGGCAGGAGCATGTGGGTCTGGCAAGGAGGGAGACCCAAGGCACTTTCCACTGCAGCTTTTCCTGGCACCACTCATCCCAGAGGATGGAGGAGAAATTCCCCAGCTGCCTCAAGGTGGCTTTGGTGGAAAGTGTGGCTCCCTGGAGTCCTACAAGGTGTGCAAAGTGAAGGTGCTGTGACTCGGTGAGTGAAGGTCCTGAATAAGCCTGGGGCCACCAATGTCCCCTGTTCAGTGCCTCCCTGAGAGCCGTAGGCATGGGGATGGAGAGGACAGAGCTCCTTTGTCATGCTGGGCTTGTATTTCCTAGGGAGCGAAAGTGGGAGCAGCTGAAATGCTGGAAGTGGTATAGCGATAAGAGTCCAGAGTAACAACAGGTACTATTTACAATTAGCAAGGAGCATTTTTATGCCAACTGTAGTCCTTTCTAGAGTAGCATTTGAAAATATAGCCTTGGCTTGCCTCTCCACATCCTTGCTAATCCTTGTAACCCTGCCCTGCATTGCTTGCTTGTTTGTAGGTACAAGCTGCTTGTGACTTTTCCTTGTAGCATCCAGATTTGGCTATTTTTTGAAAAGATAGATTGGATAGTCCAGCGTGCTGGCCATTCATAACCTTGGGGACTTTGTGAAGCCAAGAGAAATAAAGCCACAAGCTGCAGTGCAGAGGCTCTGGGACTGCTGCAGTTCTTGCTCTGCTGGGGAGTATTTGGGAAGAAAACTCCAATTACAAAGCCACAAGGAGAGCCGCTTGTCACATCCAAGCCTGTTTCTCCTTTTGGAGGCTGCTGCAGTGCTGCCAGACTCAGTTCTCCCATGTGTGAGCCTGACTGTCTCTGTTGCTGGGAGTGATGATGGTGGTTTCTTTCTTTTCTTTCTTTTTTATTAAAAAATGTAACATTTGGGTCTTTGAAATTGAAATGGATTTCAGTCTTATATTAATTATTGATAAATGGAGCCTCAGAGATGGAGATGAAGCCTGGCATGATTAAAGACAGACAGTTTTTAATTTTATGTCTCTCACAGTGACAGAGGAATCCAGTTTAATAGGAGTCATTTATTAAAAGGAACTTAATCACAAGCATGCAAGTAATTGGGAGTGAGATAGCAGGGGAAATGGGGGGAAAGAGGTGTGCATCGGTGCAGGGGGGCAGTCAGTAGGGGTGGGGATGACCCTGTGGTGTATAGAGGCCCTTTTCAAGTCTCAACTCGTGTGGGGAACACAAGAGGAAGCCACAGAGCCTGAGTGCAAAGGCAAGGGAGCCACGATCTGGCAAAACAAAGTAGTGGTGAAGCTGCTGAACCCGAGGCTCGAGATGACATCTGAGCAACATTAAGGAGGCCTTGCCATTTACAAGGACCCGCTGCCCTGCCTGAATGCAGAATGAAAATGACAATTTTCTCCTCCAAAACTTTACAGGCTAATTAAAAGGCATGACACAAAAAAATGGATAAAGAAAGACAAGGAGATTATATTTTCCTCTGAATGTGGGAGTAAAAGTGTTACTCTCCCTGTCAGGCTTACTGAAAGGCATGTAGGTAGTTGGTATGCATTTTTGTGATGCTGCTCTGTAAGAATGCCACTTCAGGAGACCTGCAGTGATCGGGCCCCTCCTTCCTGTTCCCTGGCTGCACTGCCCACTGGCTAGCAGGTGGTGAGGATGCTGCTGCTTTAATGTTTATTCATTTCTCAGGTTGGATGTTACTTGGATTGACTGCATTATCAGTCTGCAGTCCCTTTTGCGATGGCATTGTCTGAGCTGTAAGCTAGGGGGATTGTGTGTGGTGAGCACCGTCAGCACCATCAACTGCTGCTGCCTGGTGAACTGGAGAAACCGTGGGTGGTTGTACCTCACTCCAGCAGTTCCGATACAAACTTGGTTCCCACACTTTCATCTTAGCATCATTTTGTTGCTTTTTCTGTAATGGACGTTGCTAAATTTATAACTCTTTGCTGTGCAAATCTGACTTTGCTGTATTTAGTGTAGCCTGGGATGGGGATGCAGCGTTATTAAACCGTACTGCAAAAAAATAAAACAGGGTAAAATACTGGGCAGCTTCTTGTCAGGCAAAAGCTGGGCAAACTCAAAGGGACCATTGTAAAATTTTTGCCTGAATTGCTAGCTCTTCTTGTGAGAGCTTAGTATGAAGACTAGCATTTTTGAAGTGCTGTTTTACTGTTACTTTTGTCTTGGGATAGTCTTGGTAGTAGAGATGGGGATTGCAGTGTTCAAAATGACAGGAACAAATGTGTCCACCATCTTTTGTGGCTAATGAGATTTTTATGTGGATTAAGTAGAAGCACACAAGCAGTGGAGGACAAGAAAATGAATTGATGTAACACTGATATTCATTGAAGGATGGAAAGAGAATAGAGCATTGATTTAAAGAGTTTTCCACATCATGTTTTTTCTCACTATCATACATTACAAGTCTCATTGAGGAAAAGGAGAGTTATGTATGCCGTAGAGGAATGTTGATGGCCTTAAGAATATGAGATTTAGGGGGTGTAGTGGAAATGCTAAGTCATGGTTTGAAGTGATTGAGCACCTGGAGGGAAGGCAAGGCCAACCCACTGGAGCTCAGGTGCATGCACTCAGTGGACTTGATTAACTGCAAGCTGTGAAGCCAGGATCCACCCCTTCTCAGACCTCATTTAAGGGTTGGCAGTGGAGGTGAGGGTTTTTCATTGGAGATCCCTGCCTACCTGAGGCCTTCTGGGTGTAAGTAGAGTTTCTTCCTTTGTTTCTGCATCCATGGCTTATGCATTTGGGTTTGTCCCAGGCTGCAACCTGGGGTTTTGCTAGTCTGCTGTCGCTGCTGTGCTTTCCATCATGTTATAGCATTATCGGGGGCTGGGGTGGGGCTCTCTGGTAAAAGACTATGGATTGAGGCGAAGGAGCAGTAGGAATGCTGGTGACCAATTTAAGGAGATTTCCCATTTGTTCTCCTTTTCTCTGTTCCTGTCTACTACATTTTCATGGAATCCATATGGTATTCCATACTTTTAACAAAATTGATATGATATACCTGAGAGGATTTTGGACTTCATTGTCCCTTTGGTTTCTTCTGATGAGAAGATATTTCAGTTCTCCACATGACAATATTTTTTCTTATTAAAAAGCAAATGCTAGTTTGGACCATTCTTGTTTTTTTCCAATTCAGGAAAAGAGATTGGGGAGAGCATGGAAAGTTGACTTATTAGTCCCTTTTTTTTGTTGTTGTTGAAATAAGCACTGGTTTTCAGAGTAATGACTATTACTCTTTTCAGAGGTGTTACAGGAACCCAGTCCTTCCTGAACTTGTCTGTATAGCTTCCGACACATTTGCCATGTGGAGCTTTGCTCTTTTTGTTCAGATGGATTCTTGAGCCACTCTTCCATACCTATCAGGATATAGCTTCCTAGCTCTTCTGTAGCATGTGTATACAGGAAGAAACACTTCTCATCAGGGTAGCTGTTTACGTCCAAGATAAAAGAAAACATCTTGCTCTGTCCTTTTCATCATTCTTCCTCTTTGTTCTTTGGTCTCAACTTAGCTGTAAGCTAGAAACACTGCAAAGCTGTACTTGGCGAAGATGAAGAGCGTAACACCTAATGATCAAATGCTAGGTGTTCAGAGCCACACTTGTAGATAGGCTTCTGACCAGGCTGCCTGAGACCTTCATGGAAAGCTGGTCTGGCCGAGAGGGTAAGGGTTTAGCATCAGTCATGCTGTCCTTTGAACGTGATAAAGTCTTCAGCCATTTCCCTAGGGCACTAATGCAAAAGATTATAAAGCAGCTCTATAATTTTTGTCTATTCAGAATTTAAACTACTATCAATCATCTCAAGTTTTTAGTGTCAAATAAGATAATGTAGCCAACTATATTATTAGGAAGAGATGTGTTTCTGAAGCAGTGAATGTCTGTGGGTGTGTCTGAATAGCGCTTAACTAGATACGTGGTCTCTCCTCAACAGTGCTATTTAAAAAGAGCTTCTGCTTGTGGAGGTGGACTCTGACTGAGGGAAGCCATGCTGAGGGATGTGGCCATCTACTACTTCCTTTGTAGCTTGAATGTTTGGTAGGGAGGCTGATAAAAAAGAAGGATATAACATCACACAGTCTGAAAGTAACTTTTCTATTGCCTTTACATAAAATAGCTCTGGGGCTGAAGAAACTTGGTTGAGAGGTGGTCTGGAAATGATCTGATTTGCTCTATCTGATGGTCACTCCCTCTTTTGTTTTGTACCCTTTAAGAGGAGTTTTTGTGCTGGTGTAGATGCTGGAATGACTGATTTAGATGTGGATAGCTTGGTGCATATAAGCAGCAATAGCCTGGGCAGCTGGAAAGCAAGCATGGTGCCGCAACTCTATTGTAATCCTTGATAGAGGCTTTCCTGAGCTGGAGAAGTAATGAGTTGGAGTTCTGGTCCCTCTGTGGAAGCTGGGGAGGAGATGTGAGAGTAGAAATAAAAGGAAGGAGGGAAGGCACGTTGTGCTGAGGAGGTACTTTGGGGAGAAAGAGAACTGCGGAAAGCTGTGGCCCACGGGTAACCTAAAATAGAACTGGGACACCCCTCAGATGCCACAGCGGTGGGTGGCCCATACCATACAGGAACACCTACGGCAGCCTGCAAAGGACTTAGGCTGGAGCAGAGGAAAGAAGTAAAAAAGAAGGAAGCAGAGGAAGGAAGGGATGGGGGGGGGAGGAAAATCAAGGAGCAGCAGTAAGAAATTGCCACATAGTGCCCCAACCTCTTGCACCGCCCATTGCTTCACCCAAGGAACCGATAAGACTGAGTGCAAAATATGGCCAAAAACAGGAGGACAAATTAACTGAGATGAGGTGGCAGGTGATATGTTAGACCGAAGTTGAGCCTGGGGGACTGGAAAGAAGTAGTGTACCTAAGTGTTTAATTATTTATCATCTTTGTTTTTGCAGTGTCTCCTTCAGTAAATAAAAGTTTATGTTAATTGGCAATAAATCAAATTAAGTGAAATTCCCAAAGTTAAGACTGTTTTGCCCATGACACTTTAGAACTTACTCTTGCAAAAAACTGTTGTATCTCCCTCACAGTTATTTATAATCCCTTTCATCTGATGATTTGCCTTAATTTTAATAAGCAATAAGGTAGATTTTTCATTTTCAGAAGGCTATAACATTATGCCTCCCTAGAAAGTTGTAGAGGCTCCAAGCATGCTCTGTTGTGGTTCTCTTTTTTTCTTTATTAGCCCAGTGCAATCAAAACAAGCCTACAAAGCTAATGTTGGGAAAGAGCTGAGTAAAAAGTTTATTGGCTTCCTTCATATTGGTGTTTCTTAACCAAATAAAATCTTGACTTGTTTGTCCATGAACTCTCATAATGCCTTTGTACAAGAGTGTTCAGAGGACAAAAAGGAGGGCTCATCATTTCCTGTACTGGCAAGTGACTTTAAGATAGTGACTGCACTCATCATGCATTATAGAATAATGAGAAGAGATACTTGTATTGATCTCTTAACAGAGAAGGCACGACGAGCCATAAAAATGATGTATGGATTGTTTCACGTCACTGAAATGCAGCCATCTCAGGTGCAGGGCCTGCTAGCTACTAATGCATGCAGAGGTTTGGGGGTAATGAAGGATACTGAGGAAGTGACAAGTGGCCGTGTCACTGTGCTCTGATCTCCATGCTGGGTTTTTCCATATGGCATTGAACACTCCTTACCCAGGGTTTTCAATCACATTTGAATTGCGCTCAGGGCGAGGCCTGGCTTACTTACAAGAAGAAGGATGAAGGGGAGAGTATGCAGATGGTTGGTACTTTCAGTTTTATTCCCTTCCACCAGCAGGGAGTGAAGAGATATCAGTCTTACGTCCGAATTTACTTGGTTGCTTTGAGGCTTTTGTTTTAGTATTGTAAAATTCTCCACGTGGGTTCAATTCTTCTCGCTGCCCTTGCACTCAGTAGCCAAACTCCTGCTCTAGAGAAAACAGTGACTGGTGGTACCTTAGAAAAAGCTCCTTTGTTTTCTTCTGGAGTTTTTGTTTTTCTTTTTAAAAGCTCTGAATAGACAGATTCATTTCCAGCTATTATAGTAATAATGACCTTTGCACTAGAAAAATAATGATGGCCATAAGGGTCTCCAGCCAGGCTATTGTGGGACCCCCAGTGCTGGAGGCCAGGCATCTGGCCCAAAAATTACATGTCAAAATATAATTGGCTTCAGCAACAAAGAGAGGGAGCAGAAGGAAGAAAGGGGAAGTCAGCAGGTCGAATAGTGAGGTTGCAGGTGTTTGTGTCTAAATGGCCTCCCAATGTACCATTTTGCTCCTATAATGGCACAGGATTAGGAGAGGAGAATGACTGAGGTCTTATCAAATGTGCAAGTGAACAGCATAGCCCATCCACCTCCTGTCCCCTCCTTCAGACTAAATTTTAAAGGACTTTAAGGATTTGGAAAACCAGATTTAGCAGCTGGAAATCATTCTCTCCCTCCCCTCGTTCTCCATCCTCTTTTCCATTGCCCCCTCCATTTCCTATTTCTGTTTCATTCAGTAATTAACCTTCAGAATAATCTTCTTCCAGAACTGGCTAAGCTGTTCTTCTGTTTCCCTATTGTTGTATCCTTAAGACATAAGCAAGACCAAATGTTGTGAATTACTGATGGGTTCTGCTATCTGGAAGGCAGATGAGCTTAGCAGGGGGAAGGAGTAACGGAGGGGAAAAGGGTGAAGTGTCTTCTGCTGGTAGGGAGGAGAAGTTGGGCTTTGGGATTTTTTTGGTTACATCTAGTGTTGCTCTTTTTAGGTGGTTGTCCTCTTGGGCTCTGCAGAATGAGAGCCAAATGTGTTGTTGCCTTTTGAAAGTCAGCAGCATCACAATCAGTGTAAGCAGAGGAAGGCTGTTTTCCCCCCCTCACTTTCTCATCCTATATATTGGAAACTGTTATTTTTTTTCCATCGGTGTTCATGTTTTATTCTCTACTGTTCATTGCACTCTCTTTTTTTGCTATCAGTTGCTCCCAGTTGTCATCAGTCCACTCAATTTCTAAGAAGGTAAGCCATTGGCAGGCAGTGTGTTATAAAACAAGGTCTCTCTCCTTACCTTTCTGTTCAGTAACTTATCTGGGTGCAGACTATGATTTTACACTAGATTTTGCAATAATTTGTTCATTTTTGTCAGTTGTTAGATGAGTAGTTTGTGTGACTGAATTTTTAGCCCCTGGTTTATTTGAGAATTACGTTTTTCTGAGTATCTGTTCCTAATTTTCCGTGTCATTTGATGGATCATGGATGCCACATGACATTATTCTTGTTCCTAGATCGGTGAATCAGAGTTTGCTACAAGTTACATCCTTTAGCCTGTTGACAAGCTATCTATGAATATTTATAAGTATTCAGTGACTCTGATATTCACATAGCACAGAGGGCTGTTCAAAATATATGCAAGGACACTTCTGAATAGTATGTGTACATTGAGATATAACTGGGATCAGAATGTGCACGAATATTTTAGCATTATCTGCTTTTCTATCTCTGAACAAGCATCTTTATCCTTTCTTTCTTTGAATATGATTTTCTTGCAGCTTATTGGAGAGAAAAAAATGATCCTAAGCCTGTCTTAGAAATGAAGCACCCAACTTTGCTCCTTCTCACTGAGTCATTTGGTTCTTATCTCCATTCAGTGAGGTTTTTCTCTTGAGGTGGGTAGGGTGGCTGTGTTGATCGGTGATGGAGAAGTCAAAAAGACAGCAAGAATGTGCATAAATATTATTTGGGAACAGCTGTCTTGTTGACCCTAGTAATAGTGTTCACATTGCCTCAATTTGATCTGTAGGCAAAAATACTGAGCTGGTACAATGTGTTGCAGTACTTCCTTGCGTAAATGAATAGAAAATCATGTAGCCAGAAGTCCTCATGTTGATGAGCTTGCTCAGCTGTCTGTGGGCTGAGTCAGAGTTGTGTACAGGCTAGGATCTCAGCTTGCTGATACGGGTCTATAGCCCACATAGCTGATGTTCCTTCTCCAAAGAATCTTGACTCTGTTACTCCTTTCTGCTTTGGGCTATTGACTTCAATAATTTTAGATCAGCCTCCACTGAAAATAAGATTTTTAAGTAAAATAAATATGGGAGTTGCTTCAGTGTTTTCTGGGATGTGAGCCTTTGGTTTTTGGTATTTTTTTTTTTTTTTATTCTGCTTAAAAATATTAATGAAGCATTGCATGAAACATTCATCTTTATGGAGCAGTAGCAATGTTTGCATCTTTTCTGTGCAGCAGCTAATACCAGAATTCACTTAATTAAAAATGAAATGGTGAATTGTAATGGCAGGGCAGGAGAAGGCTCGAGTTGGAAGCCTGCCGAGTATTGGATTTTCAGTTGAGTTGAGTGATGCTTGTAGCTTTGCCACTAAGTTCTACGATTCTGTGTTTAAAAAGTTGTGAGAAATTTAATGGAAGCACCTTGAAACTCCCTGGAGCAAAACAGACTTCAGCTTTCTGTGTGTGCAGTGACCTAGCACTGTGGATCCTTGGCCTATAACGGCATGTACCTTGAAGAACTAGATGGTTAGTAGAGATGAAGAAAAGGATCTTGCAAAGCACTTGTTTTTGCTGCATGCAAAATAACCTTGGGAAATAAGCCCCCTTCGCATTATAGAGCCAATTCAGGACTAATTTATTATATTTACTTTTAATGGCTCCCTTCTGACAGCTAATACAAGTATTCCACGTAATCCTTAAGATCTGTCTGATATTCTCACAGCCAAATATGAGAGCAGTGGTATTTTCTAGTTCCCCAAGTGATCATCTTCTGATGTGCTCATCTTAAATGAGAATGTGAGTTCTTTGGGGCAGGAAGCTATATTTTTGTTTCAAGCACACCCATAACTGCTTAAAATAACTCTGTTCTTACTGTCAGCTGAAAAGTTGGTCCTTTCTGATCCAAGAGGCTGTCGCTGCAAGGAACTAGATATGCTTTTTCTTGGTATCTGATGAAGACTTTTGTCATTTCTGAACTAAATTTTCAAGAAAGATGGCAAGGAAAACCCACGCAATTACAGGGTGGAACTACTGCCAAGGAGCTGCAGTCCAAGACTGGGCACAGCCAGAGGGTTGTGGTTAACAGCTCTATGGTCAGGTGGAGGATGGTCAGGAGTGGTGTGCCCTAGGGTGCTGTCTTGGAACTCTTCTATGAAGAAAGGTTGAGAGAGCTGGGCTTGTTCACCTTGGAAAAGAGGAGGCTCAAGGGAGACCTCACTATGGTCTTCTAGTACTGGTATGGACATTATAAAAATCAGCCTCCCTTCTGTTTATATAATCTGGTAGTGACAGAACAACGGGGAATGGCTAATCTAAATGGCAATTTAGATTACTTATTAGGAGGAAATTCTTTAATCAGAGGGTGATGAGACTGCCGCAGGCTGCCCAGAGAAGCTGTGGATGTGCCATCTCTGGAGGCATCCAGGGCCAAATTTGGTGGGGCACTGAAGTCTGGTCTGGTAGGTGGGCTCTGCTCACAAGGAGGTTGGAAGGGACCTAATTCCAAACTAAGCCATTTGATAATTCTCTGCTACGATCCTGTTTGCTCATTTCTTAATTTTGTTTCTTTTCTTTTATAGGTAAGTCTTAGGGCTTTTTAATCATCTCCTGATTGTCCTGAAAGTAATGGTAAGTTACTTAATTTGATTTAAATATTTTTACATAAGTATTCTTTCATATATACTTTCACTAAGTAATTTGGATTGATGACAAAAATGCTATGGTGTGTAATGAAGATATTGAAGGGAAAAGATAAATAGATATGCACTTCTTCTGAGTCCTAGTCATTGTTAAATATCTTGATGCTATTTGAGAGTAGCTGTGGTAAATACCAGTATTTCACTGTAACTGATGATCATTAATAGTTACAAAATATCACAGCATCGTGTAATCCAAATATATAGCCAACACTGCTTCTATGTTGAGCGTGGGAAACAGCAACCAATGTGTGTACTGGAGTTGGTTATATCCAGGAACCTTAAGATCTTGCTGAGTGTTGTATTAAGAAGACCTTCGTACTGCAAAGCCTTCCTTTCTAGTTGTGTTGGAATGGATGTTGTGCAACGATAGAACTTTCTTGAGTGACAAGGAAGGCTAGTATATTCTTATGGGATAGGACATTAGCAGAGTCCATCGGTTTCCAAAGGAAGTTTTCTGTGTTTATCAGAAACTTACTGTGTTCTATGACACTCGACCTTTACTGTAATGTGACAGCTGAGTTCTGTTGAAGTTCTGGAAAGTCAGAGTAAAAACATCCATACTAAAATGCGGTCTGGAAGAGGCTGCTAGCATGTATCCTGCTCAGATCAACCTATTGACTCAAAGTGGGTGGTGCGATTTAGGGGAATGGGCATCTCAGCCAGTGTCAAGATATGTGGTCTACTGAGCTGAGTAGACAAGCTGTTTCCTTAGAAGGAACTTCTGATCCATATCTTAAGCCTTGTTCAGACTAAAGTACCCAGAGTGGCACACTTCCAGAATTGCTTGCTGTTTTTTTTTTTTCAGTAAAAGTCTTCATTTCACAGGTAAACCTTATGGCTCTGCCTCTCACTATCTGCCTAATGTGATAAAATGAGTAAATGAAATGTCTCAAATGTTGATACTGTGCTTGGATTAAATAAGGAAAACTAAGTTGGTTAAGTCTGTACAATTAAGAGATTACTTTTGATGGTCAGCTGCTATGCTTGAGCTCCTTCCATTCTTGCTAACAATTTTACATGCACTGGTTGCAATGGTTTTTCCGAAAGTCAATGTGGAATTAATTTAAACAGCAAATAGTTAATTGGCATGTTGGCAGTGGGAAGATGCTTATAGTCCAGATGTGGTCTGTCAATATCACTACAGCTTTGTACTTGAAGAATATCTCTCTTACGCAGGTATACGGTTTATTTAGTGGTTGAGGAGGGTAGAAGGACACTAGAGTTATCCAGATCCTGTACAAAAATGTGCTGAGGATTTGATTACTGTTGCTGTGGAGCAGCAGGTAGTCCATGGATTCTGGGTTAGAGCTGGTGCTGAAGTCGACAGCAGAGCTTTCTCTTTTCTTTTACTCTTGTCTGTCTGCAGTGTGACATGGTCCGTGATCCTCAGTCACACAGAAAGGAGTAAGCAAAACTGTGCAAAGTTTGTCATCTATCCTAGTATTTCAAGCTCCATTAGAATCAGAAAGGTTAGACACATTGTTTTCAATATGGCACAGGACAAAACTATGCTGTGTGACTACAAAGAGGGAGTAAATCAAAGTGCCTAAAATGACATTAAAGAGTAGGGACAAAACTCTCAAAAGCACCTCAGCTGCTCACGAGCTTGTCTTCCTGAAAAATCAAAGGAGTTGGGGATCTGAGTTCTTTTAAAAAGTGGAACTTGTTTTTGAAAGCTACTTTTGAAGACACATGCTTTGCATTTGCAAACTTGTTTGTTCCTCATCTAGGGAACACGCTTATTAAAATCAGTTACCATGATGTTCAGGGTACTGTGGTTTCTTAACACAGTGTCCTCTGATCAAGAGAAAAGCTTTTCAGCAACTGGTGCAGGGTAATCACCATATGGCGGAGTGTTGTGGGATGGTTTATTATGGTGTAGGATAAAGTGGAAACCTGTAGATTATGTGGTCTGTCTCTCATTCCTTGTGAAGTTCATCTTAAGACTGTGCAATGCGTTAGTGACTTTCCACTAATGCTGAAGTTGGACATCCCTCTGTGATCTCACTGTGCTGAAAAGCTCATGCTGCTTTGTTTCTTTTTTGAACTCCTGGCTTAAGTGTATTCATGGTCAGTAAACATCCATATGTTCTAATGTCAACATGATCTCTTAGTTTAAAGAGCTCTTTTTCTTCTCTGGTGCTTACCCATCTGATGAATTTACAGCCTGTAATCACACAGCCTTATATCTCTTGCTGTCTTTTCTATCCTGTCTTCCTACACATTCAGACAGGGAATGGAAGGGAGAGTTTCCAAAATGATCTGCTGGGCTGATGTAGCACCATCTTGATGGGAGCCGCGATGCAGCTGAACAAACTTTCACCTCAAACAGCCTAATGTATTGACTTTATACGGGAGAACAGGGCTATAAAAATTGCAACCCTGTGTTGCTTCAACAGTGCTCAAGCAGTGAAGATGGATATCAGCCTAAGCAATATAAAGGACTCCAAATCTGCTTAGTGGCATCTGATGGCATATTTAGTGTTAGTACTCAGATGGGCTTCACTACAATGTTTTTTGAACACATCTGCTAGTCTGTGAGCTTTCTTTATTAATGAATCACAAAGAGGCACTGGGAATGAATGTATAGTTACAAGTGATTGGTCTGCAAATATATATTTTTTTCTCCTTGGCTTTTAAATTACCTGCTTAGTATTTTAGGGATTGCAACTTAGTGGGAGTGATATGCCTAAAGGCTGTCTGAGCGTCTGGAATTCTCCTTCATAAAGCAATTCTCTGGTCAAGCTTTCAGGTGCATTTTATATGGGAGAGTTCTGTTGATGCCTATTCAGAGGCTGTCATGTGCTTTCTGACTATATATTGGTGCCTGATATGAAGACAGAGTCCAAAGAATTTGCAAAACATGGCACCTTGCTGTGTCTTTAAAGAGCTCGTGAATCTTCATCATTGATATTCTAACCTGTCTTGTATCTTTTAAATAAATTTTTCTAAACAGTTCTTAGGCAAGGTTTGAGTTAGGACTGTGGGTTTTACTGAATTTCCGTTTTCACTGTTGTACTTCTCTACTTTTGAGAATATCATTGTGTTGTGCATAGCTGGTTGTATTCCCAAGACTCAAGGAAACTATTTCCTGGCTGTCAGGATGAACAAATGGCTCCTGTAATACCTTCGATCATTTTCTTATTTACAGACAATTTTATTTGTTTTACACTACCTGAATTGCCTTTGTAGGTCTTCCAAATGACACCAGCATTCAAACACATCTCTAGTATTCGTCTGTTCTGTTTAGGTCCCTGTTGCTTGCTCCTTATGTTCTTTTCTATGAAATTTGTATGAGCCTATATAGGCGTGACTTCACAAACAGAAAAATAATTTTCAGAACTGATTTTGTGGGGAAGTGGTAGTCCTGAAACAGGAATAGCATGACTGTAGTAATAAGCCAAATGCTGCTGTGCGGAACTTTACCCCTCACAGAGTTGTCCTTATGGGAGACACCAGAACGCATGGTGGCTAGTTTAGTTAAGAGCAGAGGTAAAGATGCGATGTTAGCTATTCGTGCCAAGTATTTCTCAGAAGAGTAGATTAGGCAGTTGATGCTCAGTGTGTGATATAGATTTACTACGATTAATTTGTGAAGTCTTTTGCCAGACATTGCTGATGCCTGCTAAGCTGTTTCTTGCAGAAGCCAGGTGGGCAGTTGGCAAGAGCTGCTCATTAGCAGCAGGAAATGCCAGTTCAGATTGTGTTGCATACAAGCTACCAACCACCTCAGTGACAAAAGAGCAGTGCTGCTGTTTGCATAGAGGTCCATGGTTCCATGGGCCTCAGGTCTCCATGCTATTTCAGTGCTCCTTGATGCCATACTTTTTTTTTTTTTTTTTTTTTTTTTTTTTTGGAAGCTACACAGAGTGGTAAGATCTTGCTAAGGAAACAGCATCAGTGAGCATGGCTGAAGATTCATCCTGGTACTTAAGACAAAACATCCTGATGTTTTGTCTAAAGAGTGCAAAAAAAAAAAAAAAAAAAAAAAAAAAAGAGTGAGTGCAGAATAGTACAAGAGTGCAGAAAATGACCTAAAGGTTTTGCTGACAAATTTTTACAGCTTTCTCACAACTAAGGTAATGTAAGGTTGTTGGAAATATCCAAACAATTTTTGTCAGGACGGTATCTCTGATAAAAGCAGATTTTATTCGTGATTGCAATGGTGGGCATCCTGCAAGCAGGAGCACCCCTAAGGACACAGTGACAGCTTTTTGTACCTTGTATCCCCCTTTGCCCATCTCCTGCCCCGTTTCCCTGTTGGCTGGGTACACCAGGTTCACAATCTTATCAAAGTTTGCATTTGTTAATTGGTGTGTTATCTGCTGTCAGTCAGCAGCCATCCTGTTGTTTCCAAGATGTCTCGGTGCTCTTCTTGTCGTATTGATACGGTGATTTTCTTCAAAGTCTTCATTAAATGAAGAGCACCGTGGGCAGGCGCATGATGCCAGGCCTTCCGATGTCTCTTCTGGAGCTTCCTCGGGCGTGCCATCACTTGTTATCTGGTTTGATCAATCTCATGCAGGATATGCAGTGTGTATGATAAAATATACGTATATACACCTATATACAGAGCGTGCATTCCTGGGGGGAAGGTTGGTCTAGAGGATAAGTGATGGAAAATATCAGAGACTCTCCCCCACCACCATCCCCAAGTAAAGTAGAAAGACTCCCAAAAAGAATTAATGACAGTGGAGACCATGAAATATAAAAAAATATATATTATCCAATTCTAATGCAGAAACAACATTTGATTCCCACAGGGTGAATTCATATTGCTGGGACAGTTTCTGCTCTAATAGGCTTGCTCAAGTATCTTTATCCCAAAAAGAGACAGAGGAGTTCTTCTTTATTATTTGAATAAAAGGAAAATCCATTGGGACATAGCCCTGTGGGGTCTCAAAATATCAGGGGACACAGCCCCTCTTTTATCCCTGTACTTCTACACTAGTAAATCCTTTCCCTTTTCCCCATTGTTTAAGGTACTCAGGGTTCACAGTCTTCTCATTTTGCCTGTCGCTCTTTGTTCTGTCCAGCAAAAAAGATTTACATGCAGGTGCTAAGTTAGCATCTCCTGCCGTATACCTGCAAAATAAGTTTATTTAACCAGTTCTTCTCAGATCTTATTTTGCAAGGACATCCTTTCTTCCTTCATCTCAATCTGTATTTGGAATGACACCATTATATGCACAGAGTTAGGATCCATTTCACCAGTTATCTCCTACTTGTGTCTGCAGTTCAGGTTATGCGGTCTGCAGTGGATCTCATCTTCAAAACTTCTAAGCTCTCACCTGTACTTGCTTCGAAGGATGCACTGAAGTCTTGACTTGTAACAGTGGTCAACTGCAGAATTGCAGATGGCTGTAGCTTCTAATGTGCCCCTGGCTGCACAAAACTCTAGGTCAAGGTGCTCTGAGTGTCTTTTCCTGGTAGGTGACCATGTGAAAAGAAAGCTTGTATATCCAAGATGTTAAGTGGCTGTAATTCATTAACATCTGGCAACAGCCAGGGGATGGTGTAGCAATACCTCTCGGTTGGAAGCTCCTGCAGAAGTACCAGGGGAAAAAGAGATCAGCATCTAGCTTTTAGGATGTGCTTTATTCTCATCTCATGCCGCTCTTGTTTTCTCCTCCTGACTGTTTTTTCCTTTCTTTGTCTCGTAGTGTCTGTTTGTTAAAATAATCTTTTCTTTTCCCTGCATGAGCTTCTGTCATTAGATGAAAGGTCATGGATATAATATGAATCTGCAACGATAAATACAGTGCAAAATGGATTGAAATGCACACGGTAAAGAGGGTTTCCAATTAAAAAACACTTTGCCGAGCTTGCACCAAACAAACAGCCACACAGCCCCTGATTTCCATGCTTATAATTAGCTGCCATTGAAAGTTAATTACTTTCAGGACTGAAGTGAAAGTTAAATGCAAAAAAAGGGGGAACTTTTTCATAATGTTTCAGCACAAGTGTATAGTTGCCAACTTAAAATCTAGTTTTGTTGCTTTAAACTGCATATCAGTGATATTTCCTATAGGCAAAAACAGCAAGAGTGGAGAGAGACCAGGATTTTCAGTGCTGCTTATTCTTGATGGCTCTTTTTTTTTGTGTGTGTTTTTTTTTTTTTTTTTTTTGAGCATGCTCATCAGCTGAGAAAGCTGTTTGCTTTCAATAATTCTTGCTGTGCTTTCTACAGATCAAGATCCTTCAGGGTATTTTCAGGCTGGGCATCTGGAGGAGTGTCCATGCTTTCAACTCCCCCTTGATGTGAATCAGTTTCCTTGAGTAATGGTGTATATCTCCTTTGTAACAAGCTGCAAGAAACTTGATGAGGAATAGAGTTGAGTGTTGCTTCTACACAGAGGCAGTAAACTAAACTTCCAGTACGAAGAAGGTAGATCTAAGTCTCTTGTTCCCAATTCACTCAAGATTCATGAATCAAATAGACACTTCAGTCTATCACATGAATAATTAGTTATATCTATATAGTACACTTAGGTGAAGTTTTTGCATATTTAGGGGACGTGACAGGTTTTGTTAATTCCATAACTCGGGACCATGTTTGTCCTTGCAGCATAAGGAGTAATATTCAAAATGCCAAGAATGAGTGTGGAATTCTTTACCAATACAACATCTCACTAGCAGAGATAGGCAAACCATTTGGAAACTAATTTGGTGTACAATGGCTCTGTTTCCACATCATTACCTTAAGGATCCTCTTTCTCTTGCTGACACCAAAACACAGGAATACTGATATAAGTGGGAAATAAGTGCATGCAGAATGTATGCTGAATAAAGCATTCTCTTTACTTAAATGTCTTGCTCGGTGAGGAAAGGAGCTGTAATTGATAGAGCTGATAAGCCTTCCCTTTCCATTTGTGAAAAAGAAATAGAAAAATCTATTCAAATAAAGAAAGCAAAACAGATTTCATTTAATTTTGATAATCATTGTGTGGATTTATGTGTAAAAGGAAGGCTTGGTGAAATTAAAGAAGCTGATCAACTGTAATCAACTGAATGACCTGGTGTCACTGCTCATAGTGGAAACCAAGACAGACTGCAGGCCTCTTGGAAACACTTCTCCAGCTAGAGAGAGAATGCAGGAGGTTTAGGAAAATATCAGCCATGTGAGAAGGGTCAACCCTGGTAGCTTGTGAAATTTCTATATGGAGAAAGAAATGGGTTGTAATCCTAGTGCTGCTATAGTCAAAGCTTTTTCTTGGTATTGCTTTGCGGAAGTGTGTGAAAGCACTTCTGGAGCATGCTTACATCTTCTGCCCTGTGCTGACAATGGTATTAGCTGTGGAAGGACAAATCAGTCATGTATGGTCTCAGGCACCCTTTTCCCAGGTGAAGTTTCTGGCCCTAATTCTGCAATGGAAGCTTTGGAGGAGTCAAACTATCTGTAGTCTATATCAAGCTTTTCTTCTAGCCACAGAATCAGGACTTAGCCTTAATCCTATCCTGCAGCAGAGTATGCCAACATATCGCTTGAGAAGCCAGCCTCCTCCTGAGCCAGAGGAGCACTTTGACATTCCTATGTCAGCTTTCTTGGGGAAGGTTTTTGATTGAAGCTTTTGGAGGGGCAGGAGCAAAATAGAGCAATTTCATTTCACTTGGAGTCTCCGTGGCAGCACATTACTCCTCTTCTTCCCCCTCCCACCTTGTTTTAAAAGAAAACGGGGAGGAACAATACCAAGCAAGGCCTTCAGTGAGAGCGAGAAGTAGAAACTCATTTACAGCTGGAAAATATAGAAAGTCAGGAAACTATTGAATGATCTGTAAAAGGGGCATGGTTTGCTTGTTTGCTGTTCCATTCACTATCCTCCATGTTAATCTCTAAGAAGAGAGACAGGCCATTTTCTCAGCCAAGAACAATTTACCTGTGTGCTGGCATACAGCAATTAGAGCAATTTAGAAAACAAAGAAATCCCATTCCAAATTATCATTTAGCTGCTGACATCAAGGGATTTTTTTTTTCCTTTACCCTCCTGTTCAGAAGTATGGGAACTAGGAGCATTCTTGCTCTCAGAACGCATCAGAAGTGTGCTGTTTGCAGGGATGGAGTGCAGTGTGCCCTGAGGGGACAGGGGCCCAGCTCTGTAGAATGTATCTGGGCCCATCAAAGTTCCATGGACCTGTAGTGTACAGGTATGACTCTAGGAGCAAGGACTCTAGGACTCTCCTGTCCTTGCTCTTTCTGAGTCCAGAGATTTTCATAGGGTAACTACCTGCTTTGTGGAGGATGTTGTAACCAGGATTATTCCTTGTTGTGGACCGATAGTCTTTGATCAGTAGCTGAAAAAGCTTCTGCTTCCATCTGCCTGTGAATCCCTGCAAGCAAAGCAGTGACCAAGAAATCATGTGAACGCACAGTTTCCAGCTGATGATGTAAGCCTCTGTTCAGTTTGTTTTGTTTGGCCTCTGTTCAGTATCACTATAACGTGTGCATATGACTGGAGCCTGGTCAGACAACTTTCCTGGTTGTGCAGGTTATGTTTCAAAGTTGTCATGTGGCAGGCAGCAAGAAACTCATCTCTCATGAAGTTCATAGTGCTATGGGGAGATGGAGCTTCTTGAGAGTCTCCTGAGGCAATGGTCTCAATGTTTCTGAAGTTCTGCTGTGGGACAGGGTTGAGCCTGCTGCCTCCTCTAGCACCTGTTTGACTGACCTCTCCTATGGCCCAGCCTGGGTGTCTGGCATGTGATACAGCCCTGGTACAGGAACTTGCTGTGGTAATCTCAAACAATGCATGGCTAAGGAGTGACAAGTTCCTTGCTGTGGGAGGAAGACATCATCTGTGCCATCAGTGACTCTGTGATGATTTGCTAGACCAAGGAAAACATGGCCCCTACAATAGTATCTAATAGAAATGCTTAGGGCAAGTAGGAATAATTTGCTGATCTCAAACTTGTAATAGCACCTTTATGCTGGGGGAGAAAGCAGGTGTTCTGACGCTGTCTGTACCTTACCATTCTCCAGGATAAGGAGAAGATCCTGGCATCTGAGTGCAGTCAGTTTCCTTCTCCCTGCTAGCACTGAACTCTCTCAAATTGTCAGAAAGGTCAGAATCCTGTGTTAGTTGCTGATTTGGAGCTCCAAAGCTGACAAAAAGACAAACTATTTTGGGGAGAGTATGATGTCTGTATGGGGAAGACTGCCTCAGCTATAGTTAACAGGGATAAGTATGCACAAGTGTTAGGAACAGGGAAAGTGCTGTCCCAAAGCCATTCACATCTGTGTGCCGCACCAAAAGCGGCAGTGAAATAGCAAACCACAGATAAGCTGATCTCTCCTTTCAGCATCTTTTCTTGAAAATCTCTTAGGAGAAAGAGACTTTGGCATGAAAGTGGTAGCACCCAAAACAATCTCAAAAAGGAAATTTCTTTTGAGGTCTGTGGTTTTTCTTGTTCTGATCTGGAATTAGCACTGAGATAATACTTAGAGCTAATAGAAGTGACAAGACTTGTCTCCTTGTGTCTTGAACTACCTCCATAAGGCTGAGCTGACTTGAGGAGGTCTTGAGGAACAGCTCGTGCATGAAAGCATGGAGTGTATTGGGGGACATGAAGCTGTTAGTTACAAAAATAGGAACGTACATCTTCTCCCAGCTGTTAACATGCTGATCCAGTTTTCAAGGAAAGCCTCCCTCATTCCTCTCCTTTGCATGCCAGATAGAGGAGGCCCAGTGGCTCCCACTCAAAAAGATGCCAATAAAGGCATGTCCTTGGCTTACCCTTATTTGTGCACACATGCAGCACATCTTCGCTGAGGTAGGTGCTGTGGGCCAGGATGGACCCTGTGTGCTGCCAGCTGCACCGCCCTGATCTTCTATCCACCTGCCCTGATCTGCAGTGCCCTTCTAGACAGTGATTAGTAGAAAGAAACCAGGTCCTTACCAATTCCTTTGCAGCAAAGTGAAAACTGTCTATATGTGAATGCATTCATCTTCTAATCACCATGCTCCTATGGAGCCTCAGGTTAAAATAAAGATGTGAGTGGCTCTAGAAGTAATCCTCCTGTTAGTTGTACACAGTGCATGTTCGCACTTATCCCTTTCCTCCTCCTGCTAGAAGGCACCAATCCTTCCCCTCCTTCCCTGGAGCAGTCCACCCCATCATCTATTCTGCTGCTGTGCATGCCATGTCGTTTCTTCTTTTTTATTTAATTTAATAAAATGAGTGTGTGGGCTGATTTGCATATTCATGGATCACTTGATTAATAATTGATGAGAAGGCCTGGGGCAGGTGGTTGAGAATGAAAAAACATTTAGCAGGGAGCAGAGTGGAAAGAACAGATCCCTGGCTGGCATGTGTCCACAGGGGGAAGAGCTGCCGGGGGCTGGGAGGGAGGGAAGGGGAGAGTGAGAGGCAGAGCAGACAGTGCTGAATGTCACCAGTGGAATGTAATTTTGTCAATTTAAATATTTAATCCTGTCCTCTGAATTGGTGACATTTCAAATCCCAGGGGCTCTTTCTTCATGGTGCTTTTGGTAGGAGAGCAGGTGAAAGGAGGTTTTTCTCCTTCAGATGGGAGGAGAATGGGCCGGAGATTGTAGAGAGTCACGTGCCAGGTCGATGATTTCTGGTATGAATCTGGCGAGTTTGGGGGAACCTGGTATTCAGTACTCTCCTGCAGGGATCTGTGAACAGGGCATGTGATAGAAAAGAAGGTGGCAGGGGAAGCTAAAAGCGCACCAACTTCTTGGGATCTCATTCAGTGAATCACGGATGTCTGCCTTTTCCCTTCCCAAGTTTCCACCCTGCTTGTCCCTGGAAGGCTGTGTCAAATAAACGTTGGTAGGCTTAGGTTTAGTTGACCTCCAGGTTTTGAGGGCAGGAAAGTATGGTGTTACTTCATGCTTTTTACATATATAATCTGAATACAGATAACCTATCACATTCATCTTGGAATCTGTTGTTGTTCTTTTTCTGCCAAATGTGCTTCTGCAAAGATATACTGGATGGCTTAGGGGAAAAAAAAAATGTTTATTCCCTGGAAATCATCATGGGTAACACTTGGTATTACTGAGAGTAATTAATCTATTAATGTAGATGTGGCAGAGGTTAGGGAGACCTGGCTAGTGAAGGAACAGTGGTAGAAAATCTAGGGTTGCTCATGGCTGTTGAATAGTTTTAGTTTTCATCTTCATTTTGAGGGCTTTGCAAGCTGGTGGGACAAGCACCTTCACATTAGTAGCTGAATTTCATTGTCTGCACAAGAAGGGCAGGCTTGGGTTTTTCACCCTTAGAAGGCAAAGGTTTCCATTCTTCTATGTGGTGCAAACTTTCTGTCTGTTTCCTCTAAGGCTGGAACTATTCTGAATCCACTTAGGCAAAAATGAATTTTGATCTGGAGTGATTCTCACCCAGGACTGACTTCTGATGTGTTCGTTACCTGCATATGTCAGAACTTCTGACGTTCCCATTGATGGTGACAATGCACAGGGGAACTGGGATCCATAATGAATTTTATCTCCTAGTGGATGGTTTGATGGTTTATTTATGAATGCTCTTCATAGATTAAAAATAAAAGCAGCCTTAAATAACAGCTCAAGGAGACACTGACCAATTCATTTCCATTAAAGTCCATCTGTCTATTAATAAATTGTAAGACAATGCAATTTACACAATAACTCATCTTTGTTCATAACGTAAGTAGTTGTTTTTCAATTGCATGGTATTTAATGATGCAGCTTTTTTTATTATTCTCCTCCTTGCTGAAGAAAGGGATCAGTGATGAGCTTTTCACCCTCTGAACTCTGCTGCTGAATTTCCCAGTTGTCTCAGGTGGGAGAGCTGGGATCTTGACAAGCTCTGAATTTGTTTTAGCTTCTACGTTGGTATCTGTCCTTACAATGCCCCCAAAGGGTGCTATATGTACTCCAGTACGTACTCTGCTTTAACTCTGGTGTATCTCTTAACCTGTCTCAGAATTTCCTTCTGTTTCTCTTGAATACCTTCAGTTTGAAACTGAGTTACTTCCATCTGAGATACTGCCTCCCTTCCTTATTTGGAAGTAGTTTCTTCTGGCAACTGTCTCATGCTGTTACTTTGAGGACAACAACTTGTATCCTCCGTGCATACATACTGAAGGATTTGGGATCAGGATCTCCACTGGGTGCAGGAGGGCCACTGGGAAAGTTGTGTCAATTCATCTGTGAGCTGACACTGCAAGAACTTCACTAGAAAGAGCCTTGGCATAATGCATTTTTGTAAATATATCAGGAAAAGCTGCAAAGACATCTTCAGTCTCTCACTGTTCTTGATCTTCCTTTTCAGGACAAAAGAGTAGGTGAAGCTTTAGTAACAAGTGAAACAATCTGAGCATCCTGCAATTCTGTTTTATCATTTCAGGAGCAGATACATGCTTTGGTAATTTTATACTCCCACCCTGTTCTCCTCTTAAAATCCTAAAGGAACATCAAGGAGTTTGAATCAGTACACAAAATAAAGCAGCTTCTCCAGACTTTGCAACTAAGTCTTTTTAGACAGAAAAAAAATGAATTGAAAACATGTAAAGTGTAGACTTCAGTGGAATATCCTCTGCTATATTTTCCATGCCTGAGATAGAATTATTCTGGTGGCAAATATCAAACAACTAAACCTTTGAAACCTTTCTCGTCTTAATGCCAAAGGTATATGGTAAGGGTGAGGGGGTATTTGAGGTTCTGAATCTGCTTTTTAAACTTTCCTTCTGAAATTCAGGTCAAACCTTATTTTAAGAGGAGTCCATTCATTTTTCTACTAATTAGGAGCCTATGATCCAAGAAAAAAAAGAGCATCTGGGGTGAATGTAGATAGATATCTTTATTCTATCTCTGTGTATTTGCACATCCCAATGCTAATTTTATAGCAGATGTACATATCCAAAGAAACTTGCATGGAAGATATTTCAATTGGTTGGAAATTTGTAGAGTCTGTAGCAGAGCTTTTCATCCTTGCTTTTGTAAAGTCTTGAAATTCACTCCTGGATGCTAAGATAGGCATGTAACTTTTAACTGGATCAATTTTTCTCCTTTTGAAGAGAGTGGTTAAGTCTTCTTGGTCTCTCCTAGTATTTTTGTCCCCATTATCACTCTGTCTAATCACAACTACAGACATGATTAGCATGTCCTTGGTGGGAAGGACCTGTTATTCTTTCCATTTCACAGGAGGGGAGAAAGAGACCCCAAACAACTGTGTGAGTAGTACAAAATCCCAAGGGAATAAACTGAAAGCACCATCTAGGGAAAACTGCAGGAAATGCTGCTTTGGTACAGAATACGGCTTTACTGAGTGTTTGATTTTGTAATGTGAATCCTTCCTACTGAAATCTGAGCTCAGACTCATCTGTTCGCCTACATGCAAGCTGGTGGTAAGCATCAACCTCCATCTCCCAAGACCATGGTTTACCATAAGCGTGTTTTAGCAAAGTTACTGATTTGGTTGACTGAAAGATTTCCCACATCTGGATAATTTTAGTCAGATTTCTTTTTCAGGTTTGATTTTTATCAGTATCTGAGACTTTGGCCAATGGTCACAGGAAAGAAACTCTGCTCATAGAATTCAACTCTAAACTTTCCACAAAATATGAAGGGAGAAATGATGGTTTGTAGTTCAGACCTGTTTCATTGCTAACCTCCTTTGCTGTGTAGTTAACCTCAACAGTGATTGTAGGCATATTGTACCTGTCTTACAACTGTCCTGCTGGTACCACGCGCAATTAATATGACACCGGGGAATGTAATACATGCTTCACGTCATAGAATTCAATTCATTTAGCCATTTTCTTCCCTGGATGTGTCTTGGCTAAGGTCAGTGGATTTGCACTGAAATTTCGTTTGTCTCACTGTGCACATACAGCTGCATTACCACAAGATCCCAATTAACAATGTCAGGCACATTTTTTCTCCTTTTCTTTTAATAGGAGAAGAAAACGCACAATAAGCTGATTTTTCACAATGCTTTTCATGCACACAGGCCTTGGCACAACCTAGGGAATAGCCTTCTATTGCTAAAAATAATAGCTCTAAAGTCTTTGCCCAACTGTTAACTAAAATTTGTATAGTATGGTGGATAAATCATCTGCTTAGTACGTCTGAAGCATTATGTTCCAATCCTGTTAAAGTTGTAGTTATTCAATATTTCAATTAACTCTTTTCTGCTGATATGATTATATATTAATTAAATCTTGCTAATATTTTCAAAGCCGTCATAGAGGAGTATATATGATCAGATAGTTCTTTTCATGTGTATGAAAGGCCTGCTAGAGAGAGAACTGTGGAACTGCGAAGAGATATACTATCTCTAAACAGAAATGACTTTAAGGAAAGGGCTGGCTGTGGGAGAGGCTTGCAAGCATCTTACTCTGTTATATGATTCTGTTTTTTTTTCACCACACAAGCACAGCTGGGTCTCAGCAGAGACAAAATTGTAAGAAAAAACAGAATCACAAAACAACGGTGATGCAACGGCTCACACTTCTCCTTTTTAGCTACTTGTGCAATGATATTCCTGTGTAGCAAGAGGGGTTCATGTGTTAGAAGCATTTTCTCATTCACAAAATCATATCATGGAGTGGCTTGGGTAGGAAGGGACTCAAAGCCCACCCGGTTCCTACCTCTTGCTGGGGGTAGGGCTGCCACTCACCAGATCAGATTGCCCAGGGCCCCATCCAGCCTGGTCATGATCACCTTCAAGGATGGGACGTCCACAACTTTGGACCCATTTCAAATCATTAATAAGGGTCCTGTGATGTATCCCGTAAATACAGGTGACATTAAGTCACTGGAATATAAACTCTGAATGAGGCAATTGAATCTTGGTAGTGCAAAGCTCAACTGTCCTGCCCTTGTCATTGGAGAGTGATGCTCTTGTCCAGCCCCTATGCTGTGCAGTTGAAGGCAGCCCTCTATCTGAGGGTGAGTGACGTGGGTCCTGCTTCTGTATTTAGAAACAAAACCTTCTGTAAAATATGGAGCATCGAGCACTGGTTTTTGAACCATGTAGGATAGAGTTGTGGCCATCTCAGTCTCTGTCTTCTCTGTGTGTTTAATACCTGAGCCCTTCCAGAACCAACGCAAGCTGCTCATGATCCTGTGTCATTTCATTTGACCGTATAAGCAGCTCACTTGTGCCTGGCCTGGCAGCTTTAGTCTTTCACTCTTTCCTTATCTCGGCTCATTGCCAGTGTGCTGTGATTTGGATCCATCCCATTAGTCCCTAATGACACCCCCATTCAGTGTTTCTTTACTGAACCCCTGTGCCAAGCCCTGTCAGCAGCGGGGCAGCCTGGAGCATGGGCTGTGCAGGCTGCCTCTAATGGATGGTCCTGGGCCACAGGGCTGACTGACAGGAGCTCACCTCGGTGGCATTGAGCACTGGTCTCTGCCTTGCCATGAGAGTAAGCAGTGGTGGAGAGCTGTGATCCTGCAGTAAAGGAGCAGGCAGTGCCCTCCAACAGGCATGGGCTTTTGCTGCGTGACCTGCTGTTTGCTTTGGTAGCTTGAATGCAGACATGCTGCCTGCAACCTCATTGCTGAGAGAAGAAATGTTTCTTTTTAAGTGAATCTTTAAGGCTCTTTTCTCTATGTTCATCCTATTCTTCTCTCTTCTTTTTTTCCTTTCCATTTGTTCGCTTTTTATCTTCTTCTCCCTGCTCTGCACCTTCCATTCTCCCTATTCACATTTTCCCTTGTGATCAGGAGAAGACAGCATTTCCCTGTTCAGATCAGGTCCATTTGTTCCACCTGCTGTCCATCACGCAGCTCAACAGCATGCATGCTTCAGAGGGGAATGTGTGTGTGTGCCACGCTGTACATAAATGGGGAAAGCATTTCTATTCTTCTCTGTCCAGACCCTGTTGCCCTGAATTTCACATTTGTTCAGCATAGCTTTCAACATTGTTATTTCTCCTGAAATTACCCAGTTTTAGTATGTGAGCTGACAGCCTGCTGTGGCGCAGATCCCACAGGTTCTCCATCACAGTGGGAGGTTTTCCTTCTTTTCCCAAATCGACTCCATCCTAACTTAATCACTTCTCATCGCCCTCGGGTTTCATTCCTGCAGTTCTGATGATGACCATAGCTTGCCCACTGTGTCATGTGTTTCTCTGGGTCAAATATGGTTATGTTCCTTCATGAATTGGGCTCACTAGTCCTTGGACTCTCTCTGTGCAGCACCCCGGTGGCTCTAACAGCTCTGACTGGTGTCATAGCATGGGCTCTGGACTTGCCTTCTGCAAATGTCAGCTCTGCCCCAGTTTTCCAACATGATCTTGTGCAGAACAATGAATCTTCCACTGCCTTTTCCTGTCTGTAGAGCAGGGATTTAATTTTTCTTTCTATGCTTCCTGATGGTTTTGCTTGTCTTAGTTATTCCTTAGTATCAGATGGGCTGTGTCTGTGCCCACAGCTGGAGCTCTTGCTTGAGTTCCTGTGTGTTAGGGCTAGCAAAACTTCTCCCCCAAATACATTCAGAAGGAAGTGCCAACATCCAGCACATGGATGCAGATCAGCTGAAAACAGTCTCTGTAAGTGGATTGAGCTGATCAGTGGCCAAGAGAGCACATTTTATTGAATGGCATCAAGCACAAGCACTGCAACTTTTATAAGGTTCACCAGACCTGGCTTCATCACCTGGTGGAAGAGAGGTTTTTATTAATCCATAATTAGTATTGATGGATTGTATTGATGAGTTTGTAGCATTGGGCTGATAATGGGTTGTTGAGATTGTTTGGTTTTGATTTGTTTATTTTTGGCCAATGGCGTCCTGGCCTGCATTAGAAATAGTGTAGCCAACAGGAGCAGGGAGGTGATCATCCCCATCTATACAGCACTGGTGAGGCTGCACCTCGAGTATAGTGTTCAGTTTTGGGCCCCTCACTGCAAGAAAGACATTGAGGCCCTGGAGCGTGTCCAGAGAAGGGCAACGAAACTGGTGAGGGGTCTGGAGCACAAGTCTTATGAGGAGCGGCTGAGGGAGCTGGGATTGTTCAGTCTGGAGAAGAGGAGGCTCGGGGGAGACCTCTTTGCACTTCCTGAAGGGAGGCTGTGATGAGAAGGGGTTTGGCCTCTTCTCCGAAGCAACAAACAGGACCCCAGGAAATGGCCACGAGTTGTACCAGAGGAGGTTTAGGTTAGACATAAGGAAGAACTATTTCTCTCAGAGAGTGGTCAGGCACTGGAATGGCTGCCCAGGGAGGTGGTGAAGTCGCTGTCCTGGCAGTGTTCAAGAGGCGCCTGGATGAGGAGCTGCAAGATATGGCTTGTGGTAGCAATGGTGATGAGAAGACAGTTGGACGAGATGATCTTATAGGTCATTTCCAACCTCGTGATTCTATGGTGAGAAACTTGTCACTCTAGCAACCACCAATTGGGCACCTGGACTGAACCTTTGTGGTCAACCAGGAATAAGGAGTTCAGTCTCTGAGGGGCTGATTTAAATATAGCCTTTTGTGAGCACCAAGTGGCACAATTGATTGATAGTGTGATAGATATGTTCCCCTGCTCTGGGATCCTGACCTCCAACCAGGTTAGCAAGTCACATTCTGTTGTGAGTGTAGCATTTCTGGAGATTTAAAATCCTTTAGTACCCAAAAACAAATTCTTTCCTTGGGGCTGAGAGAAACCTTCTGAATGTAAACAGCTGCTGTAGTTAATATTACAGAATATATAGCGCTAGCCAATGCATAGTTCATGAAAATTTCAATAAGAGGGTATGAATTTTGTTTTCTTCAATGTGAAATATGTAACGAAAAAGGAAGCATTGGACCCAAGAGCCAAATTTAGCCCTGTATGGAGCAATGAAAATAAATAAGACTTTATAGCATTTTTGTTCTATTGTCTAAAATGGAACAAAAGATTGTGAGGTGTGAAGTCACAGATGCAAACAGAACAGAGGGTTGAAAAAATGAGCAAATTTAGACCTACATACTCTGATGGTGGTCGCATCGTGTCTCTGTGATTAGAATCTGGGAGATTTATGGGGTGCTGCAGGACAGAGAAAGAGGAGAGTATTAGTGGACGTTTGTTAAAAATTTAATTATTTTGCAAAACCTAATAATTATTTTTGTGTATATGAAGTTCAATTATAGATGATTTCTAAGACTTCCATTAGAACTTTCTGAAATGATTCTTCGTGAAAGAGCAACAATTAAATAATGCATTCTTGAAACTCAAGAGAAAATTACCTAGAAGTTGGAAAATTAGCTTAAAGGTGCAGTAACAGAAGATCATTCAGCTTTGACATTATGTGGGAGGAATCAACTGATCTTCAGCATCATAGATTGCTGTTACTTCATTTTTTGTTATTTTGTATCAAAAAATTTAAGGAAGGCCATATGTGGAGAGTGATGGATCTTGGTTGCAAGGGAGAGTTCATATAATCAGTGTCTTAGGGATGGATTGAAACCTGTTCCCAATCCATCCCTGTTGGATATATGGGGACTTTTATCAGTTTCAGAATAAGGTGGCAAGAGCTAGTGAACCAGAATATCCCCCTGGTTCTTTTACTTTTTGGAGTTAGCTTTGCATTTAAAATATTGAAGGCTTTCATTTACTAGCAGTGGTGGGAGTAGAAGGGGGAAGTTATATGACACAAGAAGTTATCTGAATTAAAAACAAGAGCAACAGTGAAAGCCAACTGCAGTCATTAAAAATGAATTTCCAGGAAGGCTGGGAAAGGGAGATTAAAAAATATTGTGATTTCTGTCACGACCACATTGAAGCTGGGCCATTAAAGATGGTATTGTTTGGCCCAGCTGTTTTAGAACAATTATCTGTTTGACAACAGGCAGAAGGATAAGCTGCCTATTGCCCATTTCTCTGAGATGCCGTATAGAGGCTACATGTGTATGCATGGAGCATGCTGTCATGCCCTAGCATTCCTTCCTGCCTCATTCCCATGTTGAAAAATGTAAAACAAAATCCTGGCCCTCTACTGAAAGAGATGAAGAAGGCAGAAATCTCAACCATAGACCCTCCTAGCTGAAACAATAACATGTATGCTGCCAGAAGCCCTGTCTTTATTTCTTTATTTTCCTCCTATTTGGTCACAAGTCTGACAAGATCACAAATGAATGTTTGGCATGTGGCTGTGTGTATTTTAACACCCACTATGGCAACCACTTCTCAGTTTCTTGTAGTTCCTTCTGCTGTATGAATTAGGTTGGTTCTTTTAGCTGAGGAAGGAATAGTTAAGCAATCCATTTGGGGAAATATTCTTCCCTCTGTCCATATACCTGTTTCTGATAATGCTCCTTGCACATGTTCTGAATCTCAATCTTTTTTTCCATCTTTGGCTCCCTATGATGGTTCTGAGGTCTCACAGGAAAATATGCTGTATATTATATATACATATATATATATATATATATATATAGTCTCAGATTTCTTAAATATCATTCAGTAAGAAATTCAGTGAGCAGAGTCTCTTGGGATTGATTGTTTGTTTCTTACAGACAGCAGGAAAGTTTCTGTCACTTTGCATATCCAAAGGGTAGGCTTTTTTTGTTTTCCCTTCACTTCCAGACCAATAGTTCATCCCTTAACTGAAAGCCAAGCTGCCTTCTTGGTAAATCACCTATATTCAAAAGGAAGATGCAGCTAAAGGGTCTTAGTTAACAGAATAGGCTTGTGTGTCTTTTAACTTTTCAAAAATGTAGCAAACAGTAATGTTAATCACTCAGCTCTGCAGATAGGGCTGATGAAGAGAGGAACAAACACCGAGGAAACGTTTTACAGTATTTATTTTTCAAAGGTTTTTGCAGCTGTACTCCTCTAGGTAATTCCTGTCAGCTCGGCTGTACAATAACAGTAATCTATTTCTTAAGGTAAACGTGAAGTTTGTGATTTGGCTTTTGTTTTCAGCCCAAGATTACTTCAATAACAGGCCCAGACCAGCAAGTGTTCAATCTCAGGTATTGTGTGCTGATCTCAGAGTGCAGGCTCATTCAGGGAGGAAATGCAGCAGTTTTCTCTGAATGCTTCTCTTTGGAGCCCTTTCTTCCCTTCATGCAAGGAGTGAAACCTGCTCAGGCTTGACTTTTCTTCCCAGGCCTAAAGGAAGGCAAGCAGATCTTCAGTGGCTTTTTTGAGCTTTGCTCTTGTAGTCACTGCTCTTAGACAGGGTTAGATACTGGTGTGGTGGGGCCTCTTCAAGGAGAAATGAAGTTGCTCTTTGTTGGGTGCATCTGCAGTAAATTTTCAACTGCTTCATGGGGTGAGGTGGCACCCTGCCAGCACAAGTACAGCCTTAGGAGGTCAAGTGCACATCTTGGTCATTAAATGCAGCACTTCCTATAGGAATGGGCATTTTACTTCCTGTAGACATCATAGAAGTGACTGCTCCTTCCTCAGCCACACCTCTTTCTGATGGATGTAGTGTGCTTCTCCACTTCCTGCCCTAAATGGCAGTGTATTGTTTCTGAATCTTTTTCTGTATCCATCACGTACACAACAGTTTGGGAAATCTTTCACAGTACTAAGTCTGTTGTGCTTAATAAAGCCATGTTTCAATGCCTGTCTTGCCAAAAGGTTATGAGCTATGCTGACTGTATGATCTCTGTTACCACTACGTTTTATGCTGTGGTTGTTTGGCAGCAAGGCAGAGAGTTTCTCCTTTGCCAAAGCTTGTGCCACTGGCACTTGCGTTAAATCAATCTGTCTGCTAAGTGCTGACAGTACAGAGCCTATGACACATGGCTCTGCTCCTAATTCCAGTTACTAGAAAGTGATAGTACTGCACGCAAGCCAGCCAACTGGTTGCTGACTAACAGTTGCAACAACTGCTGGTCATTGCTTCCCTTTCAGTTTGCATTCATCTGTATTTCTATCAAGCAGATGACCTGATCGCCACAAAGTCTCATCTTGTTAATGGCTAATGAGCAGTTTGCAATAGCTGTGGAGCTGCAGCATCCCTTCCAGGCTAGACATTGACAGGCAGTAAATAAATATCATACTCTATGCTTGTGTTGGAGTACTGGTCATGCTGTAGTCATTGCTCTGCTTTCTGTAGCTGCTGGCATATCATGTTAGTCCTGTCCCTAGGTTTGTGCATGGGAGGGAGGAGAGGATTACTTCTTATGAAGTTAAAACATGAAATTTGTCTTCCCCAGGCTTTATGGGGCTACTGAAATGTGATGTGTCCTTGCAATATGAGGCTGTTGGTACAGTGGATCTTGCTGCGTATTGAATTTGTTTTAAGGCTCTCTTTCTTCTTACCTTTTCCAAGGTCTCTACTGGTTCTCTCCTTCAGATCAATTAAAAACGTGTTCCTCTGCTCTTGCATTGGACCTGTTTAAAACTTTTCCTCTCAGCCAGTGTTGCTGAGCAGCATTGGCTTGGGAATATGATGCAAGAAATATTCATTGTGTTTAAAAAAAAAAAAAATTCAAGTACAGAGATATGCTATTAGTTTTTCTAGCCTTTTAATAAGGAAAGCTTTGGCTAGATTGTATTTTCTGATTGCAAGTCTCTGTTCTGTTTAAAATTTCCCCGTGCATCAGCTTTCATTTTTGAGGTTTTATAAGGAAAGGATGAGGACGGTGCAAGAAGATTTTACAAGGTTACAAGAGTGCAGAATCTACTGGAGATGATAATGAAGGGTTGATGAAGAAATGCACCATGAAGCAAGAGGCAAAGAGCATGACTTTATTCTCCATGCAAATGCGGGGAGTTTTTATGTGCTCGTGTTATTTGGTCATATGCATGTTCTTGGCCAACTTCCTTGGTGATTACTCCATCTCAATGGAAGTCTCAGTCAGATCTCTGGACAACTGAATCTGAGGTCTGCAAGCAGCTACTTTCTCTCTGACATAAGCTTCAACAAAATGGCACTGGGATGAGATGACTCCTTTGTGTAGTAGAAATGGATACGCTTTCAAATATGCATATTTCCTTCTTGTCCTGTCTGTGGGCACAGCTATTCATCCACCTACACAAATGTTTGTTACATGGCCTTAACAAGCCTGTGCAGAGACATATTTTGTTTTCTCTTAGTTGTTGAGGGGTTCACCTACAAATAATCCAGGACGTGTCACTCAGCCAGCTGGAACAGCTGCCAAGTCTGTAGCACTGTCACATGGTCCAGGCATGGCTTCCTTATCAACATCCATTAACCCATGTGATACATGGAGAACGTGGATTGTGGACCATCAAGTAACTCAGACCCAGTCCTAAGTGCCTTGTCATAGCTATGAACCTGAAGTTGCATAGGCACTTGCTTGGGTTATGGCAGCATCCCAACTCATGATGTACAGTCATGTCTGTATGTGTTCAAGCATCCAGCAGCTCTTTAGATTACCTGTGCTTTTGGTTTCAAAGTCATGGGTCATTTAAATCAAACAAGATCCTGGTCATCCTTTCAAATGTCCCATAAAACAAGCCTGTTGAAATCTGGCAAGGCCAAATCCTTGCAGCTGTTGGACCTTGACAAAAATTTGTGAGATACAACCATATATGCCTGTGGAGTTGATGATTCACCCAAACTCTCTGAATCCTTTTGTTTATATTTGTAGATAAACATGAATGTGTGCATATCGTTTGTTACCTGTGTTGTGAGAAGAATACATTTGTTCTTTCTCCCTCTGCACTTTTTCCAAATTCTGATTTTCCCTCATTTCGTACTTAAAACTGTACCCTGCCTTTGCAGGTACTTTCCTGTGCAAAGCTCATTGTGCCAGATTTTTGCAGGGCGGCTAAACATACACTGTGGACCAGGTTTGTGAGATCATGCATCACCTCTCACTTGCACTGACTTACCTGGTGAGGGAATTCACATTTTCAGAACTGAAAGGCTGCCTCTTCAACTCTGCAGTTTTCATGGGTTTCCCAGGTTGTGCCTTGCACTCTGCTGCTTATGTGCCAAACATGAGGATGTACAGCACATGCAATATATTTTGAGAGGCTTGACTGTTTCAAGCTGCTTGTGACTCTGGAAGCAGCTTTATTTAAATACTGCATACAAGCTGGTATTTCAAAATAAGAGAATAATTAAGGCGAAGGGGAGGAAGGGAGGATATCAAATATTCATGTACTTCAAAGAAAATACAATCACCTTAGGTGTCCTGTGGCTACAGAATATTCAGGAGCAAGATGTGCCACAGCAGTTTGCTGAACTTCTCTGTGCGTAGGTATCTCTGAGAACTTGCCTAAGCAACTGTAGTAGTGTTTGCAGATGGGCAGAATAATGTAGGGAAAAATAAAAAATATAGGAAAGCAGAAAAATGCCAGCAGGAGTGATACTTTGTTTTCCTAAGCACAGTCTGGGGAGGGTTTATGCTCTTTGTGCGTCACACTTGTTTTTGGGGAGGAAGAAATGGAGAAATTATTTGGAGGAGATGAACTATTTCAGTTTCTCATTTTGCAGTGACATTGCTGATTTGGAAAACTTCCTTTCAAAAAATAAAAATACAAAGAATGCTTGAAGGGAACAGGCATTTTTTTCTTGTAGGTCAAATAAAATCCTTCAACCATTCTGAAAAGATTGTTTTTCTAAAAAAAAAAAAAAACAAACAAATTAAATGATAGGTCTGAGTCTTCCTGGAAAGAAATATTTTCAATTTATCACTTTGACCAGTGGACAGAAAAATTGTGCCTGGCGCTGATGAAGTGTTTGTTTTAGGGACGGGAGAAAAGGGAAAAAATGTGGAGAGACTGATAGAAAGACTGAAGCTGATGCTACCAAGGTGAGAAGAGGGACTGAAAATGCTTGTACCCATTTCAGGGCTCTATGAACAAGCTCTGGTCCTTCAAGAGAAAAGGGACTGAGCATGTCTGCACCAACATTGCCACGAATAGTCTGGAGCGGATGGGCAGCATGATTTAGGCTCTGCTGACTGCACTGCTTGGATGAACAGCAGCACAGTGCCTGGCCCTGGGCGCCAGAGGCTTTGTTATCAACATCCGTGGTCTTGAGTACAGGAGCAGGAGATGGAGAATGCTAGAGTCAAGGAATTGCTCCACGCCTGCTGAGCTGTGGAAGCAGAGCTGTCCAAGAGGTGCAGCTGGAGCCCGTATTTCCAGATGTCTTAATTAGGGAACATCTGCATGAGAGTTGTGAGACCTGGACCCTTCCAGTCTGAGCTTGTCAGAGATGGACACAAAATGGTGATAAAAATTGGCTTTACATTCAGGACTGAAGTTTTGGCCCAGGGAGACAGTACTTGTTCACACAGCCTGAAGAGAGACATGGTGTGAAGGAAGAAACAAGGAAAAGGTTTAGCATTAAATGTGGAGGTTGGTGGCCCTGAATGTGGCAGGGGGGTTGGAGATTCATGATCCTTGAGGTCCCTTCCAACCCTGGCCATTCTGTGAAAAGGAGGATAAAAGCAGGGAATGAATCCAAATAAAACCAAGCCAAAACCTAGTGTTTCCTGGTGTTTAGTGCAGCCTTACTACAGGAGAAGCAGAAAGCATTCTCTTTAACCACTGTTTTCATTTCCAAGTCCAGCACAGATATATTTCCAAAGTGTCATATATGCGTCAGAGCAAAGTATATTTCTGAACTCTTCTTACCCTGCAAATAGTATTGTCCTAAATAAAAAAGGCAGTTGCATAGGCAAAGGAATTGTGGGCTAGCTCAAGTGAGCAGAGTGTTTTAGATGTGTTTTAGCGCTGGTGTGGAGCACTCTGGGAATAAGTGGAAGGGCTCCTATGCTAGTATTTTGGGAGGCCTGGTCTGGTGACACTTCAGCTGTGTGGGTTGGGGTGTACAGGAATCTCGGAATCTGGCAAGCCCTACAGACATCATCTGGCAGCCTCAGTAAAGAATTGCCTTTTGGTTAAATTAGATCCTTCAGACCTTTTTTCGTATCCAAAAGATCCATTACATAGTTATAGAGCTTTCTGTACTTGAATTACCAGTTTCAGTCTGGGTTTATGTTAACAGCTGTTGGATGTTGTTTTTGAGGAAAGAACGGGTAGATCTATAGCAAGGCAAAGGTAGAGGTTGCTTTGGATCTTGTCTGCAATTAGATTTTGCCCAGACCACGTTAGGGCCAGGCTACACAATGTGTCTTTTGTACTCTTCTACCTTTTTTTATGGTACCTTTCTCACATATGAGGCAAGGAACTGAGCATCTAGCGCTGTTGATTTAGCTCTCAATTATCTTCTCTATTAATCTCCATAGTCTCTGGAGAGTAGAGCTCTTTCTCCCTGCTGTCAGTGCTGGCACTTAAGGATCTGCAGTCATCCTCAGCTCCCCTGCAGCGATGAGATGCTCTGGGCACATGGGAGAATATTGGGATTTCTGTGCTTGTTGACTAGGTCCCAGAAGCAAAGTCCCTGCGGTAAGCTGCTGGGCTTTTGTAGAGGAAAATCTTCCTTTGTTGGGTTATGTCAGAGTCAGAACCCAACACCAAGATGGATTTAAACAACTTAGCATTGGGTTTTGAGAACATTTAATGATGATAATTGCAGGTCTGCTGCATGTGAAGATAATAAATTTCCTGTGAAGGCTGATTGAATGCGAGTGCTCAAAAAAGACAGAGCTCTTCTCTTTTCATCAGCCTTCTCTTCAGCCTCTTCCTGCAGAGTGCTGCACACTGGTCAGAGGAGCATTGTGGTTCTGTTTTCCATTTATATTTGAAGCGTCAGCACCGTCTACTGCTTCCGACTAGAAATTGTAAAGCAGGACCAATTTCTGGTCAGTTGTTAAGGGAAACTCATTGATTTAATTGTGCAGTCCTATAAATGCCATAGTTTCTCTTTTTGAGGACTTGTAGGTATGTTCAGTGTTAGGTGCTGCAGTTCTGCTAATGAAGTGATATTAAACTTGTACCTGTGTGTAGGTGCACTGACCTAGATTTATCAAGCTGTTACATTTAATGCTTAAATTGCACTTGATTGGCCCAGTGCTCTGATCTGGTCTGGCAAATCCTATATATTCTGTACTATGCTCCTAAGAGAAATTCCCTAGCTGATCACACATTTCTTTGCACTATTATAGATCTTCTCCTATCCATTTCTTCTTGCTCGTTTCTACTTATTATCTAGGGAAGCTATTTGCAGCAGCTTGTTCACAGGAACATGTGAAATTACCTTGTTCCTCTTTGCTCAAAGTTTCCACTGTTAAAAGAACAAATATTTGATTTTTTTTTTCCCCTTAGCTGGAAACATCTTTTTGTATACAAGAGGATTAGCGGATTTTTTTTTCCTTCCTTTTTTTCCAATTTTCTTCCAGAGAGAAAAGCAGTTGGGAGTTTTCCACTGTAACAGGTTCTCATTAACAAATACCATTTTGTTGAAATCAAAACACTTTGCAGAAACTTACTGCGGAGTTGATTTCAGCAAACTTATGATCCACCACCGTCCAAGGGTTGCCAGAAGCCAGCTCGCTGGGCAAGCTGCTGAGAAGCACGCATTTCCAAGAGTTATCAATCCTAAAGCAGAGATTTCTACTATGCAGAAACTCTCAGTTTTAGCCAGTTTGTTAGCACTTTGTTTGTATCTGTTTGTTTTTTTTCCCTGAAGCATTAACCAGTCGCGTACCCTAAGGGCAAGCGCTAAGTGATAAAACCTGCTTCATTGTTAATGTGACCATGGCTACCACCTAGCATCCATTTTTTTTTAGAAGCCCTCACAATCCTGGGTTAATGTTTATAAATCCTTTACACAGAGGTGAGGTTTTGCTTCTGGAGCACGAGTGTTATGATGTCCCAAAGGACACAGCACAGGCAATAGCTGAGATTTGCCTTTGTGTAAAGATGACCTGCATAATGATGCATTGCCTGTTGACAATCTGGGGACACAAGTTGTGTACAACTTACAGTAGCAAAATAATTTGTTTATAGCACTTAAGCTAAGGCAGCAGCTGTTTGGATTCAGACTGATAGGGTTCTATCTTGCAGGTAGACTGAATGCAAAAGAGTTATTTTGTAATTAACCAACCTCTGAAATGTGAAGTACTGAGAGTTGCATCAGCAGCTCAGTTATCCCTGCAATCTAGGCTGGATGAACATATTCTGCAGTGCTTTCTATAAGAAGCTAGGATAAGATTCTAAAACAAACCATAATTTTGTCCCATTTGGGATGAGTTTTGCTGGACTTTACAGCCTTCCTGCTGCAGAGGTCTGTTTATAGCTTCTAATCTACTAACTCTTCTAACATGGCTTCTAATTGTTCTCCCAGAGAAGGCTCATTGACTATGCTGAGCACCCTGTCCAAGGCATGGGGACCTACAGAGGAGCATAGCTCCATCTACGAACAGCTCTGGTGTTTTAGATGTGCTGACCTGGGTTCTGGGTACTCACCTTATCTTCAGTTAGGATCCACTCACCATGTGGTACTTCCAGCCTATGGGAGATGATGTGAGCCTGGAACTTGCAGAGCTTTCCCTGAAGTGGTCCTAGATTTTAAAAGAAAAAGTAAATGTTTGAATGGAGACAGAAATCTGCCATATTCCCCAGTATCAATATATTCTCTGCTTTCTTCTGCTTTTGTCCTATAGGCAAGATATATGCCAGTTTTCTTACAGAGACAGTCAGATATTTATTTCAAGCCAGATGAATGTGACTGAGGATAAAAAAGCAAGCATGAATCTATTTTAAAATGTGAGATTCTGTTTTAAAACAAGGGAAGAAGTAAAAAGTTGAGGAAGAGAATCAAATATTTATGTTTTGCAAAAGCAAAGTGATATAATTTCAGTGACATTGTTGCTAAATGACTGTTCATCCCCCATCTTGACTGACAGATAAAACAGGTTGGTGTCAGTTTGAAGTGGCTCCTCATCGTGCAACTTATCCTTTGCAGTCAGGGCTCTGGCAGCTTCCTTTGGAGATCTCCATGGGGAAGAAGTGAGGAAGATTACAGACGTGCAAATATACCAGCCATTAATTCAATTGTTTCCTTTGCTTGTTCTGCTGTTGTTGTTGCTGATGGTATTTGTTATGTATTCTGCTGACTGTAAGATTATGTATGAGGCCCGTTAGTTCAGTTCAAAAGAACCCAAATTCTAGTTGCTTACAAACAGGGAGATGGTGGGGAGCCTTAAGAAGGTGGGAACACAGAGTTCATAATGTAAACATTAGCTTGTGATAGTCCTTTTCAAGCGTCTGCTGCCCTGTAATCCTGGAAACACTCGCAGCAGTCGATTTACCTGGGTGCTGGGTAGCAGCCCCACAGGGACTCCAGTTAATGCGTTTGGGTCTGTATTCTGATGGTAGTATGTGGCTGTGCTGACAGGAGATGGGATGGAGAGAGGGGAGCTGTCTCCATGGGGCATCACTTACAGGAGTCTGCCATCAGTCAGGGAAGCACTCACTGCTGCTGCCTGCTCGCTCTGTGTGGAAGTGGTCAGCTGAGGGGATGCATTGATTTATGGCCAATACACTTAAGCATTTCCACAGAGGCTTTATTGGGTCTCTGCCTATAGAAATGGATTGGGTTGGAAATGATCCCAGCAATTGCTGGGTATGTGTAGGGCTGTGTCAAAAAAAAAAAAAAAAAAAAAAAAAAAAAAAAAAAAAAAGAATAAACTGGAGGGGAGAGAGTGCTAAGCAGGAAGAGCAGGACACATCTTGGACACTTGGGATGATGGGGGGAGGTGCTGTCTCTAATAGTGCTAAGCTTAATAAAAAGTTAACAATTATTCTGGATGTGTTAGGCATAATCTGCCAGCTGCTAGATTCAAACCTGGTGTCCCAAACAGCTCAGTCCCAGCATTAGTGTCTGTCTTGTCATATCCAATAGGAGAACATAGTGGGGGATCTTTCCAAAACATTATGCCTAATGTATCTTAAGTCATACCTGATGTGAGCAGCTTCAGCTCTTCCACTTCAGTGGACTGAAGTACACTGAGCATTTCCTTTCATTTCAGCTTGGCTATCATGAAATGTTTTTTTTATGTAGCAGCCTTGCTAATCCCTTGTTCTGTTTCCTCCCCTCTCCCCACTTAGAGGACTGTGCTTGCAGCAGTGCTAGGGTTAATTAGCATGATGTTAGTATGGGAAGCTAGCAACAGCAAGAGCAGAGCAGCATAGGCTCTCAAGTAAACGTGGCATCTTAGCTAGATTAAAAACAAGGTTGCTAAGCCTTCTCACATGCACCTGCATTTATTATCCACTGCTGATGTACCAGCAGCCTTCCTCTTTCATTTTGTGCTGGAGAGAGAGTGGCTGTGCTGCTTCATCCCCTGTCCAGAGATTGCATATCCACAGGTCAGGTTATGGCTATGGCCATGCGTGCAGAGCCGGGACTGCAGCGTGGCCAAGAGGACCCCACCGATGTTGTAACAACAAACTGAAGATATGCAGCAAGGAGTTCAAGGCTCCAGGCAGCTCTTGGGGAGATTTGCACAGCTGTGAAGTCTGTGTTGTCATGTCTGTCTTCATTGCTAGGGCATACTCCAAATTAACACTCCCATGGTTGTCCTCCAGCACTGTGGCTACTGATTGTATGCCTCAGTGAGTGCTCTGGCCCTCCCACAACCTATTCCATCCTCTCCATTATTATTCCCTTGCTTCACTGTGGTGGGGTTTGCAGAAGAACTATTAACATCAGGGCTTTTAAATGACGGCTCTGTTTTCTTTAGCTACAGACTCCATCTCTGCATTGTTCTGCTAAACTGTTGGATGAATGTGCCAGAGCACGCTGTCATAGAAAGCATTCCTCATTATCTCTCTTTTGGAAGGACAGTCGCTCTGTGATGCTGTGAATAGGGGTAAATATATACACAGTGAATTGAACTGAGCCTTTCAGTCCTTTGCGGTGCTTAGTTTGTTAGCAACTCTATAAACTCAGAGTTGAGCATTAAGCATCTTTAGAGGCATATTCTCTTTATCTCTTCAAGGCTGCTCAGCTCTTTAAGATGGTCTGAAGATACCTTTAAAGAAAAGAAAATCAAGTCTCTCAAATCAGCAATGGCATCTCTGGTGAGGGGAGTGATTAGTGTGTAGTAATATAAAACTGAAGTAACTATAGGATTCTCCTTTCTATAGCAGTTTTTTTTTGTTTGTTTGCTTGTTTTTGTTTTTTTCCTACATAAATCATCTAAAAAAATCATGTATTGAAACAACACCCATGATAAATTGCCTGTGATGGATATATGGATGGCAGCAGCTTACCGGTGTAGAGCAAGCAGGATAGTGCAGTGAGGGGAAGATGCTTTGGCCAATATAACATCCTTCTCTTCAAAATGGAAATGTGTGGATTTGATGGATGGACTGTTCAATGGATAAAGAATTGATTTTGAGATCATACCCAGACAGTGGTGGTCAACGTCTACATGGAGGTTGGTGACAAGTGGTGTTCCTCAGGGCTCAGTTCTGGGACAGGTGCTCTTTAACATCTTCATCAGTGACATGGACAGTGGGATCTAGTGCAGGACCCTTAGCAAGACTGGGAATGATGCCAAGCATTGTGGTGTGGTCAACATGCCTGACAAACAGGATACTGCTCAGAGAGACCTAGACAGGCTCAAGCAGTGGGCCCAGGTAAACCCTGTGAAGTTCAACAGACCCAAATGCAAGATCTTGCACCTGGATCATGGCAACTCTCGCTGTCAGTATAAGCTAGGGTATGTAAGGTAACGCAAAGCCCTGTCAAAAAGGACTTAGGGATACTGATGGATGGCAGCTGGACATGAGCCAGCAATGTGTCCTCATGGCCCAGGAAGCCAACTGCATCAAAAGCAGCAGGGTGAGAAGGTGATCCTGCCCCTCTGCTCTGTGCTGGTGAGGTCTCACCTGAAGTATTGCGTACAGATGTGGAGTCCTCAGTACAGGAGAGATGTGGACGTATTGGAGTGCATCCAGAGGAGGGCCACAAAAATAATCCAAGGGATAGAACACCTCTCCTACGAGGACAGGCTGAAGGACCTGGGGTTGTTCAGCCTGGAAAAGAGAAGGGTCCAAGTGGACTTTTAGTGGTCTTTCGGTATCTAAAGGGGGCTATAGGAACTTTAGCAGGGCCTGTGATGATAGGACAAGGGAAAATTGTTTCAAACTAAAAGAAGGGAGATTTAGATTAGACGTAAGGAATAAATATTTTTTAGAGTAAGATGGTGAGGCACAGGTTGCCCAGAAAGATGGTGGGTGCACTGTCCCTGGTCACATTTAAGGTCAGGCTGGACACGCTCTGAGCATCCTGATCAAGGTGTAGATATTCCTGTTCATTGCAGGGGAGTCAGGCTATATGACCTTTAAAGATCCCTTCCAACTCAAAAGATGCTATGATTCTAATATTTGTAACATGCTGACCAACTCTTTCACAGGGGTAATCAAGTATGTGCATGTTCCCACCAAAAAGAAACATGAGCTGTGAGTTTTCTTAAGGTTAGCAACGCATAGAATGTTTTGGGCATAGATCTCATGGTAACATGCTCTCTCTGTGCTCTGAGCAAGTACAAGGGAATTTGCCATCTTCGGGGAAAGGGAGAACAGCAGCAAAAATCCAATCCCACAGCTCTAAACAAGAAGCAATGATTAGAAAATGTCAATAGAAAATTTTCCTGTTGGGAGACATTGTATCAACAAGATCAATGGTTTTTAAAGTCAGACTAGTGTTGACAAAATTCAAATTGGATAACAGAAGAAATTGCTGCTGTTTTGTGAAAGGATTTTTTTTTTTTTTTTTTGATTGCTTGATTATATGCTTTTGGTAAAACAATATTTTATTATCACTCAGAAATTTAACTTAGATTTTATTTATCAAGACGCAGCACTTAAACCGTCAGTATTTTTTCCTTTCAGCATGATGTTTTGGGGAAGGTTTCAAAATTTTAAATAAGACCATTCTTCCTTTCTCTTCCTGGATATGTTTTTCCCCATGACCACAGCATGGTGCTTTCCTGGGGCAGCTGTTTTTTTCCACCTGAGGATTGCTGTGTGCAAAGTAAATACGAATTAATTAATCTTTGCACAGTTGTTGCGACATAAGTATTATCTGAGCTTTACAGACACGGATGTGGATGTCTGTTCCCAGGGGAAGAGGAAGGAAGGACCAAATGCAGAGAGGTGGTGCCTCCTGTTCAAGGTCGTGCAGTGACAGGAATTGCACTGATTTCATACTGCTCTCTATCTGTACAGGCTTCTCCCTTGGGGTTGGCCTGTGGGCAGAATAGAAGAGGTTGTACAGTCATGATTTTCCAAACCTTGGTGGTAGTGAGCGCTTCAGGAGGTGGAGTGCAACACGAGGCCTACAGCAAACACAAGGAAGAAGAGGAGGGATGCAGTGCAGTGTGTGCCCAAATACCTGCTGAAGGCTTTACCAGTTTTGCACTCATGCAGGCTTCTGTCATTACCATTGCTTTGCACTCATGCAGGCTTTTCACATCTCCCTGTGCTGCTTAAAAAGCTGCACTTCTCCTTTTCCAAGCACTTTTTGTCTTTATCACCACCTGACCTGACAACTTTGTTAATCAGTGACTTGCCACCTCTGCCTCCAGCCCAATATCCAGGGATGACTATATATTTATTCATATACTTCTGTATTTTTCCCACTGCACCATGGCTTCAAATGACCACTGTCTGTTTCTCTATCATGTTTATCTGTGTTTATCTAAGAGAAAGAATGACAAAGAAATCCCGAGAAACAGGTGCAGGGACCCTCCTGCTGCCACTGGGTGATTCTCAGCTGCAAAGGTCAGTCTCCTCCTCTTTGAAGAATGCTGTCAGCTCTGGAATGGGCAGAGGTTCAGTGTCTGGCCTCCCTGTTGACACATTTAAAGATTTTGCTCGCATCTCTCTCCACTTGAAATACTTCTAACAGGCCCTTTTGAAAAAGCTGCAGCCATGAAGCGGTGCCCCTGCTGCTCCCTGCTTCAGCTTGTTACCAAACCAACATGCGTTATTAGCAGACAGTCCCCTGCAACCTTGCTGTGTTCTTAAGAATTTCACCCTTTTCCTATGCACTTTGAAGGCCTTTAATCTTTTCTCACAAATAAGGAGATGTACCAATGGAAATAGATTTGTAAAAGTAGCAAATAGGAGCTCTGAGGCTGACAAAGAGACGTAGCTTACCTGATCCAAACTCCCAGGAGAAACACCTCCTGCATTTGCTGATGGCTGCATCCATACAAAAGATGCATTGTCTGGGGTTGGTCAAGACTGGGTTTTGTCCTTGGCACTGTTTATATATGTTTTGTTTGGTTGTTTTTTTTTTTTTCAGTTTGTTTTCCCAAAGAGAATTTCAAAGAAAGGTGGAAGAGAGGTTTTTTATGTCTTCTCTACAACTAAAACTTTTTATTCAAATTTTGCTTTTCAGCAAGATAAAGCCTCCTCTAATATTTCTGCTGAAAGTGAAGAATAGGAAATAGTTTTGTATGTATTGTTATATATATTGTTTGATTTTCTCCAATTTAAATACATATATTTTCTATGGAGTGTATCTCATGAGTTAGTCTCCAAATTTCACAGAAAAACTTCTGAGCAAAAGTTTTCCAGGAAAAAAAAAGGATAAATTCATTAATTGCCTTGTGATTTTTTTTTGTCTTCTCACTTTTAAAAATGCAACAATTTCAGTACAGGCAGGTGGAAGTGGATAGCTTTGTAGCTATGAATGTTCCAAATGCAAACTTGATCAAAATTTTGTTACTTTTTTTCTTTGTTTTACATTCAAAATGACCGGCTTCACGACAGCCAGCTTCAGAACTGGCTTCTTTTAGCCTAGATCAGAAGGATGAGATTTGATGTAGTCGTACCTATGAAATAATGCCCAGTAATAGACCCTGAGGAGTTGCAGATTATGAGAAGTAGAAGAAAGACAAAAATATCTGAAGTGTAAAGCAAAATTTTGGAGGAAAAAAAAAAATACTGTGGAGCTCAAGAGGATGCTGCTATTAGCTCCTCCCTGCCTCACATTTCCTGTTTGTAAAGTAAAGCTGACAACTAGAGCTAATAGATTCATTTGGGTTGTACAATTAAGAAACGTCGATCCTTTTGTTTGCAAAACAACTCTGAGAGGATTTCGAATTTTTCAAATGTATTTGCTGTTTGGCAATTATTTAAGTCAAATGATTGAAAGTTAAATCATTTCTGCAAACAATTATTGGGCTGTAAGTTTACTTCTGAGATCTTCTTTCTGAGTTTCTCAGGTGTAGAGAAGAGGGAAATCCAGCAAGATCTTGATATGCCCTAGGTACAAGTTACTGCTGCTCCTATTGCTTGTTGCAGAGTTTGGAAATTTGATTGCTTTTCTTTTTTTATATATTTTTTATTTTTTCCTCCCCTGCTGTTTTTAAAGACTTGTAATATTTCATTTCCTTGGAGAAACATACTTCTTCCAGCTGGCTTGTGGGTACATGTTTGCTTTATACATTTGTGCATTGAGACATTTAGAATTACAATTAGGTGGTAAGGGAAGTCTTTCTGCCTCTTTAACAGTTCCCACTAGAAAATGAATTTTCTTAGGTAACCAACAAGCAGAAACCACTGATTAGTGAGTTGCAAGCACCCTTTTGCCTGATCTTTGGCAGTTATGTCTGTTGTTCGGCGCGTCCTTGAGACCCTGGTCATCATGCAAACAGAATGGGATTATCTGTGTGGTGGAAAGCAAACTGGTTTACAACCTGGAAGCAGAACTACTTGCTAAAGTTCTCCCCTTCAATTTAGCTACTTAATTAAAATAAATAAATAGATTAAAAATGCATTAGATCAAGCTTGTGCTGACAATGCATGGCTTGACATTTAGATTATTTCCCCCAGTACAGGGAGGCCTGGTCTGACATAGCTGCTCTTCCTGGTTTTTGATGGGATGTGCTCACATGCCTTTCATAAGCAAATTCTCTTGTGTACAACTTTGCAGTTCATTTCCTGCAAACCCTTTGTGGCAGTAAAATTTGATTGCTTGAAACTCTGTGGAAATGACAGCACAAGGGTGCAAGTGAAATGAATCAATTCACTGTCAGTCAAAGGAGTATTTGTGGAGGATTTTCAGTGTCTTACCTACCTCTTGTGAAGGTATTTACAGCACCTACATCCCAAGGGTGTGATGAGACTTAATTTAATAAAAGCTTGTGAAGTGCTTTACGTTAGAAAAGAGGTTAGTGGTGTATGTGGTGGCTTCATTTGAATGTGCCTTTGAGCTTTGTTGTTTTACCTGGTCTTGCAGGTAGGAGTGCTAGAAAGTCTGTCCCCTGCACTTCAGCATTTGAAGGAGCAGTTTATTCTCCGGGATATTACTTGAATATGGCCCACAGCCTGCTTTGACTTGCTTAGTTGAGCTGAAAAAGCCAGGAACTCCAAAGCCTCATGCAGGCACTGGAGAAGGAATTCCAGAACCTATGAACTTTCTCAACTAGCATTTTACAAGCATAGATATGTTTTGTAGTAGGTCAATGGGACAGGGACAGCACTATGCAGAGAAACTCCATGTGATTTCTGAAGCCAGATAGTGCTGTGATAGTGAGGCACTATGCCCAAGCTGATAAACCCTGCTTCTCAGCAGGGCTGATGAGCTTGTGCGTAGGTCTGTGCTAACCCTGTAAAACTCCTTGCACATCCCAGGAGCTAAGGTTGTGCTGGGAACAGCATTTGTACCAGACTGCATTTGTCTAATGTGAGGATGTCCTTGGTGCTCTGCAAGGAGAATTGTTTTGCCCGGTGTTGTGGTTTGGCAGCAAGCCCCTTCCTGGTGTGCTTGTTGGCTTTTGTGATCACCCACAATTACCCATACACAAACACTGCTGAGCTCCTCTGTGGTGGTTGGTTTTTCTCAGCCCACACAGTATGTGAAAGCTCTTAGTCCTGCTTCATAAAAAGAGAAGAGTGAGGCACAGGTATATATAAATCTTCTATTTGTGGTTACAGGGAAGCTGAAAAATACACAGACTTCCTCAATTCACAGGATAAGGTTAACTCCAAATTAAAACGCCTAAACTTTTAGGAGTCTTTCTTGTAGACACCTGCATGTGAGTTGATGTCTAAACAGCTATTAGAGCTGGTAGAGATTCAGTGCAGTCAGTCGAGCTTAGGAACTTAATTCAACTCATCCTAGAGCAGGCATCTCCTGATCAGCCGAATTAACCTCTTGACTTTGCTGTCTGTAAGGACTGAGTCTCCATTAACTGTAGGAGGAAGTGAGACCACGCAGCTCTGACTTGTGGGAGGTTCAAGCACAGGTTGATTTCCATCTCAGCTCACAGGACAGCTGTGCCTGTGACTTTGCAAACTGGCCTGCAGATGGAATTTAAGGAGACAGGAGAAAATCTTTCAGCCAGATCAGACTGGGGACCAGGAAGACTTGGAGGATGATAGAATGGCCTGGGTTGAACAGGATCACGATAATCAGCTAGTTTCAACCCCCCTGCTGTGGGCAGGGTCACCAACCACTAGACCAGGCTGCCCAGAGCCACGTCCAGCCATAGTCTTGTATGAGTCAGAGAGGACTCATTCACCTCCGTGAAATAGGATTACCCATGTCTGTCTTTCATAATGAAGCAAAGGAGGATAAAAACCTGCTTTGGGAAAGGGGAAAAATGAAAGAAAAAAAAAGGAAACTAATAGATGCATGCAGGCCTGAGACAAGAAGGATTCATATGTCAGTCACAAAATAAATTTTCCCTTCTTTCTTGCTCCCTCTTATTTCCACTTCTTCTTGCTCTCACTGGAGAAGGAACATCTGGTTTAATTATATTGACGGACTCTTGTCTTTGGCTTTGTAAACCATTTTCTACACTAATGTATGGAGGCTGTAGGCACAGCAAGATTGAAGTTTCATTACTATATTCCTTTAAGAAGTGTTCAGTGACTTGCTCACGCAGCTGTCTGGATCCCTTCTGGGTGAAAGTGCCAGGGCAGGAATCTAACAAACCAGACTGCTTGGAAAAAGAGGAAAAGAAAGAAAGATAAGTTGGGGGGAAGCAGGATGAAACTGGGTACTTTTCATGAATTTATCTCCTTTGCTTGTTCTGATTTTTGTAATACAGAAAATGCATTTAGAAGATTGTGGACTCACATTTCAATTCTATGTGAAATTCTACATACAATAAGAAACGTTCATTTTTAAGCTAATTTCTAAATGTGATGGTGACGTATTTTACTTTCAGGCTACTTTCATATTAGTAGCATCCAGGAGCATTGCTGTAGCTGAGTCTACGATGGGTCCACCTACCTTTCTGGCTCTGGTGTATTTGTTCTGATAGAGCTATGTTATCTCCTTTCTCTCTAGATAAAACACATTATGCCTAGTGAACATCATTCTCCAGCTACTCCTTATTGTCCCTTTCTTTTGTGACAGTTTCTTAAGGAGAGTCATGCGTGCTCTGGTAGAATTGTTCTGTGAGTTCAAGAGCTGCAGGCTGTAGCCAAGGTGGAATGGACCAGAGAGAGACGAAATTCCAGCAGCTGATTTAAGAAGCACAGGCAGTAAGCTTAGGCATGAAAGCAGGAAAGGAGGTGGTGAAAGAATGGGGTAGTAAGTGAAGTGGGGGTAGGACAGGATGATTTGTCTCTTTAAGGCATTGTTTCAGTCTCCCTTGAAAACTCAAGCAAGCAATGATGTGTCAAATATATCTATTTCACATTTTCCTTCAAAGTAAGAGCAAAAAAAAAAAAGCAACTTCCATTAAAAAAAAAAAAAAAAATTAAAAATCTGAACACAGTAAGGAAACAAGTACTGCGCTCAATGCCTGCTTGTAACTTTCTCAGACAGTTCCCTCTGGGCTGACATTTTTCATGCTTGAAGTAAAATAGCATGTATATAAAATACACATGCACAGTTCTACTCTAATGGGAAGTTTTGTCAGAATTTCAGTGATAAAGTTTTATGTAGTTTTGGTGGTGTTAGTTCTTAGTTTCTCGAAGCTGGCAAACGGTTTTCAGTTGCTTCTGTTGTACTGAGATGACAAAAACTTCTCATTTAATTGCTAGTGTGCTCCTGAACATATGCTCTGGCTGTCTCGCTTGGAGGGACTGGGGACCTGTTTCTGGCTAACCGTGAATGTATACACACAAAGATTGCATTTGGTGACATATGCAGTATATGCAGGAAAGAATGCCCTGTACTCTTACGCCTATACCCATACCCAAAACCAACCCTCTGCCTGTGCACCATAACACCTGCAGAGTCTCTCCTGCAGAGAAGAAATTGACTCTTCTCTGATGGTGCTGTGTTGCCAGGAAAGAGCACATCATGAGACAGGAACTCTTTGTGAACCCCCTCCAGTTTGTAGGTGGCAGTAGTATGGCTTAATGCAGGCATTTGAGGGGCTCTCTTACACCTATGAGATAACATAGCACTCTTTTCCTGTTCTCTCTTTCCTCCCAGCTATCCTCAAGGCTTTAACACAACATGTCCAATGTGTTCTTATGGCTACCATGATGGTTGAATTTCTGGTTTTGCCTCCTTGCAATTTTAACGTGTTGTTTTATTCTTTAGTCCCTTCTAAGACTCTCTTTAAGCCCTCAGAGCCATTTAAGTGAGTTAGCCTTTCTCTATTCCCTCCCCCATAGCATGCTGCGCGCCATCCACCCAACTAGAAGTTGCAGATCCCATGGCCTTGTTTATTTTCCTGTGTTGCAGCAGAGAATTTGATTGATTGCACTAAGACAGGTTTTGAAATGGGTATTTCAACAGCTCCAGTGCTGGTTGTCACAGTGCTTCAGGACGGATGTGTGCGGATTTTGTACCTGTCTCGCAAGTGTAACTGGGAAAGGAAAATACATACTGAATAATGAAATCAAATAGAAATGCCTTTAAAGTAATAACAGAGTAAACAATCTCAGCGTGTCATTTCCCTTAAAGGAAAGCTTTTGCTATTTAACTATATAAACATGTACATAAACAATAGTATGAGAAGAGACAGTGTTGTTTTCTTTTGCATAAGGCACGCTATCTGGTCTGCTGTTAGAAATCTGATTTCATTCATGCATTTGTGGCCTCTGTGATGTTCTGAGTTATCAGAAAGTTGTACACATTTTTAAAACTCCTTTACCTGTTACTGGAATCCTGCATTTGACAGACTTCTTCAATCTTTAAAGACTTTGCAAATCTGTGTTTTTTCCTGGCTTATGATCTTGGTGGGAAGGCTCATAATCTGCAGCTTGCATGGTGTGCACCATCAAGGTAGGCACAGCAACCTCAGTGAAACATACTTCAAGGTCTCTTCACGAGCACACCCTCACTTAAGCTTTACAGGTGGCCTTCAAACTTATGTATTTCATTCCTGATACTGACATCTTCATGGTGGTGTTGTCTTCATTTAGAGGCCAGTCTCTTGTGCAAGCAACCTGAGCTTCCTGGCATTTTTCACAGAACTGCTTCCTCAAAGAGGCACTTCTGAGCTCTTTTCAAGCTGTTTAGGGCAAAAGCAAACTACAAATTCCAGACCTGCAAATTAGGGTAGTGCTATGGCAGCTGACAGCCGGGGCTGAGAGCTGCAAGATGTCTCAAGTCCCTGAGTGCTCTAAGTGCAGGCTGCTTGTCACGCTCTTTTCCATGTCACTATTTACTTTCCATCCTTTTACCATTCTGTTTATGTTCAGGCACACCTGTAGTTTCTATATAAGCAATAAGGTAACAGCTGGGGCTGCTATATTAGTATTGCAAACACTGCAGGGGCATAATGGATTTCAAACCACAACACTTCTTTTTCTGTTAAAATAATAACAATAAAAGAAGACAGGAAATTTTCTGAGCCAATCGCATCTTCTCATCCACTACCTTGCCCTCTTTAGCGCTGAGCTGAACCAGCACTGTTAGTTAAGGAATTAGAGCCTTCCCTGTTTGTGCTTGGTGATTCAGCCCTGTCTTCAGAAGATGGCTGTGTTCCCTGGTGCTACAGAGCCACACACAGCATGGATCTTTTATTTCTGCTCCAGTCCCAGGGAAACATATCAGAATCTGCATGGTTTTAAGGAGTTGTTTGTCCCTTTTACTTCCCTAGGGCTGCCATTCTGTTTAAGTTCAATAGTGCGGGATAAGGGTTTGGGGGAGTTCCCAACTGGATCAAATCCAGAATAGGGCTAGCCTCTGCTGGCATGGGGTGTATGTGTGCATAATTGGCTGCTTTAGGAATTATAATATGGCTACTGTAAATATAACCGTATGTCTAAAACGATGAATTTATAGGCATCTACAATGTGTCCATTGCTATTCAATGGGAGGGGAAATACCATGAGACCTCTGCATCACCAGATTGTCAAAATACAGCTTCCTGTATATATATAAGTATTGTTTCTGTCCATTACTTACTTTTTTTTTTTTTTCTGTTTAGAAAGAAGATTTGTGATTCATTCTTTGTAATAATTTGAAACTGTTTGTTGACTTATTTATAAAACACCTCCAGCACATATGGCTCTGTACTTGTAAATGCTATTGACAGGTCCTTCTCTCCTGCAAATCTTTCAAACTGGCATATGGTGTAGCAGTGCCATGCTGCACTGACCTGGCAGGGGCATCATCTCTGGAAGGTATGATGGATTTCAGGAGTGAGCTCTTAATACATGTATACAAGCAGGTGAGGGAGGGAAGATGCATGTGCTGCTGTACCCTCAGGGAACAGCACTAAAAAGCAGAGCCCCTTCACTTCCCAGTTACAGAAAGACTTTAACCAGGAATCTCACTTAGATTTCACTTGTTTGAACAACAGCTGATGGCATGGTTGTGGCCTCCTGTTCCTCTGCCATTACCACTTTGCAGAGACTAGAAGTTGGTGATAATGCAGTAAGGATACTCTTAGAGCAAATTCACACTGCATAAGTGTTTGTTCAGGAACAAGTTGTGTCCTAGGGAGCTTGCAGTCTGTATGCCTACAGCAAATGAAGGATGGAAGATGATAACTGCAGAGAATTTGAAGGTGACTTCTGCCTTATGGATGAAGGAGAAGGTACCTTCCTCTCCAATTGCTTTCCCACAATGTCACAGTCCAGTGTCTTTGCCTTGGCAAAATGTAGGGAGAAAAGCTAAAAGAATGCCTATGTTACTTCTGTCCATATTTTTTCCATCCCCTGAAACTCTCCCTTGATTGCTGCATCTCTACTGCCCAAGTTGCTTCTTGTTTCCCACCTGCCTTGTTTGCCTTTCTCACCTAGTACTCAACTTTACTGTTACTTTTGTCATCCACAGCATTAAAAGTGAGCTCTTCTCAGCTTAAAGAAGTTGAATGCAAATCTTTTTGTGTTGTGGTATTTCATTCTGAAGAATGTCTTCCGTTTTCTATTGATAAGAGGCCAAGCCACCGTCAGAGCATAACGGTGCTGAGCAAAGGAGATGGAAAGGAGAGCAAGAAAACTGCTGTCTTAATGGGGTTTGGAGCCACTGACAGTCTCCAGAGTGTAATGTCTTAGATCCACACCTCATCACTTCCCTACCCACTCTCCCCCCCCCCCCTCCCCCCAAAAAAAAGAAGGAAAAAGAGTGAGAAGCCAAGACTGACTTCGCTAGTTTGCGTTCCCTTTCCTCCCCCCTTCCCAATCTGTCTTCAATCTAATGGAGAAACCTACAGCTCCAGAACTAATACTTTCCCACATTGCATTAATCCTAATTGACTTGGATATAAGTTCCCCCTCCTTCTATCTTCAGCATGGCATTACCACCTGCCCCCTGGGAATCTGCAGCCGCCTTTACTCGCTGACTCTTACCAGCAGCTTTTACACACAAAAAAAGAGGTTTCCCAGTGGGCTGTAGGCTGCATCAGGTGCAGCTGGAAGGACAGAGGCAGTGACCTTCTTGGAGAGCTTGGTGCTCAAACTCTGAGAAGTTGCTTGTTAGGTGTTAGCTGAGCTCTGGGAGAAATTGGGATTGGGAATTAGTGGGGTTTGCATCCCCTTCAGTGCTGGTGGTGTTCATGAGACACTCCTGGATCTTCTGCAGAATGGATCCTAATGGGTGTGTAACAGGAGGGACTGTTCAAATCTTTCCTGCTTTTGTGCCAGTCCCTTGAAAGGGAGTGGTAACAAATGTAGTACAGAAATGAGCTGCAATGCTGAGGTTGCACTAGCCAGAGAAAATGCAGGACAGAGTGAGAATCTGTTGTGTCTGTTTACACTTGTGAAATGACTTACATTGTGTTGTCCTCATGGTGACTTCAATTACTCTAAGACCAGGCATCTTGCCTTCCTCCTATCTGTCTACCCGTAATTCCCTGGACAACTGCTGACCTCTTTCTGCTTCCATTATTTTTCCTTTTGTCCATTCCGCTAGATATCTGTACTCCCATCTCTTCCATCTCCTTTCTTATCACTAGTGTAGCTAGAATTAGTTAATCCTTTCTTTTTGCAGATGGGAAAACTGAGGCAAAATCAATAAATTGATTCTGAGATTCTCCCAAACAGTGACTAAGCTGAAATTCGTGCATCCTGAATCCTAAGCCCTGCTTAGAATCATTCAACAGCTCAGCTTGGAAGGGAACCCCATCAATCCCAACCCCCCTGTCATGGGCAAGGTTGACATTCACCAGCTCAGGCTGCCCAGGGCCCCATACATTCTGGCCTTGAACACCTCCATGGATGGGGGCATCCACACCTTCTCTGGGTAGCTTATGCCAGTGTCTCACCACCCTCTGAGTAAATAATTTCTTCCTAACATCTCACCTAAATTCTTCCTCTTTTAGTTTAAAACCATCTGGCAGAACAGCTGTTCAGAGCTAGTTTTCCACATGGTTTCTAGTGGTTCAGATGGACAAAGCAATGCTCTTACCTTGGTTGTTTCTCCATTCAATGCAATCTTCTGTGATCAGAATGGTGTGAGCAGCCACATACAGCTGGTGCTGTGGGGAACAGAGAGATACTGGCAGAGAGAGCTTGGGTAGGTAAAAGAACTGGAAATCAGATATAGGGAAAGGAGCAAAGATGATGGAAAGAGAAAGTGCACTGAAAAAGGAGTGAAGGAAAATGCAAGGTGATTAAAAAAAAAAAAGTGGGGTGCCCAGCCCAGAAGAGGGAGGTGCAGCTCCTAATAGGGAGAGTTACATCCACATAGTTTGGCTATGTTTGTGCAGCAGGGGGGACGTGGTGTGTGTTTGTTTTGGGGTTGTAACTGCAGAGAATTACATGCTGCCAAAGTTGCTTAAGAAACTGGAAATCGAGTGCCTGTGAGCTCTCTTCTGTATCTGCAATCTAAGCAATTTGTTGCCACTGTGCTGGGATTTGATCTCCAGAAATAAGGCAGAGAACACAGGGGAGTAAAAGGGGATTAGTGCAAGAGCCTTTCTTGCCTCTGTCTCTGCTGCTGTGATTGCTTTTCCTTCTCAATAACTGTCTCTTTCCCACTAGTGGCTCTCGGTTCTCTTTCTCATGTGGTAACATCTTCTTGGCTCAGCCTAGCCTGAATGTTTTTCTTTTTGGAGCACTCCTCCGAAAAGGTGTACCCTGGCTGACAAGCAGCTGATTTTTAATCCCCATCTACCTCTAGGCAGTTTGCTGTTCAGCTTTGCTCCACTGCGAGCTCAGGTGGCCTGTGACAGGAATGGGAGCTGGGGACAGCATCTCTTGTCTTTTCCTATTACTCAGACCTCTCTGGTTTTAGAAAGAAGGCAGAGGTTTTTGTCTTCCTTGTAACGAGTGGATGGGCCTCTAAAGACTCTTGATTCTCCCCTTTCTGAATACCCTTTACAGCATTTTTATGTGCCCAGCTTCTTTCCCAGAATTGCTCCACTGCCTGCAGCAGTGGTGGCCCCAGCTGCTGGTCCTACAGATAGGAGAAGGAAAATGTGATCCCAGCAAGGAACTGCCTCCCAGATTAGCTCTAAGAATTTCATTTTTGTCACAAGAGATGTGCGTGGGGCTGAGAAGATACTGTTAACTACTCTTATCTATTGAAAGTAGCTGGAGGCTCAATTTATTTCATGCTCTTCATTGAGCAACACTAATAGCAGTGTAATTTATGTAGAAGGAAGTGGATAATGAGTAAGTTAGAGGACCTTGCAAAGATTCTTAATGTATTTGGTTTGTTTTTAGGGGCTACAGTATCATGGGCACATTGTGAGGTTATTCCACAGCCATGGAAATGTGAAGTCTTAACCCTGTGCTCTGAAGCCAGGGGCCATGGTTTGCTATGAGGGCCTAGCTCTCGCTTAATGGGTCTGCCATTGGAATCCTTTGCCTCTACTGTCCCTCTGGCTTCTTCCCACCTAGCAACTTCAGCTGGGCTCTCCATTTTGTTGTTTACACCCTGTGTTTTCAAGAGCAGAATGAGAATTGGCTGTTATCTGATCGAGATAAGGGACTGCTTGCTGAGGACTTGGTTCACCTGTTTTGTTGTTTTAATTGCTGGGGTCTGGATTGCACCTCGGGAAACATCTTTGCCTGAAGGCCCCTCACAGTGGTTTGGAGAGGCTGTGGAGTACAGCAGTCGCTGGCAGACCTAAATTGAGCCCAAGGTTTACCCTGCTGAAGGGCAGCAGCTGAGGTTTCCCAGTTGTTGAATGGACTCAAAAACCTTGAAGAAGCAGACAAATTACCTGTAACAAGACCCTTGGATTAGGAGGCTATATAACTAAGTCCTTGACTGTAGAGGTCTCACAGGGCAAAGGATGCTGCCCAAGCTGTCACCTCAGCACAGGAGCTGGGAATGAGGAGGCAAGTTCCTCTTCACCTGCATGAGAAGTGCCCTCCATTTAAATTAGGACATGGAAAAAGATGTTTGGTCCAGGCTCACCTCCCCAGACTTGGGATAGACTCAGCTTCTTACCTTACCGTTCTGTGTTTTAACTACTCTACTGCTCCTGCGGAATAAATAAATGAAGAAATCTGATAGTCCCTAAGTAATCATTAGCTGGTTGTTGTGTCCCTCTGAAGACTTGAAATGCCATTTTCCTCTCTCCAGCTTCTCTATCATGCCAGCGCTGCAGTTTCTGAACTCCATTATTGCTCCAGTAAATATTGATCATGGTATATGAAAGCTGAAGTTGTCTCTCCCTGCTTTTCCCTCATATTGCTCTTTTAACCTCACAAAGCCACTGGGCCTTCCACCATTGTCCCCAGGGCAGCTGCTCGCGGATGCCTCAGAGGCAAGGAGCTCTTCCTGCCCCTTACAACTGATGCAAAGGGGTAGTGCAGAAGGTGATAGCTGAGAATGGTGATGTGAGGAGTGATTCTGCTCAAATTCCAGGTACATCTGTTAAAGCTAGTGACAAATACCAAGACGTGGGAACCTAGCTGATCCTTGTTATTTTTTTTGCGATTTTCCCTAGTTCTAGCTGCATCCATCTGGTTGTTTAAGGGCTGAGGGAAGTACTGAATTGTGCACACCTCGGGTAAGAAACACCACGCTTTTGCTATGTGATAGTGACAAATAGAACTGTGTTAAAGTAAATCTTCTTTTTCCAGATAAATAAAATTAATCTGCTGTATGCAGCAGCCTTTCATATCAGAGGACCTGGATGCCCTTTATGTTTAGATCACAAGTGAGTGATTTGAGTAGATGCAGCGTAGTCCTGAGGGGACATTTATTCACATCACTAAACCATCACAGAACTAGGAACAATTAGGCATGATTGGCTGTCTTAATTGAGAAAAAGCCAAAGGGACTGCAATAAAGGATAGTGTATTGATGGAGCCCAGTGGGCTCCCAGGACAAACTAAAAGAGGGGAGATTTTGACTGGATATAAGAAAAAAATTATTTTCAATAAGAGTGATGAGGCACTACACAGAGAGATGGTGGATGCCCTATCCCTGGAAGCATTCAAGGTAGGTCTGGACCCGACTGTGAGCAAAATACCCTAGCTATAGGTGTGCCTGTTCATTGCAGGGGAGTTGGACTAGGGTCCTTTCCAACTCAAACAATTCTGTGACATTCTGATGATTGTCACCAGGAGGCTGAAGCTGGTGTAGGAGCCCCTAGGCTGGGGCAGTTCTTGGAGAAGTGCTGCTTTGCAGGATAGGCTGAGTTGCTTGAGGGGAAATGGAAGTGGGTCTGAATTGCTGTGATCAACCTGACAAAAAAAAAAGAAACAAACAACAAAACACCTGAAATCTAAGAAAGACTTCTATTGCCATGTATGTGGCATGTATGTGGCATGTATGTATGTATGTTCAACATGTATGTTGAACTGGTAAATCCAAACTTCTCAATTTAAAGCAGAAATCCTGACAGATGGACAGCATGGATGAGAACAAACAAGGATTCTCCTTGCCCTGGATGTTTTCTGATCAAACTTTCAGCAGTGTTCTTAATAGGCCTATGCAGTGCCCCGAGTTCCGCTGTGACCCTGAGCTGCGTTGTATTTTTTGTGTACTGAGCGCAAAAGCACAAAGCTTCAATCTAGGTGTTTTATGTCTGAGATTCAGGAAAAGGACAAATATTGGGTCTCCTGGCCAGAGTAAAAGGAAGGCACAGATTACCCACAAACATGATTTTTAATGTCAAGGCTCAGGAGTCACATCTACCAGTGCCAATCCTGCAAGCTCTTTGCTAAGCTCTCTGTCAGCCCTGCTGAGGCCAAGGGTAACCCCTGAATGCTTTACCAGGAGCCTGGGTGAGCATGATGTCTAGGGGATTGGCAACCAGATGGGCAGCAATGAGAAGTTTTTCTCTTGGGTACAAGAGAGAGTATTCCTGAAGTCTTAAAGCAAGTTCAGAATTGAGGCACACTGAATGTTAGGGTAAGCTTTCCCTCTGCTCTTTCTCAGTTGGAAAAGACTTCGCATTTCTGACTGCCAGCTTCTTAATGATGCTGCAGGAGGTTAGGTTCAGCTCTGACACGTAAATCACATCCACTGTGAATCTTCCCAGGCACTGTTTGTCCAAGCTCGCTGCTCATAGCTTCCCTCTGTCACAATGTCCCATTAGTTTGCCCAGGATGGGTTAGGTACTGAGGGCTACTGACATTTCCCACTCATCCTTAGGAAATGTTTGCTGCAGGATTGAGGTGAAGTCTCCAGTGCCTTGCTGTGGCGCTGCGGAGAAAAGGACAGAGCTACCGGTGGTGCTAGAGGAGGGGAGGATAAGGGCAGGAGAGGGCATGGCAAAGAATTACGTGGATGTGCATTCCTCCAGAATTCAGGATATCCCTCTGTATAGAGACATCTTAAATGTGATGCAGCGGTGCTTGTAAGAGATTGGTCTGCCTGGTCTTTCTGTCATTTTCTTATGATGATACCTGACTGTGGTGGTTTTTTTTAAAATAGAAAGCAGATTTCAGATACTTGATGCTTTGCAAGGCTGTTCTTTTTTTTTTCTTCTTCTTTCTGTGGGACCAGTGCTTGACTTCACAACAGACATGTATTTTTGTGCAGAGGAAAACAAGTGCATCCCAGGTCACGAAATGTGATCCAGTAATGTGGTACTCTATGAGCATGGGGCACATTCAAAATGAGAAATGATGGAGGTCAGCTTCCACCACCCACCCTACACTGAGAATCAGCTTCTTTTAAAACACTTGCTGCTAATAGGACTGCTGGGGGATTGCTCTGTGTCGGCAGAGGTTCCAGAAATAGGGTCAGCATTAATATGTAAGTGACCTCCTGAATTAATGTTTACAGTAAGGAGCTGCAGGGGGGCAGATGTCTATCTCTCTTGGAGAAGAAAGCCAAGAAGACAGGGATTGGTGAGGGCCATGGCAAAGCTGCTCATTAAGTAGAAAGCTTTCTAAAGCGCTGCTTTCCTTTTCAGCTTATTTGCAGGATGAGGATTAGTTTTAATTGCGAGGTTTTGCAGAATGGAAGTGCTTAATAAGCAGAAGATGCTTTACATGTGCAACTGTGAACAAGGGAGGGTGGCAAGGGGGTGCGGGGAGCGAACCACAGAAGGGCAAGCAGGAGTGTGCCAATGGATGTACACAGGAAGCAGCAACCCACACGTGCCCACTCCATGTGTTGCTCCTGTTGCAGTTTTTTTAACTGAGAGCAGTGAAGTTGCAGCTTGTCATCAGTGGCTGAGCTCTAAAGGGGAATCAGACCTCCCAGCTCCTGTTTCCCTGCTGTGGTTTTCAGGCAAAGTTGCCTCATGCTGCCATTCCTCCCTCTCTTCATCCTCTGCAAAATTGGCCCTAGACTCCCTCTCTTTTAACGATGGCTCTCTTCCTTTCTCTGCTCCTCAGCCCCCTCAGCAGCGCAGTCACTGTCAGACAGGCTTTGGCAGTCACTGTCAGAATGAGGTGAGGGAGCCTGGGAGTCTGTTGCCGCCCTGTCAGCAGAGAAAAAGAAATTCCCATGGCCAAGAACCTAAAATAGAAGCAGACAAAATAGGCCAGGAGACTGCGCTGGCCAGGCACTGCAGTCCTCTCTTCTATTCTTTTCCCATTATCTCTCAGTCATCTGCAAAAGTGCAGTTTACAAGGCAGAGGTGGTAGCAGCGAGAACAAGCAGTGACTTTTTCCGCCTGACTTTATTACAAAACACCAGTGGATGCTACACACATGCAGTCTATATAGTGAGTTGCACTCCCATCTGGTCTAAATGACTGGGAAAAAAAAGAGATTTCAGATGAACTGTACCTTTCTGTGTGTATTTGAATTTGGTCTGAAGAGAGACAGCTGGAGACAGGTGCGTCATATGCAAAGCTGATATGATTGCTTATCATTAAAGTGCCTAGGCGTTTTCATTATCCAATGTAATTTTCCATAGCTTATCAGTTTGCCAAACTTCATCCATTTGATATGAAGTAGTTTGTGCTGAGGATTAGCCCAGGGCTGAATATTTGTGAAAATATCAGCTAAAAAGTCCAGAGATTAGGAAAACATATGTTGTCTTATTCATTAAAATTTTCCTGTTTCTGTTTTGAAGGAAAATTTGGCATTTGGGTGGTTTGGAGGAGAGACCGGAGTTTGGCAGGTGAAATAGCTGTGGTGTCAGGGACTTACCTTTGGTCGTTTCTGTTCAAATCTACCTAGATGTGGCCAAACTACAAGCTCTGAAAAATCTCTGTCCATACGTGCTCAGCAGAGACTTGTTAGGGTTTGGCCACTAAATCTTCCATCTGTATCAGTCATGCTCCATCCAGTCTTGCCAACTGCTGAATTATTTGTAATTCTCATACCATTTGGCGTTTTACTTAACTTTCCAATACCCAGAGAAAAGTAAATTTTTAGTTTCTTTGGAAAATGAAGCAGTTTTATAACAGGGAAACAGGGGGCAACACACACTCAACACGCAACTTTCCTTTAGCTATTTTTCAGGGATGTTAGCTGTGACTCATCTGTCAGAAGTCCCCTCTAATCCTAGCTTCCATTACCTTTGTGCATGTTTTCTTTCTCCCAAAGAATGAAAAGTATAATGAGACTTTAAGGCATGCATTACAAAGGAATTCTGCTACGGTTATAAAATAAAACCCTTCATCTTTCTCTTAAACTTTGAAGGGTTGTGGGAGATACTGGATGAGTTTGGGTGTCTTGGGACGTCCCTGCGTAGGTAGTAAGTTGAGAGGGTGCAGCCCGGTTGCTGGCAGAGTAGGTAGGTTGGGTGAGGATTTCATCTTTCCTATGCAGAGGAAAAAAGTGGGAAGCTATAGATGCAGAAAGCCACCCATCCTCTTGATATAAGTGCAGGAAGCTTTCATAAATTCTGCAAAGTATATTTGTGTGAGCCTCCTGACTGATCTTGGACAGTGCATTTCTCTGCAGCTTTTCAAGGAGTGATACCTAACGTTACTTTCCTACTGGCAGAGAGTTTTACACTGGCTCAAAAAGCCAGTTCTGGATTATTTGATTGATTTGGGTAGACTGAAACTTCCATGATTTCCCATAGGAGCCCAGCGTTCATGATTCAGTATTCTAGAGGCATTCAAGATATGAATCATTTTGATTTTAACTTCAAAATGATGACCGTAATTCATTGATCGCTGGAGGCATGCTATCCATATGGGTTATGATGTTCGTGGCTCTAGGTTGGGGGGCCAGCCAACACCTATTCCACCTCCAGAGAATGTCTGGCACTGCTCCAGCCCCGTGCCGTTGTTGTTCTTGCTGCAGCATTTATTCAAGCTCTCTCTGATTCACATATCTGGTTTAAATGCTGTATCCCATGTGAACAGTTGCATATCCAGACTCTCACGTTGTTGGTTCAAACACAGAGCTGCTGAGGCTGAAGCCTCTGTTGATTTCTGTGAGACTTATAGTAGCTTGCCATTGCTGGAAAAGACTTAATGCCTCTACTGCATGAAAGTAAGTTCAGGCTCTTTTGAGAAATGGCAGGGGGCCGAGGTAAGCAGTTTTTTTAATTAATACAGAGTTTTTCTATGACTCATCAGCCCTACCTGCTTCATTTATTATTTCCAGTTATGAGATATTAGGAAAACGGGGTTATTTTTTTAGTTATGCAGTAAACATGGAAATTATGCAGGACTGTTGGAGGGATATGTTTTATGAAACACATATACTCCTTTGTTTAAGTTAGAGAGTTAATAGTGGAGAGGGGTGGCAGAGGGAGGAAGAAGAAAAGGTTTGTTTGTTTTATTGTTTTGGTGAAAAAGACAAAGCAGGAGCTTCTTGAGGGACTGTAAGATCATAGAGAACACATTACCTTAGAAAAGCTGAGCAATTTCCTGATGATTGTTACAAAAATCAGTATTGTTGTGCCTGCGGCCTCCTCTTAACTTAGGGACTTCTTACAGGGAACTTCTCTAATGTCTGTCAGTTGGGTATAAGGTATGTGTAATAGAGAAGGTACTACTTCAAAAGGAAGGATATTAGAAGTTAGAGCAGTCTTAACAGTCCATTGCCACTTCTTTGTAATTCCTAGAAGTCTTCCAAGTGCCATAAGCAGTGCTTTTAACTTCTGAGATATCCCTCCTTTCACCACACTATTTCCCAAAAGAAAAATGTTTGCAGAACCATCAAGAGCCATCAGTGCCAGGGAGTAGAGCAGCTTGGTAACTGGATGAAGGGGAATGGTAAGAAGTCTGTCACGCTTCTGATGTAAGCAGTGTGCTTTTCTTTTTCTTTTTCTTTTTTTTTTTTTTTTCTTTTTTTTTTTGCTTTGAGCTTGGTTGCAGAGGCTACCAATAGTTAGCATGCGGCATAAAACTGATTCCTGAGACGGCTGTGGATAGAGAACGAACTAGGTGGCTCTAGCTAAGATTTTGTGCTACTCTTAAGTGTTTCAGTGCAAGGGAAATAAGATGTCTTCCTTACGCTGTCTCTAACAAACATTCAGACTATGTGACCATAGGTCAGAGGAAGTAAGAAGCCCTATGTCAAATATTCTCTTTTGGATACCGTAGATAAAAAGATTTTTGTTTCTTAAACTCATTTCTAGTACTGAGTGAAGTGCTAACTTAGAATAGCTCTAAACTTAAAATAAATTGTTTTCATTAAAAATTATAAAAAGATATAATAGCTTTTCAGTGATGTGAGTTGTTAGTGGGAGGCTTGACAAAAACAACTCTATTTTAAAAATCAAGACATTTGAGTGTTGTTTGTGCCAAAGAAAACATATCTTGCCTTGACAAGGAAAAAAGATCACTTATTACTGCTCCACTTCTTCTTGTGGTCTTCACTTATTTCATTCAGATACTTCGCATTTATTCACATTTCTTATTTGAAAATCGTTGAAGTAATTCTTCATTAGTTGTTTGTTGTTTGATTTCAGGAAAAATTCCTGAAAACTTATTTCTGAAGGCTTTAGAACAGTTAGCATGATAGGATGTGTCATGGGAGATGGAACGTGTGTTTGACACAGCTGAAATCTTCGCAAACTCACTCAATGAGAGAGCAAGTTGCCTTTATACTGAGTGCTGTCAGCAGCAAGTTGCTGGCTGAGCATGCTATCCCATCGTGGCACAGAGCAGTTAGATTGAGGTAATTAAAAATAGTATTGAGACTGTAATTGAATTCTATTCAGGAAGGTACACCTTACCTAGAAGCTTTTTTTTTTTTTTAACTACTACAGCATTGAGATCCTGCTGTTATTTTGTTTATCAGGCAGGATTTAAGGGATCAGTTGGTGCAAGTCTTCAGCTGTTCATCAGAATATGACAGCCTCCTACTCTGTAGGACAGAAGAGTTCTCTGGCCATACCGAAAACAAACACATTTAATTGTTCAGTGTGCGAGGGGCTAAAATCCAGAGCCAAATCCTACTGCTGTCCATGGGATTTTGTCCAGTGGCTCCCCAGGATCTTGCCCATAGTTTACATAGTGGTATTATGTGTTGTGCCAAGCCCATCTCCTCTTTTCTTCAGTCTCTCTAAAGGTTGAGTATAATGACTACAGACTGGTCAACAAGCAAGCATAGCAGCCATTGTGCAGCCATCCCTGCCTGACCCTCTCAATGAACTGCAGCTAAATGAAGACCCTTGGGGAAATCTGCTGGAGGCAACAACAGCTGTAAAAGGGGATGACTTTGAGTGGTACCTTGTCATTTAATGGGACTCCCTTTGCCTTGAGACTTACTTTTTGCCCCTGAAGCAAAGAGGTTCCCTCAGGAAGTGGAACTGGCTCCTTTTGCCTCTGTCAGGCAGAGTTTCTGTAAGGAAATACAAAGCAAATAGGGCTTGCTTCCTTTGAGCATCTGCAGAATGGCATAGCAGGTGGCAGTGAGAGTCTATGCAGGCCAGTTGTCTGGTCACATAGAGCAAAGTGCCTTTGCAGAGGAAGGAAACAGCACAGAAAGAACAAACTGGTTATTCAGGAAAGGAAGGCAAAAGCATTCACATGGTGCCAAGAAGATTTTCCCTACCATCACCAAAGCCTGTGAATACACAGGCAATTAAGACAGAGAAAAACAGAAGGTTCTTTTCTCTCCACTACTGCATATCCAGTGCCTGATGCATTCCTCCTCATTACCAAGGACTTAAAAAGAACAAAGATCTGCTCACATCCTTTCCAGTAGGAGCAGATGTGATGGATGAGATCAGCCAAATGGTCAGCTAGGATCTACCCCTTAGCCCATGTTTACCTTCCTTGGACACTGACCTCGATGTTTAACACTGAAGTCAGCTCAGTTAGGTCAATGCTGCGGTCATTCATTCCTGTTGCATTACAGGCACAGGCAATCAGAAAACAACATTAATGCAGATCCATAGGGAGAGAATTGCATGCAGATCTTTTGTGCGTGTGTGCCCAAATCATCCAGGCATAAAAGCCCTAGATGGCTTATACGTGTCCAAGAAGGTTGTTGTATAGGCAATCCATTTGTGAAGGCAGCTGTGAATATGTCTTCCAGTAACGGTGTTCACTGCTTGATAAAGTCTGGTTTAAAATTCCTTACTGGAGTAGCTGCAGCCATCTTTGTCCTGGCTGTCCAGGTCCTTAAAGGCATGTTCCCAAAAAGGAATTAAGGGAAATACACCTCTTCCCACCAATGGACTGTATATAGATCCAGTTCAACTCTATTGTTTTTTTTTACCATGATAAGTTTAACCAGTGATGACCAAAAATGAAGGAATCCAGCTCAGAATAAGGCTGTGTTAAAGGTAGGCACAGTTCTCCCAGGAAAGGGCCTAGTAATGAATTGAAGTTTTGAGTCATATCTTCAGCATGACAACTGTAATTTGAGTTGGTAGCAGTATCACTTACAGATGTAGCGACACTCAGCTAAGAATGCAATGCAGGAACAGCTCAAGAAGCAGCTTTAATTGAGGCAAACATAACTACCTCTGTGAGGAGGTCAGGTTGGCATTCAGAAATAATGCAAAATACATATGTAATGATGAGGTAGGTAATGGGGCAACCAAGCACGAAGTGACAGGTATTCATGTCACCACACATCTGTGATCTGTCTATGTCTTGCAAACCAAGTGTGGTTCTTGGTGCCCATCTCTAAAAGAAATGTGCAGAAATACAGGAGGTCCAAAATGGGATGCTCAGGTGGTGAGAGGCAGGGAGCAGCTTACAGGGAAAAGACAGTCACTACTGGCTGTTGTCGGATGGCCTTAGATGATCATGAAATAGGTTTGCAAAATCACCTTTCCAGTGGAGAAGTTAGTCATAGAGTGACTGTCATCTCTTACAGTGAGAACAATCATCATCTAAGGATATAATAAGGAAGCAGCTTTAGGTAATGCAAAAAGGAAGTGCGCACCGTGTAGCTATTGTAGGAAACCTGTTGCCACAGAATAGCTAAGGGATGAAAAATAAAGCTGATTTTGGCAAGTGACTGGATAAAGTCCTGGAAGAAGAGGTCTAGTACTGTGCAGAGGCTGACGTGAGTGCAGAACCTGCCAGAGGAGGGCCCAGAGCAGCAAATGGCAATGGGCTGGGCAAGCAGGCTGAGTTTGGGCTGTTGGGCACTGACCTGTTTTCTTAACATTTTCTGCAGTGTCTGCTGCTGCTCTTGCAGGCAGGACACCAAGCCAGGTTAGAAAATCCAGGTAGGATGTATACAGGGGATTCAGAGAAATGACCTGGGTACTTTTGGCAGAGCTTGATGTTGGTTTTGAAGTGCCAAAAGCCTGGAAAATATATTGATGTTGAGAGATGCTTTCGTACAATGGGATGACTTGAGAAATGAGTCCTATCATTCTAATACTGTTTCAAGGTAAAATAGTACAAGAACTTGTTTGAGATCTCTTTAGCAACAACAAAACAACAACAAAATAAAAGTACAAGAAGGGAAATGTAATTAATGCCAATCAAAATGGATTTATGGGAAATAAATCCTGTCAGACTTAACTGATATCTTTTTTTTTTTTTTTTTTTTGAGATAATAGTTGTTGATAAAGGTAATTAGTGCAGATGTGATTTGTTAAAGCATTGAGTGTTGTAGCTCGTAATATCTTGATAGAGAATCTGGAATAATACCAAATAACTTGCTGTGTATTAATAGTTTAAAAACAGGTTAAATGGCAATCAAAATACAACTGCAAGCAGGGAGTCATTATCACATCATCTTGTGTCACGTTGCACAGACTGGCTCTCATCCCTATTTTATTTACTATTTTTTATCAATAGCAGGGAATAATATGTAAAAGCAACAGAAGGAACACTTGTTAGTGACACAAATGATAAAACTCTGCAGACAAGCCATGAAAAGGGACAAGATCAAAGATGGAAAGCAATAGCAGATTTCGTGTTAAACTTAGCTTAGGGAAACAGTGTATTTTAATACGGTCAATTATGAAGCACAATGTAAAGACATAGGGAACAAAAGCATTAGCCATGCTTTTAACCTGAGGAGTCCACTCTGAGAAGTAGCAAATCTAAAAAATATGGTAGATAATTCTATTATTATTTATTATTGTACAGGAACCCTAGATCAAAACTATGCCAGAAGACACAGTGCAGGCTTAGAGGTGTGAACAGAGGTACCTCAGGTGAGAGCTCGGGAAGCAGTGCATCACTTCTGTGCTTGACAAGTGCTCAGTTAATGCAATGCTGCCTAATGTTTTGGTGTCCACAGTTCAAGAGAGATACTGCTCAACTGAAGGAGCATGCAAATAGTGATAATGCGGGGGGTCGTGCTTCACAGTCTGAGCCTCCAGGAGAGCAGCCTCTTGAGTTTATCTGTGGGAAACCTAAGGGGCTGCAGTTTGTAAATACCTACTTAGAGAACTAAACTTTAATAAGAGGGCACTTCAAGCCAGCAAACAACGTATAAAAAGAGCTAGTGGCTGGAACCAAAAGCCAGGCAATTTCACACTAGAAATGAGGCACAAGTTTTTTCAGCAGTGAAAGTAATTAAACATTGGAACAATTTACCATGGGAATGTGGTGGATTCTCTATCACTGGCAATTTTAAAATCAATACTAGCTTTTTCTTTGCAACATATGTTCTATCCAAGCATGAATTAATTCAGGGCAGTCTTATGAGCTGTGTTATTCAGAAGATTGCAAGAGAAGTACGCTCTTCCTTCTGGCATTATAATCTCTATTTTTTAACTCTTGGGTGATCCCTTCCTTCTCCCCCCTCCCCTCCCTGCTTTTTATTTATTTATTTATGGGTCTCTTAACATTCTTACATGAATGATCACATATATTTTTGAGTGTTGTTTCTGATTTGCATACAAGAAAATGATTTTATTTTTCCCACTTGGACAGGCTTGTGTTTTCCATCTCCAAGTTTTGAATATGAGTTTATCATCATTAATTTTAGTTTTGCCCATGGTTTGCCTTATAATTCCCTTTTTTTTTTTTTTTTTTTTTTTTTTTTGCCGCAGTGGTAGTTGCAATTCTTCTAAGGGATCAGTTATGGCTTCATTGGTACTCCTAAGTAATGCAGTCACAACAGTGTCATCAGGTCCTGCAGCCAGCTGGCACCACATCACTCATCCCCTATCTTGGTGCATTCTCTTAACTGTCAGAGCAGTCAGGCCATGCACAAATGGCCTGTGGGGAACAATTCCTCCTTTTCAATAACTTCCACACCATGATAGCTGGCATAGGTACCAGTGACCACAATAATAGTTCAACAGCGTAGACTTGTGCCTTTGCCATTTTAGTTATGGAGTATAGATGAAAAGCCCTGCGTGTCTGTTTTTTTTATTGTTAGAGCTTGTTACAAAAAAACCTTCAAAAGTATCTTGTAAGAGGTTGAAGCCTTTCATGGCAAACCGTACATTTTGATGAAAATTTTGACAAGTGTATGTCCAAATAGTGGATTCAGCTTTCTAAATTCCTTTTAGTAAGGCTGATGCATTTCTTCAGAGTAGCGTAAAAATACTTTGATTAAAATGTTTTGATAGATTCTCATTTGACTTTTCTACTAAATATTATATATTGTATTTTGTGTTTCATGTTGCAGTGCTTTGATGTTATCCAAACGCACCATGCCAATATCATCAAAATGAAACAATCCATCATCATTCTGATAGAATATTTCATTTAACTCTAATCTTGATTTTATAGAGCTATTGTTCTGCAGGATCTTCCAAAATTTTAGCTTTCAGCTTGACTTGAAATGAAAACAAATGATGAATTTCCAGAACTTCCCCAAGAGAAGCAGCAGCTTTTCTTTTCTTTTTTTAAGGGAGGAAAGAACAGGCTAAATCTAAGCATACACTATGCATTGCAGTAACTTTTATAGCTATGATTTTAAGTGTCAATGTGACCTCTTGAAATAAGTTTGTTGCACATGTCCACAGTTAAGGATGGGTATCAACTGTGGACTGAGTATAAAATTAAATGCAGACAACTGTGTTAGCCAGGCACCTCAGCTCTCATGCCTTAGTCATTCTTTACTGCCTACATAGTCAAGTCAGACAGCCACATTTAGTCAGCAAGATGGCTCTTGAAACACGTATAGACCAACGTCTTGATTCAGCTGCCCAAATTTTAGCTATATGGAGCTGTTTTAGTTGCCTTAAAGTGTGAAGACTTCTGCAGATGATTTAGATGACAATGTCATGGGATGTTTTGAAAGACTTGCACACCACTCTGTGGAGGTGATTCCCTTGTGTGTTATTAAGAGTACAAATGTAAAATGTAAAAGCATTATCATAAAAATTTAAGTAGCTTTTGGATCCTTCAGCTGTTTCAGCTCCATCTCATCTGCTTTCACAGAAAATGAAGCATTCCTTGATGATAAACAAGAATAAGGTGAAATAAGAGAATTATTCATTTTCTTATTACACCACTATCTTTTATTTTCAGTGCTATATTTCAAACGCACTACTTTAGAACAATCACAAGTCTTCTGAGCTGCTACTCAGCTTAGGGACAGCTCTCCTGGACTTGTAGTTTGGAGGAAGGGAACGTTAGACCATTGAATGATGGTCCAGGTCTCTGCTGGGGTCGATAAATTCCCTGAAGAACACCACCTGAAAGGATTAAGACCTGAATTTGGATGCTTGAATGAAGAAGGGAAACAGTAAAGAGAATTCCAACTTGTTTTGTTTTTTGTTTGTTTGCTTTGTTTTGTTATCGAATACTAAGGTATCAACAAAGCTAAAACAATTCATTTCTTCATTCTTGCTGTCAGCCCTACTTGAATTATTGTAGCAAGACCTTCAACTGCCACAGGGCTTTCAAGTAAATCTCTTTTTAAACATGTATCTAAGTGTTCAAGGAAGCTAACCAGCCCCTGGAAGAATTCTGAACTCAAAAAGGGACAAATGCTAGCAATTCTGTACCTACCTCTATGACCTCTCTGCATGCGCTGTTAGTGGACTCTAACCTGATACTGAGTCACTGTCATGGAATAGCCCACATTCAGGCTCCTAAAATACTTTATTGTCCAGAACATATCAGCAGAATCCAAATAACCCATTGGGAAAGAGGCATGACTGCTAACTGTTTGGCATACTGTTTGTTGTCCTAGGTCTAAACTGTCTTGGTAACCAGTCTAGTAGCTCAGTTAGTGTTGGTGGCTCCAGTGGTGAGAAGCATTTCCAGGCACTGTTTCATTTACTAGTAGGAGAACTGCCGAGGAAGCCAGCTCAGAACTTTGTTATTGCTATTGATCTGACACTGAAGGGTATTTCAGTGATGAGCAGCAACATAAAATGAATAGATGGGAAGGTATAGAAATAGGTCATGTTTTCATCTGGATTCAATTTCTGATTCTCCAGTGCTTTGTGGTGGTGTTTGTATTCTCTCGGTTGGTTGAACTGGCATCAGGACAGACTGCTGTTTTCTGTAGATCTATTGGCAGGGGAGATCAGCCCAGTTCTGTTCTGCAGCTGTTCTTGCTGAAGCTCATTGCATGTATGCCATTTGTTTGCAAAACTTGGTATGAGGGGTTCTGTGTTGGAGTTGTGTTCTCATTAGCCCGTTCAGCTGTCAAAGATGGGCTCTAGCCTTAGCTTCCATATAGTTGGCCAAGAAGGATTGCCCTATCAACTAGTTTTGGAGGATTTTCTTTGTGGAGTTTTATCTACCTAGAGGATTCTTTATGGCACACAGCAAAGTTGGGTTTTTTTCATAGTAATTCTTTCATTTTTAGACTGAAACTCAGTCATTCATTAATTATGAGGCTTCTCCATGTATAATTTAAAAGGTATTCAATAACTATTCTCCATAATAAAATTTTACTTTGTTTTGGTAGTTTGAGGTTCATTTTCTCTAAGTTTGATCTACAGCTTCCAGGCAGTGGGTTGTGGAGATCATCCTATGCTGCTTAATACGAACATCGTTGAGTGTTAGCACCTCTTCCAGAGTTGATTGGCTGGAACTCAGGATTTGAAGAATGTCCAAGGAGGCTAGCAGGTCACAGGTGTCCATGATGCAGAATGCTCCTCCAAGCCTACGAGTGTTCTAGTCTCCATGCATGTCTGCATAGGTTTTATTTTCAGTCTTCATTTTTGAGTTACTGTATGAATGTAATGAGAGGCTATGTTTTTCTATAAATTTAATTCTGAGTGCCAGCCAGAGTCAAAAGCTGTTATTTAAGCTTATGCCTCAGAAAAATACCTTTGCAGCTTTTGTCTGACACATGCTTGTTAATGAGCATCTGTACGGTTATGTGGTTAGCACTTAGTTTCCTAGGGAAGAATCCCATTTGAATTCTCAGGATGATGTTATTGTTGGCCAGATACCATAATGCTTCTTTCTTGAGGATGCCACTGACTAGATTGCTTAAAAATATCTCTGTGGTGTGGAGGGATTAAGTATATCTTGGCTTTTGTGTATCTGTGGTAGTTAGTTAACCTGACTGCACGTGGTCCTGAAGGGCGTCTAGTGGGCGCACGTGCCCCACTCGCAGTGTTCAGCTTGCAACAAACTTTAGAGAAACATACGAGAAAGGGAAGGTTTTGTGATACGGAAAGCTAGAGTGCCAGAGCCACAGCAAGCACACAGAAGGTGGGGGGGAGTGATGTATTTAAACATTTAGCCAGAGTTGTGAGGAGGAAATTGCAGACAGGGTAGAGCGGAACGCTTGTTAATTGTCGATTTTCTGGGCATTCTACCATAGAGGCACTCGCTCCTGTCTTGTTACTTGCTGAAGAGGTAGAGGGGTTGAAAAGGGAAAGCCATTTATTTTTCTGTGTGTGTTTTTAATTGTCCCTCCTGAGACGGGCTTTTGCACAGTTGCATGTTCAATCTGTTGCTCACAGTTTGTTTTCTGACAGTTGAGGCTCTACTATCAGAATGCACCAGCTATAGTGGGGTGAGACAAAGGGTGGCATTGCGGTCCCATGGTGGACAGGCTTTGTCAGTCATGTTTTGGGTACATGTAGAGTTGTTCTTATCTTTCAAACCTAGACAAGGAGACTTGTTCCTCCAGTATCAATTTGAAGTGTGACTTCCATCCTGGTGGATCTCCATGGTTAGATGCCCCACTCATTTGCCCTGAACAGCTGTTGTATGCTTTTCCTTGCAAAGATAATACTGATCAAAAATATGCTTTGTAGTTAAGGAACTGACATTCTCTCATGTTACTGATAAGAAAAATGATAAAGCAAGTTGTACTGTCTGTTGCTGTTGTCATATCACCACTTGGTGATGGAGGGCAATTGGGTCTCCACGGTCCATTTAGTTTTTGGTTTTTCCTGATGGTTTTGCTTCTGCTTCCAGACTTCTTCCCAGTTCTGTTACCAGCATGGCTAGTCAGCACAGTATGCTGAGGAGTTCTGATTCACCCCAAGAACAAAGCATAGAGATTACTTAAATGGACACATCGACTTTAATAGCAACAATGACTGCACAATATGGAGATACCCAATTTCTGTTTCATTGCCTTGTTTTCAGTTTGGCTGTGGCAGCAGGAACTCACTGGGAATTAAATCACCCCGCTCCTCCACTGTGCTTTGTAGGCTTTGCCGAGCTTTGTGATGTGGTGAGACTTCTATTAGTACCAAAACACATCAATTGGACTTGCCAGCAGTGCCCTGCTGTGTGTAGATGGCAGCTGGCCAGATGTGTTGTTGTACTCTGCTCAGAGCAGAGCTCAGGGAGGCTGCCCTGAGGGGTGGCAGCTGTTCTCATTAGCGGTTCCTGCAATGCTCTACATAAACCTGAAACATGGATAGCAGTAGTAGGGAAGTGAGAATGCATGAAAGAGAAGAATAGATTAAATTTCTTACCTTCTACAGGAAGAGAAATAGAGGGAGAATGTCAGATACCTCTAGGGAGCTCCTGCTGGTTTTTGTGGGTTTTTTTCTCCAGAAGGCGTAGCAAGGGCCATTTCATTTCTTAGTCCTTGGGAGAAAGCTTGGTTAAAGAGATCACAGGTTTAATAGCTCAGATTAAATTCAGTAGTAAATAGGGAGAAATGGGTTCTCACTATCTATGGGCTCAATATAGACTTTTTGGGATAAACAAGCAGAATATATTCTATAAGTTTTCCATACATTTCCACTGTTTCTGTTATTATTAATACTCTTTTTCCATGCTTCTCTCCTCAACATTCCCTCTCCCTGTACAGAGATCCAATTCACTGAGTCCAAGTGATTATTAGGATGTTAGTCATCATTGGTCTGGAGTTCAATGAGCAGGCATCATGTAACATACAACAAACTACAACTACCAAGACTCTGTGTCTGTTTGTGCCTTGAATCCAAACTTGAAGCAGCCATCACCTCAGAGTAGTCTGGAAGTGACTTCCATAAGGTCTTTGCATTCAGTTCTGCTGAGACATGTGGATATGGATGTGGTTATACTGTCTCCCTTCATGATGTGGCTGTGGAGCTCTTGATGTTTCTAAATAATATCAGGATTGTTGAGTAGACAATAGTATGTATATTAGATTCCCTTGATCTACTGGACTCTCAGACATAGAGTGTAAAGCAATACAGGAGCACCTTAAATGCGCTTCAGTTGAGTAGATGATACATGCTTCTTTGAAGTTGCCTTGTCAGTAATTGTCATGATAGGAGTGCATGTCTGAAGTATGTTTATGTTTTCAGGAGTTTGTCAAAACAGAGTTTCATCCCACTGGAAGTGTTGAGACTTAGAAATGTGTGTTATTTTTCCCCAAAAGCAGATGGGAAAAAAAGATGAAATCTCTCTCTCTTTTTTTTTTTTTTTTTTTTTTTTTTTTTTTTAATGAAAGAAATATTTAGGCATATGGAAAGCTTTTCTTTTGACATCATAGAGATTTAATTTCAGAGATTCTGAAACATTGCATTTCTTCTTTATCATCTCAACTGCTAAATGACTCAAAATATTTCAGCTTTTAAAATGGAACACAAACTGGTACATACTCTTACCTGACTAAAATTAAACATGTAAGTGCTTCCTAGTAAAAATGTCAATGAAATGGATTCAAATTTCCATCAAAGTATTTTTATTCTCACATGACAGTGTTTTGTTTTGTTTTTATACCAAAGTTCTATTGAGGAAATTCTCACAAAAATCTTTATAATTTGTTTGGCACTGGAAAAGATCCAAACATATATCTTTATAATAATAAAAATATTATATATATATGTATGTATGTATATTCCAACAGAATGCATTTACTCCCCTTCCAAAAGTGCTTCCTTGACAGACTGTGTTGACAGTACCAGATATTACAGCTTTGGAATCAAAGTGGGGAACTGGCTGAGAGGTACTTGTCATGAATTGCAAATAGCAAGCATTTAGCCTAAAACAAACAAACAAACAGAAAAACCCACAATTGCTAGGAAGATGGTAGAGAAGCCCACTTAAACCATGCTGTCTGGGATGAGAAGATATTCGTGATTTTGCCTTTATCCCATTTTCCCTGCTAAAAGACCCACATGCACACACATTTTCTTGGTCTCATTTGAAAATCTTAGGGATGTTCAGATATATTGTATGTACTCCCCCTGGCTAATTAATACACTGCAAGATATCATTGCACTCCAGAAGCGGTTCATTGCTCAGACAATAAGAATATTACTTATCTGACCAACTGCAAGGAAGCAGTACCATTTGAATTTGGAATATAATGCACGTGTTGAAGCCATTTATGAAAAAAATGCAAACAATTTAACAAATGTAATTGGGAAACAAAAACAAACAAAATCGAATTCAAAGCAATGGCCCTCTGGTCATGGACAGAAGCTGAATATGTTGGCTGTCTTATCTGGCATGAGTTACTTGATCAGCTGTACATACAGACATTGTCCACCAGGATTTGGATTGGGAGCCAGGAGCTTGTTGCTAGGCCTTCAGCTGGTAACAGCCTTCTATCATTAAATACTTCCCTGATAGAAATAGCTCACATTTAGAGAGCTTTTATGGAATCTTGCTTACTATTTAATAGAGAATTTGAGTCTTTCTATGAGAATCTTTTTTTCAGTTCTATATTGAAAAGACGTTGTGTGGACTGCTTATTAAGCTTCTCAAGAGCCCTGTTAAGGCGTTCTCCATCATAATCTATAGGGCTGTTCTGCAGGGCCATCTTGTAACCTGCCTTCTGGTACTGGTTCCTCTTCTTTTTCCTCTTAAGCCAGACAAGTCAGTCAGTGTTCCTGCTAGGTCAGATACACGGCTACTGCTCATCAGCTGAGCTCCCAAGATCTCCATGAGGTATCAATGAAGCTCTGTCTGTTTATGAGGGCCCAGGATCTGTCCCTATGAATATCTCTGTGTTTTCTCTCTCATGCCTTCAACTAGCATTGAAGCTAATTTTTAAATAGAAAAACAGTGTTTTTCTGTTTGAACAGTGACAACTGGACTTCAACATTTTTCTACCCTTGCCAATCATAAGTAGCATCACAGGTGTCTTGAATTTTGCAGCAGCCTCTAGTACTGGAAGAGAACACTTTGTTTTTCTGTGAAGTGTTTGGCAGAGCGTGACCAAAGAGGGGAGCCAGAACGTCAGAGCTAACAGCAGTCAGGCAACAGGATGTAATTAAGGATTTCTGGATGCTTGCGTGGGCCTGTCACTGGTGTGTATTACTGTCTTTCAGAACACATCTACTAGTTAATTAAAGCTAAATGCAGATCACCTTCTCTGCTTTCTTTTCTGTTCTGTTTTTTTCCTGGTGGTTTTTTGTTGTTGTTGTTGTTGTTTGTTTTTTAGTGGTGGTGGTGGGTTTTTTTTCTCCCTTGAGCTGAAGGTCTTGGATCACTCCACTGATTAGAAGCAGTGATTCGAACTGACTGCAGAGTCCTTAGCTAGATGCATAACTGTCTATGGAACAGGAAGCAGAAGCAGTACGAGAGAAATTTCAATTTATTTAGCTTCCTGTAATCCATGTTATTATGGCTCTCAGTGCCTCCCCTTTGTATGACTCAACTATATTAAAGAACATGAGTTGCACTTGCATAGCAACTGAGAACAAGTCTTCTAATAAGCTGCTCTTTGTGTTTATCCTTCCTAGGAATCAGGTGGCCTCAGCACCTGAGGGAGCATCCCATGGGGCCTCTGGGGGGCTCTGGGATGGGAAGCAAAAAAGTAGTCACTGTGCACAAACTCCTTGGAAGTAGGGAGGTCTCTGGAGCATGGTGTAGTGGAAAACAAGAAGCAGGATTGGTCAGCAGCAAGGTGCCACATGCCAGAGTATAAAAATGAGGCGGGGGTGGTCTATCATCTGTAAATGGCATGCCTTGATATTAAGAAAACCTAGTCGTGTCTTTTCCTTTCCACTAAGCAGTTCTCTATGACCCCGCCTGCCTGGCTCAGCAGTTAATGTATTGTGCATGGGAAATACTCGTATCTATTAAGTATTGAATATTTTACACTCCTGTTGCAGGAACATTTTTCTCAGAATTTTTGAATGTAGTTAAATGTCATGTCAACATAGTGGGAAATCAGGGTACCAGTTAGAACCAGGAAAAGACCCCATTTATTCCCATGGCACTTCTGCTGACATTAAAATATTTATAATCTGTCTCTGCTTGGACAGTATTTCCAAAAACAGGCACGTTTCCTAAGAGTTGGCCAATAACTATTTTAAGAACCTCTTAAAAACTGTAAAAGCATTTTTATGTAGTACGTGCTTATAAAAGTATGTGGCTACAAGCAGCATCCACAGGACATATTTGCAGTAGCAGACTGTCTGTTTCCACTCATCTTCAAACTGCAGAAGCCAGAGACTGGCATTCTGGCCCTGATCATCCCATGTGTGAGACACTAATTCCCTGTGCTCAAGAGAATGAGTAAAAGCCATCCCATCCTATTTTCACTAGTGACACTGACTAGATGGTTAATGCTGTGATTTGGGAAACATTGACAAGGATGTTGCCACAACCCATGTGTGAGCCACTCAATGTCCCCTTTTTCTTGCAGATGGAGAAAAAACTTTCTGACTTGACAGCATAAAAGAAGGGTGGTTTTTTTTTTTTTCGGTTTTTTTTTTTTTCATTTTTTCTTTCCGGGGGGAAAAATTATATAGAATTATGTCACATCAAGAAAAACACAATGATTAAAATAACTTGCTATGAATATTCATTCTCAGCTTGGCAGATGGATGAAGTGGGCTGAGCATTTGCAGAATATTGCTAACTGAGCTCTCTTCCAGAGAATAACATTTCAAAAGAATTTCCGATTAGGTCTGTTGGCCAAAACTATAAAGGATTTTTCTCTTCCTTCTTTTCTTTCTTTGGCATTCTGAGCTTCCACCTTCCTGCCGAAATGATTTTCTCTCTAATCAACAGTTTTGGATACTTCTGAAGCCTCACACTGAGGCCTTCCAGATGGGTTCACTGCAGTGGGAAAGAGAAATAGTCGTTATCATTATTATTATGATTATGATTATCGTTCTTAACTCTTACATTTACATTGTCACGCTTGTCCCAAAGGATCTCAAACTGGTTTGCAAACAAGGGTCATTTCCACCCACCAGTGAAACAGTTGCTTCTGAAGGAGTGAATATTTTGTTGAACTAGAAGGAGTGAATATTTTGTTGAACTACCTTTGTGATAAGGAAAAAATAGACTCTACACGTTTGGGAGGTTAAAAAAAAAAAATAATAATAATTAATGAGAGCAAAATGACCCAAACTGGAACTCAGCTGTGTTTGTATGTCGGATATAGTGAAAGACTGCATGGGCACAGCAGCAAGCAGTAGGTAGCAGAGTTGTACCTCCTTGGAGTGTTGCAGTGCCCCCTAGCAGCAGCTTTCAATATTAGTCCGTGTAGGCTGTAAAGGACTCTTTTAACAAAACACCGATGCTGTCTTAAGTTCGGTTTTCAACAAACCAAGTGAAGAAATACATGGGGCTTTTAGTAGGTTTTGTTGTTTTCTGTGTAGATGTGGCACTGTACCATGCTTCTGAGCAGAGCACGCCACTAGCTCTTTTGAGAAAGCTAGGATTCAGGTGTTGCTATATCATGCCATTTTGCCTAGTCGTGTGGGACTGCAGAAAGATGTTCCTATGTTTACTTTCCAGAGCTGTCAGTGCAAGTAGGAAGCATGTGTTAGAGAAACCTGGAGGCTTTTACTGCTTTGGACAGATAGAAGATGTGGAGAAAATATGACCATTCAGGAAAAGAGCAGAGAAATGCAGGTTTATAAGGAAAAGAGGAATGTAGCAAACAAGAGTCTGCTTCAAAGTGATTTGTTATCATCCCAGCAATAGTTCTTGTTTCAACTGAGCACGATCTCTCCTGAGAAGAGGAGGAATCTAATCACGATGATTGATAATTCCTTCAGAGGTTCCCCAGTAGGTATCACTTCGGACACGGAAAACTGCTCTCTTCTAAGAAAGCACACAGGGGCAAAGCACGTAGCATACTGCTCCGAGGGTCTCCCATCTCACTTCAAGTTCAGCCCTTGAACCAGGATGTTTCATTGCTTTGGAGAGCAGAAACAATTGTTTGAGGGCCATCCCAGGAAGGCCCCTGGCAGGTTGATGTGTGAAAGCTGGTGCTCCGGTTTAATAAACTCGGTACCACTTGTACACCTCTCTGGCAAATGGATAGTGACACAGAGTCACCAAGCTTTGCCGGCAGTATTGCCTGAGGCTTTAATTGCTTTCCACATAAAGTTATTTATCTCCACATCAAGAGGGTTGAGACCACATTTAGGGAGTAATTACAAAGCTGCCAGAGGGACTGGTGTTTGCCATGCCAGCCAGGCTGTGATTTATTGGTTCTGCTTGTGCTTAGAAAGTGAGCTTTCCCCCTCACCTCTTCCCTTCATCCTCTGCGTTGTGGCCAAAGGCATCTGTATCCCACAGTTCCTTCCTATGCTATCTGTATGGAATATAATGGGTGGCTCTAAAGAATCAAATACTGCGAGCTTAGTCCTGAACACTACTCTTATTGCTTTGCTCCTGAGGTACTTTTCTCCTTTCTCTTTTATTTCTTTTTATATAAAAGAAATTGTTATTAGAATTTTCAGTGGGATTTAATGACGGTATTTGGGGAGGCTTTGCATGAGCTCTTGATTTTTTCTGTACCCTTTATAGAGCAAATGCTTTCTTAGAGCGTTTGAAATGCCTCTGCCTTATCAGTAGGGTCTGTATGGTTTTGGTAGTTGTTTACTTGTGAAATATGAGAAAATGCAGTGTGTTCAGACTGTAGTCTTAGCTAACTGATCTGTAGATCTCTGTACTGTCCCTCCCTTGGGCTTCAAATACCACCGAGGCCCGAGTGCCTGTTGCTCTTGGTCTGCATCCACCCTCACTAATCTGTTCCTTCATTTGTTCATTCCTTTTTGATTTGGTTTTCCATAGCAACAATTTTCTGGTAAAACTCTGTTCAACCTGAGTAGTGGTATAGTCACACACTGTTGGATACCGAACCTTAATGCATCTCTTCTGCTAACCCAATGGAATTTTATGATCTCTAGCGTGTTTATGTCAGTGGACTGGAAACCTTGCCCCAGCAGAAGTGTGATTTCACCAAAGATCATAAACTGCAAGGATGAAAGGGATCTGCTTGACTACAAAGAATACTTAGCATAAAAAAGGAAAAAGTGAAAGAAACTCAGCAGTTGCCTAAGTAGCATGCTCTAACGCTTTGCTATCCTCAAAACTGATTTTTTTTCCTAATTTACAAATCAAATCTACCATTTTGTATGCTAAGCTGATTTCTTTTTTTTTTTTTTTTTCCCCCTGACTGCTGCAGACACAGAGCAGCCTCCTAAAAATAAGATTTCACGTATTCAAAGACTGTTAGTCCTGTAGTCCTCTCTTTTATAGATAAAACAGAAATACTTATGCCAGCCTTTCTTCACGGGTCAGGCTTTCTAAATCTCTTCATTTTTTCTTCCACTCTGGATTTATTCCAGGTGATCTGCCTCCTTCCTGAAGTCTGGTGCTCAAAACTGGACAACAGCTCTCTCCAGATGATGTTTCTCCATAATTGTATTCACCTTTCTCATTACACCTTGTGCCTCTTGCACATTGTTCTCCTTTTAACATCGCTTGCATTTTCTTGCTCGGTTGCCTCATATTTAGTTTGTGAACTCCAGTCATTATTGCAGCACCACTCAGTATCTAATCAGTGATACTCATGACACAATTTGTGTATGATATAATTCCCCTTTCTGATGTAGCACTTGGTAGTTTTTTCTGTCAGATTTCACCTCGCTTGTTTTGGACCACTTCTCCAATCTTCCGTGATCACTTTGAAATTAGTTCTTATTCTCCAAAATGAGAATACAAACAATCACTCTCAGCTCAGTGTCTCTCACTGGTTCTCACCAGTGCAGAGAACCACAGAATAACAGCAGTGTGACCTTGATCTTCTCCCCAAGACATCTTCCCCTGGCAAAATCACTGTAAGAAAGGATAATCATGAATTATTTCAAAGTGGAACCAAAGAAATTTTGTATTTTGCTTGCTTGTATGGGTTGGTCACAGTGGGACTGGATTCCTTTGTACTGAAGGGATACCTGTGTAGCTTTGATTTCTTCAACTTGTCCATTTCAATGTGTTGTTTTGTTTTAAGAGTTTCCTCAGCTGGCTTTCTAGAGTCTTGTTTACTTTTCTCATTCAGAAGTGTCTTTCTGACTCTCAAATAATTTTATTTCCTTGTCCTTATTTATTAGGATGGGGATTTAATCCTTATCACTTCCAAAATTACAGTGCTTTCAGCCAGCTTCCTCATTAGTTTTACAATCCTCTTTCAAACAATTTAGTGCTTCACTTCAGTGGTTTTGGGTTGTTTTTTTCTTGGCTTTTTTTTTCTTTTTTTCTTTTGTGGAATCCCTGAAGGACATGCAGCCTGATCATGAAGTGGTCACTGTTTTTCAGTGTATCAACAACAGTTGCTTTGCAAATAGACTTCTGTCTTTCATGTCAAATTGCACTGAAAATAGCCTCCTCTCTTTGAGCTCTGGAGTAAGCTGTTCTAAGTGATAATTTATTTAACACATCAAGAAATTATTTTCCTAAACTGTCACCCAACATGACACCTGAATCATTTGTGTAAGCAGATAACCAAAGTTATCCACATTTTTCTGCTTTATTAGAATGATTGCTGCTTTGATGTTCATCAACATTATGCATTTAGCATTTTTTTGTTCTCTTGATCAAGAGGATGGTGATGTAACCCTGCTAGTATACTGATATTCTTATAGCTGGGGCTTTTGGAGTTTGCTTTGTGAACATGTCAAGACATTTTATCACTGGAATCTGGTGAGGGGGTGCAGCACCCTCATCTCTAACTGCCTAGCATGTTCTTTGTTGTACAGCTTGGAACCCAAGATTATATCCTTCCATTGATCTTTGTCATTCCATTAGCCCTTATTATAGCAAGTTTTTCTTCTATTACCCAGCATTCTCACTTACCCATTACTGCTCTCGGGCTTCCACAACACCATGTGCACACATGATGATTTTTGCTCTTGGCTTGGAACCTAATTTTATTGAGATTCTGAGTCTGAAACTCTGTTATTTCACAGAATTTATTTCTGAAGCTATAGCGTTTCTCAGCTTTGCTTCAGCTAAAGTTTCTGTCCTGTCCTTTGCTCCCAGATAAGTTATCTCTCTATTACTGACAGTCCTAGCAGATGTCTTTGTCTGACTTGAACGCTCCTCAGCACCTGCCAGCTTTCCTTAGCTCTGAATTTAAGAAAATTCCCTCCAAATCATTTTCATTTTCCAAAGAGCAGTTGGGGTCTACTGTGGTTAAGATGGAGCGTACCCTGTCTACAAACACAGCATGTTTGTCTGCTGTCTCTACATTCCTAGTAACATTTAAACCCTTCCTCTTTATTTGATCTTTCCATCCCTACAGAGTCCATGTAATTCCAGCCGTCTACGCAAGGTAACATGGTACCTATGAAATATTTCAGAGAAACCTGTCATAGAGACTTATGTGTATTTTAGATGTAATTCTCTAGAGTGTACGACTATGTATTATTGTTACAAGTACGTGGCGTGACCCAGGACCTCTCCTCTGCGTTCGTTGGGTATTGGTCTGGATGCCTGAGGAGAGCTATGAGCCCTACGAGCCCTGCTCTCTCACTGGCAGGCCCATAACTGAGTGCTCTGCTCCAAACTGCAGGCCATGCTGATTTTTCGTAAGGCATTCTTAAAGTGAGGGGGTGGGTTTGACATCTTTTAACTTAAATGTTGAGGGTTTATTTTCAGGTGGAACAGTAGAACAGCCCCTTCACTTCAATTTCTGACTCCTCCTCAAGCTAAAACAACTTTTGTTTGTGATGGTTGCCTGCTGGAAAGCTCATGTGAGGCACTGCACTGCTATCCTTCCCAGGTATTGCTATGGTAGAAACTAGAACAGATTGCTGAGTGGTGATGGGGGGCACCTAGGGAAGCAGAGACGATTGATAAATTGGTAAATAAGCACTTTACACCCAAGTAAAATTTAACTGCAAATGTGTCAAGGTCAGAAGAGTTGCTTTGTTGAAAAATGAGAGGTTATATCTATGCCACTGTTTGCAGATGCCTCAGATATTAAGCTGGTTTCTGTAAACAGACCATGATCTGGCATCTTAGATAATTCTGTGAATTAAAAAAGCAATAAAGTGATTATAATCAAGAGTATAAACCAAAATGCAAGGGGAAAACCATGGAGATGCTGGAAATGTGGATTCAGAACTCAGTGTTAAATCATTTCTATGCTCTCCTTTTTCTGTCCATTTCTCAGGCATTGTGAGTATAACATTTGACATTGTAGCCCTGGGCTGGCACCAGTAAACTTGTTACAAACAAAAACGAAGCAACCATCTTTAATTTGGTTTTATGAGGAAACTCAGTAGCATTGTGCTCTATCTCCCCTGTCTGTGAAATCTCCCTGTGCTCTGTTAGGGATAGGATGGGAGTAGGCCATTGCTCCAGCCATTAAAGAGTGGGCCGTGCCCTCAGTTCTGCCACTGACATTGTGAGCACTCTTGGAAATGTCATGTTCTGACTGTGGATTTCCATTTCTTCTGCTAAGATAAGAGAGCTATCATTCCCCCCAGTGTGAGCTGTGTTCTGGGAATCTTAAAAAGCATGCGTTCTATAAGTGTGAAGCCCTATTTTTTTTTACAATTTATCAGCTTATAACTGGACCTCTCTCTTCATGTAGATACATAAGTCTCATTTTTTCTCTGATCTTTGCCCCCTTGACCTCTTGTGCTCTTTCTCTTTTGGCTCCTACTGCTCTGTGTGAGCATGAGATGTATTATTCAAATACCCTCACACTTCTCTTATTGCTAATTATATATTAAAGAGGTTCTGACTTCATTTTTGCTCTCTTCAGAGTCTTAGTCCGGCCGTGACACTGACAGAGAGGGCTGCCGGAGCTTGGTGAGAACTTGTGCAAATGGCACTTCTCTTTTTGGGCTGTCAGTCTTAATGGAATATTTGATGAGCTGGTAATAACCTCAGCACTCCTTATGTGCAAAGCTAGGGGAGCTTTCGTTTATTAATACGTGTTTGCAAAAATAACATTTTCTACAAAATGTTTTCCTGTGATTGATGCCACTTTCCATAAGCTTGGTCCAGGTCAGTGAAGCTGTTTTGAAAGATTCCTAACTGCTAGCTTGTGTGAGTTTCATAAGATCCCAGGGAAAATAGTGTAGAGGGAGTTGGAAAGCTCAGCTACTTCATGCTCACACCAGTGTGCAGAAGTCTTTGGGCTGTTCTGCTCCCAGGGACGTGTTGCTTAGGATGCATTGGTTGTTGCAGTTGGAAACATGAAGGAAGTGGTGTTAAGTCCACACTACTGTTTTATAAACACAGATTCATAGTTCCAGAAAAAAGCTGTTGCATCATCCAGATCCACCACTAGTAGTTCCTCAGATATGAGAATTTCACTAGATCTAAGCCTGAGACTTTGGCTTAGACTTGTGGTTACGGATAGATGTATTTGTAAGCAACTGTGGAGGTCTGGCATAAGGGTGTACATTGGATTTTGCATGGTCATTTTTGGTCTTTGGCTGTGGAAAATCATTTTATCTGTTTCTCTGTCTGTGCGAATTTAAGAACCCAAATTTGACCACCTTTTTTGTGTGTGTGATCTTGACTGCTCATTGATTTTGCATTTGAACATTGGCAGCTGCTGAGACACTGTATTGATGGACATAGCATAGGGACCTAAAGATGACAGAAAAATTACTGAATCCAGTGACTTGCTGAACCAGAGATGAGTCTTTGTTCTGTCACCTGCTCTATGAAAATCTGACCTAACACATGAATTACGCTGTATCTTGCATATCAGGGAATCAGGATACCACAGGCAAACGTCTGTCATATCATGAAATGCCAGAGGCTATAGCAGCAAATTCTCTTAACAAATTCCCTTTCTAAGATATACCTAAGTTACACCTTCCTTTGTTTCTCTATGCTTTTGTACAGCATTCCCTTCCCAAGTCAACCAGGCATGAGTTGTGCCATGGCTAGAAGAACTTAAAAAGACTTGCTAAGGCTGTGGATGCTAAAATTTGTGCCTATGTAGATAAATTGAGAGGTGAATTCTGAATGTAGTCCTCAACTGTCTCATAATGCAGAAGTGTTTAAGCCTGAAAGGAATACAGTGAGGCCATTTTCTACCTTAGAGTCGTGAGAGAACCAAAATGTTTTTCGATGTGTAGTACAAACTGTGCATACTTTGGCATCCAAATAAACAAGCAAAACAACAGCTCCATCACACTGTAGGCAAAATCCCTGTTTCAACACTCCTTTGAGTACAGAGGACCCCACCATCCCCCATTCTTGCTGAACACCAGGCTCTCAGAGTCTTTTTTTGTTAGGGACTATTGGAATTTCTTACATTAAAACTCACACTATTTTCTTTTGATTTGTTGTCTTTATTTTGAGTCTTTTAATGCATTAAGCTAGTAAGTAAATAACAATCTACATACATCTGATAGCAATAGATTAAACAGTATATTAATATGACAAAAATCAAAACAAAACGGATTTAGAGAAAATGTTCTGAGACTACTGCAGTGAAACATTTGAATGCTTTGCCATCAAACATTTCATTGAAGTTGACAATTCCCATAGAGAGGTTTTACTTTTGATTTTTAAAAATGGAATCGAAACTGTTCAGGCAGTTTCTTCCCTAATCTCCAACAGTTTTAATGATAGATCGACTAAATTTCATCAGGACCTTTATCCATTAGGAGAGTGTCAGCTCACTGACCCGAAAGACAGTGTCTTTTTAGAAAATACAAAGAATCAAGAAACTTTGTCTTTTGATGCAAATTCCGATGCTGACTGCCTGGCTCACACCATATCGGTTTTCTCTTGAGCCCTTCCTTTCAGCAAATGAGGAACAGTCATTAGGGCTTTTTTCACAAAAATGTAGTCAATAGATGCTTGCTTGTATATGACTTGTATTACTGAGGTGCAAAGAAATGTGCTGCTGATGTACTCATGCATGAGTAGCAGACCCAAAACGGGCTGCTTCGCCTTCTAGTGCAGTGCACTTTTGCTGCTGGCACTCCATGGCAGGACAGATCATAGCACCATACCATAGTTTTATCAGATGCCTGCAAGATTGTGCTTGGACATCCTTTATAGAAGAGGTTCTCAAGCAACCAAGCTGCTGTTTCTGCAGGATGCAGTTTGTGACTGCTGTTCTCCTTTGACAAGTATTAAACCAACCATTGGAGGGGCTCTTAGTGGTTGTGTACCGTAGATGTTGAGAGTAGATGCAAAATGGATGTAAAACTCCCATGCAGTTGCTAGTAAGAAAATGCTTAACATGTACGCCTGGAAATTCTCTCTTTGTTGCCTGCTCACAACAGGAAAAAATGCATTTGCATAATATGATAATGACATCTTAAAGGGAAGTAAAGATACTCGTGGCAGTATTTGCGTATTCAGTCAGTTTTACTCCGTGTCACATGTGAAATTTGCAAATTATTTGTCAGTCTAGGGTTATAAGAAGAGTTATACCCCATGTTGTTTTTCCTGGTACAGCCTTGGAAGGGATGAGTCTCGAAGATCACCCAGGGCTCTGGCACTCAGCAGAGTGATGGGGCTGTTCAGCCTGGCAAAGAGAAGGCTTCAGGGAAACCTGAGAGCAGCCTTTCAGTACCTAAAGGGGAGCTGTAAGAAGGGAGGGGAAAGATTCTTTAGTAGGGCCTGTTGTGATAGGAGAAGGAGAAATAGTTCCAAACTTACAGAGGAGAGATTTAGGTTGAATATGAGGAAAAAAAAATTATGCTAAAGATAGTGAGGCACTGGAGCAGGTTGCCCAGAGAGCTGGTGGGATGCCCCATCCCTGGAGATATTCAAGATTAGGTCAGACCCTGCTATGAGGAAACTGAGCTTTTATCAGCCTTATGGTTATACTATCTAAGTATTCTTCCTATAACATCAATTTCTTACCATTGGTGTTTTCTTCCATGTTATAAGAAGACTGTAAAAGTGATCAGTTTTTGTTCCCAGTGATTTTGTTTTTAGCTTGAGAATTTCCCGGGTGACTGCCACAATAGTGTGTGGGTTCTTGTGAATGCTTTCTGAAGCCACTTTTCTTAAAATGCTCAGACAGGGCTTGTTTTAGTATTTGGAGAGGTGTCAGTTTGAATGTCTTGGCCAAATTGAAATGTGGCTGTCTGCCTTTTCAGCTCCCCCATCCATGCGAGCTGGTTTCTTCACCCCAGACCTGAAGGCAGTTTGGCATTAAATGAAATGTTTTCACCTGCAGCGAAATGCTTTGGGATGAAAGATATTGTACAAACGAATGATTATAACAAGAGAAGTAACTATAGTGAAGATACAGTATCTGTGTTTAGTACCTAAATGGACAAGCAGTACTTTTACCAGGCAAATAAGCGTCATTTGTAGCAAAAGCTGTGTGAATTACGGAAAAGTTCGAATGATGTTTGGGCTGTGCTATTTCCTCCAGTACCAGTGTAAATCTTTGCTGTGTGTTGACGTCAACTTTCTCTTTTGAAATCATTCCACTTTCTTCTACGAAATTCCACTGGATTTATGCTGATGAGAGTGGATTTTGGCCCCTTAAATGTAGCCCAAGACAATTACATCTCCATTAAGAAATTAATTCAGAATTAATGCAGTTATTGTGCAGTGATTAAATCCCAAACTGCTGTTGGAAAAACTGAATTATTGAGGTTTGCCATTTAAGCTGTAGCTTGTGGAGACATAATGAACTGGCCTTTTATATTATGCGATAAACCTCATGTTCTTAATAATCACTTGGAATTGACTTCATGTAAATAACTAGTACAGCTGCAGCAATCAGCTCCTGAGACAGTGCAGCTATCTTGCCAGAATTTTTCTGGTTGCTGCATTTCATTCTACTTTATTTTTTACTGTGGAATTGCTACAAAACCAACCTGTATGGTCTCCTAGCAGCTCAATTAATACCTTGTGTAACTTGTAAAGAGCTCTTTATGGATATAACAGGTTCCTTATTGTAGGTTAAAAATGTACCAATTGAATTTGATTGTTGCCATTATTATTGTTGATGGAGTTTTTCCAACTCTGCGAGATGTATAAATTACAGTGGTTGAAGCTCAATAAATATGGTTTAACAGTAGAGCAGTTTGTATTTAATCTTCCATACAAGGGCTGGTCCAATAATCCAGAAACTGATAGTGCAAGTGTGCAGTTGTGTGTGGAACACTATTCGTGTATTTTTAAAAGTGGTTAAGGGACCCCATGGCTTTTGAACATCTAATTCCCTTAGCTGCTTTTGAGAATTGTCATTATAGAAATAAGCCCTGTTTTTCAGTGTGTGTCTGTATGGCTTAGTCTGAGGTTGGTTGGTTTGCATTTCCCAGAAAGAGTACTGATTTCTGTTACTGTTCAAGGAATAAGGCATAGATCAGGCATATTACTAGACTGTGTGGAGGGATGTAAGAACTTCTCCTTACCAGGATGATGTTCTTACCTCTCTGCTTGGATTAGAGATTTCGAAATCTGAATGTCAGACAGTAAAATCAGAGAGAGCAGCTGCAAGTTCAACTCCTTTCAATTGCAAGCCATTAGTTTAGGAGCTCCAATCTGAACTTGAAGAAATCTGTTCAGCTCTCTTATTTTCTCAGAAAATTTCAGCCTAATGACTCATGTTCAAATATGAACATAATGTCTCTCTTATGTGAGAAGACTCAAAACAGCAGGGTCAAAGAAGCTACATTTTGTAGGACATCTTTTGCTTTTCGCTAGCAAGAAGTGGCAGTGCACACACTAGGAAAAAAAAGCATCGTCTCTTCGTAAGTTTTGTCTTCCCCAACTTGCCAACAGCTGTGCCACCAGGCAGACTGCACCTACCTTAGGGCACTGTGGTTTTGCAGAACAGGATTACTCATAAATGTGTGGGTCCTGTCCTGTTGTCTGACGCAAGCCTCCAGCGGTTGCAGCACACTCTCAGCATAGCTCCAAAGGGTTAAACACAAGAAAACTAATCTCCTTTCCAAATCTCTCAGCCACCACTGGTTTCTCCTACATCATGCGGTTTACCTCTGTTCAAGTGCTTTCTGGAGTTTCACAGGTGCAGCTGTCTGGGTACCCATTTGTCTACAACGTGATTATAATTATTATTTCCTTTCCAAATCAACTAATTGTGTTTTGTAGCTTCTTTGTCCACCTCCTCCTCAATCACCTTCTGTTTCTGTCTTCTTTTTTTGGGGTGAAAATTTCCCGTGATGCTGTTCAGCCAGAATTTATAGAACAAGAAACAAATTGTTTCTGGAGAATGCTGTTTACCTTTTTTATTTTCTGCATTGTTAGCGACACAGAGGTTTCATTAGCAGGGAACAAAATGAATCCCAGGGACAACAAGTAATATGCACACAAATTATTAAAAACAAAAAAACAAAAAACCCTAGCAACCTTCAAACAGGAAAATAATCAAACCCCTGGAAATAATGCAGCTGAAGTATGTACTAATAAGGAAGCAAACTGCCTTCAGGATGATAGTGCAAGGTAGAATTAGCCTTTTGAAACCTTGGGAACCTGGCGGTGCTGTAACCAAAACCAGCAGGGTCACCACACGTGCAACATGTTGTTAATTCTCCAGAGATCTGAGTCCAGCTGAAAAAGCATGCCAAAAGGATAATCACCTTTATTTCTTTATGGGTGTTTGTTTCTTTTTGCTCTGGCAGTTATTACAGCAGGCACATCAGGAAAAAAAAAACAAAACAAACAAACAAAAAAAAATTATATGGAGGTTCTGCATGTCAGATGGTTCATCAGAAGCATGATGCAAGCACCAAGCTGGTAAATGGGAGCAGTGCAGGCCAGGAGAGCATGGCACCAGCACAGTTTGACTCAGACGTAGGTTCTGGAGGCAGAACATCAAGCAATAGTGTTGCTGTGGCTTAGCTGTCTTGCATTTATGAGAGTTCTTAAACTAAACATGCCTATTTCTGCTCTTCCCTTCTTCCCGCATGTTCAAAATGTGGTGTTACCAACTGTAGGACAGGTATAGAGTTCCTCTGCTCTACCATAGGTGGCAGAACTGCACAGCTTGCTCTCTGTGTGTGAGGAAAAAAGTTTATACGAGTGTATGTCTGGAACACACCACCAGGAGCTGACTGGCTTCTGTGCACCAGTTTATTACCGGGGAAAACCCTCATTCTTGCAAGTGGTTCTAGCAGAAAAGCTTCGAATCTCCACTTAGGGTTGAAGGGGGAAAATAAAACAGCCTTTAGCCTCCTTTGAGCGTAAGGGAATGGAGCTTGTTAGAGCAGATAACCAGGATACTTTTATGAAATGGATCAAGCCCCTTCACCTCAGGGGAGGAGGTGTGAGGTGTTGATAAGACTGTACCACACAGAGGATATTTGGTAATTAGCTGTATCTCTAATGTAATCACTCACTAAGAGGTTTAGCTGAGATGTGACTTACCCAGGAGAGGCACTAGAGGAAAGGGGAAGAAAGGACAGGTGAGAAAAGCGTAAGCAGTCTTTGCCCTTCTTTAATGCTATCTATCTGTGGATCTCCAAGAGTCACCCCCTTTTTGACAACAGATGTGTAGTATCTGTGACCTAGGTGGTATCCTCTTTTTGCGTAGGAAGGAATAAGTTATAGAAATGCTGATGTCTAATGGCTGCCTGATGTGTGAAAAACAGATGGGAATAGAACAAGTGCACCCAGAATAAGGACTCCACATAGAGTTTGTGGCACTGAAATACCCGCAAACCTGGAAGATGTGTGAACGAGGCAACTTCTGTTTCTACTTCACAGCAAGTCTTGCCTTGAGAAGATAGTTGTTATGGGTTTACTGGAAATAGCCTTTCAATCCTATTACAAACAATAACATGCTCTTTAGTCTTGCTGCTTAATCTCCTTTTCCCTTTTGCATGTTACCATAAGCAAGTCAAGAAAGACTCACTGGGATAGCTTAGCAATTTCCTGGTTGTCTCCAGATGAACACCTAGTGTGAGATTTAACACTGCCACCTCTCTTTGATATGCCACATGTAATAATAGCCAGTGATAACAACTTGGTGCATTTGACCTCTAAATGTATATACACTCTTTGATCTTTATGAGGAGGACGCTGACACAGCATTTGAAGGAGATACAATTAGGTTCTTCAGATATTTGAAAGTATTCCCCACTTACAGATCTCATCTCATGCCACAAATTCATACAGAGGAAGTATTGTTTTATTTTTCTAACTTTGAAACTGAAACTTGTTCTTCAGCCTAGGGGGAGGCCCTTCATGTTGCAGTCCTGATTCTTAGCTTCCTGTGATCCTCTTTCATCCAACACTCCAGCAGTCTTTATGTGCGCACATCTAGGCTTCTCTGTTTGCACTTGATCCCTGCAGAGGCAGTCGGGGTAGCTGGGTTTTTGCTCTCCCTCTTTATTTTTCTGTAGTCCAGTTCCCTATGGCATCACCTTCCTCTCCAGACAAATAATGCCTTGAGGCTAGCCAACATCACTGTTTTAGCCTCCTTTGCATGGGAAGTTGTCAGGCCTCATCTGACCTGCCTTTCCATCAGGATTATAAAGGTGACGGATAGTCAATTTCAGGGATTCATGATCCATTTTAGCACAGTGCTTCACCTTGCAGCTAAGTAATACGGCTGTGATAAAATCAGCCATAATCACTGCATCTTACTCAGCACTGCCTTGGCTGTAAATATTGCCTTCATATATTAAAAGAAAGAAAAAACTCAAATGGAAGGAGAGGAAAAAAGAGATCTAAGGAGAAAAAGTCTGTTGATCATCACTGACCAGTATGATATTTCCATGTACTGTAGGTGTTCTCAAAGAAAGAAGCAGGGCTTGGAGCTGGTGGCCTCCTTAGAGCTCAAGGGAAACAGTGTAGGGTGCATGTGTGAAGTCCTTTTGGTGAAAATATAAATACATATAAATCTTTACATATATGCATAAGTCCTCTGACTCCATGGTTGTTTGTTTGCTGTTGTCCTAGCATGAGTGGGACTTTCTTTGGAGTAACATCTCTACCATTGCTTATTAGCATCATATAACCATTCTGTGCCTCAGGAAGTCAATACTGGATATGAAATCCAAACCCATCCTCTTTTGACCTACATTCCAAATTTCTACCATGCTTTTATTCAGTGATGTGAAGTATGTGACTATAACACTCGTGGCACGTGGTATTTTTCAATCAGATGAGATGAAAGTTTTCTTTCCTCTGACCCTGCTCACCCTGTCCTGATCTTACAATGAAAAGCCATTATAATCAGAACGTACATGATGTATTTCTATGATTGCAACAGACAGTGAGGTTTTTGGTTGAATCTGTTGAGGTTTCCTGCCCTTTGGTTTACTCTGGAATAGGGTCTGGCACTGGGAAAAGCATGAAACAGTGGTGTGAAGGGCTTTGTGCATATCCCTAATGAGAAGCCAACAAGAAGGATTTCATTTGCTGTTCCCAAAGGAAGGTGTGATAGACACTCAGCTGCAGATAAAAAAAAAAAAAGAGTGGCTGAGATACAGTGATGAGTGTAGAGTAGAGGTGGATGAAGCTGTTATGCAGCCATTCTCTGTAAAAATGTGCAACAGTTTCATAGCTGGGTTGAAGTGGTTGCTGTTCTTCATCTCGCTTTTTGCAGTGCCTTCTCCTATCTAATTGCTTTAGTATATACCATGTTCTGCTCTGTGTTTCCTTTCCCGCCCGCTGCCAAGGCCCGGGGATCCGTGATAGGCTTTCTTTTGCTCACTTTGTATCTGGAAATAGAAAATGAGGAGGTGAGAAAAAGGGGCACATTTCCTTGGCTTCAATCTGGAAAGGGGGAAACAGCGCAACGTCACAGGCAAGTAACTGTGAGTTTGCATTATCTGAGGGAGTAACCTGTACACTGGACTCTGGGGCTGCCTTCTGGCTGTCTTCTGGCAGTACGGGTTGCATACTTGTCTTTCTGATTTGCTTTTATTCCTGCATACGTATCTGCCTCTGTTGAACTTCGGTTGAACTGCATTGATCATCAGTGCTCATTCTATCTGCTCTGGAAATTACGAGAGAGAGAGAAGGGAAGGAGAAGTCTAGCTTGAAGTTAGCATCTCTTCAATAAGAATTTAATTTAGATTTTGCACAGTTACACTGTGTTGGTTAAATCACACTATTATGAAGAGAAAAAAAAATTGTTTCTTATTCTGTAACCTCTGGATAAACCCAAACTATCTGTTCAGTAGCTACATTTCCACTCTTTCTTGGTTCTAAGGGCAAAATAAGTGAGTACATCTACTGAAGAGCGAAAAACAAGTTCTCTTGCATGCCTGCATCCACTACGAAGTGTCTGCCTGAACAGCAGGCATAAGACAGATTTCATAGGGTATACCATGCTGTTGGCTGCCTGAATCCCCTGTACTGCTCCTTCCCTTGCGTGTTGTCAGGGGCTTGGCTTCAGCAGCTGGCTGAGGAGTTGTCTTCCCCAGCAAAACCTGTGAATAGCATAAAGTCATCCACACTAACCTTCTACTCCTCTGGAGGAGAGGAGACAGGAGTGGTTGTGGCAGGTCTGCCCCTTGATCCTGGAAATCATGCCTCTTCCTCCCTGTGCTGCTGAGAAATCGGGGGGAAGCTTTGAGCTTTAAAAGTGGAGCAACACATGTTCCCAGTAAGAAAGAACATGTGGAGGGAAGAGAAGCTTCAAGGCATCCTTGCTGTGACAATGGTTGTTTATGCGGGGCTGAACGTTATTTTGGTTAAAACATGAGCACCTTAGTGATATCCTTGGTGCTTCCTGAACAGTTGTGCTCTAAGGACAAAAAGCTTAAAAGAAGCCAACAAAACAGAACAAAACCAACCATCCAGCATGTGAGGAAATTGGTTCTTTAAAGACTAATTATAGGATATAGGTCTTTTTGTCTTGGCTTCCTGGATCTTTTCTTTCTTCTTAATTGCTACATCAATAACCTACAGATATTTTGGAGTTTAGTTTGAGCATCTGAAATGAGTTTTGACAGCCTTAGTCCACTTAGTCCTCATAACCATTTCCACATTTTTCAGAAGACTCTGGCTTCTACTGCCCATTTTAATTGGTGTCAAGGCACAGTGGCTGGGAATTGTATGGGGTGAGACACATTGCTGCTCTGTCCTTACCAGGAACAATTCATAGAATCGTAGGATCATAGAATGACCTGGGTTGGAAGGGACCTCAAGGATCATCAAGCTCTAATCCGCATATCTAATACTAGACCAGGTTTCCCAGGGCCCCATCCAACCTGGCCTTGGATACCTCCAGTGATGAGGTATCTACATCCATCCTCTCTGGGCAGCCTGTTCCAGCACCTCACCACTCTCTCTGTAAAGAACTTCCTCCAAATATCCACCTAAATCTTCACTCCTTCAACATAAAACCATTTCTCTTTGTCCCACCGTTATCTACCATTGTAAAGAGTTGATTCCCCTCCACTTTATAGGCTGGCTCCCTTTAGTTACTGGAAGACTGCAGTAAGGTCACCCTGCAGCCTTCTCTTCACCAGGCTGAACAAGCCCAGCTCCCTCAGCCTGTCTTCATATCTTTATGGCCCTTTCTGGGACCCTCTCCAACAGCTCCCTGTCCTTCTTGTACTGGGATCCCAGACATGGACAAAGTACTTCAGATGGGGCCTCATGAGGGCATAGTAGAGAAGGACAATCACCTCCCTGTCCCTGCTGACCACTCCTCTTCTGATGGAGCCCAGGATACCATTTGCTTTCCAAGCTACAAGAGCACACTGCTGGCTCATGCTAAGGTTGTCATTCATCAGGACCCCCGGGGTCCTTCTCTACAGGGCTGCTCTCAAGGACTGCTTCTTCTAGTCTGTATGGGTGCCTGGGATTCCTCTGGCCCAAGTGCAAGACCCTGCACTCTGCTGTGTTGAACCTCATTACATTCACCCAGGCCCACCTTTCTAGGCTATTGAGGTCCCTCTCAATGGCATCCCTTCCTTCCACCGTGTCAACTGTACCACTCAGCTTGGTGTCATCAGCAAACTTGCTGAGGGTGCACTCAATGGATGGAACAATTCCTTCAGATGAGAAGTGAAGCAGGATTTAGAGGTACCATGTGAGAGCAGTTCTCTACTGTGACTTTCCTCTCTGTGTCTTTAAGGAGGAACTCAGTCCTTCAGGGCAGTCAAGCCAAATTCTGCCAACATTGCAGGATTCCTCACTTCTCAAAATTTAGAAAGCTTTCACAGGTATAAAAGCAAAAATTTCTTTCCTTCCTTTCTTACAGTGTTTCATTTTCTCCAGGAAAATCTAAAAATAAATGAATGGGTAAATTAAATGCATATTTACAGATGCTGCAAGATGAAAATGCTCCAGTCTTTTATTCTGTAACATACTCCAGACACCACTTTGCTTTCCTGCTGTTTAAAATATCCCCTTACCAGTTTACCTGTTTTTCCTATCCATCTCTGGTTGTCTCTTCCCATTTCTAAAAATCTGAAGATTTTTTCCCTAGGGGGAAGTCGAGGAAAGGTGATATGAGGATAGAGAGTGCATGCATACTGAAGCAGCTTTAGGTAGAAACTACTTCCCTGAGTGAAACATTTTCCCTTTCCTGCCTATCTGAAATTGAAATTTCTGGTTCTACTTCAGGAAACACTGGAACTGGTAACAGCACAACATTGCTGTGCTGCCTGGCTGGAATAATGTGCCCAGGACCAGAGAGTGCTGATTCCAGCATAGCTGTGCATCTTCACTGGGACAGTGCCCAGCTTGTAAAGCCAGGTGAACACAGGCAAGGCTCTTACTACCAGAGTAATGGCAGCCCTGGAGGGTTAAAAAGGAACAGCATTCTGGTGGGGGAGAAATTGTTTTTTATTGGGACCAAAGCTGGATGGAAAACTACTCTCCAATATTATCTGAGTATGGCCAATCTTCAGGTAGAACCGAGGCATCACGTTTCTATACTGCAAAAAGCTGCATCTTTGAGGAGATGTTTACAAGGAAGATGAAACAGTGCTAATCTTTTGATTTGTTGGTGAGCTCATGCTCTTAGGAACTGCATTTAGGAGCACCCTGCCCAGACAGCAGATCACTCGGCAAACGAAATGCTTCTGGGCTGTTACCTCAAGTTTTGCCTGAAATGAACTGGCTTGTTGCTGTTCTTTTTGGGTCGATCATGTTGCCAACTGCTTGTGCTAAGATTGCCTTTGTTGCAGTAGGTGCTGTGATCTGATTCATTAAATGTCATCTTTTAAGTCACCTTCTTCCCTTGAAAGAAAGACTTCCTTCCTCTGGGGTGTACACAAAAGAAGCTTGGGTAATACATGTGCCTTATTTAGTTTTTGATGTCTTTTCTTCTCCTTCCCCCTTTCTTTACTCTCCAGATCAAATTCCTTCCAGAAGACTTCTTTCTCCCATCACAGCAATGCTCCTCTCTCTGTTCCTCACCTTTCAGCAGCTGGTCCCAGCAAACGGGGAACAGAACATAGCTGCTTTTAGTTTAGTAATACCATCATCTTTGTCATCCAGAGGTCTTCCACATCAAGTGCACTGCTTGAACAACTGCTGTCTGGACAAAGGAATTGGTGCAGAGTATTAATAAAGAGTATTAATATCGTTCATGATCATTAGCTACAATTCACTGCCGGTTAGTTATGGCCCTAGAAGTAGTTACCCAGTTGCTTTCTCGTCCATATTAAATGGATTATCTCCTCCTGGTAAATTAATGCCAATCCTTTGCAGTGTGTGTGGTGGGTTCTATCAGCAGCTGTGTGAGCCTTCTCAGAATTCTGGATGAACTGATTTTTTCGGTAACACAGTGCTGTGTTATTGATTGCAGTAAGACAAAAACCTGCTATGGTTAATGGGTTATCAGATGTCTGTTATAATAACTTTCAAATGTCTAGAATTTCTCCTTTTCTTAGTAGTCCTGGAGATTTAACTAGTTATAAACAACGTTCCAGTTACTACCTCCTTAAAGAGCATGACTTGTGCAGGTAGTATCATTTCACAGAATCATCAAATAGCTTGGGTTGGAAGGGACATTAAAAAGATCATTGAGTTCCAACCCCCTTGTCATAGGAAGGTTTGCTATCCACCGACTCAGGCTGTGTAAAAAGTTTCCTTCCTATTTATAAGTTCCTCAAGTACTGGAAGGCCACAATGAGGTCTCCCCAGAGCCTTCCCTTCTCCAGGCTGAACAACTCTCCAATTCTCTTATCCTGTCTTCACAGGAGAGGTGCTCCAGCCCTCCGATCATCTTAGTGGCCCTCCTCTGGACCCACTCCAACAGCTCCACATTTTTCTTGTGCTGGGGGCCCCAGACCTGGATGCAGTACTGCAGGTGGGGCCCCATGAGGGCAGAACAGAAGAGGACAATCCTCTCCCTCTCTCTGCTGTCCACCCCTCTTTTGATACAGCCCAAGATTCAGTTGGCCTTCTGGGATGTGAGCATGCTTTGACAGCTTTTTTTTTTGTCTCCCATCGACAAATATCCCCATGTTCTTTTCCACATGACTCCTCTACATCCATTCATCCACATCTGTACTGATAACAGGGGTTACCCCAGCCCAAATGTAAGGCCTTGTTGAGCTTGGCTTTATTGAACTTGGTTCACATGGGTCCACTTATTAAGTTCATCCAGATCAGGTCATCTAGCTCTTCCAAAACAACTGAAGTCTGTTTTCTACTGCAGAAAGTTTTTATGGGTTTTGTGTGCTCTTGTGGCAGCACCAAAGCTGCCACCAACTGCTAGAACATATGCTAATGGTGCTGTGGAGTTCTTTCCTAGGCATCACCTTGAACTGGATGTGCCTTATTCTTTCTTGCTTGTTTCAAGTATGTTGACTTTTTTAACTGTCTAGTTTATTTAACTTCCTGCTGCCTCAACTAGATACTTAAAATACATTGAGATAGTAGAAATCACGGGCATGATGTGGAGCAAGTATTTTCTTTGTCTTCATTTCAGAAAATTGGCATGCCTCTATCCAGTCTTAGAAATTCATGAGTAGTGTTTTGCCAGTAGTCTTATGAAGCTCCCATAACAAGGCTTCTCAGAAGATTTTGTAGCCATTATTTGTTGTTGGGTAAGCATTACAATTACAAAGCTCTGCAAATCACGTGGAAAGGACACACTGCAATTCCAGATGCAGAAGTATACAGCAGAAGCGTGGCTGCTGAAGTCTGAACTATGGAGATCTAAGCTGCAGTCTTTGTTTCCCTGAAGTTATTTAGCCCTCTTCCACCAATTTTCAGTTTTTTCCTCCGCACAAAAATAAAGACAGAGTCGAGGTGGCTTACTTTGCTGAGGGAATGCAATTAATCACCTGAGCAGCAATGGTTCATGCAGTCTAGTGGTTGTATGCCTTAATAGTGACCTAAGGCCAGATGTAGTGGAGGAAGGTAAGCCATAAAATAGGAGCCAAAGGTAAGAATAAAGCTATATCATACAACTTTGTTAGATTTCCTACACTGACTGTGGTTCTGTAAGTAAAAAAATTCTGGGTGAAAAGGTGGCTGTTTTGTGCATGACATTACAGACTCGGAAGGTAGAATTTTCCCCTCAAGTGCTAGAACTGGCACTCCAGTGTTGGTGTCTGGCATGAAATATGACATCTGTTTAGATGGATGTACTTGGGCTTTTCAGCTAGTGTAGAAAGGAAAAATGCAGTGGAAGCTACTGAATTTCTGATGCTTTGTTTATAAAAGTGTTGGTGTGTTGGTGGTCTGAACAGACATGTTGAAAATGTGAGAGACTACTTGTCCCTGTTCTTTCTTAGTGAAGATGATGACCTGATCAGTCGCTGTTCATGCAAGCCACTCAGTTGGAGGATATAGAAGAGATTTTTGAGTTAAGAGAACTTTTTGTTTGTTTCTCTGGAAAAAAATGTTCTGGTGGCTTCCCTTTCATTTCAGTTCGCTGAGGTTTAAAACAAAGTTAGCTCACTATTCTTTGCCAATCCCTTCTCCTCGCTTTTTAAAAGTAGATCCTCCGGTGATATAAGGAGTCATGGAGTTACAGCAATTTAAAGCCATCTGTGGAAATGCCCCTGGGTCTCCTGGGATGCAGTAGTTTTTTGAATTTTCCACTCATCAGAGGATGTCTTGGGTAGAAAGAATATGAATTTCAAATGTTGAATGGAAGCAGGAAAAGAATCCCTTGGGGCTTATTTTACACAGGGAAATGAACTGATAGAACTATAGTGGAATAATTATAATTACACTACTGTGGCATAGCCATAAATGAGATAGAGTAATTGTATCAGAAGCATCTTACTTTTATTCTCAAATACTGTGCTTTCATAGGGAGTTATTCTGCCAGTGCTACAGCAGACGATCATTATTATCATTATTGTTCTTATTTATTAACCAGCATTTAATTTAGCACCTTTTTGCTGCAGTTTTCAAAGTGTTTGAAAATACATCGTTCCTGTTTGAAGTACTACTCTTGTCCTTCGGGCCAGTTTCTACAAAATCTTAGGAAAAATCTTCAGACCTTCTTTATTCATCATAAAAATGAAACAAAAAAAAAAATGAGCAAAACCCCAAGTATTTTTCTTTTGCAGGTCACCTTAAATATACATAGCTAAGAGCCAAAAGAGATGAGTTGTTTTCCCAGCTCTGCTACTGACTCTCTGTACGTGACCTTGGCCAAGTTATTTCACTTCCACAAATGAGAATAATAGCGTTGACCTCGCAGATGTATTATGAGGCTTTATTTCTAAAGCCTGCAAAGCCTTTCGAGGTCTTAAAGTGGAAGGAGATAGCAAAGTTTGAAGTCCAACTATTATTAAACACATTTATCATATGGGTTGGATACAGGCGTTTCAGCAATCTGATCTTGGTCTTCTTCATTTTTATACTTCAAAGCCTAATTAAGATTTAGATTCTGTAAGTTTCAGTGATTGCTTTATTTCCAGTGTATGGTTGATAACTGTGTGTTCTCCTTTACCTTTCCACAGCCCTGTGAAACAAATCTGTGGCCAGTGTCTTATCCATTCAACTTCCCTCATGGCTGTTCACCAAGAGACGAGGCTGATGTAGGGGGGCTGACATGATCAAGCATTGTTAGGTTGCTGATCTCTGCACTTAGGATTTTAATTACTTATCTTTGTGAGACCTCAGTGGCCTAATTGTTGCTGGGGCTCTTGAATCTTCCTGAGAGACTGGGTTGCAATCATGCCTGGGTAATGCTTATGATACCTTATCTTCGCTGCTAAAGGAAATCGTCCCTTTTGTTGTAGTCCCTAAACACCGTGAAATGAGTCCATAATGGCACCTCATTAACACCTGGAGCCATCTCCAGGTTTCCATCTTTAACAGCCTTTGTGGTTGGATACCTTCTCTGTGCCCTCCAAAAAGTAAATTCCATACAGTTTATTTGTTCCTAGCAGGACTGTTTCAAGTCAAGCATATTTTAAGCATAAGGAGATGCTGAAGAAGGGAAGCTGTATCTTTTACTTTAGGGAATGTGTTTTTCACGTCTTCTAAGCAAAGCAGTGTTTTAGTGGATAGTACCTGGTAACCCTGAAGTGCAGACCCTCTGTGTAGACCCACTAATGACATCCTGAGAAGTGAACTCTAGGTGGTCATTTGATTAAAAGCATATTCTCTACACCGGGATCCACAATCCCTCTGTGGAATGTGGAGGGATCTGTTTATGAAAAAAAGGTTGAAAATCAATGCTTTAGGAAGTCCCACTGGTCTGTTTCCACAGCTGTTGGAAGTGGCAGTCTGAAACAAGGGAGATTTGTATGAATGAGTAGCCAAACCAAATTCCTTGAACATTTCTGATTACGTTTCTTGCCAAACAAAGGCGATACGTTAACTGCATTGCCTTGGCCTGGTATTTATAGCAGGCAGTGACGTTGTTTCTCTGTAACGCTTTCTCTCTGTAGTTTCAATTAGGCGTAGATCAGCCAGAAGCGCTTTTGAGAGTCTCCTGTTTCTGTAGCCCCAAAATAAATATTCTTCAGTAGGCATCTCTACTTAAGGGATATCATTCCTCCTCATGAAAAGCTCTTCTCCCTGTGCTCATCAAATTGCATGGAAGACGCAGTTTTCTCCTGTCACACCTCTGTGATAAAAGGTACTCATGGACTGCTTTATCCAGGCTTTCTCAGTGCAGGTCTGTCTTTCAGCCAAGTACAGTGCTGCTTGCACTCTAACAGATAGAAAAGTGATTAACAAAAGTTGAAGGCCTAAAATTTTGGCTGTGCTATTTGCTCTGCTATGTCATAGATGTCACTAACTTTATTTGAGAGATGAGGAAGAAGTGGGGGATGGTTGTTGGCATTATAGCCAAGATTCAACAACCATAGATGGTTGTTGAATAAGGTTTATAATAGCAATAATCCTCCATGAAAACAGTTGTTATCATAGTTAATGCCTGCTTTGTCAGTGTGTTAACCTTCCTTGGCTTTGCCTCGGGCCATTAAATGACCAACCATTCGTTAAACTCCCGGGAGCGACCAATTTCAGAGGGAATATTATGGAGTTCATTTGCGAAGTGAAGCACTTGGAATAGCATGCATGTATCACTTGCTACCACATAAGCGTGCACACCTACACCAGCACTCATGTGCGTGAGCCTGATTGCAGACACAGTGCTGTCATCACATGTGGCCTCATTTGTGTTCTAGTGTGCACTGATCGTGTCCTCCTGTGTTAAGTATGGATCCAGGTAATACAGATGGGCTACAAAAAGGAATAGAGGACTAGAATTGTCATTCAGATGAAACCTAAATGATCTGCATTGTTATTATCACTTTTCCTACTTTGACCTCCTCTCTTCCCCAGAGACTCTCTTTCTGATAGTTCTTCACCGTGAGAGGCTAACTTGTCTTAGTGTCTTTCATGATAACTGAACATAAATTTTAGTCTTCTACTTTTGAGCTTGACATTGCTTTTACAGCCCCTTCTATAGCTTTCCATAGCTGTACCTATAGCTAGCCTTCTATAGCTTTTCTATAGCTGTACCTGTGCACTTCTCAAGCAACTGAAGTTAAGTCGGTTGCTTCCTGAAGTGAATAAATGAGCTGTGTTAGAGACTTGACTGTTTGTTATCTTTTTTTTTTTTCCCTTACTGAAGAATTTATCTGGCCATGTAGCACTGGGAGATGCAGCATCTCCGTGCGATCCTGTACACCAGACACCATCTGGGCTGGTTTTCTCAAGGCCAGGGATTTCACTACGTACCAGAAGAGTTGTTGTTCATACATTATGGTGATTGTGGATCCCGCCACGTGCCCCTTGGCCTCTTTCTTTGTGTCTGTAAAATGTTACATAAAAATATGAAACTTTATACCCAGTATCGCTCACTGAATTTTGAGTATAAATCTGTTTTCTCTCATATCAATTTTAGAGAGATTTACTGTTTTGTCAACAGTAAAAATGGCGTGTGTGCATTCTCCTGCTGATATCCTCCTGTGTTTCAGCCTTTAAAAGTTCCCTCAGGCAGGGATCCTGTCTTTCTGAGTATCTGGAAAGCAGCTAGAACAGCCAGCAGCTAGAACATAGTATTTCTTCATGCAAAGAGGAAAAAAAGAAAGAAAAAGATTCTGCGGTATCAGTAGGATTGCAAAGGTTGCAGTGAAAGCTCCTACTGCTGAATATTGAGATCTATTTGAAAAGACGATGCAAGACAATGCAAGACAGCACACTGTGGCAGGAGCAGCAAGAGGGCACGCCAATGTCCCTGGCACCCCTTTGCTTGAAAGGGAAGCGGTACCTTTTGCTTCAGATATGCAAATGCAGGTGCTCTTTGTACTTCCTCAGCACTTGAGAAATTAAAACGAAAAGAAGGGGTTCTCCTTCAGTGCCAGCCACTCTTAATTGTGCCTCCCTGTCTCAATATGAGTTTCGCTACTTTTTAAGGGCTCCCCTGCTTTCCTCCCTGTCTTTCTGGAATAGTAAAGTGCTCTCACTTGCTGCTTGGACACTCCCAAGTGCTGCTCGCTGCAGGTGTCAGTCTGACAGTTTATGAGAGCACTTCATAATCCCATAAAGAGACAGAGAGGAGAGCACTTCGCAGTGCACAGCCAGAGATGCTGCTTAGCTTCGTTTGCTCTTCACATGCAAATTAGGAAGGCTGCTTTCACTACACAGGCCCTTCAAGGCACACAGAAGTGCAAACATTTTCAGACAGAGTCTGTATCTGGTAAGCAAACATCTTTAACTTTCCACAAGTGCGTCTCCCTTGTCCTCCAATCAAATAAAAAAGAGCGAGGAAGCTAAACATCTAACTAAATAGTTCTTAGGAATAGAAAGACTGTCAAAAGCAAATGAGCTAGATAGCTAAATAACAAGATTTCCTTCTGTCTCGTTCTTTTGTGAGATTCCAGCCGTACCAGCAAGGATCTGGGCAAGAAGCGTGAGCAGTAGTTTAGGCTGCTGGTAAGTTGGGCATCCAGAGAACTCAGATAATGAGCCTTGAGCTTGTGTAGCGTTAAAATACGTTAAGCCTGAGGCTTATCTATTTGATTCCTAAGCCTTTAGGATGAAATTGGTTCACGTTGTTTCGGGTTTTTAAAAATTACAAAGGTTTCTTTAAAAGTCAAAAAATAAAAAATCAACTGCATACAGAAAAGAAAACGACAACAAAAATACCCAACAACCAGGGTGTGGGTCTCAGCTTCAGAGAACAGTGACTTGAAAGAAAAAAAAACATTGCTCATAAGAAGCTGTGTGGAACCTGATGCCATGAACGCCTTTAGGACAGACACTTCATTAAAGCACAAGTAGCAAGGGGATGAAATGTTCAGTTTGTAATTCCTTCTTGCCTCTCTGGTACATTTAATTTACTTTTAATATAATTATTCATTGCTTAGTACAGCCAAACACTATTTACCTAAATATCTGCACTATAAAACGTGCTTATCCATAATGAGGTCATATCCCTCAGTTGTTTCCATCAAATCAAACAGTACTTTGTTTTGCAGAGCGTTTTACCAGCATGCCTTGTGTGACTTCCCCTCTCTGTCAGATAGATAGAGGAAGGTGAGGGTATGTTTTTAAGCACAGTCCTGCCTATCTCTGGATTTATAAAACACTATTGCTAGAATTTTGGGCAATGTAACAAGCTGCTTGCTCACTAGTTATTCACACAGCATTGCATTACCCAAACACGAAGTCTGTTTTCTACAAGCGAAAAGAGACAGCAGTGTGTGCTGGGGAAGGAGTTAGGAATACATAGGATAGGGCTTGCTTTCTCTTCTGACCAATACCAGCGTAGAACATTTCTTTTTGGATTCAGAGAGACAGACCAGTGCCTTAGCAGTAAATCAGATCTGTGATATGTTTAGGTTTTATAATGCCGGTGAGCATTAACTTATGCTACTACTTGGGCTTCTGTGGGTGATGGGACTTCCCGCAGTTCTTGTCTCTAGTTAACATCACATGCAAATGAAGCTATTATAATTCATACTTTTAAGGCATATGAGTGGCAAATTAGCAACCACTACTTCAGGAAAAGATCGGACAGCCTTCCCACAGCTAGCACTGGGCTGGAAATTAACGATGTACATGTAAAACAGGAGCTGGAAAGCTAAATTCCTTTAAGAATGGATTATATGAGTTCCATGGCTTTTCACTTCTGTATCAGATGTGAATGCTGACTAGGGAATGGACTCTTGTTTTCTGTGTCATGGCGGTAGCTCAGAAGACTGTGTAGGCTTCCCATCAGTTCTTTCTCCTTGGAACAAAGAATGTTCCATGCCAAATGGAAATTCTTCTACTGATTCTGTTGACTCCTGTGAGCTTTGAGCTGTATAATGGTCATCTGCATGAAGTGCATATCCCCAACCTGTGAACTGTCTCTTTAGAAGAGAATCCTGACTGAAGGGCCAAGCCTGAGGCAGTCTCTCTGTATCAGCATTTGGGTATGTCAGTGGAATAGAGTGTGGAAAAACAAGCAGTGTTCCCCGTGCTTTGGATTAATAGTTTCCTGGGACTGGCAACACAATAAATTAAAACAGAAAATGAAAATACCAACAACAACAAAAACACTTCATAATAAATTTCCATGTAAGAAATGCCTATCTGAATTCTGGTTTCGTGCAGTTTGTTGCACTCGTCTGCATGTAGCATCCTTGTGTGTCATTGTCCTTGAAGATGGTTAGCACCTTTTATCCACAGTCCTCAAAGTCACTGCAAAGCAGTAATGAATTAAACTGCACAGTGCCCCTGCTAGTTAGGTAAATGCCATTTCTGTTCCCACAGATGGGGAGAAATGAGGCACAAAGAGGTTAAATGCTTCACCTAAGGACTTGCTCTAATGCATCGTTTTCCTTTTTCTGCATGGTGAGGACTCTGTCCCCCCTGCCAGAAAAAATGCTCAGAACTGTTCTTGGACTCTAAGCAGATCTGATGAATTCCATTCGTACTGACAAAACTTGGGAGCTGGAATTATACTCTTGTCCCTCAGCTATCTAAAGTGAACTTCTGAAACTTGAATTAAAGGACGTCTTTATTAGCTAGCTGTGGTGATAGTAGGTAATAATTGAATAACACCTCTCAGTTGGCCTATCCAACACAGGGCTACACAATCGTAGTGTACAACAAACCATGTAACAGAGCACAGCTTAGTCCTGGTTCTGTGATATGAAAAAGGTCTTACAGTGGCTTGAAGCTTTCTGCTTTCCATTTTGGGATGTTTTAGGGAGATAGCAGCACTGCTGAACACAGTGACGCTTGTTTCCGTATAGATTAAACTTTTACATACACTTCTATCTTCACCAATTTGTCATTCCCCTCCTTTCTCTTACCCCCATAGTTTTGGGAAACAGCTGTCATCACTATCTTGCTGATGAGGACAAATGGTGGAAATGACAGCAATGTCATTGTGTTTGCAAACAAGATAAAAGCAAACCTGAAACTCAAATGCACTTTCAACTATCAAGTGGAGAAAACTGTCATCAGATCAAGACTTGATGGTAAAAGAATCCTCCCGCTCTTATTTTATATTCAGGCAAAAAAACAAAATGATGAGAACTAGAAAAAGCAAGTTCCAGGATCCAACACCCATAATCCCTAAGAGGTTGATAGACTTTTTAATATATTTTTCTTTCTTTATCACAAGACCATCCGGGACATGTGAATGATCATACTCTCTTCCACTCCCAAGTGGCTTCAAATCTGTTGTTCACTCATGATCACAGGCTCCATATGAAAACACAGTGCCTCTAAATGTGTCAGCTGCAGGGGACAAGCCTGAGCTTATGAGACAAAGTTTTGTCGGCTAGCTGTCTTGTAAAAACTTTGTTTTTAATTTAAATATGATTTTCTTCAAAAATACTTGCAGGGAGCTGTGTTTTTCCCGTGTTGTTTCCACCTTATTACCTCTCTGACCAGTCAGCAGTGGACAGCTGCCAAATCGCCTTCTCACATCTCTGTGGACTGTGTACCATTGCTTCTACCATCTCTGCTCAGGAGCTTTTGCACATAAAGGTGACAGTGCCAGCCCCATCTTAGTGAACGAAAGCTTCACTGAAGCTGGATGTTACCAATTGGAAGGAGATAACTCGTTCCACATGTAAGCAGAATGAAGGGAAAGAGAGTGCTCTGCCTGTCTGTCTTACACTTCATACACCTATGCTGGTGCGTATGTGAGCATTCATCATTATCTGCTCCTGAAATTGCTGCTTCTGAAATTCAACAGGTTTTTATTAGCTCTTTTTTTAATTATTATTTTTATTTTTAATTTGGATACCTGTTTGGCTAAAACTCTGTTCTTCCAACTTTGTCTGAAAAACCTGAGGTGTTTCTCTAATAGATTCTTTTCTCTCAATTTTTTGCAGTTAGGAGGGTAAGCTGCGTGCTGTTCTTGCACTGGTGTTCTTACTCTTTTGTATGTATCTTCTTCTGTCAAGGTCAGCTGGGGAGGTGGGGACAGAAGATGTCCTACAGCCTTTTTGAATCTGCATGTCACATATCATCAATTACTTTTTGACAAGTTCAAGCAGTCAAACTCCATAATGAAATGCCATCCCCCAGGTAGCTGAGATGTACTGAAGGGTTCTAAAATAACTGTAATAAGCAGAGATTCTCTTGTTTGGTCCTCCAAGCAAGTTTTATGGTGCTGATGAAGTAGTTTCATCAAGAATTCCTTTGACCTCTCAAAAGAGAAGAGAAGTTCAAGCATGTAAATTACGTTTGATGGTATATGAATAGACCTTTATGCTTTACATACCGTGTTTGTCCAGTGAGAAGGTCTTTATCCTAGAAGCTCAGCACTGACATTGGTTCTCTGTTATTCAAGTTAATTACATGCTTTGGGGATACTGAATGAAGCTGCTTCCCCTGTAAGACCAGCCTTATAAAACTGTGATTTTGTTTTAGATTCCTTAAGTCCCACTTCGTTAGAAGCAGAGAAATGAAGGAAATTTCTGCAAATTCACAGGCATTCTGTTAAAGAAATGTTCTGAATCAAAATAAAAGGAGGAAAATGTCCTTCGTAAGTGCATTGGATGTACAGTGCACATACATTCCATGACCTGAACTAGGTGAAACAGCCTTTTAAGTAATAGCCATACTATTCCTTGCTGAAGTTGGTGGGACTTAGATAGCCGGGTTCCTTTGAGTGCTTACACCTTAAGGGGTTGCAGGAAGGTGAAGTCCTGGAGTGGGGAAGAATAGAGTGCACTCAGAGGTTTTGTTGCAGGGACAAGTATGGGAGGAATAGGGAATGCATTTCTTTTATGCTGGTGTTTTAGGTGCTGCTGACAACCTTCTTAAATATTTTAAAGTTTTTCTTCTTAGGGCTTCAGAAGTTCATGTGCTTAGGTAAATCTCTTGGGCTGGGAACCCAAATTAACAACTATGTTGGTTCCTGGTGGAGGGAGATAAACAGTGCTGATTAATCAAACTCAAGGAAATGCTAATCATGTTGTTTTGTGAATCTCAGAGAAGTTACAGAGTTTGTTTATAAGTAAGTGGTTCTAGCCCTTTCTCCTTCTGCACTTAAAGTCTTATTAACCAGAATTTTTCCTTTCTGGTTTTCATTCTTAAATTGATAGACAAACCAGAGAGGGAGAGGACACAGATGAGGATAGAAAAAGATGAATGGTGAGGAGCCTCTCTCCTCTGTTATAGATTCCATTCAACATCAGCACACCGAGTGTAGGAAATATACCCTGAAAAAGTACCAGCATTGGTGGGACTATTGCCTTCTACATTGCTTCATAGAACAGGTGAAGAGTAATAATAATATATAAAAAAAATTAATTACTGGCTTTTTTGCTGGTGGGAGCAGCAGGGTTTTGGATGGAACTGTAAGTTTGTGTTTAAGAAGACACTGACAAGTCCAAAACCAGACTTACTGATACTTGAATCTTGTTGGGAAGCCTAGACATGTGTTTCTGGTAGCATGAAGGATTTTACTGCATTCAGGGAGAAATTCCGAAAGCAGAAATATCACCCCAGTGGTATATCTTTTGGGTAGTACATCCAGAGACTACATGTTCATCCTTGATTACCCTTTCTTGGCATATCACTTGTTCCTAGCAGGGAGGAACTCCTCCTTGGCATATCACTGGGCCATATACTATATAAGTGAAATGGCCTCAGCTTGACTTCAGATGTGGGTGTTTCAGTCTTTTGGTATTTTTTTCCTTCTTTTTTTCTTTTTCTTTTTTTTTCCAGGTACACAGCACCAATTAAAATCTTTCCTTTCTTAGTGTTGCTACCGGGAGGACCTTGAAAAGGATTTTCATTTCTTTCTTTCCTACTTCTGTAGAAATTTTGGAGAACAGTTACAAAACTGTAGTTGTTTTTTGAATGTGTGACCAAGTGCCATGGTGTGTGTAGGGGGATCTGTAGATATTGTAAAAGCAGCTCAAATTTTACCAGCAGAAAAGAAATAATTTCTTCAGAGCAATATTCAGAGTGGGGAAAAAACAAAAAAAACCAACACAAAATCTTCATTTAAAACTCCTTCCATTGGAAAGTGATTTTTTTTTTTTCTTTAAAATTCATTTTGAAGGATAAGTGCAAATTCCCCTTTAGATGTTCTAGAGTGCAGCTTTGATTGTTCTTGTACAGAGCAACTTACTGTCGTAAAAACTTCCTTGAGTGATTTAAATTTTGAGGCAAAAGGAAGACTGACCTAGAGTAGAGTTTTAGAACACTTGCTTTGGAAGAAGTTTCGCAATCTCAATTTTCTGTTTTCAGTGATTGTCTCACACTGCTGCCTGAAGGTCTAGAAAAAGTCTTTAAAGTAAGAGGTTTCTTTTTGCAGTTCTACTGATTCTATTCACTTTCCTGTCCTACAAAAGGCCTTGTTACAAGCTCATGACATTCAAGGTTTGCTTGTAAGTGATTTTCAGAGCAACACTTTTCTACTAGTGAACCATGACAATGACAGTATACAATGGCATTCTGGATGTATGTTCTCCATCCAATGTTATTAACCCTGTAGCAGATGGTCTGCATCTTGAATAAGCACTGTAACCCAAACCAGGTTATTTGTGTTCCTGCCTTTTGCCTTTGGGCTTGAGTAGGAGCTTTGAACATCCTCTCCATAAATATCTCTTGTAAAGTGGGTCATTAATTCTTTAAAATGTTTCACTGTCAAAATAGCAGTGTTAAGGGGTGTTTGTTTTGTTTTCACATTTTCTAGTAGTTTACAGAAAAGATCTTTTCTTTCTCTGGCTTTCAGCTTCAAAAGCTTCCTGATAAATTCACTTGCCCACCTTGGGCAATGGCAAAAAGTTGGAAAGACAAATCCTGCCCTCACCCATGTAACATCACTGCTGTAAATCCCTTCTACCCTGGCATAAGAGCAGCCTGTATTTTCAGGCTGAGTGCCTCTGTACAGGAGGAGGAGGTGTGGGCCTTACATCTGATTACAGGCAGAGCTTTTCAGAGGCACAAATGGAAAGGAAGACATCAGTTACTGCTGTATGGCCATGCCTGGGTTTGCTACTTCAGTTTTATTATTCTTTTTTAAACAGCTCTGATGATGATGAACAAATAATGATAGCTGTGGCTCATTCAATCTACCTCTTCTGACACTCCAGGGCTGATTGGAAGAAGGAGCAGGAACAACTTTGGTCAGCAGAAACAACAAATTTTATTAAATCTTCTTGAAGGACAGGTCCATGATAGAAAAAGAAGCACATTTTGCAGGGCTGTTCTTTTTTTTCTCTTCAGAATCTTTAACACGCTTTACAAGATTAATTCCCAGCTAGCTCTAATTGGGAGATCTGCCATTGCCGGCAAGATTATTTGGGGGATATTAATCATTTCCTCAGCGGTCAGTAGGAGGAGGTGCAGAGTTGACATCTCTGCTGCTTACCTATGATTTGAGATAACCTATCAACTCTTCAGTCATGATGTGCAGAAGCATTTTTAATGCTCTTAATGCACTATTTTTTTCACTCATTTGTGCTGATCCATATGCAGCTCTTTCTCATTTGTTTGTATACCCATTTTTCTGTGTCTCTCTCTCTCTTGGTCTTTATCTCATTCTCCCATACATCCTTGTCATTTTTTCATCATCCTTCTGCTTCATCTTTGTATTTACTCAGTCTCTATTCTCTCTTTCTCTCTTGTTTTTCCCCTTTGTCAACTTGTTTTTCTTTAGTCTTTTTTTTGTGCATGTCTCACTTCCTCTCTACTCTCCCTCCTCTACTCATCCTTTATCTCTTTCCCACTCTTTCTCTTTTTTCCAATTCCATTAGTGAAAGTAGATAATAACTTGTGAATTCAAGTGGAACTTCATTTCTGAAACCGTACACTCATGCTGGAACCCATTAAGCTCGATAGCGAGAAATGAGAGAAATCATAATTATCAGGCCAGTAAAATACATGAAACATAAAATTTGTCAGGGAAAGTAATTGAAATTATTGGAGCAGTTGGGTCCTGGTGCTGTGCAGACCCTCAATGATAATGGAAAGGTTACGGGCAATGTTTAGCAATGCTGATGAGGCCCAAGGTGACTCAACGCCACCACAGTCAGCAACTTTATGCTCTGCTTACATTAATTTGCTAATCCATCTTTGGAAATGGCCAGGCTGAGCAGTGCATTGGGGTTCGTAGAACCCTTGCCAAAGAGCCAGTATAGGCAATGTTGCAAAACTTTTGCTTTCGTTTTCCTATTACTTTACCTCCCTCTCTTCTGTTCCTTCCGCTTCTTTCCTCCTATCTGGGCTTTCCATCCATTTCCCTCCACAGCCGTTGCAGGGTCTGTCTGTACAGTCACAATATGTTGATTATTTCAAGCTCATACTGTAGCAGTCCCGTCCATTCCTCTGGTATCCCCCTCAGAGGAGCTGTGTTTAATTGCAAACTACCAGGGAAGTTTAGGAGCTGTTGCTGATGTTGCCATTCTCTCTTTTCGGGTGGGGAGGCTAAATCAAAGAAAACTGAAGCTGTCAGCATCCAAGCTGGACATAATACATTTATCTTTGGCCGTGCTCTCCCTTACCACTAGATGAGCCTTCGTCCACTTCTTAAGATATTGCTGGCACTGTTGGAGAGCAGCGCAGCCTTCAGTGCAGCTAGCTGATGCCGGTTCAGTGCATACTAAGTATCCTTTTGGGTTTGGGGTTGTATAATGAAATGTTATTGCATTTGCTCCAGCAAGGCAGCCCTGAAAAATTGGCACAACTGTTGATCAGACAAGGTACAAAATCTACTCTCCCACTCTCATAAAGGCAAATGCTAATGAACTATTTGTTCTGCGCAGAGAGAATGATTTTGCAGGGCTCTTTGTATTTAGAAGAGGAAGAGAGAGAGAGGAAACAGCATCTGCTACTCTTTAGAGCCTGAAACAGCTTGTGAGAGTTACTGAATCATCCAGCCCTGTCTTTATTTCTGAAGGGTTGATGTGATCTGGAGGCAGTGGCACAGGAGCCTGCGCTTTCTCCTTAGGATTGCTGTGATCGTGCAAGCCCTGATCTGAGTAGCCTATTACTATCTTTCTGTACCTGTCCTAACTGTGCTGACCCATCCTCTGCGTGTTGCGTCCAGAGGGGAGGACTTTCTCACTCCCCTTGTGCTCGGTCCCAGTCACATGCAGTGCTCAGAATGCCCAGGGGCTTTGTTCAAGGGGGTTGAGGTGCTCTCTGCTGGGCACCTGCTTTAGTCCCATCTGGCAGAGGTGGCATCAACCCATTCTTCTGAAAGGACCCCAAAGCCTGATGCGGCTCATCCACACAACTTGGGCACAAAAGTAATTGTTGCATCTTACAGGCCTTTTCCAACCGTAATAATTCTATGACTCTGTGAATCCACATGAAAAGAGTGGTAGGGTCTGTTACAGTGCCCCTACTAACCTTTTTCTCTCTTTAGCCCAAACTGTTGTGTGCTTCCCTTGCTGAGGGACTGATGCTTTCTAGTAGCACTCCAATGTAAGCAGTTCTGTGGGCTGCATTGGCAGGAGGACTGTGTTCTCCAGCTAGGTGCACAGCTAAAAAAAAATAATAGGAAACCTGATAAAACCAACAATACAAATTTTAATGAAGTGAAATCCTCTCTCCAGCAATTACTCCTAAGCTGTGGTGGCGTGCCTGTCATTTTCACAGCAGAATGCAGTTAGCTCTACTAGATTTCAGACCCCAGAAAAAAGGGTATTTAAAGAGGCGTCCAAGCAGCCTCTTAGCAGCAACGGCGGGAGTAGCACAGCTTATTAAGGCTGATGCCTTGGTTCAAAGCAGAGCTCCTTATTATGGGGAATATGTTACACGTAGCTTGTCTGAGGGGGCCAATTGTAGATATATCTTCTGTTAATATTCCTGATAGTGATTATGAAACCTCACTGCTGCAATTCAGGAATAATCCGTGGTTGTTTTTCTTGCACCCCCTCTCCCTCCCAAAAAAAACTCTTGTGTGGATGCACTGGGTTTAAGAAGTCTCCGCACAGTTCTGTCAGAGGAAAAAAAGAAATCAACGGCTGCGGTGCCACTAGATAATAGAGAAGTTATAAGGCACCAGAAGAAAATGAGACATCATTACAAATGGCCTGGGAGCAAGAATTATCGCCAGCTCTCACAATGGCTGGAATGCTCTTTCCCCCTGACACTTGGGAAGATAGCCTTCACGTTTCAGGGACTGGAGATTATATTGGTATTTCTGTCCCTGGGAGCCTGGCTTCTCTAAGTGGTTGAGAGAAGTTGTAAGCAAGCCCAGGGGAAGATGAAAGAGGGGATCGTTTTCTTCCTTGCTGAATTGTTTTTTTTGCTTCTGGCAAAATCTGAGCCTGCTGTTCCCTGGCAGCGTGAGCACTGCTCCTTCTGTGTTGGCTCAGCCCTGGAGGGTGAGCAGTGGCTCACCAAGGCAGAAGGATGTAGCATCCACATTCATATATTTGAACCCCCCATGAGGCAGTGCTCTGCCCTGAGGTGGGCTGGGAAGCATCTCCAGTGGTGCCAGATACCCTGCTCCATTCTCCAGCCAAGCAGTGTCTATCAAGCAGCAGCTTTCTCTTGGCATTGTGTTGCTAAACCCTGAATTTATGATGAGCCTTGTGAGCATCTTTCTTCCCTGAACAACTGCAGCAGCTGACAAGATTTTGTGAGAACTTAAACCCTCTTTATTTCTTGAAATTCGCAAAATAAAAAATGGTTTCCTGCTGGTTGCAGAAAAATATCTGGAAATACATGGAATGCAATTATAATCTCAATCCTGACGTCACATTACAGAGGGGAAATTAGAAAGAAGTTGATTTTATTAAGTCGTGTTATGATTTTAAGGGCATGGTTAATACTTTTTTTACTTGACAACAATTTGCTGCCTGAATGGAGCTTCAGAATGGTTGCTTCAAAATATAAGTCTCAGATGATTCCAATATTTAAAAGAAGCCTATAAACAGGAGGGGGGAGTAGCTCTTTATGAGGGTGGATGATGATAGGACAAGGGGGAATGGTTTTAAACTGATACGGGGAGGTTTAGGTTAGATATTAGGAGGAAGTTTTTCACACAGAGGTGGTGACACACTGGAACAGGTTGCCCAAGGAGGCTGTGGATGCCCCATCCCTGGAGGCATTCAAGGCCAGGCTGGATGTGGCTCTGGGCAGCCTGGTCTGGTGGTTGGCGACCCTGCACACAGCAGGGGGTTCAAACCAGATGGTCATTGTGGTCCTTTTCAACCCAGGCCATTCTGTGATTCTATGATGGTATTCATTCCTCTAAGATCGTTGTGGGAACTGAAGTTCGACATTCTCTAAACTTATGCTGTTGCTGTAGTTTTTGTTTAGGTTCTTAACTGGGGTAGTAGAGGTAGATGAGTTTGTTTCCCTTTTCTTTCTTGTTCTGAGACCTTGTGCGTGGTAGCAGAATCGAGAGCAGTGTAGGTTGAAAACGCTACCAAATAGCTTTTATGTTCAAGAAAAGATAATTATTCTTGTGATGAAAAGATGAGGGGATGAGTAGTTCTGAAACTGCTTTTCTTCCAGTCAAAGTCCAAATAAGTTTTGGTGGCAGCAATGAAGTTTCTTTGCTTCAAAACTTTTTTTTTTTCAGTTTTTCACTTTCAAAATTAATATCAAAGCTGCAGAGAAAGAAGACTCTCGAGTGGCTCAATCTGCATATTTTCTCATTAAAAAAAGAAAAACATATAGTAGATTTCCATGTGATGATATGAATAGTCCAGATTTTTTTTTTTTTAATGGACTTTAATTTTTAATGAGACTGATCCTTCAGCTCAGTTATTTATAACTCCCAGCACTTAATTAAGTCCAGCGAGAAGGACTGACTAAGTGGGAGCATCTCGACCTGAGCTAGCAAATGGCAAACAGAAAATGTTAAGTGATGAGATGGGCTTTCAGCATTTTGCTGTCCCTTTAAATCTCTCACTACGCAAGCATGGCAATACGGCACAACAAGCAGGGCTTCTACTTCTGGTGCTCTGTTAAAATGTCAATTTTAAGAAAAAAAAGTGTCTCTAGGTCAGCCTTTTGAGGTCTGGGAATGTGTCTGCTTGTGTGGGTGCTGCTGGCAAGCAGTTCGTAGACACCAGTGCATCAAAGTGTCTAAACAACAGGGCATAGCTGGGAGCAAGCCGGAAAATGAACTGCAAAGAGAGGGACTGCCTAGTGCATATTAAACCAACTCACAGGCAGAAGTGATCAGAGAGAAAAGGAGCTGGTTGTGATCCACTTCAGCCTTCTGTAGTATGTGTGGGGTGAAGGAGTGAGTGTTAGAGGTGTCGTAGCTGTCTGAAGGAAAGTGACCTATGCCAAGGGAACATCCGTGCTCCATATACACAAGGCAGGGCTCAGGGGCAGGTGGTTTTGGAGCTGCTGCCATTGTATGCTTTCTTTTTAGCAGGTGAGCAATGGATTTGGCTGGCATTTTTTTCAAATTTCAGCATGATGTTGTAATTAAAGCACCAAAGAGCTGTGGCACTGGGAGACGTGGATTGTGCCCCGACTCCTCCATGCATCCTCTGTGCAGTTGTCAAACCGTTTAGCTCTGTGCATGGGCAGGTAGTTGAGAATACTGTTGTAGCTGAAGTGCTTTGGGACTCTCATTTTCAGGTTGCTATAAATTCCTATTAGAACAATATGGTGATTGCTTGTGCAGGCACATATTACAATATTTCCGCTGTTTCCACAGAAAATGAGTATTTTACCCTAAGGTAAAAGAAAGAAGCAATAATGTTTTGGTGTTTGTAGTGAGCCCAGTTGTTTTTATGTGGCAGCAGTAGGCCCAGTCAGCTAGAACCGTAGAAACACGGAATATCCTGACTTAGAAGGAGCCCCAAAAGGTCATTGAGTACAATTCCTGGCTCCACGCAGGACCACCCAAAAATCATACCAGATGTCTGAATCAAACTCTGTGTAAGCACAAGGCAAACCAAGTCATGTGGTTAGTGATTGCTGAAGTACCTGGGTCCCCCCACCACAATCCTTTCCATCCTTCTGGTGTTGCTGGATAGGTAACTGGAAAAGAAGTTCCAGAGCGGGGAGGTCATGGATGCTTCTAACTTGGAAATCTGGACAGAAGGGATTTGCTCAGACCTTGCTGTCAGAACCACTTTGGAAAAGGTTCTCTGTCACTCAGCTGTGGGCTTTAGCACAGCTGACACCTCAGAGTTCACAGAATGGGATCCTGCCAATGGCATGAAAGCTTTAGTATTTGTCCAGTTTTCTGCAGGCTGGTAAGATTTTATCTTGAGCAACATGGAGTTTGGTCTTTCTACATGAAGGTACAATATATATGCATTCTTGTTGCAACTTCTTGGGGTCTGGCTCAGCTCTGTTTGTCTTACTGGCACCACCAGAAGGTGGATGAGCTGTCCTATAAAGTTGTCAGCAGCAAATGGCTTGCAAGATTGGGATGAAATTGTCTTTTCCTTGTTTTCCTCATTCCTTTTAGAGAATGAGTCAGTATGTGGTAGAACAAAGTCTCTGCCACACTAGGATTATTCTGCTTCTCTCTCTTATTGCTATACAATGCAATCGTGTCTAAATCGGTTAAAGCAGCATTATGGCAAAAGTGGTTCCCATACTGATGGACCGGACATGTGGCCAGAGAAAATACTTGTCTGTTGCAGAGCACTGCTGGCTTGGAAGTTAGTCTGTAGCCAAGCATTGAGCCTATTCAAGCAGAGACAAATCTTCATAGATTTCAGCGGTCCTTCAGTATGCTACTGAATGTAGTTTTCTAGTTACTACTTCATTTCAGAAGGCTGGGAAGGCTTGTGGGGATCTGCCTTTTAGAGAGACATCATGGTGTATGATGACCTCTCCCAGCCTGTCACTGTTGCCTGTTGTAGTTTGGATTTGTGAGAACCAGTGAATGAGGAGAATCAATTTGACAAGTCTAAGATTTTCTCATAGTTGTTATTCAGAGCTACTTGCTAGCTAACATCCATAAACACATTACTGGCTTTGCAATAATCCTTAACTAATCATGTGTTTTCCATCGGTTCACTGAGTCATATTATACCTGCTGGTCACTGTAGTCCTAGATCACACAGTGATCTTGTTCTTGCAGTGAATATTGCATTTCTCTCATATAGTTTTTAATGAATTCAGAAATTTCCTGTCTTCTCATGAAGTCACTTATCATGAAGACTCCTATCAGAGAATTCACTAGCTGGTGTTCTTGCTCAGAGTGAGCCGACGACTGAAGTTACTTTGTGTCACATGCACACACTTGTGGAACACTGCTTTTGTACTAATCACTTAGATGTGTTGGTTTCCCTGCATGGTTATGCCACTTGTACAGTTCTGAAGCACCTACCTAATAGATTGTAATTGCCTGTGCGTGTACAGAAGCTGTATTGCTGTGTAATGTTAAGAGCTATTGTTCAGAAGTGCAGAAGAATATGTTTAAAAAAAACAAAACAAAAAAAAATTGAGTTCCATCCTTGCAGATATGTCAGACTATTGGGAGGCAAAAATAATCATCAGTAAATTAGCAATGGTGCTGCATGGCAATGAAATCAAAATGAAGGGCATGCTGAAAACAATAAATACCTCATTCTTTTGGAAGCACTAAAACACACACAAAAAAAGAGATCTCTGACAGGTAGTCTGTACTCCACCAAAGGTCTGCTCTCACCTTCAGAGGACTTTGTGCCTTCAGGTTATACATGTCAATGCAGGACAGGTCAGTACCCACGGCACTTACTGTTGTGTTGTTCTATACATGCTGCTACCTATTCTCATCCTGTACTGTAACACTTGTGGTTGTGATGTGTGTTAAGTTGCTTGTGTTGTATTTTCTGTAGCTCTATTTCAGCTTACTAGTATTTGTTCCCTGCCCTGACCTTAAATTAACTGGAAAGTTCATGTTCTAAGTGCTGTTCAGTTATCACAACTACTAAATAGGGAACCTCCCCCCCCAGAGAAACAAAACAAACCAAAACAAAAATGCCAACAATACACAGAGGAAATGGAAGATATGCGTGCTCAGGGAGATCTGTGAATCATGGTGAGAATGAACCAGATGGGTTCCCAAAGTCTCAGTCACCTGGAAACTCAGATGGAAGCATTGATACTCAAAGCTCAGAGAAAGTGAGGAACCTTTGCTATAGTAAGAATTCACAACATATCTTTATACATGCAAAGCCAGGGACGAGACAAAGCCTATTTATGGAAGAATGATATTCTGGTAGGAAATTTCATTTTGTTTCTGTTGAGTTGAATTGTTAAATGTAGAGGTCTGCACTGCTGTAGCTACACTTTTCTTGCTAACACACTAGTTTTGCTGGACTCTGAAGGACATGCACCTGTAGTGTGGCAGCATATGTTACTTCCATTTATTTAGGTACTGTGTGTTGAACTATGTGTTAGCGATAACTACCTTACATAAGGATGCTAATTATGTAATTAAGGCAACAGGAGACAGGTCTTATGGGTTCGTTTTCAGCTGCAGGCATGTACTTTATGTGAGACCTTGGGAAAACGTCGAGGTGCCTCTTGGATAAAGAAGGTACAAGCTTACAAAGTAAAAAATAATTACTCTTTATCTTTTCCATGTGTTGCAATTTTAGATATATATATATATAATTTTTTTTTCAGGAGGGCTTTAGTTTCTTAATGTAGGCACAAATGATATCTAGTGCAATGCAGCTTAGCTTCTTCTCGAAACAGGAGTGCCACAGCAGTGTCCTTATCTGCAGAAATACACAGCTCCTGTTGTCAATAATGAAGGTCATCTCTTTGCATATTGAAAATTTCCATGGATTCCAATGAGGAAGAAATGGGAAATTCCTACAGTTAGATGGGAGAACGTGAGGAAATGTATGGAGCATCAGGGTACAAAAACTAGACAAGCCATTGTGCCTTTCCAGTGAAAGGAAACTTTATTTTTTACTTAATTGTTTTCCAATGAAATAACATGACAGTGCTGCCTGCCCCCACATGAGCTGTCTTAGTGACATGTGGGTTGTGAACACCTGCTCACACCTTATGCTGCACCATATCAAGAATGTGAAATTCCACAGAAAGAGCTCAAACACAGGGAAAGCATTGCTGCTCTGCTGCCCCCTCTTCTCCCTAGATTGGGGCCGTCCTGTGTACCAAAATTATCCTGTACATCTTTCAGCTGGTATGAGATTTTGAGAGTGCTTGTGAAAGCCCTTTTTTGAATGCAACAATTGTTCTTTATGCAATTGCTCTGAGCTGTTGCTATACATCTGTTTAACATTCCTGACTTGTTTCAGATCTAAAGTTTTAGATATTTAATGCAAAACAATAAGGGGGAAAAAATACCCTCTCACCAGTCATTTGTCTTCATCACAAGAGGTGCTCATCCCTGGTTTCCATGGAGATCGTGCAACTCGGTGATTTGTTGAAGTTCACACCTCCCTCTCAGCTAGGAGAGAGGAGATGCTAAAGGAGAGGCCAATGTAATTACTAACCTTACAGCTCTCCAGCAGCCCTGGGGCTTATCTGCTTCCATCAAGAGAGGGCTGTGCCTGAAGTATGGGAACCTGACAGTAAGAGGAGTTATGCTTCATGGAAAGCTGAGGAGGGGACAGAGGAAGCCAAAGGTGAAAGGTTTGCTTACCTCTAGAAGATGCATGAGGTACATGTGGGACATTTTCTACCACATTAAGTGTTGCAGTTAGGAAGGTCCAAAAGATGATCCCACATATATTTTGTCACACTACACTCACAAGTACTCATATATAAGAGAGAATCTGGAATAGCTCCACCTGAAATAAGTGCTATTATACTTCTATAAAGCAAGGTGAGGTGGGAGGAAAATTGGTCCTTTCTGATCGTGGTTTGCAGCAGTACTGCACTGTCAATACCTTTCCTATGAGGGTGTTTCTAGAGCAAGCAAATTAGAAGTTAAAGAAGAACTAAGAAAGCATTTTATCCCTGTGAGCACTGTCATAGCACTATCATAGCTCCAAGTGGAAAAGTAGTGGGGTCGCTTCACCTCTCAGCAAACAAGGTCTAGGTCCAGAAATCACCATGAACCTCAAGTGCTTGTTTAACATTCAGGAGCTGAGACATTTTCAGTGGCTGTATTGTGGAAAAGAAAAAGAAAAATTAGGACAAAAATCCAATGAATTCTCTGTGGGCAAAAAAAACAGGAGCAGGAGGAGGGGTCTCAAGCTGTTTTCCCCTTCAGCTCTCTAGGAGCTACTCTGCACTGTAAATCCTCCTGAATGCTAAAGCTCTGCCTAGAGTTATTTCTGGACCTTCTTCCCATGACGGAGGGGAATGCTGAATGACTCTGAGCTCTCAGCTTCTGAGTAAAATTTACTATCACTTTTTGTCCTTGCTGTCTTTCCAAAGTGGTCATTTGGCTACAGCAACTATCTATGTATTTGTATTTGATTTCTGTGGCCCTGAAGATTTTAAGGAGGGAGAGAAGAAATCCGTGTGAATTCATTGGGTGTCAAAGACCTGCTTGTTTGCTTTAGATCTCTTAACAATCCTGCTCCACATCCCACTTTCCTTCTGTATTCTCTATTCAGCTTGAAAAATCTGTTTCAGCCAAAGGGGACTTACATGGTAATAGTTAACTTCAGCAGATAGTCTTGTTGTTGTTCTTTTTCCTTCAAGTTTTTTAAACAAATATATAGAATCAGAAGACTCTGGGGGATGTCATAAGATTCAGAATTGCTTGAAGCATAAGAACAATGGTGTAAAGAAAAAACTGTAAAGGAGGAACCCAAGCACTACTAAAGACTGATAATTCCATGTGAATAGTAATGAGTGTGTCGTAGCCCTTTTTAGACACAAAGAGAAGCCATAGGCTGGGCAAATGGATGAGAGTAGAGGCAATTTCACACACTTCTAAAGAGTTCAAGTGCCTGCAGACTATCGCTTGTATCTAAGATATTTGGAGTGTGCTGTCTTTGAAATGAGAACCGATTTGACCCAAGTCCTTTACTAAAAGCCAAAACCAGAGCCATAATTTTCAGTAGGTTGTATCTTTTAACGCTATAGTGTTTATTTCCTCAGCCTCTCTTATCCTAGCTGATGTCTTTTATTTTAGTTTAGCAAAGTAAACCCAAAGAGTTTTCAGCAGAGGCATAACTGATGTTCCCTGTGCATCACTTGCATGTCCCACATCTCCATTGCCTATGGACTGTCTTTCCTTACCACAACTGTGTTTAAGACTGTTGAAGATTTTGTCATGGTAGGAACGTTTCAGTTAAGTGTAAACTGGCTGTGAAACACTCAAGCCTGGCGGATGTAGTGTAAGAGCAGAAGTACCTTAGTTGTCAAGTATTAATATCACTGAAATTTTACCATCATCTCCTGTATAAATCATTATCTCCTTCCAGCCCTCCCTTCCCCCACACATACAGTTTGTCTGTAGTCTTGGGCAGTTAGACAGCCACAGTGGAGGCCTCCTTCCGTCCTGTAACACAATTAATTAATTCTGAAGATTATTTTAGGAACCTTATTTCCTTCCAGCTTCCTGCAGCCACGCAGCAGTGTACAAGAAGAGTACATGCAAATGTTATCAGTCATTCTGTTACTATTATGGCATTGAACCTTGTCACCCAAAAGTCATTGCACCGCTCATCGTATGATCACAGCATTGAAATGTTTCTGTATTGTCCGCTGCAATTTTTCTCCAAGTACTATAGAGCCTGTAATTACTGCAGGGAGAATAACGTTTTACCCATTAGGCCAGGAAGCACTCAGAAGCATTGTCTAGAGCGTCGTCAACATTTACAGGAAAATTGCTACTAGTTCAATTTAACCTAATATTGAAGCAGGTGGGTGACTGAGCAGACAAGGTTGTGGTGGCCAGACTTGGCATTTATTGCTATTGCATACAGTTTGTGCAGTGTTGGTCTCAACAGATGTAAATAAAAGGGTGGAATCCTTAGCTTAGTTTTCAGAGCACATTCCACTGTTGTATCAGACTGGACTGGGTTGGAGTTAATTAAATTTGCTTCTTGCTTGTATGATAAATAAAAAAAAAGGTGAATTAAACTAGATCTGAGAATTAAGGACCACAGCATCTTACCTCACAACTAGGCAGAGGTTTTGGCCTAAGGGTAAAGCAGGAGTAAAACTAAAAATCTGAGAAATAGAGGAATTGTAGAGATAATCTATCTTCTCATCCTTATTTCTTTCTTGTGGGCCTGATTGCTTGATTCACCATCTGGAACTGCTAGTGGGGAGATGGAGGGTGCAAGCAGGGAGGCAAAGAAGAACAGCTTTATAGAAGCATCATCTGACTTGTGCAGAAATGAGGCAGGAATGCTCAGGTCCACGGCAATCCAGCAAGAGCAGCTGTTTCACACAGAGGTAGAGTACCTCTGACCCAAGGCAAAAATGAGTTGATCAGAAGTATATTGCTCATATGAGCCCTCAGAGGCTGTGGGATTCTACTTGTAACACTCTCCAAAACCAGGACTTGTTTTCATGTGAGGCAGAAATTTTCAAAGAGAACATCCTGTGAAAGGGGCTGTGTTGCCACCTGTTTGCTTGCACTTCATCTCTGCTTGTCTTGCCTTGCAGCAAGGTCTAGAGGAGTGTAGGTAGTTACAAAACAGGGCAAAAAAGATGTTTTTCTGCCAAGTTTACAGAATAGTTTGAAGTTCCAGGACAGAAAGTGTTTCCACTTTTGTTCCAGATAAACATATTCCTGTAAGGAGTTCTTGTTAGTTGTGCTTTATTTTAGCTTATCTAGTCTACTGGTCTTAGAGCTAGCCTCCCTGCATCTGTAAACATGTACGTGTTCACAAATAACAAGTAGAGGTTGAGATGTGATCAAAATGAAGAAAGGCTGCAAACCCAATAAATAAATTCCTGTGGTCCATGGGAATGTATAAAACATTTGTGTCTTGAAGGAAGAGAGGAGATTCAGAGGCAGGAGAGGTGGGCACGGTGCTTTTCTTAGAGGGCATGCAAGTGTGTTCGAAAATATCAGAGCCTGAGAGGGGCAAAATGTGGGAGCTTGCAACTCTGTTTGGTCTTCTAGACTGGAGAGCACTGACTTATGCAGAGTCGCATAGGGGAGAAGATCTAAAAGCAGTGTTCTGGTTGTTGGAGAAGCAGAATACAGTGTTACCTTGGCAACCTGAGATGTTCCATGTTCAAAGGGAGATAAGAGTTTTTAAAAGTGTGGAGAAAAGTCTTCACCAGTGTGGATGTGCTGGCAAATGGCTCTTCAGAACAGCAGTCACCTGAGCGCAGCCACGATAAGACTTTGAGCAGTAGTTGCAGTCTATCTGGAGTCTCCTGTGCGTGAGTGCTTAAATCTGTGGGGGAAAAAAAAAAATTGCAAAGGCATGTGAGTTGTATATGAGTTGTAATCTTTCATTCTCTTCAGTTTAATCTTCTTTTTTCCTAGGTCTAAGGTACCCCTGTTCATTCACTCACTGAGGAAGGAATAGGTGCTTCTATAAAACATCCTTTTATTTCAAATCATGAAAAATTTACATTTAAAGTATCCTGTAGATAAATCTAATTCATTTTCAAATTCTGCTGTAGGCACTTTTTCTTAGGTGGCAAGGTGACCCTTTGCATTGCATTGCATCTGAAAATCCCCTCTGGAGCATTCCCTGTGTTTCGGGGAGGGCACAATTTGGGGCACTTGTGGGTCTCGTGGATGATTGAAACTTTCATGAGAGTAGAGTTTAAATCAGGAGAGCACTGTGCTCTCTGTACGTTTTCTATTCTGTCCTGTACTTCCAGGGTATTACACTACTTGGGCCATTTCTGACAGAAGTTTGTCTAACCTTAAAAAAAAATTTCTTGGCAGAGAGATTGTATAACAGCCCGAGGTAGTGAACTTCTAGTTCTTATTCTTGCAGATAGAAATTTCTTTTGAATATCTTATCTAATTCTGTTCTGTTGCAAATTAAATTAATTACCTCCTGTTCAATCCTCAGCAGACACAGAGAACAATTGATCACCATCGTCTTTGCTATATTTTACATAATGAGAGACTGTTATCATGTCACACCTCAGGTTTTGCTAGACTAAACAAGCAGTTCTTGTTCTTTTTTTCTCCCTGTATTCTTACAACCTGTTTCTTGAACCTTGCGCTTTTCTCAGTGCTATGCTTGTGACACTTGTTTACCCAAATCTTCAGGTGCAGAGGCAGGTTCTGGGTGGGTGATGCTCAAAGATGATGGTACAGTCATGATGAGATGATAAGCGTGATGATACCTTTTAGAAATAACATGACAATAAGCATAAAATGGCAGTGATCATCACAAGCAACTCATTTGATATAGGATTCTTGACAGCCAGCAGGGGTGGAGGCAGACTCCACTCCTTATATGGAGTCTGCTTCCATGAGTGCTCCATTGTATTAGCAGGGCAGGTTATCTTTCTTTTTCTCTTTTTTTTCTTTTCTTTTTTTTTTTTTTTTCAAAAACAAAACCATAGTACTGTTGAGGAAGAACAGCAGCCAGAGAAGTGCATGCGTATTAATGGTGACATGATGTGTGGGGCAGCTAGGTCATTCTTTGCCCTCTCAGAAGGAGCGGTAACATGTGGGGACAATGTGACTGGGCAGTGAGGTGAGCACAATAGTCTTTCCAGCCTTGTAAAAATTGTCACTATGCCCAAATAGTAGAAGTGATTCTGGGTCAATGAGAAGTTGTTCAGTGTTGAGAATTGTTTGCAGAGATATTGCTGCTGTTAGCAATAACTGGTGCCCTACACAGACCCATGTTCCTCTTTCTCCTGGAAACACCACTGGAGGGTGTTTGCTTGGCTAATTGCAAAGATAGAACCCACAAATCAACACCTTCTCCTTAAAAGAGGTCCTTCAAATGCTCATGTTTTAGATAGCCATTGTGAGGCTGAGACTAACTTTATTCACCAGGGTGTTTTGAGCAGCTTTGAATGAGGAATCTATCACAGACTTACAAAACAAATGTTACTCTTCTTTCTCTCCGGGAGTTGTCTGTGCACATTATGTGATCTTCTTGAATAATTCAGCATTCAAAATCATTTGTCAAATAATTTCCATGAATAATTTTTGACTTACAGCTTGTCCATGATCTATTTATTGTGAAGATTTGAAATCAGATCTGACTGATGAGCTCTGATTGCACACACTGGTTACCTAGAGTAGTGCTAATCCCTGATGGGATGGGCCTAGGCCTTTGAAGCACATTTATGCAGTGAACGCTTATGATTAAGAATTTTAAATTCATTCTTCACAAATAATCTCCAATGGCTGCTAAAATTTGCTGTTTCTGTGAACATTTCTGCCAGTAAACTCATTAGCTAGAATAATTGCACAAAAAAACAACACCACCACCACACAAGGAGAGGAAAGCAAGGCAGACCAATTTGTTTTCAAATCAGAACGAACATTGCTGAAATATTCCAATGTTCCCCTAGTCCTTTGGGACTTAGCTGTGTGAGAGTATTTTGTGATCTTGATAGGCTTTCGTTTTCCTGAAGCTTTAACAGCCCCTATTTAGTTGGTGGGTTCAGCGCTCACCCGGTTTCCTTTTAGGCAGACAAAGCGAGGACTTTGAAACTGCATCGTATGCTTTCTGTGTAACCACAGAAATGCAGAGGGTTAAGCGTGATATTTACAGATACAGTTCCAGCAGATTGTTTGTACCTGGTTACTGTGCAGTATTTTAAGACTTTTTGGTGAAACAGAGCAGGTACCTGAGTTCTAAGGGATGCCACGGGTTCTGATTTTATTGCTCTCGGTTTCTTTTATGTTTCTGCGGAGGGAAAAAGAGAGAGAGCCTTTCCTTTATTTTTTGTTGGAACCAGGAGCCTGTTTTGGTGTTGGCTGATTAGCTTTCGGTATCATGTTTAAGTAGATGCCTACATATAAATTTGCCATCCTCCTGTCAGCTTTGGTTCCCTTCGGTTTGGTCCCTTTCCTTCTTTTTCTCTTTTCCCCACTCACTCAGGACATAAACTTTAATGATGAGATTTCATGCTCAGTCAAGTTTTTGAAAGCCACTTATGAAGCATCAATCAGATTATATACCTGCCCTGGCTGGGTGGCTGCTTTTCCCTCTCTACAAGGGGTTGATGGTCAAAATACATAATGAGCTACCACTGACAGCCTATCAGACTTCCATCTCTTTCTGTCTTCCTCAGAAGCCTCTGCAAATGATGGCTTAGTCCATCACCATGCAAACTGCTAGTACTTGACATTGCTCCGCAGAGCATGATTGTTTCCCTTGCTTTATAGAATCATAGAATCTTATAATCATAGAATTGTTAGAGCTGGAAGGGATTTTTAGGAGTCATCTAGTCCACCTCCCCTGCAATGAACAGAGACATGCACAGCTAAATCAGATTGCCTGGGGCCTGATCCAGCCTCACCTTGAAAGTCTCCAGGGACAGGGCATCCACCACATCTGTGGGCAACCTGTTCCAGTGCCTCACCACCCTCATTGTGAAAGACTTTTTCCTTATATCTAACTTAAATCTATCCCCTTTAAGCTTGAAAGCTTGTTCTATCATCACTCTGCTAAAGAGTTTGTCCCCTTCTTCCCTGTAGCTTCCTTTCAGATACTGAAAGGCTGCTATGAGGTCACCTTGGAGCCTTCTCTTCTTCAGGCTGAACAGCCTCAGCTCTCTCAGCCTGTCCTTACTGGAGACGTGTTCCATCCTTTGGATCGTTTTGTGGCCCTCCTCTGGATGCACTCCACAGGTCTATGTCTCTCCTGTACTGAGGACTCCACATCTGGACACAGTTCACCAGGTGAGGCCTCAGCAGCACAGAGTGGAGGGGCAGAATCAGCTCCCTTTCCCTGCTGGCCATGCTCCTTTTGATGCAACCCAGAATATAGTTGGCCTTCTGGGTCATGAGGGCACATTGATGGCTCATGTCTAGCTGCCATCTACCAGTACCCCCAGGTCTTTTTTGACAGGGCTGTTGTCAGTCCTTTCATCCACCATCTTGTATTGGTAGTGGGGGTTACCTCAATCCAGGTGCAAGACTTTGCATTTGGATTTGTTGAACCTCATGAGGTTCTTCACTTGGGCTCACTACTCAAGCCTGTCTCGGTCCCTCTGGATGGCATCCCGTCCCTCTGGTGTGTTGACTGCATCCCCATAGCTTGGTGTCATCAGCAAACTTGCTGAGGGTACACTCAACCCCACTGCCAGCATCACTGGTGAAGATATTAAACAGTGTCAGTCCTGCTGCTGAACTTTGGGGAACACTGCTCATCACTGATCTCCATCCAAACACTGACCATTGACCACCACTCTCCGGACTTGGTCCTGCAGCCAGAACTTCATCTGTTGAACAGATGTTGTCGGGTACTGTGTCAAATGCCTTACTGAAGTCCAGATAGATGACATCAGTGGCTCTTCCCTTGTCCATTGTTGCACTGACACCATCATCATAAAAGGCCAGTAGTTTGATCAAGCAGGATGTGCCCGTGGTGAAGCCATGCTGGCTCTCCCATGTCATCTCCCTGCCTTCCATGCGCCTTACATAGCTTCCAGGAGGATCTGCTCCATGATCTTTCCCAGCACAGAGGTGAGACTGACAGGTTGGTAGCTCCTGGGATTGTCCCTTTTACCCTTCTTAAAAATGGGCGTGAAGTTACCTTCTTTTCAGTCAGCAGTGACTTTATCTGATTGCCATGAGTTTTCCAATATCACTGAAAATGGCTTGGCATCTACATCAGCCTGTTCCTTCAGGACTCTGGGATGCATCTCATTGAGACCCACATACTTGTGGGTGCTCAGGTTCCTCAAGCGGTCACGAAACTGATCTTTGCTTACAGTGGGAGGGACACTGCTTTGCCAATTCCCTCTTACCAAACCAAGCATCTGAGTGCTGTGTGATGAGCAGTTATCAAAGAAGACCAGGGCAAAAAAGTTGTTAAGTACTTCAGCCTACTCCTTGTTTGTTGTTACTGGCTTGCCTGCATCACTCTGTAGCGGGGCTATGCCCTGTACGCATTTACACTGCCTCACATGTCCACTGACGCATGAGCTGTCTGAACAGTCTTTACAGAAAAGACCCATTCAATGTCTTTCTACTTTTTTTTTCTGTACTTCTGCCACTGGCTTTGCATGGGATTTTGTGTTTCTCAGCACATTTTTACCACAGCTGGGTCAAGAGTCTCGTTTTTCTGTTAGTCTTACTGCATGACCTCTGGTACTCTGGAGAAACACAGGAGAATATTCCTACAAACAGTATAATTAATTCAATCACACTGGGACTGGCACTGATAAAGGCCAGGGCCCAGCAGCTTCCAGTTCACTTTAGGTAATTATGGCTCCTAACTTGTAGTAAAAATGTTTGGAATCTGCTGAAGACTTGCCTACACAAGGGCTTGAAGCTTTAGGGTTTTTACAGTTCTAGAGACATAACCTGCAGAAAATCCCTTTCTACACCTTTTCTTCCTGTGCTGGCCTCTGGTGCTAATGCCTCCCATCTGCAGCAGATGGGAAGGAAAAGGCTGTGGTGGTGTGTGTGCTTGTGAAATGCCTGAGGTTAGTAAGTCCTAGCTCTTAAGCTGAAGTCATTTCTATAAAATACTGCATTGCCCATCTTTGACACAGTGGCCTCTCTTCTCCTCTGGAGTGTTGTGCTCCCTGAGCAGTTCTTCCAGACTGCCCTGCAGAGTTTCAGTTCCGAATGGCCAGTGGCTGCATGGCATTCACTCCTTGCCCCACAGTTGGTTACTGCCAGCAGATGGCAGAGAGGACAAAAGGAGACAGTAACTGCAACTAGATTTACTGAAGTTTGTTTTTCTAATTCCTGTGCCCAGGGAACAGTGTTCCCTAACCATATTCAACTATGGATTTCTGAGGTCAGCCTTATCTACTGCACCGTGCTGCTTCACTCATTAGTCTGCAGAATATTGGCATTTAGTTGAGTCCTTCTGTCCACTCCATTTCCAGCTCAGCGTTATTATTTGTCAGATGCTGCCTACCCAACTGCTGTTTAAATGACCTTTCTAAATGTAAAAAGTGTAATACATAAATACTGTCCACTGAATAAGAAAGTACAGATTATAGCTAAAAAAAAGTCTCATTACCCAGCTCTGATGTAGGATATAACAGCTCTCATAACATATTTTGACTTCTTCTAACAATATAAAACAGGAAATACAGAAAAAAATCGTTGTATGATTTCAAATGATGGCGAGAACTAACGGAGGGAAAGAGCTAATTACATTTAAGTTTGGTGAGGGAGCTATGACAAGCAACCACAGCTCTTGAAAAAGAGCCTGAGAAGTTATTAGTTCTGTAGCTGATATAAACAAACGTCCACTAACATTAGATGTACAGTCCAACCAACACTTGATGACTTTGAGGATGAAATTAATTCCCCTAAATAATGAACATACTCTCTGCCAAATGGATTTGGAATTTTATTGTTGTTCTGTTGGCTCTTTGAGGCAAGCACAGTTTGTTTCATTTGTAATCTTTTGTATCCTTGGAATGTCGTTGTTCTGTAAGGTCCACTGTAAATGAAGTGCTGATGGTTTGAGTTGTCCAGGCCTCTGCTTTTCTGCTTTAAGTAGTTGCAGAGTGGCATTAACACAACAAGAGATGCAAGTGGCTTATGAAGGCTTTCCACTTCCAGGAAGCATGCAAAAGCAGCAGTGTGATGAAGGCGTTTTCTCCACCTGAAGCCTTATTGCACAACTGAGTAAAACACAGGGCCATGAGCTTCCCTTTGCCTTTCTGCCGAGTCTGAATTCTGTAGCAAAGTCTGTTTCCAGGAGTAAACAATAACCTTTGCTCTATAGTGCTCCATCACATAAAAAGCTTATGTTCAGATGTGCCAACACCATCAGGAAAGTCCCCTTCCTACACTGTCCTGTGCAAACCAGTATTCTGTAGCATCCCTTAGCTGTGCAAATACAACCCTTCTGCCATGCAGCTTGTGTTTTACATGAGAAAGAACAAGACAAAACTTTCAATTCACATAATATGCAGCTTGCATTGCGATCTCTTCAACACAAGCTTGGCCCTGCTTCAGGTCTTGAAATCAGAAACTGTTTTATGCAGCAGAGGCTGCGGTCATACCCTCAGCTAATCCCATCCTTCTGTGCTCACCACCAACTCCTCTTTGCCTTTCACAGTTCTGCTGTGTAATAGGCCTCTGTCTATTTAATGAGTTGATGAGCTGTTTTCAGAGATCAAATACGCTCCTCGGTACACACGTACCTTCATCTGCTAAAGCAAATTCTATTGGCTTTAGGAAAGAAGGGTTGACAGTGTAGAGAAAAAAGACTGATGAAGGGAAAGGCTGCGTGATTGCTGAGCATTCAGATCTGGGAGGCAAGAGGGGCTGCTGTTTTATTCCTCCAGTGTTCTGTGTATCCATCACTCAGACAGAATTCCTGTTAGTGGAAATCTAATTCTTCAGTCACTGGCCAAAGTTAATTAATTTGTAAATATATTTCATCTTGTAAGCAACAGCCTTTTCCAAGAGAGAAGCTGATAAAAAGAGCAAAGGTGTGAAGATGTCGTGTGACACATGTCCACCCCAGGGGACGGAGGTGACACCAGGTAGTTCCATTTCCCCCATCAGCAGCCCGGCCCGGCAGAAGTTTTCATTTTATTCTGTGCAGCAATGCTGAGGCTGCACCAGGATAATGCATCCAGTTTGGACTTCCTGATTGTACGGGGATTTTGAGAAACTGAGGCGAGTCCAGTGGATGTCAACCAAGATAGCAAACAAGAGTGTGTGGCTTGTGATGAATACTTGAGGGACTTCTGTTCATTCAGATTGGTGAACAGGAGATGCTGGACTGAGCAGACACCAGCTGGCAGTTACTTGACAGAGTTGCAAAGACAGCAAAGCCAGACTCTTCCCAGTAGTGGCAAATGACAGAAAGCAGTGCAGTGTACACAAGTTATACGGTTTGGTTGAGCTAGTCCCTGGTGAGTAATGTTATATAGGAAAAAGTACCCAGATTGTCTCAATCTCTCCCTTCCAGAGGATTCTCAAGACCTGGCTATACAAATCCACAGCTGGCTTGATGTAATATTGAGTGGGTTATGAGACTAAACGGCCTCCACGTTCCTGTTCCAACAACCAGTTCTGTCATTCTGCCACCTTTTTGTTGAAGCTGTTCATTTAAATGTAAAGGAAGACCAAAAAAGAAAAAACAAGCTGAAGTAGGCACATATAAAAAGCAGCCATCAAACCAAAGTTGTGCCATTCTGGAAAAGTGAACCTTCCAAAAAATGAAATAAAGATCTTTCTGTGGAGCAACTGAAGGTTCTCTTGGACTCACAACTGATCCCTTTGTGTTGTGAAACTCTGTTTTGGCAGAGAGGAAACTGTGCTTCAGCTTCATTTAAATAAGAAGTTTAATGAATTAAATATAATTAAATATGAAATTAATATACATGAGCAGCACCTTTCCTTATGTTTAGTTTATTTTGTTGTGCAGTTCCTTAACTAATAGTATGGGGATATGAAAGATGCTGAAACCAGAAGAGGAACAATAAATGGAGTATTTAAATAATGAGATGCGTAACATACAATTAGGGACATTCGCTGTTTTGGTAGTAGCAAAAAAGATTACCTGAACCATTTCACTGGTTCTGCTTGCACTTTCTTCACTTGTTCTTTTTGAAGCTTTAAGGAGGAGGAACACACTTTCTAGAAGTTAAAAGTTTCCAGGTTCCAGGCGTTGATCTGCATGAAATCTGAACATGCTTATCAGTATTTTCTTAAATTTTCTTAAATTCCTTCTTCCATGACGAAGTCTAAAAGATGTTTTTGGTCTCTCTGGCTTGATGTTTGACATTACTCACTGATGTTCTGGCATTACATTAGAGCATTTGTTGTAAGCAGTGGCTAACTTCTCTCTGCAGAGATGAAATACGTACTTCTTTTCCCTTGTCATCAATGCAATGCATACGCTATGTGTGCTATAAAATTTACTGCATCTTTAATTGTTTACTTTAGTGCTTCTCAGTGCTTGTAAACAAAGGAACAGGAGGTACTTACATGTCTTAGCAAGTTTAACAAGTTATGAAAAAAGTTTTTTGTTACAGAACTTCACAGTTTATTTCCCTTTCAGTTTTCCCTCTTTCATTAGTAAGTGAAGACGTAATTTGTTAAATTCTTAGTAAGTGGGATTGAAGGGTCACCAGATTGCTAAATTAAAGGAACAAATTAAATATCGATACTAAATTAAAGTGTTGGCTGGGCTAGGGAGAACTGAAAAACAATATCTGGACTCTATTAGCAGCTTTGAAATTGTTGTGGAAAACTGTCAGCAAAACATGCAGTCTTCCATATATCATCCTCTATCTTTGCTATGGCGGGCAAAAGAATTCACCAATGACAGGTGCTGTCACAGAATATATTTATTCTGCAACTTTTTATTTTCTCCGTCAGCTACAATGATGGACAATCATGTCTTGTTTCCTGAATGATGGCAATTTCTTAAAGATTCTACAATTGCTGCCCTTGAAGACTGCCTGTTTCATGAACCAATGTCAAATTCTATCTAAACAAACACTTATACAAAACACTTATAACTGTGGTATTTAAGCACTCTACATGGATTAAAAATGAACAGTGAAGGTGCCGGGAGAATAGTTGGTAAAATCTACTTAAATTTTGGATTTGGTGATGTAATATGATTTCATTGGGTTGACAGAGGTAGAAAGACACAAAGAAATACCAGACACTTCACAAAACATTCAAAAAAAGAGCTTTTCATATTTTTTAACTCAAAAAGAGATTCAAGTATTGAAAAATTCGAGAACAAATTCTAGTTGGCAATGACACTTAAATCTTGACTTGCAAAAGAATCAGGGTTTTTTAGTTACTATGTGATGATGGGAGGTGGGTGTTCAATCAGCCTGTGATAGGCTTTGCCACTAGATTTACACTTCCTGTTCTATATTCATTATTTCCCCATTGGCACGTCAGTTGAGAATTAACAAAAAGTACGTTAAATGATGAGTTTAGAGTCCAGGTTCTTTGCTCTTCAAGCAGTACTTACTTCCATGGAGCTTACAGATTCCAGGAGCAAAGCTGCTTGACCTCTTTAGGAGTGGTGGTTCTTTTGGCTCCCCAAAGACATAACCCTGCAACACGGAAAAGAGATTCTCAGCTAATGACTCGGCCAAGTTCCATCACCTCAGAAACTAAAATTTTGCCCTTCTGCTGCAATCACTTTATTGTTTAAGAACTGCTTAGAAGGTCGCTCAAGCTTTGTACAAGTTCTGCATAGTCTGGGAGACCTTAGCTTTATACTGTAAACAATACATTGGATGCTGTGTACCTCTCATATATCTTTCTGTCAAACTGCAAAGTCCATTTTGTCTCCAGAGCACTTTTTGATTATAGTATTGTTCAGCACCTTTAGCTCGATTGGAAAGCCTCCATACTGAGCTGAAGGATACAGGAAGAGGCAGGAAAAATTCATGCACTTAGCCAACACTGAAAATACAGGGATACCAGTATTTCCCATAGTGATAGAGCAAAGAACTTTAGTAGTAGTAGTAGAACTAGAGTAGAACTTTACCAAGCTATTGGTTTCATCAAGGTGGTGGAAGCAAACTAGTAATTAAGGATAAGCGTGATAAGCTTTTGGAATTGATGAAGACAGCCACAAATGGGGAGGGAAGAAGATGTATAAGGCATAGCTCTTGCCCTACCTCGAGAAGTTTTTTCTCCCTTAAAGAGATAGAAGGAGTAAGTTGAGTAGGCTCAGGGAGTCACACAGGGACTGGGAGAATCAGCACAGAAGCAGATGGTTCCCCTCTTCTGTTTCCAGAGCCCACATAATTACAGCAATATGCAAAGAGCAAAAGTTTCCATTACCTACAGGAGTTATTGACTAATTCCAAGTGTCTGACTGAATAAAGCATTAGCAAAGCTCTGGCCTGTACTCTCAAGAAAAGAAAGTGTACACACAGCCAACCATCTCCTTGGCAGTGCACAGAAATAGCAGCAATTTGTGTTGCATTTGGCATCTTCTTAAAATGTCATTTTGGGATGATGGTGGATAAGCTAATATGGATACTTGTCACATCCACAGAGTATGCAAATTCCTTGGGATGTAAGGTAACCAGGAATATGGACAAATAGATTAAAAAAAAGATTGTCGGTAATATGCCTTCTTTAACAGAGCAAGGAAATGTGAGATTTACTGAATATATGTCTTTGAGTGGCTGTGTCAGCAACCTGAGATAATATTTGTGCAAAGACACTCAGTAGAAATGGGATACATGTTCCTATGAATAGTTTGTGATAGCAACTAGTGTCCAAGATGCTAACAGAGCAGTAGCAGGTAGCGTTACATACAGAGCTACTGGAGCAGGCACTAGAGCATTTATCTATATAACTTGTTCAAAATGGGAGACCGATGACTTACGTGCCATAACTGCAGCAAAACCTGAATCTCGGTATGTTCAAGTGGAGAAAGATGTCCTAGCTTACAGTTATGAAAAATTTCCAAGATGCATTTGTTGGAGGCCAGCATTAGCTGGAACTGACTGCAAGCCATTCATTGCAGTTTGCAAGATGCACTGGGCAGACACCCGCTGGGCACAGAGGGATTATTTATCTGTCCACCTGCAAACGTATGATTTGCAAACTGAATAGTGGTAGAAAAGGTCTGGTGGCTGCAGTTACACTCCTAAGCATTTTTAAGGGTGGTTTACAGCAAACCACATGAGCAGCCAATCTGATTAAAGAAAAAAACTCCACCTTCCTAATCTCAAGAAAGTTTGAAGGATTCTCCTAATAATATAATTAAAGAATGAACTTTTTAGAAAATTGGTGAAGCTATTGGCCAGAAGTTTATGTGTCCACTGCCTTTTAGAATTAAGGAGAAGTTCTCAGCACTGTAAGGGATTTTGTTTAAGGGCAGTAGGATGTTGATCTGAAATGTGTTACAGGGAAATATGATTAAAATGATACATGAAGGTCATTTAGGGATTGAAAACTCTGAGAGAGGTCAGAGATGTTTTTCACTGCTCCTTAAATGAACAGTGATACCAAGGAAACTACTGAAGTGTCAGAAATAGAGGTCAGTGCACTGAATGAGGCTATGCTGGTAGCACAGGAAAAAAAATTGTCCTTGAGCAAAAGAGGGATAGATTCAAAGAAAAATGTGCTGGTTCCCTTTGAAAACTTAGTTGAGGATGGTGCAGCCAAACAGGTGTTTGCACATGTCAAATCAATTTTTGCTGGAAATAGCATATGTGATAGATTCTGAAAATGGGGGGAATGATACTGGCTCTAAAACACAATGGTTCCCGCTCACAAAACAGAGGCAAATGTGTTACGTTCGTCCAGTGCAGCAGTGTGAAGATTGGTTGTGACCCTGATCCTTCACAGAAGCCTAACCCCCATTATTTGTACAAGTTTGTTGTGATCTCAGGGCATTACTGGCAGGGACTGTGTTGTTAGCTTCAACTCTGAAGTAGAAATGCTATTAAGACATTTTAATGGAGGAAATGGACTACACGCACGTCTACCAAGAGGAAGGACTTTGGAGATAGAATGTCCTGAGGTTTTGGAGTTGCCCATCTCTTCTGAATGTACGGACTGGATTAAGTTAGCAGTAGAGAAGCAAGTCATGAGTCAAATGAGGAGGTTTTGTTTTCAGCAGTAGATTCCTAGGCTGGAAATCACATTTCATTTTCGGATCCCAGGGATTTCTCTAACACTGCTTATGCTGTTGGAATACAGTTCTTACACTAATGATCTACATCTATTTCAAATTTTGAGGTGAAACATGATTTCATTCAGCACGTACAAGAATGCTAAGGACTATAAGAAATGAGCAAACAGTTGGAAAATTCTGGAGAAAATCTTTTCTTCTTTCATTTAATATTATTCTGCATTTGTTTTTTTTAGTCTTTATGGGTACATTAAATGCAGAAATTTTAGCCAGTTGCCAGTGTAACGTCACTCACTGCTTTGTCTCAAGCCTTGTTCTTCCCAGTACAGACTGGGGGTAGAAGCAGCTGCCGTGAGGAGGCTGTGCTACACCTCTGCAGTGCTGACCAGCATACAGCCAGCAGGTTTAGCCCTTGAGCTCTCTGCCCACTCTAAATCCACTCCTGATCTTATCTAGATTAGCCATTTTATACTTTTCCCACTTGTCGACTTACAGTCTCATTTCAGGTCTTATCTCAGATTATCCCTCTGATTTTTTCCCACCTGTGCTACTTTGTCTTTCCTCTTCTATAGTCATTTATTATTGAACACTACACTGGGGTCATGCTTTGTTTTTAAACTCTGGAAAGCGGTTCCAAATGGCGTGCATGGAAAGAGCCGTGCAAGCACACTGTGTAATAACCATTTTCACCCCAGAAGATGGCTTTCACTACTCACGGACTTTGTCCTACACATTATCAGTTACCTCAGCACCAGAGAAATGGAGACACAGCACCAAGTGTTTGGACCCATGCTGACAAGTTGCAAAAGCTTGAGTGGCTGCAGATGAGCAGTAGAACATGCTGACAAGTTTATACTCACTCTGCAGCTTTTTGATGGAACAAAATAGGGGTCACATCAATTCAAACCTTCCTTTACAGAAACAGAGCAACTCAGTTAGTTATTAGCTGGGAATTAGAGTGGAATGCAGCTATTAGATCTTGGTGGAAAGGCTGCCAATTTTCATTATTTCAGACCAAAATAACAGTTCCTGGGGCATTCAGTATACTTTCTGCCTCTATGTTCTTGGTATACTGCAATAATATAAATTACACATTAGGAATATGAAATCCCAGGTAGTGTGAGGAATGGCACAGTACAGGTATTCTCATAATATGGTTAATAAACAAACATTCGTTTGTTTATGTGCTTTCAAAAACTGTCAGTATTAGTGCTCAAGGGAACTTAAAAGGACAAGGGAGAACAAATGGTATTCGCAGTCTCAGTCTCAATCCTACCTAAGTTAGGAAACAATGGATAGGCAGACACTGTAGTGAATCCTCAGATTGTCTTTGTGGTCTTGGAGGAGGAGGTTCATCGTTTGCACTATTTGGTGATGAATCATCCCCACAGACAGCACTGAATCTCACCAATGAACTGCAGAGGGTTTTCCCCTCTCTGGCTCCACTGCTCTGCATGCGTCTCTTGGCACAGGCACTGCAGGGCGATGTGTGTTCAGATGGCTGTTCAAATGGAAGTGTTTGCTAGTGGTGGATGATACAGCCAGCTTCTCAGTTAGCAAAACAGGTTGCCAAATATTTTTAACAACTGCTGTGATAAACATTTGCTACAAAGGAAGGTTGAAAACAAAATTAGAAGAGTTGTCTAAATTTGTGCAGAAACAAGCGTTATCTTTGAACAGAAGTTCCCCCCAACACCTCTGTTAGCCCCTTCAGCAGTCAGTCCTTATGTAATGAATCATGTCTGAGCATGTCAGAAGGCAACAGTGTCACTTCTGCTTCTGCCATTGTCCTTCTTGTTCCTCAGCTCTGGACCAGCCAGCATCCCCATGGCGCTTGCGTATGTCCTCAAGGTTGTGGTGCCTGCCTGCATAGCCCTTCTTTCCTACATAGTGCATCTGCTTTCCAGATGCAAGGGGAGTAGGTTGACTGATGCCTCTGTAGAGATGCTGAAGGTGCAGGGTACAGCTGTGGGAGATTTAATTTCCTCCTATTGTCAGAGAAAAAAATAATAAATTAAAAAAGGCTTACCCAGCAGCTAAAGGACTAGTCTAATATTTGGGAGGCGAGGGCTCGACCACTTCCTTTGCTACGGACTTTCAGTGTGACCATAGGGCAAGCCATTTTGTTTCTCCCTTTCCTTAACTGCATAGGCTGATGTTTTTTCCCTTGTAAGGATTTTCTAAGGCACATTGTAAATTAAGATTATGGAAACCTCAAGTGCTCTGCTGATAGGTGTATGTTATTAAAGATTATGCATACTAATTAAAGAATGGGAATAAATGTGTAACAGTGATGTACTGACACATTACGTATTTTGTTTTCCCTTTCTCTCTTTTAAAATGTCTTCAATTTACCGACTTCTTACCTGATTACTCTGACTAAAAAGCTCTCAACTGACAAACCGTCCTTTGGATTTGTTTACTCTGTGGACTCTATAAAGGAAAATGAAAGGAAATTACTGCTAGGAAAAGTAATGAAAGCTTCAGCAGTGACTGGATCTCACCTCTTAAATCCGTAGCATTTGAGGAGCCATTCTGTTTCTATTGCAGAAGTTCATAGTGTCTTAAAGTTGCAGTTTAAACAAGTTCTGGTGCTGGACATCAGGAGAGGCTAGTGAGTGAGAGAATGTTTTCATGAGTGTTTCAGCCATAAAGCATGTGTTTTTAAGGGCTGTGTGGACCCCAGTGATCTGTGCTGTTTTGTAGGGAGTTGCAGTGGCTGTTTTCTATGTTGTTTAAAATTACAGATGGTTGGGAATGCTCCGTGGGAATGATTTTCTGCAAAAAGATTTTTTCCAAAATTGAAACTTTCTTTTGGGAAATCAAAATGAAAGACTTCATTTTATTGTCAGTTCAACCTGAATCATAAAACTTAATTTTATAGAAGTGAACCAAATGTTTTATTTTGAGTCAGTTCAATACATGTTTAATTTCAACATTTCAGCTTGCTAGGGACCAAAATGAATGTTGAAATGTCAATATTTCTCAGTGGATGGGAATTTCATTCGGCTGTATTTGAGCTGTAGTTGAAAAATTCTTCCATAGGCATCACAGGCCAAAACTGCTAATTCTGAGCCTATTTTCAGTCTGTGCTTTCTTTTGATGGGTGGTGAAGGAAGCAGGTAAGTATAATAGTTGCTTTCCTTAGTCAGTTGTAAATAAAAAAAAAAAAGAATTAAACTGGTGACATGTGGATCTTAAAGCTGAAGGTCATGCTGCTGGATTTGAAATCTCTTCTTTGCAGACAAACATGCAGATTGTTGTATTCATGTTTTGCTCAGGCGTTGCTGGCAGGGGAGGGTGGCCCATGCAAAGCTGGTCCAAACCACCTCCTGTATGAGGTGTTTCTCCATTTCTGCTACAAGTGGTTTGGCTCCACTTGTATAGGTGGTGTTTGGAAATGCTTGTACTCAGAGTAACATGTAAGTGTGCTGTCCCACTAGAGACAGAAGAAGCTATGGTATTTAACTGGTTCTCAAGCCAGCTCTAAATACATCCTGCTCCCTGCCATCACTGCCAAGGATCATTTTTCCCTGCCTTCTCATGGTTTGTGTCTTAGTGTCTCAGCCCCACATATAGGGCCAGCATTATTCCAAGAATGCTGCAACCACAGAGAATCAAAAACTGTCTTTGCAAACACAAAAGTTTGTACCACCAATAAATTAAAGAGTTTAAATAGGGTTCTGCTTGTCACAGCTCTTCAGAACTGTCTGTGATCCATCCAAGACCAAGTTCCTTATACATCTCGGGGGGAATGAGGGGAATGTGTCTGTTTGTTGTTTCTGAGACTTCTCTGTTCCCTCTTGCCTGCTAAGCCAGGAGTTGCTTCACCTCAATCTGGGGGGGGTCTGTTGTCACTGGGTGCTTGGTGAGTAGAGGGAGGGTAAAGAAGCAGCCCTGTTCCCCCAGCCCTAATGGACTCATAGGGAGCATTTACTGCTTGTTGGCATAATGCAGGCTCATTGCATCAACTGTAATGGGAGCTAGAAATACAGATGCTTGCTTGCTAGAACAGTAACCTGCAGGAAGGAAAACACCCTCTGCCTTCAGAGTTGTCTTAAAATATTCAAGTCAATCTGTTCTTATTAAACAAATACGTCTGCTTCAATAGGATGTCCGAAGTGTCAGTCTTTTCCTTTTTCTTTATGGTTGTCCTAAAAACAGGTGTTTGATCAAGATCATGTACTTTGTCAACGGAGATCTTAGTATACACCCCCACTCCCGCCCTCATCCCCTTCCTGCCCCTGAAGAAAGGTCCCTTTAATCAGCTCTAGAGTGCCGTACCAATTACCTTCCTACAGGGTGACCTTTTTATCTCATAATGGCATTTTGGAATCCAGTCGCCCTAACCTCACTGGGAGTGTATGCATGTCACACTTCCAATCCTCTCTCTCTTCTTTCCCCCCGCTGTTGTTGGCACTGAATACGGCCTAATATATTCATGACCTAATTAGAGTAATTTTTGCATAATAACGACCTCCCGGGGGAAACTTTTTTGGGGTGTTTTTTATGTGTGTATGTGTGTGTGCGTGCACACTCAGACTGTTCAGACACATTAACTGGAACAAGTGTTTCTTAATTTTCAAATGTTTCTCTGGTTATTAGAAGTATTTTTATGTCATTTAAAATGGAAACGATGCAAAAGGAAGCCCCAGAGGAAAGGGATTGTTTTACTTTCCTGCTCTGTGTTTCTCTCTGTTACTTTGAAGCTTATGTTTTCTCTTCTGAATGTCCAAGACAGCACCATGCTGCCTTGCTGTTATTGGATGCTCTCACTTTCAAGGTTTCGCTCTCATCTTTGCCAGCTTCATCCTTCCCCTCTGTCACGCAGCTTCTTCCCCTCTCCCCTCATGTCCTTGTTTGACCTTCAGGAACAGGTTACCCAGGGAGGCTGTGGATGCCTCATCCCTGGAGGCGTTCAAGGCCAGGCTGGATGTGGCTCTGGGCAGCCTGGTCTGGTGGTTGGCGACCCTGCACATAGCAGGGGGGTTGAAACTAGATGATCACTGTGGAACTTTTCAACCCAGGCCATTCTGTGATTCTATGAATCCTTCATTTGCTGTGATGGTCACTTACTTGACCTTATCTTAGCCAAGGGCCATGCTCTCTTTCTCTGTTTCTGACGTCTCAGTCCAGGTCTGTGTGGGCTGCTGTAAGTGGTGGCCCATCTTGGCGGACCATCTCAGCCCTGCAATGACCCTGACTCTGTTACTCTCTCACTTGTCTGGAACTTGACATGTCTTCATTTCCTTGCTGACCTTTCTGTTTTCCCTCACTTTGCAGTTTCCACTTTTTCCTCCTCCTCAGCTTCTACTGCTCATTGTTCCTGGAACACAGCTCCCACTGCCAGCCCTCTTTTCTTGAGCTCCAGTTGTTCTTTGTCTTGCAATCCTCGCTGGCTCTCAGCTATTGTTCTGTTTTCAGCCTCCGCAAAAATGAAAATACAGCCCTTTCTGACAGAGGTCATGGTCCACCTTCCTCAGTGTTACGTTGTTATAAATAAAGTAAGTCTGTTGACCTTGACTGTGTTAGTAGAGATTTATACCAGCAGGACATGTTTATTTCTATAAGCATATTAATTGTGTTTTCCCCAAACTGCTGTTTAAAGAGCATTAAGGGGTAGTGTTCAGAGCACTTACTTGCTCTAAAATGACACATCAGGATGAGTTTGCTGAAAATGTTATTCATCTGTTTTCTGCTTTCTATGTATTTACTTTAGTCTTAGTAAATAGCTCACTCAGGTTTTACATCAATAAGAAAAGACAAGCTTTCCATAGACCGCTGTTTTCTAGTGTTGACAGAACCTTCCGTGCCTTGAGCACTCCTGTCTCTTGGGCTCTTGTACCCAGCTCTGCTGACTTTGTGCTGTATCACAGAACCACAGAATGGTTGATGTTGAAAAAGGCCTTTCCTACAGTTCCAGGTTTTTCCAGTTCCTTTGTACGCATTCATCCATTACTTTGGCAAATGACTCCAATTATTATTGACCTGAGCATATTACTGTATGAAAGACAGGCTGTTCTGCTGCCTGGGTCTGCAGATCCATCTCCTGCTTCGGTTATAGCCCTTTATCTTGTACCCAACTTGCATCATGCTTGGCTGACAGCATCCCCTGTCATTTCAAGAGTGGGTATACATGCCAAAAGGGAATAGAGAATTAAACAGGTATGCTCAAAACATTTCCCAACAAAATCTATGTTTTTTAAAAGAGTCTGTGGGAATGGTACAGTCCACATTAAAAAGTGCCATGAAACATTCATCAGTGCTCTTCACTATAACACAGTTTGTTTTGGGGTTAGCTGCAAGATACATTGGGCAAAAACAGGGTATGTATAAGGTTGTTTCACATCGTGGCATATCTGTGTCTTGATGTTGCTCTTTGCATTGTTTTTTCAAGTGCCCAGACCTTTGCATATGCTAAAGTGCATGCATATGATAAATGGGAGCCACTTCAAATGTGTGATGCAGTTGGAGAATTGTCATTTGTTACTTTTAAAGCTGTACTTCAAATGCATCTTACGTTTCATAATCTTTGTGTGCTGTTTCAGTAGGCATGTGGATTGAGCATTAATATACACAGATTGTGGGCAGTGGATTTATGAGTAAGAAGGTACAGATGCTAAGATCCCAAACGCTGCTTGATTAGTGTATTACATTTGAAGGTACCACAGGAACAGGTGGGCTTGGGTGTTGGGATGGAAGGCGAAAAAAAGAGGGATGGATAGATTTGAGATAGTTCTGAATGTTTTCACAGCAGTTTGGCTCCAACGCTCCATCTGTGCTTGTGTGCTACACATGGTAGGGATGGCATATCTTTTTCAGATCACAGGAGGAAAGACCATTGTGAGGATTGTGATAATCCTTGAGCATGGTGGAAGAATTCATAGCAAGAAGAGAAGAGGCTATGAGAGCCTTTTGGGTCAGTGCCAAATTACCATTGGTAACCTTTTCATTCCTGCTGCTACTGTTGTTGGGGTTTTTTTGTTTGGTTGGTTGGTTGGTTTTTTTTGGTCTTTATTTCTTTCATTAAGGCAGAATTCCAACATGATTTGCTCTTTGCCGTCTTGTAACACCTGAAGGTGGTCCAAAGGAGGACCTCCTCAACCAAAATAGAATAGCAGAGGGGCAGAAGGGAAGAACACTGTGTTTAAATGAGAAACAATAGATAACTGGAGAACACTTATTTTGATACTTGGCCATCAACACTGTATCCCTAACTTTCCAGAAGTTGCCTAGGAACTGAAACTTTCATTCCCAAATTCTGCAACACTTCAGGGCTTCTGTTATGATGTCAGAATGAGAACGCTTTGAATCTGAGCTCTGACCACCTGGATTTGTGCATTTACATTTTTCACTATGGACTTTCTTAAGAGGTTGCTGCTATGTGCCACTGCTCTTCCCCCCTCTTGTAAAAGTACCAGGAGTACTTCTGCCTGTGAGCTTGATATGGATCAGCAAGTTAGGATGATGGTGCTGGACACAGAAACAAGATCAGGAATTTGAGTGTAATTTTTGTTGTTATGGTGGCATTTATGAACGTCTTTCATTAAATGCTGTCACTTGCTTTTGTCCTTATGATGTTCATAAGAAGGGATATAATTGTTTTTTTTTTGTTTGGTTTTTTTTTTTTTCCTGAGGTTAGGTTGGGTTTCTTTATTTTTATGTAGGGTTTTGATGAGTAAAGGATTGCAGGATATTCTTACTAGTGTAAGTCTCTTTAAATTTCTGAGTTGCTTTTGCCGCATCACATTCCAGTTGTTTTTATGTGCTCTACATTTACTGGAGTAAAGGCATTTATTATTATTATTTATTAATTCTTCTGACCTACAAAAGCGGTGTTGGTAACAAAGCTGAGCATTTATTAGAAATCAAGAGCTTTGGTTTCACCACGCTTTATAATGTAAAGAACTAGCAGCAACTCAGAATGCACAAATTAGGTTTTCCAAAGAACTTCAGAAGTGCAAGGCTTGACATTTACAGAACAATGAGAAATCCAAATCACTGCCTACTGCTTCCTGACTCCTTCTTGACACCAGGTGCATCTTCTTGTTGTACCTGAATGGAATAAATCTGGAATAGAAAAGGGGATGACACTCAAGAGCACTCAAGAGACTGTGGAGCTCCCAGAAGAAAGGAAAAAGAGGGGAACAAAAAATGGAACAGAAACAACTGTATTAAGCTGAATGGAGAAAAATCTTATTTAAATTCCCCTGACAGCTTTCTAATATTGCTCCTAGTGTGGTACTAGGAGAGCATGATAAAACTCTTCTGCAGATTTCCCCACTCCCTAAAAATCTTGAGGTGAATGAAGGTGCAAATGTAGAGAAGGCTTTTATTCTTCTTGTTTAAGATTTCCACAGATATGTAATAAATCCTTCAATCTTGCATATTCGATTCTGCTCTGACTCTTATCATTTGGGATCCAGATTGTTTCATCTTCTTGAGGATTTCTGAGGGAACAAAACATCAGCATGGAGAAAACTGATGGAGAAAAAAGCATGGAGAAAGCTTTATTCCTTTGTCTCATGTCATCCCTTTCCTGACTAACCACAGCAAGCATCTAAAAGAGAGAGGAGAGAGGGCTGCTGAGTAACCCTGTAGGGAAGGCTTCTTTAACAGCTGGATCAGTGAAGTGCTTCTTCCAGAGGCCTGTTTCCTTGATTGATCTGGTTGACGTTTTCCCTTTTCATCATCCTTTTCTTCTCTTGGCACTTCATTTTAATTCAACCATGAGTAATCCTCCTCCTCTCCAGATGCTTTATTAAACTGCAGCCCTTCTTGGCCTATCCTTACCTTGGACCCTTATGCAAAAAAACAAAAAAACAAAAAAACAAAAAAACCAAAAAAAAACCAACAGCAAGACAAACCCAAAAAAACACAACAACATCACACTTTCATTAACTGTCTTTTTTTTCCAGCAAGATGGGGATCTGCATGATCCTGATGTTTATAGTGGCAGCCGAGCCTTACCTGAGAAGTCCCAGCAGTTGTTTCCTTCTCTCCTTTCAGCAAGGGAATGACTACTGCTTGCAAAGGCCATTGACTTTACTGACAGAACATTTTTCATTGGAAAGTGCCTTTTGCTGCAGCAGTATTTGTTTGCAATGTTGTTTTATCATTTCTGAATCAAAAAACAGTAAAAGTGCCTTGATTTCATCTAAATGAAATGTTTCAATTGTTCTAGACCAAATGTTTGCACGTGTGTTAAAATTTTATTTCATAGGAAATGTCAGAGCTGTTTGGCTTTGTTCTGACTCAGAACAAAAACAGATCTTGATGTTGCCTCAAGTATGAAAGAGAAAAAAAAAGAAAAAGCTCTCAGCAGGAAAAGTCTCCCAGTCTCTAACTTATTAGGGAAGTTAGTATTCTTGTCTATGTTGGGATTTTCCCTCAAACTCCATTATAGCACGAGTACTTCTGCTAGTCATGTAAGTGGTAGATTGACCAGTTCAGAGAGAAGGCTTCATTATGGTACCAGTGCTCCCTGTCATTTAGCATTATCTAAATGCGCTGTGCAGGCACAATACTGGGTACTGGGCTATCAGCACTTTGGAATATTGGAGCTGGGCTCATCCAAACTAAGGCAAAGGTAAAAGATATGAAGCAAAGCTCAGCAGTCACACAGCCAGACAGATATACATATTTGGTTTTGGTAGAAGAGCCATCATCATGTTGCCAGAACTTCCTCGTTCATGTTTATGGAAGTGCCTGAGTTCCCAGAGGGATCTTGCTTTGTGAACAGGTATGAGACCTCTGTGCACTTTTTCCTCTCTCTGGTGTGTTTGGGCAGCACAGGGCCATGTTCACAAATGCAGGCATCTACTGATCCAAGCTGACAACATTCCAACCCAAAAAAGTATTTTGAAGAGAAACTGACTCTAGATTTTCAGATTCATGAGTCTTCAAGAGGCACCTTTTGAGATAAACTTAATTAAGCAAGTCATTCTATTAATCAGTTCTAATTACCCATGCAAATCACAAGCTCTCCGGCCTGTGGTTAAGTGAAACCTGATTTGATCCCAAGTGCAGCCAGGCTTAGCGAGTCCGGTGGGTATTTGCAGGAACGTGCCTTCTCTGATCTTCCTGCTTCTCTTCAGACGCAGTAATCTTCTGGAGACTGTAGTGTGAATTGATTAGTTGTCATGGGCAGAGTGCCATTACCTTAAACACTGGTGAGGATGGGGAGAGAAGCATTGTGAGGGGTGAGAAGCTTCCTCTGCATCCCTTTGGCTCCCACGTGTGTAGACATCAGAAGGGCTAAGTCTGTGGGTAAGAGGGGAGGCTAGCTAGGCACACAGGCGAAAGGAGACAGTTGCCCCTTTCAAGGCAGAGATGTATGGTTGTTTCTGGAGAACCAGGGAGCCAAATCCATCAAAAGGATGTGGCTTGGTGTACGATGTGATCCGGCCTACCTTCAGGCCCCTAATGCCATTCTCCATCTTAATCCCACCAGGTAAGGCAGCTGTGAATAACTCAGTGTTAGGTCGGCAGCCAGTGTGGACAGCAGAGGTAAACGAGTGAGTGATTGCTGACTTCACCTTGATTGATTTGCGAAACACAGCGCTGTTGGCTAAAGGGCTGAGAACACGGGCTTGTTCTTTCTCTTGCCTTTAAAGAGTCAGCAGCATAAATATTCATTAACATAAGATTGGTGTTAACACTTCAAAAAAGGCTCCTATTTCACAGAATCTCTGCTGCAAGACCAAGGTCTTTGATTGCATCAGCGTGGAGAAACTCCTTTTGCCTGACCTGGGATTTCCATGGAACTGGGCTATAGTCAGCCGTCCCCATGGGCTGCGTGAAGGAGTGCCCATGAAGCAGGGAACAGCGTGGAGCCGAGGACTGTATCCATATATCTTCCTGGCAGCCAGTCCCTGCTATGTAGTGGCACAGCTTCCCTAACATGAGCTGGGTGGAGCTCCAGCTGAGCTCTCCAACAGGGAAGCCCAACGCTCCTTGGTTTATTATTATTATTTACTTCTCTGCTAGCACGCCTGCCAACCCTGCGTGCACATGTCCATGTGCATTCTCCCTCCCTTTCACACTTCCTTGCATGGCTGGCAAAATGAGCTACAAGCAGATAAAAATTGAAACATAGAAGAGAGCAAATTACAACATGTTCAATTATCTTTTTCAAAATCATTCTTCATCTCTGCTGTACTTGGTGGCTGGTAAAGTTCTCTCAGCAATCTGACAAGGGCATTATTTTCTCCCTTGTTTTATCCCTTCTCTTGGGTGGTAGGTGGTCAACGAGCCGGGACTCGTTGGGAGAAGTTAAGCAGCGGGGCCAGGCAATTCAGGTTGCATGACCCAGAGAGCCAAAAGACCAGTGCTTTTCTGGTCTCTATTCAGCAGCTTGTATAAGGAGTTCTCCCTCCATTAATTGCAAATGTTTCTTCTTGTTTCATGCAAATCTTACAGTGGCAAGCAGTGCTTCCCTCCCCACAGCTTTTTTTGCAGAGCTGTGCTTTGTTTCCATCCTTGCTGTTGTATTGCAACTGCCACCCACTGCCAGCTCGCTGCCGGCCTCACCGAGGGCTCTGCTAATTTGCTAATTAGCAGGCTCCCCCTCCTGGCTCCTCGCAGCAGCCCTGCGAGGTAAGAAGGGCTTGGACCACAGGTACCTGCCTGCAGTTTTGTTTCTCCTTTGAAGGGCGGGGGATTTGCTGCTTCGTTGCAGATTTCTTGGAGCAGAATTTTAGTATTGCTTCTGGATTGACAGCGCTGGCGATTCAGGTTTTCTGTCTGTTTACAGGATGCTCCGGGGTGAGCGTCCTTCTGTACCCCTGAGACCAGCACTGCGGGATCACCTTTTGGGTTGAGAGGAGATTTTGTTCTTTATGGTCTATTTAGCTCTTGGCCTCTCCGCTGAGAAACTGTCAGTGAATATAGTGTCAAGTGTGGTAGTGATAGTTTTAATAATGAGGACACCTGTCTGCTGTAAAATAAGATTACATCAAGACATTTTATGCAGTTCACATGTAAGTTAGGAATGACTTTTGGTGATGCCAGCAGGGATTGCATTAAAGGATTGAACAATAAATGCAACAAATTGCCCATTAAAATTGGGAGAAATTTCTTCAAGTAATGAAACATATTTAAACGTGTGTATTATAAAGGTGAAACGGTTGAGCAGTTTCCAAGCCATATTAGGTCTGGTAAAGAGCTTGATCAGCTTAAATCTGAAAGGGAATGTTTTGTGGCTTAAAGCAGAAGCAGATTTTTTTCTAATTGTTTCGTTATTAACATCGGCATGGCAGTGTGTGATTTTAATGGAGTGCTATTGTGAGGATAGTTAAGAAGAAGAGAGGGGCTGTAAACAAACTATAGTGCTTGTAATGCAGATCCCTAGGTAAAACAGGGTGGCAAGAAGAACTTGGTTTCACCCCTGTTTTCAGGAAGATTGCCTTGTTCACAGTTGCTCAAAAAGTCACTGGCAGAACTGGAAAGGTGGCTCATCTTTTGGGAGTCCTAGCTCAATATTCAGATCTAAACCAATGTTTTCTTTTGGTTACTTTTGTGAAGACAGTTTCCAGTGAAGACTTGAATGTGACATCCTCGTGGTCTCCAGTCATAACGATATTCTTAAGGTATGTGCTCAAAAACCCAAAGAAAAGAGCAGTGTACTGATGCTGAAAACCAAAGACAGCACTTAATGAGAAATAAATTGTACTTATTACTACATTGCCAACATTAAGCCACTGGCCTACAAAACCAGAACAAGTAGGAATATACTTTCTTCTTATCTCCAGTTAATATACAGGAAAATAGGAACGCAGTAGAGCTATTGTTTAACCAGCATCACACACTAAACTAGGGATAACCTTTTAAAAATATATATGTATTGTCAAACGCAGTGTAATTGTTCAAACCAATGCAAAGTGCAGACAATCACAGTGTTGCATAACATACAGTTGAGGTGCTCCAAAGTAGCCATCGGCATCTGAGACAAGTTCAAGACACTTTTAACAAGAGGACTGAGAAACAGAGTCCCTAAATCAGTAGCCTTTTTAACAGATGTAGGCCTAGGGTTCTTAAAATGCACTTCTAATAGTTTAAAGTGTCATCCAGGGAAGTAACATTTGGGTTTAAATTTATGGGGCCAATTGAATGTGTGATATAAATCTATATTATTTAGCAGTTTCCCCTGAAGTGAATCTTGGAGAGATTTTTATCTTGACAGTAGCCCTTTAAAGGAAAAGGAAGAGGAAGGCATTGAATTGGAACAAGCCAGCATCTCTCTGTGTTTGTCTTTGGTAAACACTGCAATTTATTTAAAGCACATGGAAGGCAGAAAGAATACGGTGAAGTTAAATCCCAACAAATTGTTTTATATTTACAAATGAATTAGATTATTTGCATTTGTTGTGTTTTTTGGTTTCTTTGAAACTGCAAATTAATGAGAAAAAATTATTTCCGAATCTTATTTTACTTAAAGGCGAGTTTAGCAAAGGCAATTTGCATGTAAATCAACGTTTACCTGACGCGTGCAATTTCCACAGTTAGATAAACCATAACATGAAACAGATGAAAGACATGGGAACTGTATAAAAATTCTTTGAAAGATAATAGGCAGCAGTTTGCAATAAATATTCATTAAGTGAGAGGTTGCCCTGTTCTCTCTCTGCTGCTATCCATGCAGCACTCACCTCTTTCCGACAGCCTCCTCGTTATATATCTTTGCTCTCCTATTTCTTCCTTATTTAATCTGTCTTCTTTCTTACAGTGTAGCATGGGTCACTTTCATTATGGGATGCCTTGTGCATTTCCATCAGCATTCTGTACTTGTGGGATGCATAATGCAGACCAGGAAGAATGCATGTGATAAAGCAGCAGGGAGGTATGGGCTGGTTGCAGGACAGAGCAAAGCAAGTGCCTGCTGGGCTCACAGGGTGGGAGGGCAGCTGTGGCCCTGCTGTCCGTTCTTTTTGTGTGTGTGTGTGAAAAGAGCTTTGCCCTCATCCAGTCTCCCGAGGAACATCATTTCAGTTGGCCGATCCCAACATGTAAAGCTTTGAGCCTGCTTTCTAGGGCACAGCTGTAAATAAAAGGATATTTGAAAGAAGTACAGACCAGAGAAAGTCCATAGGTGTGCCAAATCCTGCATGTCTCTGAAAACCAAAACCGTGATCATAGTATCATAGAATCATAGAATGTCTTGGGTTGAAAGGGACCCCAAGGATCATCAAGTTCCAATCCCCTGCCACAGGTAGGGCCATCAATCTCCATGGTGTAGGCCATTGTCTCTTTGGCTGTTTTGACATTCAGAGGTAACATCAGCATGCTGCCTGGGTCTTAGGAATGTTTTGAGACTTCTGCAAACGATTCAGCATGCTCAGAATTTCACCCAAATATCTAATACCTCCAGAGAGGGATAGATCAGTCTGTTGTCACGCTAAGAATATGGCTGTCATTCTAAAACCTGCAGTTATAGGAGCAACTGGTGTGTGACCAGTTGAAAGATCAAATGTTCCACATTGCAGTGAATTCACACTGCATTTTATTGTATGTGTCTTCTGCTACCATTATCACTATGGTATCTGATCACGTGCCTGGAGAGCCATCAAAAGCTGTGTTGATGTATGGCCAGATTGCGGACTGGCAATATGCTGTGAAATTATAATAGCAGGAGGTTTGCAACATGTTTGTGAGGGCTGTGTTCCTGCTCCCGAAAATAAACTGTTTTCTCAAATGACTGATTTCAAGTTTGAGAGGCCGTATGCTACTCACGTGCTGCACTGTGGGATTTCCACATGCACAATGAGCAGACTTGCTCGGGTGGCTCATGTGCAGCAGACCCTTAGGATGGTCCTTACTGACGGCCTTCTCTTCCCGCTGCAGTGGGACTGTGTGCTGGTTGGACATTGCAGTCCATTGTATTGAAGCACAGGTCCTATCGCTTTGTTGTTTGTATGTGTCATCTGTCACTTTCTTTTCCTAAATTTCATTTTGTTTCGTCCTGTCAACCTGTAGGACTGCAGCTAGAACATAGCTCTGGGGCTTGCTCTGTCCTTGGGAGCAGTTGTCGTCTTTCCTGCCACTCGTGTTGTAGAGCTCTGTGATCATTTTCAAACACAAAGCCAACTCCATTCTCTCACACTCTCTATTTGCATTTAATATCCCTTAAATGATTAAAGCAAACATTCCTAATTAAATGTTAACGTGCTGTAAGTATCTGCAGCCAGAGTACTGGCCGCCCCTCTAATCTCATATATGTGGACATAGCACCTGGACTTGAGGAGAAAATTACTTTCAAAAAGTTTGATAGGGGAAGCACGAATGACTTATCTAGCCATTCCTGTTACGTTTACTCTTTGCCCTTGGGAAGATCATTGTGCTGCTGAAGCCTGTGGGTGCCCAGAAGCTCAGGAGGCTGCTTTCTATATACTAGAGTCCAGCCTGCAGAGACACAGTGTGCTAGCCATCAAACAGCAGGCTGTGAAACATGGGGCAAATCACTCAGTGTGGGGATTTGACATGGATTCAGGTGGTTATTTTAAAAATGAAATAAAATTTGCTTTTCAAAGAAACACAATCACTGTTTCACCAGGTTAGGTGGTTTGCATTTCTCAGTATGCTTTTAATTCGTATCTACTGGCAGAGTTTTGATGCTTTCCTTTTTCCTCTAAAAGGGTTTCCACCCTATTTAGACTGTGTCAGCACCGCTTCTGTGTCTCACTCCAGACTGCGGCACCCGTAGCTGTAGTCAGTGTGATGGCTGAGAAGGGTGTCTCTGCAGTTGCACTCCCTCTGCTGACTGCTTCTGCAACGCCAGCATTGAGAGCTTAAAAGTGGACAGATTCACTAAAGTGCCAGAGTATATGCAGGGCAGCACAGTAACTCTAATATCACCACGTGGGCCCTCTGATTTGCTTTCATCCCTGAACCGTAGACTGACTGCAATACTCACAGACACAAAACTGGTTCACTTGCCCATCTTCATGTTGTTTTCTGACATTCTTGTCTTAAGAAACTTGAAGTCTGTGTTCTGTTTTAGAATCCCTGACTTTAGAGCCCTCTGAGTTCACTGCTGTCTTTCCGAGACATGCTTCTTGTTCTCGCTCTCCTTCATGGTGCATGACTTGCTCTTCGGCTTTTTGTTCCTTGAATGTTAAAGGTCAGTCTCCTGGAAATAATTGTTCTTTTTATGCAGACAAGACAGATGAGATTAAATTATGTTACTAGTCTAATACATGCTTCTCTCTAGAATTTTCCCATGCAGAATATTCTGGGTAATTCCTTTTAAGTTAATGTACAAAGTTTGGGGAGAAGGGTGGGGTCTGTTTGTCACTGTCTCAATTTTGTCTTATGAGAGCATCTGAGCATCCTTAAAATCAGAAGCAGTAGTGACACAACCGTGTCCTTACATGGTTCAGTGCCAGTATGGCTCCAGTGAACTGCTGATTGTCAGTCTTTCAAATTGAAGATCCTAAAGCATTGAAGTATCTGCCATAAAAACTGTTGCAAGCCATTTCCGGACTGAAGAGCTGTTGAGGGAAGACAAGGCATGGTGACAGAAGTACTTTCTTCTGCTGTCATGGAGATCACTTTTGTGTCCTCCCTAAATCTCAGTTGTCATCTAAATCTTCTATCATTATGCTGGAGATGATGATGTTTCCTTGCTTCATGGCAGAGCGTAGTTTGTTGGATTCCATTTGCTTACGAGCTTCAAAGATGCAGAAAAGGTCTCCTGATTTTTTTCAAGCCTGCTCTTTGAGACGTTAAACCTTCTGTTAAAATGACTGTATGTGTTCAAGCTAGAAAAAATATTCATCAGGCTGGAAAAAAAGAGTCTCTCTCTGTAGACTACTGGATATGCCAATCAGGTGCCTAAATGAAGGTACCTACTAGTGGCTGACCCCAAAAAGAAGGTGAGACTCTACTGTAGCTCTAAATACGAAATACTGAGTCAAATACTTGTTAAACGTTCACATGGTTGGCAAGGACCCATAGTTTCCCAGCTAGCTGATGACTCAGTATCCTAATCCCAGCTCTCCAGATGTGCCCGTGTCCTTGCAGACAACAAACCACATAGAGTTGCCAAGCTAAATAGAAATGAGCTCAATGAAGATTAAAAGCTGTGCTTCTTGGGTGCAAAACAAGGTTTGCTCAGTTTCCCTGTGACTACATGCAGGTTCAGAGTTACTAGAAGTGCTATATTCATTGGTATCAAATGGCTCTTTTGGGGAACTTTTTAAAGAAGGGCGAGCAGGTTCCCTCAAGGCTTTGTTTTAGAGAGCTTACAAGGCAAGCTCTCAAGTCACCTTCATTCATGTCAGGTTCCTGCAGGAGAAAAAGCAGCACGAAACAGAAGTTGCAATTACAGCTTTTGTTTAAGAAGATGCTGTCAAGCCCTTTAAGTACAAATACCAAACATGTCTTCAAAGTTTTGAATTCTCTTGGGGACTGTGCTGTATATTCCACTACAGTAGTCTTGCTTTTTAAAACCAGTCCTCTGGTATTTACTAATCTGAAGGAAATACACGACCCTTTCAAGCAGAGATAAAAAACCTACTAACAGCTGATAGAAGGGAATGCTCTTCCAGTATTCTGGGCAGCAGCTTAATTTTTTGAGGTGCAATTCCTGATGCACGCGATTGTTTTTTTCAACAGCAGTTAACACGCACGCTGATTTTTGAACGCCTCGGTTCTCTATCTGTAAAATGGGACGATAGCTTTGTGAGGATAAATGCTTACAGCATTGTGTAGAATTTACAACCTGAGATGACAGAGTTGTAAGTGAGCAACTAAAATTCTCCCGAGTGCAAGTCAAGGTTTCACATCGGTTCCTGCGTTCTTTACTGCTGCTGAACATTCGGGTGATTAAAGTTAAGTATTTGCATGCTGCTGTCAAGTTGTGATTAATGTAAAAACAGTTACTTGCACAAGGAAATAAAGTTCAAAAGAGGAGGTTTTTCATGTATGTTAGATCAGCCAGTTAGGAGACAGAAGCTGTGCTCTGTGGCTCAGGTGAGCGTTGCAAATCACTCCGAGTGTTGAACAGTTAACAGGATGTTTACTGCTGCTGGTTCCACAAAGGCACAGCACCTACATTTCGGCTGTGCTGGAGGAAAACACTGCTTCTGACTTTGTCTGAAGAGGTCACATGCAAGGTGCAAAAACTAAATTAGGGAGCGTGGTTTAAAGAGCTGAATAGATGACCTTGATAATTTCATCCAAAGGTCATATGACACTTTCAGATAAGTCCAGAGAGAAACATAAGTCCTTGTCTTTTCCTGCGCAGTTTACAAATCGGTGCAAGTGATAAGAACGTTTTTCAATGCACAGTTCATCCAGTACCAGAAAATAGCACCCTTAGAAGTGTTATTTATACAACATTAAATATACTTTCACTGTATTTTGTGAAAATTTTCAATTTTTACAATAGCTGATATTTTTTAAGTCCCACCTCAGAAGTCCTGTGATTATGCCATAATCATAGGTTTGCTATGTTTGAATGGGAAATGCTCTTTTTCTTCTTGTGGTTGTGAAAAATAATTTGAAAGCATGACTCATAAGGACTCAAAAACTAACTTTCAGATTAAAAAGCCAATGTGTATGTTTTCAAATCTCAGGGTCTTTAAGCCAATCTCACAATTATTTTTTAGGCTTTACTCATTATTTTTTGCTGCTTGGGGTGACAGTTCTGTAGATGAATGTTGAAGGCCTGCCTGGTTCCATTGTGCCTGTTCAGCTTTGTGTACATATGCTGCAGTAGCTGAAGTAATGATTGTGGTTGTGATGGCCATGTTATTGTATGGCTGATATTTTCTCCACTTCGCTGGGGATTCATATCTTTTCTGAAACAGATTTAAGTGGAATGCGGGTATCTGTACCCACAGAATATTCATACTGACTGGGATTGGGAATTGCAGCCAAGGGGCAAATATTAACATATCTTTGAATCTTATGAACCTCCTGAGAAATATTACAGCAATAACATCCAATATCCGCCATATTATTGAAAATTATATGACACCTATCAGTCACTTTGATGTTCATGGGACCTGAGCAGTCTGTCTGACTCACCTCTGCTTTGTGACCAATCTACAAAGTGCAAAGGGATCTGCTCCTCTGAATTTTCCTTGCTGATTGCAGCACATCCCTTTCATGAACATTTCCTTGGGCAGGTCTTTTTCCTCTCACCAAGCTGCTACAGCTTAGCCTGGCTCTGCACCCATGCCTTATTCCTATGCTCAGTGGACAAATCTGTGACCAATGCTGGGTGGCAGAGCCCTGTCTCTGTGAGTGGCTCCAGTGGCTTCAGAGTAGTTCATGTCTTTTGCGCTTGCTACCCTTTTGAGTTCCATGGGGGCAACTCAGTCAGTTCCTTGTCGCCTGTGTTGGGTTACCTGCACCATAGAATCATAGAATCACAGAATTGCTCAAGTTGGAAAAGACCTTCAAGATCATCAAGTCCAACTGCAACCTAACCATACTACCCTAAAGTAACCTGCGTGATGAACAGCCAGGAACGCTGCCACTTCTCAGCTCTTTCTTGCTGTGGTGTCCAGAAAATCTTTACATACCACCTTAGTGACAGCCACTGGTTCAGCAGCATGTGCAGCAGGAGAGTTTCTGTATTTTAGGAAATCAATATGTCCACTTGATGTGACTGTAATATTTCTGCTGTAGGGTGACCCTCGGTAATATATTACTAGGAGTAACAAAGGATTTTTTAACCTATTTGATATTTCTTTGAATCCTCATATTTCATTTTTAATCCAACTGATTAAAATCCACAATATTTTCTGTTACAAAAGTTTTGACAGCTTAAATCTAATTTTTGCATTTTCTTATATCATTAAACTGTTCTACTTTATGCTAATGTGTAGTAAAGAGGGTTATTAGCACTGAGGGTGAACCTTAAAAGGGTTGGAGGTTTGATTCATCTATGAAGAACCGACAAATTTGGATTAATTATTCAAATCTAATCCAAACCTCTCGAGCCTGCAAAATTGGACTGGAAGTCTCAAGAGAACAGGTTAGCTTGTGGAATTTCTGGTGCTGCCTGCCTAGCTTTCTGATGAGCCTTCATAACCAGTAAAACCTTTAAAATACACCACCTTTCTAAATTACATATATATTTTAGATTCACCGCTGTTCAGGTGCATCTGGTGCATAAGCTATTGATCACGGGTGAGAAATGTTCTGCTATCGCAGTTCTCCGATTTGGTGCAATGTGTGGCACTTCAATGGCATTGGGGGTCAGGAGCTTAATATGGCTGAGAGCAGGCAGCTAAGATTGCTGCCCTGTGAAAGAGATATCCGCAGCCATGTTTTTATATCACCAGAATCGTAAATTGCTCGAAATATTCTGGGCTATTTTTTGTTGAGGAGTGATTCTGCTGTGAAAAGGTTAGCATTTATTTAGCTTGACAAATAGTTTTGAGTTTCCTAAGGCTCACCATTTAAAACTATGTACCTACTTAATATTTGATCTTAAATCCCAAGTTAAGTCCCTTGATGATTAGATGTTCTAGGACTGTAAGAAATAGTTCCGTGTCTGGGTAGAAATATATAGTCTGTCAGGATGAAAATTATGCTCGGAGGGACAAGCACTGAGCCTAGCTTTATATTTGCAGAGCAGCCAGCACAGCAGGGTCCCTATCTTGATTTGAGACCTCTAGGAACTACTACAAGATAAATATCAGATGATAACTCATGCCATTCTGCAAGAGGACTACAGATTTTCAAGGAACACCAGGGAGTTTTGATTTTTATGACCCCAAGAGGAATAGCACAGACTTTTCTCTCCATATAATGGACAGGGTTGGTTGGGCTTTCTTGTTCAGTGACAGGCCAGCAGGCAATGCCGACCCGTGCATCTGACCTGTTAGCAAAATTCCTCCATCTCCTCCAGTACCCTGATTGCAGAGCGAATGAAAGGAGGTTCAATGGCACTCTGTAAAAGGTAGGACATTCATACCTGTTGCTGGGATGCAGGCAGAAAGCGTCACAGCTCATGAGTTCTGCAGTAAAAGGCAATTAATTATCACCTCGATGACCTCCTTTGCTATCAAATCGCTACTCAAATGATTTTACTACTATTTATAATGAGGCAAGATCCATACTATTTTATCCAGTGATTTCAGTGGAGGCTGATGGGTGCTCAGCACATTAGAAAACCTCGTATTTTATAGTTCTGCCACATGACTTCACAGATCTGCTTTTATACTTGTACATGAATTTTAGTGCTGCTCTCCTGCTTCTCTCTGCCTGTGTGTTATTTAGGAATCCTAGTGCTTAATGTGATCCAGTGAATATAAGGCTCAGAACGGATCAGTATATTCTGATCTCCAGCTGTGTGGCTGGAGATCTGAGTAAAACCCTGCTTTTGTACTCTCAAGCGCTTCTGGAAATCAGATATTTGTTTGTTTGTTTTCCATTTTCAAGGAAATCACTTATCCATTCCTCACCTCCCCCAACCTCTCTGTCTAAAGCAGTCAGGTGGAAGTGCGAGTGCTGATAGGTACAGTATAAGGCTTGTAAAGCTCTAGTTCTTAACCTTGTAGGGTTCACCTTTGTGATGAGGTGTGGGACTGTGAGCAGCAGCTTCACAGATTCCCTCCCTCTGCCCTCTCCTTTTCAGGAGAATAAAGCAGTGCCCCTTCTACCAGGTTTCAGTGCCAGCTCTGAGCTCTCTGTAGCTTTGCACACCCTGGAGAACCTTTTTGCTCCAGCTGCTCCTCCTGCCTCTGTTGCAAGTCCCAAGGGCAGAAGAGTTTGAAAGGAGGGGAGAGCAATCGCTCAGGCCAAGGAATCCTGTTTCCCAGAGCAGTTTAAGAGTAAGGGAAGAAGGGGAACAAAAAGCTGTGGGAAACACAGGTAAGAAAGCTGGCGATTCGGTGTCAGATTCAGGGGGGAGAGAAAGGACAAGAGAACAGAGAAAGGTTGGTTGCAGACATCTGGACAAGGCAGAAGAAATAATGTTCTCTCCAAAAAAAGCTGGGAATCAAAAGATCCATTCCTGACAGTTGTATTTTGCCTGTATCTGTGGCTGAAGCAAACAATTAGGGGAAAAAAAAAAAAAAAAAAAAAAAAAACAAAAAACAAAAAACAAAGCAAACAAAAAAACATCTTAACTTTATAGCATCATTGCAGTTCAAGAAAGAGCAAAAAACTTCTAAGGGATGACAGGAAGGCCACATGAGGAAAGAGAGAAGACCTGTTCTATCTCTGCTGAGCCCATGCTCTGTACAAGCTAAGGAGAAGCCAAATTTGCATTTTCTTTCCTGTTAGTAAAGTAGGGTCTGAAAGCAACATCTCCTCCAGTTGTTAGTGCTGCCGGTCTTCTGGTTTCTGTACCACCTGTAGTGTTCAAGGTCTGCTTGCATGGTCTGGAGGGGAGGGGATATGCCCTAGTGAACATGCTTTGCCCACAGTCATCATTCTGCGATCTATTGAGGAAGAAGGATTGGGTTCCATGGCTCCTTAGGTCATCAGCAGTCGAACAACAGAAAGCTCAAGTCAGTGTCACCTCTTGTGCAAGGAGCAGCCTTGACTGAAGTCCCAGCATCATTTCTATCTTTCTGCGCTTTAAATGCACTTCCTTTTTCTTTCAGATTTTCTCAGCCCTTCCAACTGTACCTGGTAGCTTTGTTAATGTTGGGTTGGGTTGAGAGAGCTCTCTGCATGGGGAATATGCATTCCTTCTTCAAATGTAATTTTGGTTTGGAGATTAGGGTTGGTTGGTTTGTTTTTCCATTTTCTGTGTTCCTGAGCTGTTGTAGTAGTCCCACTAACAGCTGTCAACGCCCTCAACAGAGAGACAGACAGAGCAACCAGAAAACAAACAACACACAAAAGGAAATTCAGAATGTGTTCAGAGAAACACACTACTTCAAAGGCGAGAGTAGAAGTCCCCCCGGAGCTCATTACTATAGTCAGTGGAAGGGAGGGGTTTGGGAGAGCACGGAATGGGAAACTTTTCTTTCCCAGCAACTGCAGCAAACATCACAGCTTGCGGATATCCCCCCATCTCTTCCATCAGCCCATGCACCCTGGTTCTTCTTCATCTCTGCACCTCTGTCTCTTCAGATCTTGGCTGACACAAATCCTCCTCCAGGTAAAGCGTGCTTCATGTAGACAGTCTTCTTCCTGGGAGCTCTTGTCAGATTTATGTGCATGAGAAGCCTCACCACCAGTAGGGGAGGACAGAGTCTGTGATCTTTTTGCTTCTTGGTCTGCCCGGGACTGCCAGCTTGGGAAACTGGGAAAGTCTATGGTTGTAAATGGTGCGAGGGGACCACTGGCCGCTGGGAGTTGGTTTGTGAGACCTGTCAAAACCTGAAACCTGTCCGTTTCAGCCTAACTGCTGTCTTGGAAACGTAGACTTTCTCTGAGTTTCTTTAGCCAGTGAGCTCACAGGTTTCTCTCCAAAAACAGAGGTTATGCTAAAATGACCTGCACTTTTGTAACACTCTGCTGGCTCCTGTTTCATGACTCGAGACTGTCACTTCAGTCTGGCCAGTCTGTCTTTCATGACATCTCAAAAGGATGGTGAGGTAATGGGTCATCTCAGAAAAATTAGCTCTGATCACAGGAATATCCTGCATTGGGAAGGGGCCCAAAGGGGCTGTCGAGTCCAACTCCTGGCTCCATACAGCACCACCCAAATCTAAGCCCCGTGTCTGAGAGTGGTGCCCAAACGCCCTCTGAACTCAGGCACTCGGTGCTGTGCCCACAGCCCTAGGCAGGCTGTTCCATGCCCAGCGCCCTGTGGTGCAGACCCTGTCCCTGACCGCCACCCTCCCTCCCCTGACAGCTCCATGCCATTCCCTCGGGCCCTGTCGCTGTCACACAGAGCAGAGCTCAGCGCTGCCCCTCCGCTCCCTGTGAGGAGCTGCAGCCGCCATCAAGGCTCCCCTCAGCCCCTCCGCTCCAGTTCCTACTGAGGTAGTGTCTCACCGAACACAGTAGTTTCAGCCACGTGAGGGCTCTGTGAGGGTTGTACATTTTTTATTTATCAGACGCAGAGGAGAGGGGACTTGCAGAAAGATAAGCTGTGCATGGACTGTGTGCCAGCATTGCAGCATGTTCCCTTTGGTCTTTGTTGGTTGCCTGGTATGCTGTACAGAGGTGGCTCTGAGTAGAATGATGAAATACTATTACTGGGATGCCGCAGAAAGGCAGAAGAACAGTGGCATTGTACACAGGTTTTATTTACAGAAGGAGTGTTAATGGAGAGCATCTGAATTACTGCATGCAGAACCGCATGAGCTGGTGGGCCTACAATAACAAAATAAGTGTTTGTAGCACCGTGCTCAGACTGCACTGGGAAAGCAGGAGGATGGTAGCATAGAAAGGCTACGTGATCTTATGTGCCGTGGTGCGGTAGTGATAAGCATCTTGTACATTAGAGCCTTTCCTCAGAGGTAGTGAGTAGATAGTGGGTGTGATAAGGTGCACAGTGTGAGAAGTCAACACGCTGGATACCTCACAAAGCAGACAGTGCGAGGCTGTTCATCGGTGGAGAGATTACAACAGAGCCAGCCCATGTTTGAAGGCTTCCAAAAGCCTTCCCTTGACTTTGATCATTTGCAACTCATTCTCCCAGTACACAGCCAAGACCCACTGATCTGGGAAAGTATTGCAGCTGTTGCTGTAAACCTCCAGAAGGATCTAAAAAGCTAATTGCAACAGCCAAACCAGCTGTTAGAATAAGGGCTACATTCTCAGTCCTCAGATCCCAGCATGTCCCTGTGGGATGGAGTTTCTTCTTCAGCTCTAGGAAGCTGAGGGGAAGCAGCTGGGCTCTTTGCTGAAGCTGCATTAACGAGGCTGGGAGAGACTGTTCTGCCAATCAGGAGACTAAAATCTTAACAGCTGCTGTCATTTTGGGCCAGAGTGTGGAAGCTTTTATAAGGGACAGGATTTTTGTGTTCACTTGAGACATAGGGGAGTTTGTCTTTCTATTTCTTTTAACTGTTTCCTTCCTCAAACACAGTAGAGACTGACCTGACTGAACCCTCATGGGTTGTGCTATGCATTTCAGCTCCCATCTTTCCTTTCACAGCTGGGAAGGAATTTCTGCCCACAGCATCCTGGCTTTGCTGCAGCAAGACTGCTGAAGTGCATGAGCAAGACAAGGGGGACAACAGAAAGCTTTTACAGGATAATGCCAGTAATGGAGGGGAGTTTGATGCTCACTCTTGCGTTAAAACACTAGCTTGTGTATTTTTATGTAGTTTTTCCCAAGTGTGATAAACTGGGAGTGATTTTTTATCCCCATTCCTTGGCAGAAGCATTTCGTGTGTTACAGGGGAATATTCTTTGTTACAGGGTGGAGGAGGAATGGTGAGCTAAGGATAGTGAACGATAGCACCCTGTTGTGTGGTCATCTCTGACAACCAGGCAATCACATGCAATCACTAGATTCAGTAGCACATCTTGCTCTGCAGCCTGGTTAAAGCACAGAGTCCAAGTGGGTTTATTATGGAGGCACTGGTGTGTGTCTGCTCCATAGTCCCTAGGATGATCCACTTACTCAAATTATCCATTTTTTCCTCGTCCTGTAGGGCATCCCTGTTATCTTCCCTCCCTATTATCCAAGATAATAGAGAGCTGACTTGCAATAATGCAGTCACAATGGCTCCATAGTGTCTGAATGATTCCCATGTGATTGACATTTTGTGTCTGTCTGAAGCTTCCTGAAGAGCAATTCTCCATCAACACTTCTTTCATCAGTAGGCATTAGGCAGAACAGGGTCCTATAGCACAAGTCTATTAAAGCCAAAAAAGAAATCTATTTCACTGTGACAAACAGGAGATGTGAATTATACAAATGGATACGGCGCTGCTTAGAGTGTCAATTCTGTGTGTTTGTATGACGTACTGTAGCTGGGCATCAAGGTCAAATAGAACCTGAGGGTCTCTGTTTTTGGAAGCCAGATTTCCTCAGCTGCCCAGGCTTAACAAAGAGCGCAGACAAGAAATGGGGGGAGTTGAAGCATCTCCATGTTTTCAAGTCTGCTGTTAGGCAAGAGCAGACTGTTCAATTGGAAATGACAAAGTCCCAAACTATCATTACTCCACTGTGGGGTTTTCTTCGACATTTGGAGGTCCTAGCCCATACCAGATGTAGTATTTAGGAAGATATAGCCTTTCAGTGCTTTTGTGAGTCAAAGTTTTGTTTCTGATTGTATCTCTAAGGCCAAGAAGCAGCTCTAGAAGTCTGTGAAAAGGATTACAAGCTTGGTTTTGCTAGCTCAGCGGAGATGGGTATTTATCAAATTCAAAGTTCTGGTCAGTCAAGGCTTATGAGATTCAGAACCCTTAATCACAATCCACTACCTTAGTGCAGTAGGTGGACTAATGTGGGAGTGAGAGCAGGTTCCATGTTCTTCTCAACTTTGCTCTTTGTTCAAAAGCAAAATCTGAATTCTGTATTTACTTCTCATGTTAAGGGGGGTGAACTCAGAGCCCTTCGTAGTTTACAGAGCCCGAGGAGCTTCATTCCTGCTTTTCGCTTTGCTTTGGTATAAGAGAAACATGAGCGATGGCCCATCTGCATTGAAAACGCCTGTAGGTGGAGATTATTTATGAACCTGGAAATGCAGCCAAAGGCCAGCCTCTCAGCTGGCATAAATCTAAATGCTGTTGACAAAGGTACACTCAATTACACCGGCTGACCTGATGGTTTAAAATTTCTTACAAATTCGATATACTTTGTTCTCAGCAAATGTTTTGTCACTAGACTTTGTTTTTTTGTAGGAATATTTTCAAAGTAACACCAGTGTAATTTCTCAGGTAGTGGGCTGTTTTAGCTTTGACTTCCTTTGCGTTGTGAGAGCATTTTGCAATATCCTTACCTTTATGTTGTGGCACTTGCTACTTAAGTAGCCCATGCTGATCTCTGTGGTGTGAATGGATGACTAAAACTTTTTTTCCCTTCCCTTCCTCCTCGCGGGGCCCCCCCCCCCCTTTTTTTTTTTTTGAAGAAAGAAAAAAAAAAAAAAAAGAAAGAAAGAAAAAAGTGAATTATGCACTTTCCAGAACTAATCTTCAAGCACTTGATCTGTGCTAAAATGCATGAGGCTTTGGGGATTTGTGAACATTTTCATGAATAATAAGAACTTCACAAATAACAGGAAAGCAAGCTTACTGATCTTATTCCCAAATCTTTTATACGTAGAAGAGATATGAACAGTTTTCAGAAAGAGTATGGAGGCAGGTCACTTTTTTTCTGAAGTAGAAAAAAAAAAAGGAGAAACAAAGAATGGGGCATGCGGGAAAAGAAAATGAACCACATTATTTGCAAGGTTCCCACATCCATGAGTATTCCTTAACTTTTATAGATTTTCAGTAAATTAGCGTAACTACTGTATCCAGGGTTTCTTGTTGTTGTTTTTCCCTTCCAATGTTGATGTGACTGAGAGGGAATCTAAATGCAACAGCTTTAGAGAAGAAGAGAGGAAATTATCATATTTAATATTTTTTATACAGAAACTGGTGTACTTTATGATTAACTCTTTTCAGCTCTGCAATGTGTGTGTGTGAAAGTAGGGAGGAGAAATGAGAATTAGGCCATATTTTTCCTGGCATGAGGTACTGTTGCTGCAACACTTGTATGGCTGGCAGCGTGAGACATAATATTACCTAGAAGAAAACTTTCAAGTGTTGAATTAATTTCCCACCATCTGCAATCTGTCTGTACTGGAAATCTAGCTCTAAAGAGAGAGAGAAAAACTGGGGAACAGATCTGGATATTCAGCAATTAGGTTTGGAGAAATTAAAATTATTTTCAGGAACTGTTTTCTTGTCAGCTGTTTGGTGGCTGGAAGGGCTCAGTCAGCTGGGGAGCCGGGTTTGGAAAAAGCGCTTTTGCTTAAGTGGCCTGAGAGCATTGGAAGAGAGGAGCAGTGCTGTTTTGCAAAGCTGCTGCCAGTTGCAATTAGGGACAGACCATGGGTGCTGGCAAACGAGCCCTGAGAAAGCATACATGTAAATTTAGCTAGTAGTTATGCCCAAATGGGATTTGCTCAAAAGGATGGTATTGGGTAGGGATGAAATCTTACCGTGATGCAGCTGTAGATGTTGGGAGAGGAAGGAATGGATGGTAGATCAACACAGAAGGCACTGGAAGGAAGAGGGAGCGGCAGAAAGGAGGATGTCAGGCACCTGTCATTTCTTTGACTGCTGCCTACATCACTGAAGCATGGAGAGAAAAACCCTCACGGGAAAAGATGAGTCGCTGAATATTCAGTGGAACTGCCTTGTGCAGAGAGCCTGGAAAGGATGGCCCTGTCTGTGCTGCTACTCTTGCAGCCAGAGCATGACAAGCCCTTCCCAACCTACAGAGTGACGGGGGGTAGGAGACAGAGTTGAAGATGTGATTGCTGGTGGGAGTTCTGTCTCCTGTAATATGCTTATGTTTCTGTGTTCTCTTCTAGGTAAGTGTGTAAAGTGCTTTTGAATGGTTCTAAGGAGCTCTGGCTGATGCTGTACAGGCATCGTTCTGGTTTCTTCAAGGAGGAGGAAAATATCGAACTCTCTGAAGTGGTAACGTGATAACCTGTGCTGCAGATGTGCGGATGGTCACTAAGGAGCAGAAGCATGCTGGGCCCATAACCCAGAGATCGATGGATGGAAACCATCCTCTGCTAGGCTCTCATTTGATGGTTGGACTAGACAATCTTAGTGGTCTTTTCCGAATTTAATGGTTCTATGATTCCATCTATCAGTGTGTTATTTGTATTTAGCTGTAACCCACTGCCTGTCAGAATCAGTATTCTTGATTCCATAGTGCAGCTTGCAGGCCATGTCCTGCATCCCATTGTGTGCCACCTCTTGCTCAGTTTCCAGTCCTTCTGGGGCCCTCCCCAGAGGATTAGGGGGTGTTTTCTAGAAGAAGAGCTTAAATATCAGCCCAAAAATATTTGTGACCTTTGCTGCTCTTCTATCTTGAGATATTCTTGGATATTCGAGTGTTGCAGCAATCCATATAGTCAGTTCTCATAGCTTGCCACTTCAAGTGCAGAGATCTCTCAGGACGAGGTTTTCTAAATTTCTCTTTCTCTGGCTGACTTTTCATTCACCCAGTGGGGGATTGTTTTGAGAACATAGTGACAACTAAGCAAAAGAAAATTCACAGCGACACTTGGGGCAAAGCTCCTTGGCAGCGAGATGAATTGAGCTTCTCGGGGGAAGTCCCGGCAATGCTGTTGTTTCAGATGTTCAAAACTCTGTAGGTCAGAAATCGCAGGGAACTGTTCTTTGCTGGCGTATGGACATAGTGGTGGAGATGATGGGTCTGTCTCCTCTCTGACAGCTTTTATTTTTTTGTTATTATTTATTGTTTTATCAGCTTCAGATCATTGATTTCACCTCTATTTCAGTCTTGCTGTATATACCACACAGTCCATAATAAGCATGGTACTAAATGATATGCTTTTGTGCTGATGTGGTGCTTGTTTGTTTCCCAGTGGAACAAGGTGATATAAGCACATACATTAAACATATTTATGATAAATTTCTCATCTATTACTTTTATTTAGAGTGGTTTTGAAGTAGTGCAGATTGTGCTGGAAAACAAACATCTTTTTAGAGGTAGACAGCAAATCCAAAAGTGTATTTGCACCCTTACTCCTTTTTTTATTATTATTATTATTTTACACAGGCAACTACTTTGCAGGGTAAGGGAGAAAAAGAGCTCACTACTTTCATACAGTCAGGACAATAGATTCTGGCTCATCTCTACTTGCTGGAGAATCTCTCCTCAGTAAAGCAGAGAGACCACCGTAAACTGAAAACAGTGGCCGTGTCCTTTCTTTGTTGCTTTGAGTTGGGACAGCTCTCCTGAAGCTGGGAAACTCTTTGGATCTATATCTTTAAAGGCTTAGTGGATAAAGCCATCAAAGCAATTCAGTATTCATGCACATGGCTATTATTAAGCATCTGTTTTTTGTTTACAAATAGTCCCTACTCCAGCAAAAAGGGAGTAGGGAAAATGACCATGTTCAGAGGCCAGGGAAAATGTGTTGGGTGGTAAAGGCAACTGTCATCTGATTTCTGTGCCCTAGAAAGACCACAGATATATGTACCTGTACGTGTCACCTGAGAGCTACTGCAGTGTGGTAAAGGCTGAGCCCTTCTGTGTTTTAGGAAAGTGTGTTTCTGAAGTGGTCCATGAAAGGAAATTGATGCTTACATTAGGTAATCATGTCAAATAAGAGATCTCTCTTGAAGTTGAGTGCCTCCGTTCTTGGCAAGCCTGCTACCTCTTGTCCTGACTTACTTGAGGGAATATTCTTGCCTCCAGCTTTTTAATCTTCACTGATGTCTATCATTTTTCTAGTTTTCCTGCCCTCATATATAGGCTTCAGCTGGACTTAGCCTAGGTTTCAAATGGTCTTATCTGGCTCAACCATGTAAAATGTAGCTCTGGTGTCCTGCTGTTGGACCATGTCTATTAACATACTATGAGACTGAGATTCATAGGGAAGAAATGCTTTTCAGATGCACGATTCCTTCTTATAGTTATAGATTAATCTTATTATAATGAATGCTATTAGATGTTTTCTCTTAGGCTTATCTTTCATATCTTCTTTAGCTCTGGTAACGACATTAAAATGGCCAAAAAGCCCCTGCTACTGGAAAATTGTTAGAATGCCTTCAGCAAAATACCTTTGATGCTCAATTTTTATTTTTTATTTTTATCTTTGTCAGACAGACCTTTTTATACTTTTATTATGGTCCTTCTGAATCAGGTATTTGGCTTGGTTTGCTATTTCTGAGCCTCTTTCCCCAAAGACTGTAATTACCAAGTTGTATGGGAATCCTGGGGCCCTCAGGAAGCCTTTTTTCCTGATCTGTAACCTGCAGGAATGTAGTTAGTGTAATAATTTGTATCCACATTCAATGTAGTCAACTGACTTTATCTCTGGTAGTGACCTTTCTAGTGAACTGAGCTGACATATGGTGTTCATGTATGCAGTTTGAGGCAGGGCTCTGGGAAAGCAGCAGTATGGAGCAGTCTTAAGCCCCTTAAGGAGAAGAGTCATGAAGTAGCTTGGAAAATAGTGAACATTTCTATGTCATAGTAAGAGCCAAAGGCTTGCAGCCATGTTGGAAAATGCTTCCAAATTTGGTTACAAGAATGAGAGGTTGCAAGCTTTTGAGCTTTCCCTCTTCATTCATTTCCCATTGTATCCACCAATTCATTCACTTTTTCTCCTTTTTCTCTGGCGTTCTTCTTTGCTTTCACATTCTGTTCTTTGGTCTTCTGCCTCGAATGCTAAGTGCCTCTTCTGCCCTGCATACTTCTGTGTGTTTGCAATCTTTTAAAATTTATAATAAAGCTGAGGCCTGATTGTCTTTGAAAGTAGATTCTAGCTGGGTTATTTATCAGCTATGTAGATTGCATTTCCTTGATCTAGTTAGCTATTTGGTTTATTAAGACATATTGCATGCAGTCAGTGGATAATGCAGTTATAAACTATGTTGCATAGAATTTCCATTTCTTGTCTGCTGTTTTGGGAACAGATGTGAAAAATTTCATCCTGATCCAGTGGTTTTCACTGTTGATGTTTTCTCGTGAATGTATTAGGCATTCTTCTCCCTATCTGGCTTTCTGTTTTCTAAATGCTCTTCTTCCATGGATCAGTTTAGTTAAATCCTCTGCTGTATGGATCTGCCGGCATGGGCCCTTTTGAAGTCACTGAGATGAGCACAGTGCTCCTGAGAATGAAGGACTGTTTGCATTGGCAGGTAACACCAAACACTTATGACTGAGTGCAGTATGTAGTCCTACCCTAAATTATAGCAGCAGAGCCCTCTTAACACCTCCAAACTGAATTTAATTTGGCGATTACAGTCCAGCTTGGCTTCTAATATTTGCCAATAGTCATGTGAACCTGATAGTGATTTTGGTTAGTATTTAATACACTAACTCACTAAATCCCCAGATTGTATGAAGATCTCAAGAAGAGAAGATAAAATGTTTTGAGCTTCTCGCCATGTAATTATCAGTTTTGTCCAGTGCTGTCAACATTACCAATAGAATGGGCTCGATGTGAGTCAAAAGGAGCCTAGTCTGTGGCACAGCATCAGAGCTTTTATGGGCCCCTAGAGAGGGTATTTTGAAACACTGGCAAGTCTCATCAGACAATGATACGCTGTCTTTCAAGTGCCTCTCTGCAGCGGTCTGTGTGCACTGGTGGAACAAATCCAGTCAGCAGCTCTCTTGCTACTGTCCTTTCATCTGGTGATGAAGTAACAGTCTCCAGATGTCTGCCATGGTGGTGTTCAAGTAAGGGGGGAAAGGAACCAGTGGACAAGAGGACCTTTGATACAGAGATGCTAAATTTAGGAGTGGGACCTTCATTCTTGTCTCCTGGGCATGGGTCCAGGTGAGCACACGTAGGTGGAGCAGAATGCAAATATGTCTGTGCAGGCAGGGCAGTGATCTGGATCTGAGATGATTTGGAGGAGGTGTGTTACAGCAGTTAAGCACAGGACATTTCTTTGTTGGGAGCTGACTTTGATCTTGGAACAGGACTTCTGTGTGAAATGAGTTCTGCTAGGTGCTGGTCTCTTTCCAATTGAGTGACTCCTGTATTTGGAGATGAATGAGGCTGGAATTCAGCCCACTTTGCAATTGGGCGCATGTTAACCTATGTCCTCTCCGTGAGACAGATTTGCCTGGCGCTCGGGCTGTATCACCCAGTGCAACTGTGAAAGTGAGAAGAATTTGAGAATAAACCTAGAAACAGAGGGTATGCATAACTGACTGTAAAGGCACAACATCTGCCTTTTTGACTCACAAGCTGAAGTTTCTTTCACAAATTTATTTCCTACAGTCTTGTATCCTCTGATTTCTCTGACATGTATGTTTATATCAATCTAGAGGTTGGGAAGAGATGATATCTCTTCCCATGCATCTGGTCCAAAAATGCCTCTCTACTGCTGTCTGCCTTGTGCCTTCTGGTATACACTTTTGGCTCACAGGTACACTAGATGTACCTCAGTTAAGTGATCGGTCAGATAGAGAAATATCTGAGAATGCCTTTGACAAAAGTGTGAAATTTTCAAGTACTCCTCTGATGCAGTAGTGACTGTAACATGTGCCACACAAACTGCATTTATGTGGATCGAGCTGAATGGAAATACAGCCTCGCCATAAATTAGAGGACAGGGGACTCTCTTTTCTCTCTACATTCCTGCTCGCCTGACTCCCCCAGCTCTTCACTCTTTTTCTCATTGCTTGCCCTTTTAAAACTGCTCAGCAGCATTGTATAAGATGCTGGGACTGGGTGTTTGAGCCATGGCCATCCATGCCTCTGTTTTACAGGTGAAGCCAGATAGACTCCACAGCATGCTAGGAATGATGAGCTGCTCTGTTGTGAGAGGCTGTGCTGTGCGAAGTACCTGCTTCTCTCTGATCCAAGCCCCTGCAAACTGTTGTGCCCACCACAATGCCACCGCCAAGAACTCACAGCAAGGTCATTCTATGCTTGCATTGTCCTCCAGGGAGATCCACATGCCGGCGGAGTTAATTACACTAACAGCCACAGAAATTATATTGGCCCACCACTGGCCTAGTGAGATGAATATCTCCATTTCTTAGTCACAGGGGGATGTTAATGGTATTTTTATTAACTGGTGACCTGTTGACTGCTATTAGAATATAGATTGTATGCATAAACCAGGTCAGGGTACTGAAGATATGATTATAGAGCAATTACTGTGTCAGCCAGTGTGGCTTCTAATCAGAGCTGGCAAAGAGTCTTTGGAAGCCTGAAAACTGTTTTTGGAGTCCAGCAAGAAGAAACAGCTTTGAATCAAAGTCTGTATTGTGCCCTTACATCTTTCTGGAATTATATGTCTGATTTTCTGCGATTAGGATAGGCAGTCGAGGCAGAAAGAAGTCTAAGAAGGACAGCTTTAGTGAAACACAACAGATTAAGGGAGTTCAAAGTATGAAAACTTTTTTTCTTTTCTTTTTTTTTTTTTTTATGTTATATGGTTTATGTTTATTCCACTGAGCTGTCTGGGGATGCTAATTCTGCTCTTGCCCTTTAAAATGAACTGCAAGGTCATATGGCTGAGTGTCTGGGATGTCAGTAAAAACGATTACACTAATACATGCATTTCATTTGATGAGGGCCATAGCTACACAACCAGATTTAGAAATGCTCCACGTTTGTCAGAACCATTAAAGGAAAAAAGAATTGATAAAATGGAGAGCTTGTGCTTTAGATACAGAATCAGGGGCTGACTCTTCTCTGAGATGCAGCTGCTCATTCAGAGGTTGAACCAGATGCCTCAGTTCCCAAAGAGTAGCTTTGTTCCACCAGCAGCACCGCTGAGCCCAATGAAACGATGGGAAGAGGCAGAGGAGCTGCTCTGCAGGAATGAGAATTTGAGACTCACGTGTGCCTGGGCTGACACCTGTAAACATATTTGTATTCTCTCATTCACGGACTAGACTTGAACATGCTTGAGGTCACCAGTGCACCTGCCAAATACATTTTGTATTTCATGTTTTCTGTGGTGAACATTGGCTTTACTGGAGGGTAGGGCGCGACAATATTTGCATGTTTATGATTATCCCATTTCCAAAAAGAAAAAAAAAAAGCTCTAAGACAGCTGAGATCTGAGCAGCTGAATAATGACACGGTAATCTGAGGCAAAAGCCAGATTTGTGTGTCTGGTTCGCAGGTTTATGGAAAGAAAAAAGTTGTTGTAATTCAGGAGGAAACAAAATGGTTATAGATTTCATTTGATGATTAACATATAATATGCAGCTTAGAGGATAAAGTCTCTTCTAGTTTGGAGCTGGAATTGAGCTTCTATAGAAAAAATAAAATTTGAATGATGAGTCTGCCGCTAGACTTTCTGCACTGAGGGAGTTGAGTTGCATGCTGAACCTTGAGGAGGAGGCATGTTTCTGTTTTTTCCATCAGGTCTTCAATGATCTCTGCAGTTGCCATTGTTATCAATGTGGTTAGTAAGTCCTGAGTATTCTTGAAAATTCATCCATTGATCTTTTGAGATTTGTTCCAATTCTGTCTCCTTTTTTAGCTTGTGAATGAAAAGGATGTATTCTGAGGGGGCAGAAAGAGAAGGTGGGAAGAGCAAGAGATTAATGCGCTTCTTGAGCCAAACTCCTCGTGAGAGTAAAGGGAAAAATGTTCTTTTGCTGCCGACAGAGCTTCAATCCAGCATGAAATGGTGGCAATTCTTGACATACTTTTTTTAAGTCTTAAAGTTTATTTTGCGTAGTGTCCTCACGAGAGTGTTTGCTTCTGCTTAATAACTAAATAAAAGGATATCATCATTTGTAATCTGAAACATAAACCATCAAGAATTAGAATGGCACTGAGAGGCCCGATAGCAGTTATTCTTGCAAGTGTTAAAATTTTTTTTAGCTAATGTCATGATTCTTTAGTGTTTGACTTATTATCTTTGAATACTGAAATATGCTACTAAGGCAGATTTTCTTTCTCAAACACTTTTTCTCTGACTAACTTCCCAATCCAGCAGCTTGGCATCTATTTAATACTCTGTGTGTCAGAAATTCCCATCTCGGAGATGACTCTGTTTCCATCAAAGCAGCAGCCGTACTTTACAATTTCACTTATTAACAGCCTACTGAGATAATTGGGTCTGCCCAGCTCATTAAAAGTAAAATATTGATGTTTTCTTAGGGTGGATGTAATTATCTTGCCCCCCCAGGGAACAGCAGCATGGAGGAGGGAGGGTGTGGTCTAATACACATCCTGCTATGCACCTGCTTGTGCTTTGCAGCGGAGGAAATTAGGAACTCCTAGCACCGTTACATCGTTAACAATAGGTGAAGATGGGGAAATGCAAGGAAAGATATTTTCTTTCTAACCTGACAAACAAAACACAAATTAACTTTTTCTTCTTCTTTTTCTTTTTTTCTTTTTCTTTTTAAAATTCATTTAAATCCTGGTTTTAGCAGAAGTGTGTCACAGTGTTTCTGCGCGTGGTGGTTTCACGCTGATGGCAGCTCAGCTCTACCACTCCTCTCTCTCATTTCCCCTCTTCAGCGCAACGGGGAGAAAATATGATGAAAAAAGGTTCATGAGCTCCTGGGCTCTGCTCATAGAGGCCACCACCACAGCCACCCCACCAAAACCTTGCCGCATAACCCCAGTATACTAATGTATAATACTATACTATAGTATACTCTTTGTAATATACATCTGCAAACATTCCATTCCAGGGAGAGATGTCTCCTTTATCTCTCCTTCGTGAGGAGCTGCTGGTGGTGCAGGTTTTTCTTTACTGCCCCACTCGATGCTACTCAGATGAGATTGATGGAGCCAGTTGTACAGGTAAAAAACTGTTCCAGCCTTTTATTTCTGAGGCTTTTTTTCCTCCAGCAATTGCTGATGTCCTGATGCCTCTGCGGGGCAGTAGATAGGTCACTCTCAAATCCAGTAGTACTGGTTATCAAGTGTAATATTAGACAGTAATGACTTACAGCTATCATAGATCCACTGGTGAACCAGGAGCACTGAAATACGGATGCTCTTGTACTCCCTTGCCGTGAGTTACCCAGTTTGCCTTGTCCAGCTGCAATTGTGAGATGTTTCAAAGGTGCTGCACAGGCAATGGACTTTATTTCCCATTGCTGAAAATGGACACAGAGGGATACCAGGATTAAAACAAACAACAAAAAAGGACTTTTTCCTCCCCTTTCTTTCTGGTTGTTTTTAATGAGTGGTAAAAAACCACTTCAAAAGAAGATCTGAAATATAGAACACCGAGCGAGACTTAGATGTTCCTATCTCATTGTCCTGTCTTTGGCGCACAGAATCGTACCTCTAATTGAAAATGTGATAAAGGCTCCTGAGTCATTTTGGTTGCCAGTGAAGGTATTTTACATAGCTCACATACTTGGTTAAGAAAGTGTTGCAGCATCCAAATCAGTGGAGACAAACCAGTTTTCATGCCTGGCTATGGTTTGACTGTAGGATCACATCAGTTTGTTTCACTTCCAAGAAGAGCTGTACCAGCTTAAAAGCTGCAAAAATCTTGATGTGCTCTCTCTTCTGTTAGCAGCACTGCAGAGGCATTTTCTTGTTTTGGAGAAAGCCTCCTGTTCTGCTATGCCACAAATGATGTATACAGCTCTGCAAAATGGCTGGAGGCAGCATTATAATTTTTCAGGTTGCTTTTGCAGTCAACTCTGGAGTGCTTCATATGAAGGTCAGTGATAGATGTCTCTTGAGCAAGAATTAGAAAAATGGTGTAAAACCAGCAGGGCTTGTTCCTCCTGTGCTTTAAGAGCACGCTGCCTCAGATTTGGTTAATACAAAAATGGGGCTCTCTCACCATCAGTGCGACTTAAAAATCAGCCGCTTCCAGGATGCCAGCCAAAAAAGAGAGACTTTTAAGCAGGCCAGTTCCTGCTTAGGCAGACTGCAAAATAAGTGGTCATGTTTCTGAAAGAGCTCACCATGTTCTGGCTGTAACTGTCACAGTAGGAATTGCTGGGCCCAGGGCACTTTGGTATATCTGGCCTTTATTTGGATAATGGGAGCTGAGCAGTTTGGAAAAATCTGTCCCTAATTATTGGTGCAGAGCCCTTGAAAATCTGGCCCTAAGCTCTTCTCAAATAAAAAATCTGGCCTCATGGGCACAACACTGTCAGAAGCAGTGCCTGGCATAAAGTGCTTCTTATCCTTTTCAGTGATTCTGTCCTCCTGTGAAGTTTCTAATTTATTTTAATTGCTTTAAAACTTTTTAAATGAGGCTATTTAATGGCTAGGATTTTGACTTATGGATCGAAGCTTCACTGCACTCCACATTAAATGGCGTGCATTTCGTTATGCCTAAATTCTATTGTTATGCCTGCCCTTTGTGCTGCCTTTTCATTTTCCAGTTTGGGGGTAGTTACGTTTCTAGGGCTCCCATCTGTCATAATTTAGTGTTTCTTCAGCACTTTTTCTCATCTTAGGAAGCCATTCAGCATGTCCAAATATTGCTTTATGCCTGCATGGACAATGCTCTCTATCTTTGGAGGCGTCTATTCTGTTTCACAAAGGGAAACATTGCCGTACATCTGACTGTGGACCGAATGCAACGACGTCTCTTTGAGCCACTGGGTTGTAAAGAGATGAACTCGCTGGCTGTCCTCTCTCAAAGCCTTTCATGAGCCTGACTGTTCCTGGGGGTTTCTTTGCATGGACCACAATTGAGCCTAGTTCTTCCTGTGATTGCTGTTTCACAGAGGGTAGCGCGACGCAGAGCTAAGAATGGAGTTTTGTTGCATTTAAATTCATGTCCCCCGTAGCCATTGGCTGGAGCTAAAAGGCTGAATCCACGTCTTGTTAATTAAGTCCTCCTGTCTTTCTTGTGAGAACTGTTTTGAATGGCATTTCTCTTGGTCCTGTCTTCTACCTGGGGTGATAGTCTGCTCTGCTGTTCCTGGCAGCAGAAAGAAAGATCCCTTTGACAACATGCCTGTCTGAAAGTGGGGAAGGGGAATGGTGTCAAGAGAGCAAAGAGCTAAAAGTGAGATACAGGAAGCTAGAACTGGGCCAGGAGACTCATCATCCATCTCGGGTCTTAGAGAAAATGGTTGGAGTCCATAGCAGCTGAAGAACTTGGGACTTTTGCCTCTGTGCAGCTGAGGCCACTGTTGTCACAGAGTTTTTTGCATCCCATGACAGACTGTGGAGCTGTTCCATGCCTCAATTTCTGTTTGTAGCACAGGAGCCACAAAGTCTGCCTGTCTTTCAGAGCCATTCTGAATGATTTTTGCAGCATTTTTTTCTCTTGTGTTTTTGTTTTGTTTTGTTTCTTTTTCCTTTGCATTTGTAAAATTAGCAGGGGCAATCTGATAAGAAGGCAGCTTTCACAAGGACCTTCAGCTTTGTGTAGAAGACAGTATGATTTGCTTAATTATGAGAGCAGAGGGTTTCTTTGTTGCATAGAAGTCTATTGAGACCTATACCTGGAGTTGTTTTAGTAAAAGTGCCACACATTTCCTGACCAGAGCTACTTCTTGTTTACTGACCTGGCCAGATGAGATTCCAGCATAGGTTTATACTGCTGCAGAAACTAACACTCTGAATTTCTTGCTCCAGGGAAATCAGCTGCTGCATTCTTCAGTTTCAATGAAACTGAAGTTTCAACTGAATTTCAAGGGAGAGATCCTTTGGGTTACATCTGCTTGTTTGTCAGATAGGTCTTTCTGGTGTTTTTGATTTTGGTGAGGGATTGATTTTCCCTTCTTGCACAGCCATTGTGCCACAAGTGGCAGAAGAGCAAATGCTCAGTAGGGGCTGAGGTACCAGTAATGCTCTGAAGCCAGTCAGAGGTGCACTGTAACACCTGGAGATGACTGAAATTTGGAAGAAGAGCGTGTGTCATTGAGGCAGAAGTGCTGTGTGCTTGCTGGAAAGATGGCTTTAAGGAAGAGGGGTGGTCTCTGTATTTTCTCATTCACTAGCAGTATCCAGTCACTCATATCCACAGTGGCAAGAAACCACGAGCAGAAAACAATCTGGAGATGTTTCTCTGCCAGCATCCTGGAAGTTTTCCTGGGGAAACAAGGTTTGCATGCTAGGTGAAGTTCAGATAGGTAGGTGGTTAGCAGCCCATCAGATGCATTCACCCCATCCTGGTGCTTTTATTTATCTATTTATTTTAAAGGTATCCCCTCACCATTTAAAATACAAAATAATAATTAAGAGTTTCTGCAGAGGCTCCAGATGGATTAGGGATGTCTTCCCAGAGGTTGGCTGACATTTCTGTTCTCTGAGTGTCTCTGCTTCACTCCCTCTTCAAGCAGCAAACCTCGATTCCAGCGGCCATCTGATTAAACAACAAAGCATCAGCAAGTACTAAAAGTCACTTCTCTTGGGCCAGGCTGCGCTGACAGTAAGGGCAGTAAGAGAAAATGATGAAAGGGGAGGAAGTCTTTTGGTGCAAAACATGTCTCTTGCCACTGCACGGAGAGCTGGAAGATGAAATGTTTTCCTTCGTATGATCCTGGCTGGGCTGCTGCTTGCTGTGTCCTAATAGCCTGGATCCTGGCTGCAAGTAGACAGAGATTTGATTTGTATCCTATGCGCCACTGTGTGTGTTTGTGTGAGGATGTGCAAATAAGGGCTGTTAACTCCATGATTAGACTCAGTTATCCAAACACTTCTCCACGTGAAACATTGTTTTACAGAATTTCCTCTGGAAGACATTACCACACCTCCCTGCACCATCCTTGCCCCGTTTCTCTCTGACAGTCCTCTCTGACTGCAAGCTGCAGAGTGCTCAGTGCTCTGCCTCAGCTTGCACTACAACCAAGCCACTGCTTCCTTGCTGCTCTCCCAGGGCACCCCACACATAGCTCTGCCTCGATGTCACATTGCCAGACACCAGGCATCGCCAAAACAGGCACTGCTTTTCCACACTTGATCGCTGTGTGCTAAGGTGGTAACACTGCTTTCACAACTGAATTAGTATCCCTCCTAAGCAACATGCTGGGGAGAGCAGTATGGGACAGGGAGCAGAAATACCTGCTTGAGTTGGTTCTTGATGTGCCTGCCCTGTGTGACACGCAGCTCTGGTAATGCGACCAATTTTAGGGCTTTTATCAAGAGTGTTGTTATAGTTGGTATATTTCTTAAAGCCACAGCTCTTGGTGACATGCTATTACACAAAAATCCAACCTGCTGTTATTTTCTTTTCAAAGGAAGTTTCTAGTCCTTCTGGGTGAAAAGGTGGACAGAAGAGATTTATATGAAAAGGAAGGAGAGAGGAAAGAAAATCTGCAATGTTCTTTTTAAAAAGAAGTTACACTTTTTAAGTCAAGCATCCTGCATTTGGAGGAATATGATTATTATTATTTTTTTTAATAGTTAGAGCCCCCTCTATTAAGACAGCTTTACCATTTCATCATAGCCCGCAGTAGTCTTTTATTTTGTGCTACATCTTGCAGCAATTGCCCCCAAAATGTGGATGTTACTGCATTTAGTCCTTGCTGATGCTAGATGGCTCTGGTTCAGGTAGTAAACTGTCTTGACTTTTGGTTTTGTAGCCCTCAGAGCAGGAAACACTTTTTAAGCCACAAGTGAGAGCCCACTCTTTGCTCACGGGAGGCGGTGACAGCCTTCATTGGGCGGGCTTTGGTCAGCAGGCTGAGCAAGCACACTTGCTCTGCTCCTTCTGCTCTCGCATTTGACTTTTAATTTTTGCAACTGAATTATGAAATGCCATCTCCACTAGCCGCTGCCAGGAGCAAGGAGCATTAATATTGATGTTGGAAGGCCCTGCTGCAGAGCAGTAAGGTGATTTAAGGGTGAGAATTATCAGGGAGAGCATCAGAGTAAATAAATTCAAGGTCCAATTTATTTTTTCTTTCATCTAGCTCTGTGTTTTTGTGTTGTTTTTTTCTTTCTCTTTTTTTTTTTTTTTTGTGTCAAGGTAGATTTAATAAAATAAAATAATTTAAAAGATGGAAGAAAAGGTGTATCGACAGATTCTGTAAGCTGCTGACTCAATTGGTTTATAGTGCTTGTGCCTTGTTCTTCCCATTGCTCTTCAGGAGAGAGGCAGCCCCACGGAGCCCAGTGGCCAGAATCTGCCTGTTACTTTGTCAGAAAATGGAGTGAACCGGGCTTATTCTGGGCATTGTGGCGGAGGCTGTCATGTCTACTGCTATTACCTCTTCTGGTAAACAAGTTGAGGCAAGGCTTCTAAGCTTCCAGCTGTGACAGAGATGGCGACGTGTCCCTTGTGCTTTGCCTGTGCTGCTGTACAAGGCCCAACCTGGGTAGTCAGGTGCAGGGCGGGATGGGCAGTGCGGTGCCCACAGCACAGCCATGCTGCTCTGCAGGCAGGCAGAGCTGTCAGGCCAGCAGCTTTTACTTGTCTCTCCCCAGGGACCTCCCTGAGTCATTCCCTTTCCATGCCAAGCTGAAGAGTGAAGTGACTGCAGGACCCACAATGCTTTGTTTTTGCAGTGAAGTGTGCAGACAGGGCAGCATCATGACACACTGTTCTGTAGAGTTAATGGCTCGTTTTGTTGCTGGTGACTGATGCCAACACTGGGACATTTCCCTACAGAGAAGCTCTGCAGTAGTCAGGGCTCACCACCACAGTGCAGACCAGTATCATGCTCATGGGCCTGCAGGAAATAAATATGACTCGGGTAGGAGGGACTGCTTTTTTCTTTTTTCCCACAGCAAATGCCAACAATACATAGAATCGTAGAATAACACAAGTTGAAGGGACTCATAAGGACCATCAAGTCCGATTCCTGGCTCCAGACAGCACCGCATGATGCAATTTCCGTTCAGGTTTTCTTCCCTTAGAAACCAGAGATTGCAACTGTGGTTCCCTAAGACACTCCTCTTTTCCAGAGGCCATGACACTGCCATTCCCTGACCTTCCCATGTGGTAGCAATAACTACAAATGGATTGGAAATTACAGTTCGTGGAGGATGCAGATATGCAAACTTGTTTTCCATGGCACTGTCCAGTTTGATATCAAGGCTTCTGCAGCTCTTGGGGAGTTTTACCTTTTTTCCTTCTTAAGAAAACTGTGCTTGCTACTGTGCCTGCCTCTAGCATCTCCCTTCCCTCTGAAGGTTCAGTTCTTTTGCCTTCCACAGCTAGGGCATCTCTGCTTTAGATGTTGCTTTTGATGGATTTTTTTTTTCCCTTACCCATCTTAGTTTCTTCTGACCCCTATTCTGTTTTTATAATGAGGCCATGTTAATTCATGCTGAGTGCTTATGAGTTTTCTTTAAGCACAGAGAGGTCACTGAGAAATGTCTGGGAGTGTTTCTTTCTTCCCATGGCTGCGGTTCAGAAGGTCTGATCAATTTATTTCCCTATCACCATCAAACCATTTCCTGGCACAATTAACAGCAGTGCCTTGTGCAGGCATTGTGAAGGGAGGGGAAGAAAGGAGCAAATAAACTGACATAAGAGATAGGGATAGGAAGATAGGGTCTATGAGAAGATAGGTCTGCACCAACAAAGGTCTTTCTACGCAAATACCAGATGCTTTGCTGTTGTGTGGCAGAGGCCAATGATTTCGCATAGTGTAACTGGTAAGGGAAAAGCAAATTAAACAGTTACTAGAGAGAGAGGCAGGCGGTTGGTACCTTGCAGCGGGCTATAAGCAGACCTGTCAATCTTCTTCATTAATTGAAGACAGGCCTTAAGGGGAGCACTTCTTCGGGATGTTTACTTAGTTACATAGAAGGCCCTGTCCCTTAGCGAGAGCCTTATCATCCTTATTAGTGGTAATACAATAATAATAATGCTGACAAATATTACTTCTTCTTGAATGAATCCTCTTGGAGTTGTTTTTATTATTATTATTGTTATTAAAAAAATCAGCCTCCTCATGCTGGGCTCTAATTACCATTTTTATGAGAACTGCATATTCTCCTATTTGTGCAAAAAGGTTTATCAAGAATTTCTCTTCCTGTACTGCATTTTTTAAGTTTTTCTCTTCAACCTAGGCAATAGGTGTTGGGATTTCAGGCTGCATGAGAGAGCTGAGTTGCTGGGATGGATGGAAAGCTGAAAGATCAGATTCCTGGTTAGGTTGAATTGGTACACATCCAGCAGAGGTTCTGTTGCTGCACTGCTTCCTGCCATTTGAAACTTTCACACAAATTGAGAAAAAGAGAGTGAAACAGTTAATCCCTGTGAAGCATTTATCCAGACTTAGCAACAAACATCTCACTCTGATTTGGGGAGCTGTTTTGTAAATGAAAAATAAAACAAGCTCTTTTAGTCACCCTCTGAACTTTCTGTGCCTTGGCTTACTCAAGCAGAGCAGTTCAAATTAGAACAAAACCAGAGAAATTTCTCATGGAAGTGGGTAACCAGAATTATAACTTCTTTCAGATGAGATCTGACCAGTGTCTTCTGTAATGACGTCTCCATTTCTTTGTCAGTACAGTTGCCCCATGAGGCATTCGTACTCCCAGCTCTGTCTTCTCCATTGTTCTTTCCTACTAACAAGCTCCCTGCTTGCTTGACAAACTTCAGCTGTAGTTCTTGACCTTGCACTTCATACTTTTCTCATTTTTGTTTGTCCAGTCCTCAAGGTCAGGTGGTTCATTGTTTATATGTCTCAGTCTCCCTCTGCGCTGACAGTGTTTTCCAACTATGTGTCATCCGTTGACTTCAATAGCACGCTCTTACTTTTATGCTAAGATCAATCATGAAAATATTAAATAAAGTTGGTCTCAGTCCTTGAGGAGCTCTATTAATAAACTCCCCTTTCAGCCTGACCGGTTGTCATCTCTTTCATCAATTTCATATTTGCCTTACAATTCTTTACTAATGCCATAATCTGCATCATAACTAATAATTCTCTTTAAGACACTGGATCCAACATTTTACTTAAACTGTGATAGATTAGTTTACTACAATTAGTCTATTTTGTTTAAAAAATCAGTTATCAGAAAAGGCAGTCGGTTTGTTTAGAGCTTTCACAGAAACTATACAGCATTTTATCCTATTTTCTGCTCACCTTGATGTCTTTAATTACTTCAGCTTGTATTCCAAAGCCTTGCGTACTGTTGGGTTACTGTGTAAGTAAATCTGTAGTTGCCCAAATCACTTTCTCTTTTTTTTCTTGCATTTATGCTTTAAATTGAGTATTTTGCAGTAACATAAGACCCTTCAATTTTGATCAGTGTACTGAGATCCTTGCAGCTTACCCTGCAGTGTTCCTTATCAGTTCTTCAAATGTTCTGGGGTGAAAGTTCTCTTATTCCACCTACTTGTGTGCGCTATGAACAGAGTTTTGCTCCACTCCAGGAATTATTTCCATTTTCTCATTCCCATTAGCTATACTGCCCTTGTTCTCTACTCAGTATCACCATTCGTATTAAAACATTAAGCCAAGTCTTCATTTATTTTTTGGCATACGCACAGATCTTCCTCATTCTCTACACTATGCTGACTGCATAGCACTCCTGCTTAGTTTTCCTTTGCTGTCCTTTTATTAATATGACCAAGGAGTCTTACTACTGTTAATATAATTTGTGAGGTCTTAGCATACCCTGACTTTTGGCAATCATCACCTTATTTGTATGCTTCTGGACCACAAGAAACATTCATTTGTTGATTCTTTCTTCCTTTCCTTTCACATTTTACCCCCTCACCAATATCCTTTTTACAGGGATTTCTTGTTCCCAGAGCTCTGCTCTATCATTCATGAGAGAGAACATACAAAGTTTGCACAGGACATCAATGCCTGAGTATATTAAAATAAAATTGCAAATTCCCATCAACTTTTCATTACTTCCATTTCATGTTTTTAAAAGAGGGCATAAGCTTCCATATTTTAATAACCAAGCTTAAACCAAAGGTACACATTCAGCCTCTACATCTGAAATGTGGAGAAACTTCCATCAAAATTCCCAACACAGAAGCTTGAATTTGTGTGTATTTTGAGTATTTGTTTGTGGACTCAATGATACAGAAATAAATTTTGCCTCTGCTGCTCCAGTAATAGGTGGGTGGAGTTGTCTCATTGTGAATGATACTTCCTGGGACAGATTATAGCTATTGAGGTAGTGAAGGGTCAGGAGACCTTGGGATGTGAACAGGTGAGATCAATCCAGACTTCACTAATACTGGCACTGTGGTTTGCTCTCCTTCCATACGAAATGAGAGCAAGGAAGGTGCCTCCCAGATTACTGCTCAGCGAAGATTAGACAAGATGGAGTTTGCTTGGATTTGAGCTTATTTGTATTCATTGGAGTCCTCGACGCCCACCTCAATTCCAGCAACCTAAAAAATAATGGTTACGTTAAAGCTTTCCAGCAAATGCCCACAACACAGATCATTATCATCTGAGTGACAGAAGGGAAAGAGATGAGGGGGAGGAGAGGCAAAGGGAAGCAGTACCCTGCTGCTGCTGTCTGGATTCACATTGTGCAACACCCCAATAGTCACAAAGGGAGAGTGTTTTTTCCAATAGAAATTGCATGCATCTGCCCTAATAGTGAAAGCTGAGACTTGCAGCTCCACACAAACATTCAGATGTTCACAAACACTGAATTTAATGGAACAGCACACAACTACCACAGAATCTGCAGTCACTGTTGTCATCCAGACACCCTCATGCAATTAAAATAATAATTATTATTACTATAACAGAACTGTACTTTCATATCTATTACCTATGGGTTAACCATTTAAAAAGAAAAAAAAAAATAAAAGAAAAGAAACAAAAACCCAAATCCTTAAGAACAGAAAGATTTAACATCAGTACAGGATACATGTGCAAGAGCTGAACCTTACATCTCATCTCCCCAAGTACTTTTCCTTTCTTTAATTCTTCCTGGTCTGCTCTTTGCTCTTCCATGACTTGTAGTAACTTGAGGCTGTGTATTACATGAGTACAGGGTCAACTAGAGAGCTGTGTCTTTTGAATTACTGAGGGTTATCTGTCTGAGTTGTAAGTTGTAATGTGAAAAAGTACATGGACAATTGTGCATTGATCGATATGGACCCATCTGGGCATACAGAGTTTGTTCTGTCCTTCACCTTTACCCCAAAGTCTTATGCTATTCTAAGTTTAATGGTAGCTATTCCCCTCGCTTGTCCTTAGTTAATCAGGTAAAGGCAGGTGTAGGATATCCATGACAAAGAGCTGTATTCTGGTGCTTGTCTCCTGAAAGGATCAGTACCTACATGGCTGGGTTGTCTATGTATGGGAACCTAGTACTGGTTTATGCTCTTGTGTGTGTGCCGTATGCAGTGAAGGCTGCACATGTAACGTAGGGCCTGTGCCCTTCAGGAGAGCCAGGCAGCATACACTGGGGTCCCTCAGATGGCATCAGCTGCCTGTATTTACAAAACTGAATCACACCCTGTTTGATTCACGGGAAGACAATGTAACGGTTTACTATTAGATTTCAACAAAGCCTGAGTACACTGCAATGAAAAATGTTTTATAGGGTTAATAGTTGATATCTGTGCTTGCACAGAGACAGACGTATAACTGCAATAAAAGCCAACCAAACAGGCAGCACATGAAGGCTAATTATCTAAATGCATTTTCCCCTTCTCTGTTTTTATTTGCTACGCTTTCAAATAGCAGAGAGAAAAACTGTACATAGAGCAGTTGTTTTGACCAGGTTTTGTATCTTCCAGATTTGAGCATGTTGGGCTTTATAGCAATGCTATTTCATTGTCTCAAGCTTCAGTGCCAGTTTATTTGCTTTGCTACACATTTTGAGGGGCTGTTCTTCTTAACTTCAGAGGCAGCGTGTGTGTTGTTGTAGGTAACAGTGCCAGGGGACCTTTCCAGCTGCCCCTGGATGTAGCAGTAACAGAACAGTTACTCACTACTTGATATTAGCATGTTTTTAAGAAATTTGAGGAGATTTATGCACCTATGCATGAAATTGTTTGAATATCTTTTGGCAGTTCGGGAATGAAGAGTCACAAACTAGATGTGAGATGTAGAATGCTTGGCACAACTCATATCACTTCAGCTTGCTTTGCTTTTGTATGGCATCAGCCCATCACTGACTTTTTAAATGGGAAGAAAGAGATGTAGGGAAAGTTGAGCTATCTCACCAACAATGGGAACTGATGTACAGTATTTCTGAGAAATGTTCTTTGTTGAGAAAAAGGCTAATAAACAGCAGGCCCGTGACATCCACTGCTAGAACGTCCATGAAGACTGGCATTCCTCCCACTGTGTAACTTCTGAGGGATGGACAGAGGAAAGAATTCAGGTCTTTGGAGCATCATTTACACAGGTGGTTTTTTTGTTTGTTTGTTTGAGGTTTTTTTTACAGCTTTTTGTTTGTTTCTTTGCTCCTTTTTTGAAAGAGCTCCCGCAGTCTCCCTTAAAAGCAGTTTTCTCCTGGTTGTTGTCACCTCTGCCCACCACCAGCAGAGTGTGTATGCTGGAGTGAACAAATGCTCTTCCATCATCTGCCCCTCTGGAGGGATGGTGCAGTCCTTAGCTCCAGCTGGAACAACATGGTTCTTCAGCTCTCTTAGCTCTAGGAGATCCATGATTCAGCCTCAATCAATTGGCCATTTTTTTGTAATTTTTAAGACTCTAACCTATTCTATGACTGAACTTGAACGTAATTTCGTAGCCTCTGAAGGTGGAAAGCAGGAACATTTAAAACTGATCTTAGAAGATGTAGTTCAGGGAGTTTCCCTTGAGGAAGGGAGGGAGGGAGGGAAAAGGGTAAGAACATACAGTAAGATCATGACTAAAGGAAGTGGGGCTTCTCTTGTGCTATGTAAGACTCTGACAGTTGTATTTAGTTAGCCTTTATTCCTTCTGCTTCCCCTCATAATGGCAATATGAAAGAAATGACACTTATCAACAAGTATGTGGTGTTAGCTATGTTTGGCAAACTTCAATGTAGGGTAACAAATGCAAGAGAGGATAGCAGATTTTCTTCAAAGAGGACAGTGTGTGTGTTTGTATGAATATCTTAGGAGATCTCCTCTCAATACATATTGTTCTCTTCAACGTCAAGAACATCATTTTCAGTGAAAGTTTATTGAAAGCATGAGAGTGCAAGGGAAGCAGCACAGTCATAATGCTGATGTCAGCAGCAGGACTGCCACTGTTCCGATCCTTCTCTTGCTAAGCACCTGTTCAGGCATCGATGGAAATTAGAGTCTCTGAGTTGACTGCATTTCTTTACGTGACATCTCTTCCTGTTACTGTTAGCTTACACAAATATCAAAGATCCCAGCGGTGTGAGACTACCCTGTATGTTGAATGTACACAGTGCCCCCACAGTTTGACTGCAACAGCTATCCCAATTTATAATTAGGATGTTCCAGTCAAGGATTTGAAAGAGTAATGATATGCCTTTGTCTACATAGGCAATATAGCAGACCTATTGGAGAAGATCTGTAGAATGAAATGTCAGGACCTGTCTGCAAAAATTTCAAGGCTAGGAAATGTGTTTTGAATTAGATCTGCCTGTAAATTAAATACCTACTAGCATCTGCATCTTATTTTCAGCAGAAGGAAATCCAGTCTGTGCACTCCTAGAGTACTTTGTAGTCCAGACTCAGGGAATGGGGATGACCTAGAGATGCACTTCAAAATCTCATTTGTGCCATGAACTGAAACACTGCTTCCTTGAAATCCTGGGAGATCTTTCCATTCAAAAAAAACATGGGGAAAGCTGGCTCCTGGAAAGGGGAAGTTCTTCAGTATTGTCATTCCTGTATTGTCATTCATCACTATCAGTAAATATGTTTCTTGGCATTATAAATTTAATTATAGATTTCTAGTGATGGTGACCAGGTTTCTTGGGTTTCAGAGGAAACATAGTACTTGAAATTAATGGCCCCACTGGATTTCACTTCATCACTAATGATGAGTTCACGAAGATCTGTTTGGAAATAAGCTCAGTGTAGACAGTGTTGTAAAACTACCCAAATTGGATCCATCTGCAGTGATCAAGCCTGGAACTTCAAACCTAAATGCCTGTGAACTTTAGAGCTTTATTTTACAGTTTGAATAAATACCTGCCAAGTTTTGGAAGTCTGTATTCTCTCTGAGCTTTTGAGTTGCAAGCATAGGTCAGTGCATGCTTCCATAAAGTATTCACTGGCAGTTCTCCTGGGTTAATATTGTATTATAACAAGCCTGTCAGCGTTTGGATAATACCCTCCATAACATGCTTTAGCTTTTGGTTGGACCTGAAGTGGACAGACATTTACACTTGATGGCCTATGTAGGTCCCTTCCAACTGAACTATTCTGTTTTTTATCTTCTCACAGCTTGGATGAGGCAGTACCATAAGCAGGTTCATCACTGCAGAAAGTAATGCCAAGATGGCTTGATATGCTGTGCTGTGTTTCTTCCTGAGATGGTGATGCAGTATACCACCATGGTGTGGTGAAAGGGAGTCACAGTGCTACTTAGTGAGACAGTGCTGTATAAAATCACAAAGTAATGTGATATAGATTACGTGCTTTTCATGTAAAAGTGAGATCTGGTCATGGATGTGCCTGTTCACAAGAACTAAAGATGTGAGGATGCACCATCCTCAGTATTCCCTAATTAAATCTACCTGAAAGAGGCACCAGAGCCACACAGTAAATTTTGCTCCTTTTACGACCAAAGTTAATAAAAATACAAAAGGACCCCACCTCTTAATTCCTCTTGGTGGCTTTCACCATAGCTGTTCTTTCAGCTTCGGTTAGAAGTATTTTGGGGAACATTTAGTGCAGGTAAGCGTACCAGAGAGATGAAATAAAACTCAGTTTAAGACATGCATAGATTGCAGGACTTGTCTCCTACACTGTATTTTCCACCACTCTAATTGCAAAAGCATGTAGAAAGTCATGTTGCTGTAATGAAGGATAAATATCTTACAACTGGAAGCACAGATTTTTAGCTGTAGTATTCCAGCAGCAAAATTTCAGCTTAGACATTTACTCTTCTTGAACTCTTCTAAAAATTTTTAGTAGATACAGAGGTCATCTGCACAATTTCCTGTGATAAGCTTGTCCCATGATGTGACCCTTAAAAAAACCACTGACATCCCACTCCAAAGATGACTGCATTTTAGCAGCAGGTGTAAGGAAATGCCAGTATTCTACAGTGTGTATTTAAATCTTCTGAATCCTTCACGATAAAGTGCAATATAAATGTCTGATGATAATAGGGTTTGGAAACATTGTCCTTGCTCCATACCTTGCAGCTGGTTGAATGATTTACTGACTAATTATGTGATAGCAGGTAGCAGTAACTTACCCCCAAAGCGCATATTAGTGATGTTGATAAAAAAGACAGCCTTAGCCAACATGGTTCACCACGATACCTCCAAGGTGGGGATCCTTTTGAAATAATAGTATCAGCTCTATACATAACTCTAAAGGCAGGAAGAATCCGTACTTCATGTAGTTTGGGAGCAAAACTGTGAGAGTCTAAAGAAGGAGAGATCTTCCAAGTGTTACAGTTATAACTATCTAGCATTAGATTTGGTATTATCTAGTATTATTTGAGAGCTATTTGATGAGAAAAAAAGGCATCAGTCACAAAACTGATGTTTCATCAAATCAGATTTGGGGGGCAAAGGGTAGCCTTGAAATGCCTATTTGGGGCTCTCTGATTCCTTTCTGCCACTGTTTATGAAGCTGTGCCCGGCAGTTCCATTAATGATGCCAGCACACAGGTCAGGGATGCTGAAGGAAAAAGTGGAACCACTGCTGAAAGAGCAAGAACCTGTTGCCAAGTGAATTAGAAAAGGAACTTAATATTTTCTTCACCTCAGCCTTTGCTGGTAAGATTTGCTTTTGGGAATCCCATGCCTCTGAGACCAGTAGAAGATACTAGCACAGTGAAGACAGGATTGGTAAAGGAGATTTGAAGACGTTTAAACAAACCAGAGACAAACTAGTCTGTGAGACCTGACAAAATGCATCCTTGAGTGCTGAGGGAGCTGGCTGATGTTCTTGTGAAGCCAATCTTTATTGCTTTTGAAAGGAGTTGGTAACTGGGGGAGGTTCCTGGAGACTGGGGGAGAAAAAAGTGCCATACTCATCTTCAAGAAAGGCAAGAAGGGATACTCACAGAGGTATGGGCTGGTGAACTACATCTCAGTCTCTGGAAAGGTAAAGGAAGAAATTATCCTGAAAACCCTTTCTAGATGCCGTTTTGGAGTTGTCAATGCAGATTTGCAAAGAAAAGACTAGTTCAGTGAGTGATGCATACTGGGGATTTTGACAGTTGATATTGTTTGATATTGTTTGGTTTTGTTTTAGAAAGGCTTTTGATGCTGTCTCTTCACTGACAAACTGATTAAGTACAGATTAGTAAGTGTGCAGGAGGGTGGATTAAAAACTGGAACCAGTCTTCTCTGTGACAGCCAGTGAAGGTATAAGAGATGACAGCCACAAGCTGCAATACGAGAAATTCCATTTAATTACAAGAATGAAAAGACTTTTTAACTGCAAAAGTGCACAAACACTGTAACAGGCTGCCCAGAGAGTTGTTTGAGACATTAAAAATTACACATGGCTCTGAGCAACCTGCTCAAGTTAACCTTGCTCCAGTTAACCTAGCAGAGGAACTTTCCAATCTCAATGACTATCCTGGGAATCTGAATGCTTATGTTTGATGGACAATATCTGTGGTAGGTTCAGAGCTGTAGACAGAGAATGAAGATGGTCAGCATGCTGTATGTGAAAGAAAACTAATGTACACTTCCACTTGTAGAAGTTATCTTGAACTCATTTAAAAATGTCTGAACAGCATCTCTTGGTTACTCACTTTTCCAAACTTCTTTGGCATGAAAGAACTGCAGTCACATAACAATCAAAGAAACTCTTGCATTTTGGTAAGATTTCTTACTTATCTTGGCAAACATTGATGTAAGCACAGAATTTCATTTTTTTTAAGTTGTTTCACTCCCATTTGAAAAGGCGAAATTATGTGTTGGCAGAATGGACAGTGAAGAGAGTATGCAAAGATGCTCACTTTCCCTTTGAATCTCGGATCGATGACTGTATATTGACCCATTTGCGTGATGCAAAAGCAGTCCTCGGAAGGAATGCAAAAAGAGTAATTATTGTAGTTCATGCCATACAGATTCTTCTGAGGTATTCTGGTGATTCATTTGCACATTGAGACAATCCTCCTGATCTTTAATCGGTAACTTGCTCTTGTGTGTTTTGGAATTAAATCTGCTGGCTAGGGCAACAATGTGAAGGTAAAAAGAAGAACCAGTACTGCTATAGGAAAAGCTTATTTAAAACACTTATGGGGAGGTGAGGGCAATTTGGCAACAGGTTCCTTATCATGTAAATGCTAAATGTTCCAGGAAAGAAAATCCAGGAAAGAAAATTGATCAATGCTGAAGACAATTTTTTTGGCTTTGGCAGTCAGGAGAGGAGCAAACATGTAGTTGTTTCATTTATAAACAGAGCCTGTTTGTTGTTAAGCCACTGCGGAACAATAAACTTCCTGACTAAATAATTGTCTATTCCCACCACAGCCCTTGTATGCTGAAGAGATACAGGAACTCAAGGTTCTGATAGAAAATATTGATCTTTTGGTTGAGGTCAGCTAGTGGTGATGAGAAAGGAAGGGAGAAGGATGGGAAAGTGTGAGCTCTCTACGTGTTAATTTTTTTTTTTCCCAAGAGCATCCACTTGAAGAAACCGCAGGAAATGTCCTTGTTTCATTAGTTCATTGTAAAGCTCTCCCCTTTGCAATTGAGACATTCAGCCTCTTGGGAAAGACAGCTAAACAGAAATCCATTTACCTTTCACGTGTTTTTCATAATTTCCCCTGCTACTTTGGTTAATTAATTATCACCGCTATTTGTGTTTAAACAAGGGGTCTGCCTCCCTCCCTCCTTCAAAGCCCATCTGCTCCTCCATGACCTTGCTGTGAAGTCATCACACGCTGACTTTGTGAAAGCACAAACACTCACATGGCAACAGACAGCTGTGTGACAAAACCAGAGCTATGACCTCACAGCAGGAGGGGCCAGGCAGCTTCTTGGGAGAGATTTCTCCCACCAACACTGAAGCTTTTGATGATCGCGCAGAGGAAGGCAGGACGTTACATCCTGAACAAATGATCCTGCTGTCTGAGTCTTCCTGCTTTAGAAGTTGTCCATCGCTTTAAATCCTCTTCTTCAAAGAGACTTTTTTGACTTGCATGTTTCTCATGCAAGGAGAATGGCTTCTTGCTCAGATTTCGTCTCAGAAGACATCGTCAGGAGGAAATAGGGATGGATGTAATCACAGAGATGGGCCTGGGTTTCTAAAAAAACCTTGTAGGTATATGGATCCAAATTTTCATTTGTTCAGCTTGGGCAAACAAACCTAACTCTTGAAAGGCGGCCTGAGCTTTATTCTGATTGCACATGGATTTCTATCTTTGTCTGCCCCCACCCAAAAAGCTATCTTATGAATGAGATCAGATGTTCCTGTATAGAGCAATCTAGCGATGAAAGCTTGTCTCCATAAACATATTTGCATGACTGGATGGGAAGTGGAAATTGAGTCTCATGATCACAAAGCATTTTTAATGTAGATACAGCAAGACACATCAAAGCTGAATAACATATAAGTGGTACTTCACAAGCAATCTGCAGAAACTGCCTCAGTATGAGTTGATTGTGAGAGCACAGAAGATGTGGCTTGATCAGTCTGTTGCTATCTTCATCCTTGGCTGATTGCTTGGTTGTTCCATGAAATGGCAGTCTTCAAATCTGCACACCTCCTTCGTTAACTAAAAGTAGCCAGTGTTTCAATATCATTCATTACTGTTTATTGCCTGAGAACAATTCATAGTGCCGTTTGCTACTGTGATGGGCTAATCGTGTTGGAGTAACTCTCCCCTTTGGATCTAATATACGATAATGCCATGCTTACTTAGAGCATGCACGATGGGGCCCCATTGATTTGACCCACAGCAAACTTAACTTTTCTGGAGCCCGTTTTCTTTCATGATAGCACCTCCATAACGCCTTCACCACAGCCGTTGACAGGTAGGAGTCAGCGTCCTCAGCAACCCCATTTTGCAAATAATGATACTGAGTCACAGTGAGTGGAAGCAATTTCTTACAGTTCTTCCATCCGTTCCCAAACTAGGGGGAAAAAGAAAAAAAAGCCTGCACAAACTGCATGTTTGTTATTATCTAAATGCCAAACTGCCATCTTCCATGTCTGATGTTATTTGGGGGATTGAGAAATTGGTAGGAAAGAGGACAGAAGATTGAAAGGATAGATGTCAGTTTACATTGGGATTGTTTTTCAACATTTTAAGGAAATGAAAGGACTTACCTCAAATTTTAAAGATTTGTCTAGTCAATAGGTGGAGGCAGAATCTAAGGGAAAATCAAACCCTTTGTGTCTCATTGAATGGCTCTCACCCAAGCATCATTTTACTTCATATCTGATTTGTCCTTGGCATTCCCTCCAGCTGCTGCAGCTGTTTGCTTTGAGTCCCATCTGATTCTTTCTTTATGTCTTCTCATCTGGATCACTTCTTATGTGCTGCTTGAGAATGAACCATTTCCCATCATTTGCCAGCATCCTGATGTATGTGACCTCTCCTCCATACACAGACTTTCCTTTTTATGATGGCTTTGCTTACTTGGATGTTTGGACATATGTACATGCATAACACATAGAAAATATTGATTTTTTTTTGCTGGAGGTCAACTAGTGATAATGAGAAACGAAGGGAAGTATCTCCCCAGGTGTTAAAGCAGGCATTTCTGTTTTGCACTAACAGTGCATCTGGTTTTGCTGAATTTATGTTCTTGCAAAAGTAGTCTTCTCGGACTCCAGTACCCTGCATAGCATGGAAAGATTATTGCTCTCAGATCTGGAAATCTAAGACTTTCTTATCATTGTAATAGAATTACTGGTGGAATCCTGTAAGAAACTGGCCTTTCTGTTTTGCCGAGCAGTCCGTCTGCAGGTTGTTCCTTTGTTCTGGTGTCGTATTCAGCAGAGTACCATGGAGAGGCTTGTTGGGGGACAGCAGTAATGTTATACTTAAGTATGCTTTAAAGAAAGAAAAAGGGCAAGAAGTTTCTTTAGTTTGGCATCTTCTATCAGAGGCAAGATAATAGAATTTCTAAACCCATTGATTTTATGGCATTAAGAATCTGCTTGATAAGTCAGTCTCTGTACACTGGTGATCACTATCTCCAGCTGTATAAGCAGTACTGTTCCCATTTCATTTTCAATAAGAAATTGAGGGAGACTTAGCTTTGCTGAAAACTATGGAGAAAATAAGTAGCATAAAATCTCTGTGCAGTTGGCTACAGCACAGCTATTTATTATTAAATACTGCAGGGGTCAGAGAGAAACAGTGTTTGGAGGAAGCATGAGCAAAGAATTCTTAACGGAGCCCCAGGCAGCGCTGGGGCTTTGGGGCAGGAGCAGTGCTGGTGGTGCTTCAGCAGACCTTTCCAGTGGCAACTCCCAGAGATGGGCAGGGGGTTTTTGTATGAAGGTGTAGCAGGGAAAGGGGCAGGAACTGGGGTGGTGGGGAGGTCCCTACAGTCCTACAGATGTAAAGCATCTACAGTATTGAAGCTCCAGGGAAAAAGGATTGTGTTCCCCAACCCCTTTGCCAAGACTCTGAAAAAGAAAGGGAATAAATGAGGGCGAGTGGAGTTGCAAGAAGGCTCACGGCATTGCCAGGTACCTTGGCCGGATAGATGCGCAACATCCCGTTCCAAATGCTGCCTCCCTCCATGGGGCTGTCCAAGTCTGTTTTCTACTTGGCTGGTTGTGCTATTGAGTCCCATTTGGAAGGATTCACATGTGACTTAAGACTGTCCTCTAAATGTCTGACTCTGTCCTCTACAACATAAATAATGCAAAAACAAACATGCCAAACAGTAACCTTCACTTGTCTCCCTGACACTGCTGGAGGGAGGGAGGGAAGGAAGGAGCGAGTGTGAGCAAGTGAACTAGTAAACTGCATGCTAGGCAGGCAGGAGACTGGCAAGGAGAGGCAAGGTACGGCACAAGGAACTGCAAGAGCAATTAGATCCATTCTGCAGCCCAGCTCCACTGTTTTAGATGCTGCTGCCTGCTGAAGCAGTGTATTTGGCAGAGAAGGCCAGGGAAGCATCCGTCCCCACGCTGGTGTGGAGCAGCCCTCCTCCCTGAGCAGGATGCAGGGGAAGATTCAGCAACCTCCCTCCTGCTCATTTCTGTTCTCTGCTGACCATGGCTAGAGCTGGGTGAAAGCACTCGTACTTCTTGAGTTCAAGTTTTCGTTGTACAGCTTGGCTGCCCTGCTAGCCTCCAGCAAGTTAGTTAACATTGCACAGTGCGTACTCCCTTCGTTGTGCCCTCTCCCAGAGCCCCAGTTCTCTAAAGTGGAGAAGAGATTCCCTTTTTCTTATTGAATGTACTTGTGATGCAAGTATTCATTAATTGCAGATACAGTCATACGCAGCTCGCATGCTAAAGTACTATCAGCTTTGTGTGGAAGACAAATGCACACTGACTTAAAAAGCTGAGATTTTTATCTCTCTCTCCTCGCATGGAAAATATGCAGCAAGTTGTCCTCGTCCAGGGACTTCGTAATGAAGAAAAAAAACTTCTATCTCTGTTTCCTCTCCCTGAGATAGGAGGAGGTAGGGAAGTGGCCTGCATACTCCTTCCAAAGAAGAGGGCTTCCCCATTCCAGTAGTGGAATGCTTCTGTCAGGTTGAAAACTATGAAACTTTCTCCATTTGTACATGGGAGAAAAGCAGAGGCATTTTTCTTCTTTTTCTTCTGGTGCCTTGCAACTTCACGGGGGAGTGTTCTAGGGAAGAATGTCAAAAATACAGGTTTTGGACAGAGAGAAAGTATTCCCTCTGTGTAAATAAAATACTCTGCCATGGAAATGTGGGTAAGTGGAGTCCTGAGGATCTCCTGAAGATGTGTGCTTTGGTGGGCACCTAGGGAGAGTACATGCTGAGGTGATCATGGAATGAAAGCTTGCCTTTCAAAGAATGAAAGCACAGTGATTCATTCAGGTTGGCACGGGCTTGAACCTGATGGATTGGAACGGGACATGTGGGATGGTCTCTTGCTGCAAGGGAGCCACCTGGACAGATGGTGAAAGCCAGGCCCCAGCTCAGTTTCTGATCAGAGTCCAGCAGCTAGGCAGGTAGCTCTCTCCAAACCAACTGTGAGGCAGGCAAGAGGAGAGGATGGCACACAAGGAAATGCTGAGAAGGGCTTCAGCCTGATAATCTTGGCATCGAGGAGTCTTTAGAGAGGGGCTGTCCTGCTCCCAGTGGACTCTAGGCTGAAGGAAATCCAAGTTTCTGAGCATTTGCTAATCAGGTGGCACTGCTTAAGCATAAAACCGGAAGCCTTTTGTTTTGAGGAGTGCAGAAGACAACACTGCAGGAACAAAGCAGGTGAGATTGCTGGCACACAGGAGCACTGGGTAACTAGCTGCCTTGGAAGCGAGCTATTGTGGACTGATTCCCTGGGTACCGCTGCCCCTATTCTGCTGAGCTGTGTTTGCACAGAGCGGGTTCCAAGCCGTCATCTTTGCACTCAGAACCTGCCTCCCCATCTGCTCACCTGCCGTCCATCACTGCCTACACTCTGGGATTAATGTTCCCAGCCCTGCATGCCAGCAGTCTGACTCCTTCAAGCTTTTGTAGCTTATTTTCTTGAGGATCAGAGCAACTGTTCTCCTGTCCCACTGTTCAGTACACACCAACTCAATCTCTGTCATACTCACACACTCTTGTGCATACATGCATGCGCACACATGTACACACACACACTTAAGTTAGAAAACTTTTGCTTGTTGTGTCACTCACAGCATTAAAAGAGTGTTTGCTTCAGCAGTGTGATTATCCCATGTGTAAGGAATTTTTTCTTCATTTTTCTTCCTTGGTTGGAGGAAGGCAATTCTGTGCAGAGCTTGCAAAAATTTGTTTGCGTCTTTATTAATGGGGAGCGGAATGTTGTCTCTAGTGTGTGACAGGAGAGCCTGAGCCATTATTTTAAATTTTTATTTAAAAGGCAACAACAGTCACAGAAACCTCACAACAGAATGTCTGCTTCTTACCAACATAGATCATCATCATCTTATAGCTATATGCAGAATAATCTGTTTCCCCTCAGTCTTGTGCCCTAATGGGATGCAGTTCCTAAAGAAATGGGATTTACAATTCATGCAGGTTTTTAATATACCATCAGAATGCTGCTGTGTCTGAGACTTACTTTGGATCCCAGCAGACCTTCTCACCAATATTGACTTGCAGATGAAAACTACCACGTGCTATTAAAATAAAGAAAGATGCTGAGCTTTGTCATCATACAGTTGCAGGACAGAAGCATTAGGCTGTACCACAGCAATGGTGGCAGGGGATTTACAAGCCTGGCAGAGTGTCTTCAGGCCTCTGATTCCTTCTTGGCTGGACAGGAGATGTTTGTGTGCAAAGCGGTGGTCAGTGCATAGCATAAGCCCGTGTCACTGGTGCATGCAGTTAGGCAGAGTGTGCACTGCTAAGCACATTCCATGCTGGGGTGTTTAAATAAATAGCTTTGATGCAAATTTATTGAAAGGCTCTGACCCATGGTTAAATGATCATGGTTTTATTATTGGCTGTAGTTTTCTCACTTCCCACATGTACGCTCTTAGCTAGAGCTGGGAGAGAAAATGGAGAAGTGCTGCATGTGATGGAACTAAGGCCTGACTTTTAGCTTTTGTAGCATTTTAATAATACCTCTTTTCATCCTTGGAAACAAAACAGAACTTAATCACCATCTTTGACTTAACTGTAGGTCCAAGACAGATGTTTCTGGTAAACTGTTTTCAGAGTCCAGGATGGGTTAGAAACAGGAAAGATAATTAAGGTGGAGTATACATGAATTAAGAAATAATATGGAGGGAAAGGAATCTGTATGCACGTGAGATACAAATGTGTGGGAGGGTGCAAATAGCCACTGCTCTCTCTGTAACTGCATGTGTTGTCTTCTTGGGTTAATGAGCTGCTGTGCCTTAGGAAGCCACTCAGCACTGCCCTTATGTGCTTACATTCCTGCCCTCGGGGAACTTGATCCAAAGTGGTAGAGTTAAATTGGGCTTTAGTCCCTTGCATTTGCTAAGATTATGCCCACAGAGTTGTACAACTTCAGCACAGTCAACTGATTATTTGTGTCAAAGCTATTTATTTTAGTCTTTTATCTAGTTCTTTTCTTGTTCCCATTGTTGCTGCAAAATGAAAGATGTTTGAATTTTTCAAGCTGACCACAGATAGTGCTCCAGGACCTTTATATGAAAGTGAAGAAGCAGGAGGAGATTGTAAAGGGAAGCTGATAGCATCCATCCTCACAGTTGGCTGCTGGGGCTCAGCGCCAACTTCAAGACTGTGTAGCTGAGGCTGGCCCCCCTTTTTTTGGTGGCCTTAGACCAAAAATCCCAGTCAGCTCTGCAAAAAGCCTCCACAGGGCCAGTCCCTCCTCCATGTGAGCTGCTTTTAAACTGAAACTCTGCAGTTCAGTCCTTGTCTGAACTACATTATACTAGGAGTGCCTGTCTCCTGCTCCAGCCACAGCAATGCCTGGCCTGGCACACCTGCATCCTGGCCCCATCCCCAGGATCTGTGTCTGATGCTGCATACTCTCACCAGGCTTGATCCTGCTTCTTTCTTCAGGGTGCCTGAACACAGAGATATCAAGGCCTATGATGCACATTGATGTGGACCAGAATGAAAAAATAGATTAAATTATGTATGTGATAGTAAGTATGCTGAGGCAAGCTCACAGCTGCACTCTCCAAACTCAGCTGTCTGTCCTGTATCTTGCTGCGTTGAGGACTGTGCAAGAGAGGTACAGGGATAGGTTGGCTGACTGTCTCACAGATGAGAGCCAGGCTCACTGGGAGCAGTCTGCATTTCTTGCTATAGGATAAGAAAAATATCGTAGCACATATGATCATTCCAACTGGACAGAGGACTGATACTCAGCTGTATGCGATCATTAGGAACACATGTAATGGCTACCTGGACCTTGAGTTCTGGGAGAGATGTAATGTTGTGGCATGGATTTCATTTAAGAGTAAGCTGATCAAAAACTCTGAAGATACTTCTTATGGAAGTGCTAACATCTGAGCAGGTATCTTCCCAGTCTAGAAAAGCAAGCCAGAATAAACAAACATGTCTTTAAATGATGAATATTCTGATGAAGGAATGAGGAAAAATAGGAAAGCTTGCATCAGGTTCAGTTGCCAGATATCCCAGCCTCTTCGGGGCCTCACAGAAGCTGTGATGCAGGGCCCACCACATGCTTGTCCTCTCCTCAGGGCTTCGTACCCCATCCGACTACATCTTCCATAAAGGATTAGAACTTTAAGTTATCAGAGAGAACATCTTTATTTCGTCGAAACTTCATCTTCCAAAGGGAAAATGTTGTGGTCAAACTTAGTCATGATTATGCAGCCAAGCACAAGGATTATAAACAAAACAAAACGTATTTTCAGTATGAATAGCTTTTCATTCTAGATTAAAGCAAACAACCAGAAAGAGTATTGGTCTCCCATGAGAGAGCAATGTATTGTTGAATCTATGGTAAGAATATGCAACAACTCTGAGAATAAAATGGCTGTTGGAGAGAATTTTGGAAACATTTTTAAGAGGAAATACACAGAAAGCAAAGAAGCAAGAATTTCATGCTTCTTCCACCATAATAATAATACTTTGCCCAGTGCGTATGCTTTACTACTCACTGCAGCCAAGAGCGAAATTCCCTGCCCGCCAAACAAAATCAGCAAAAGGCAAGACTGACTTTGCAGGCAGGAAAACTTCACAAATGCATCCATCAAATCCTGCAATGGGACCAGTGAAGCACACAGGCTGCAAGGCATCAGTAATGAGAACAGGAGAATAAAAAACCCTCAGCAGTACGGGCTCAATAATTAATCAAAGCTGAAAATCTTTCTAACGAAGGCAGCAACCCCAGCAAAACAAAAAGAGAGCATTTAAGGAGTTAGATCTGAAAAAGAAAGGAGTTCTCACAAAAGTCATCAGTAAATGGGGAAAGAATGGCTGCAGCACTTCTCCTCCTGAGATTCTTGAGAATGCAATGAAGCTGGTATAGCAGTAGATAGGAATCTTCTTGATTTTCCATGATCTGATCCATATGAGTGCCTCTACCAGTAGCTAGCTACTTGCATAAGAAGGAGGTCATTCTGCAAAAGAAGAGTTCTGCTCAGGAAGCCTGCATCCGAGAGATGTCTCTAGTTTTCAGGGTGACACTGTAAATGTGTTTCTTAAAGTCCCTATTCTAATGCATAAAGTTGTCTGGCAAAATTCCCAGGTTGAGTCTCAAGACTTACTTAATTATGAATCAAAGCCTTAATATATACCTTGTGCTTCTACCTCTTTCAAACCAAGGACCTAAGGTTACTCCTTGCACTAGAGGAGGGAAGTGTTTCATACAGTTGGTTGTGAGGGGTAGATGCACTGTAGTCATAGCAAATGTGAAATAGGAGCCATCTCATCCTGACAGAATCACAGAATTACAGAATGGCCCAGGATGGAAGGGACCTCAAGGATCATGAATCTTCAACACCCCTGCCACTGGAAAGGCCACCAACCTCCCCATTTAATACCAGACCAGGCTGCCCAGGGCCCCATCCAACCTGGCCCTGAACACCTCCAGGGACGGGGCATCCACAACGTCTCTGGGCAGCCTGTTCCAGCACCTCACCACTCTCTCTGTAAAGAACTTCCCCCTGACATCCAACCTAAATCTTCCCTCCCTCAACTGAAAATAATTTCCACGTGTCCTGCTGTTATCTATCCTTTCAAAGAGTTGATTCCCCTCCTGTTTGTAGGCTCCCTTTACATACTGGAAGACTGCAGTGAGGTCACCCCGCAGCCTTCTTTTCTCCAGGCTGAACAAGCCCAGCTCCCTCAGCCTGTCTTCGTAGGGGAGGTGCTCCAGCCCCCTGATCATCTTTGTGGCTCTCCTCTGGATCCTCTCCAACAGCTCTCTGTCTTTCTTGTCTTCTGAGGGCTCCAGACCTGGACACAGTACTCCAGATGGGGCCTCACAAGAGTAGAGTAGAAAAGGACAATCACCTACCTCCCTGTCTCTGCTGGCCACCCCTCTTCTGATGGATCCATTTGCTTTCCAAGCTGCAAGAACACACTGCTGGCTCATGTTAAGTTTTTCATCCACTCTCAAGGACTGCTCCTTCCAGTCTGCATAGATGCCTGGGATTCCTCCAACCCAAGTGCAAAACCTTGCTCTTTGCTGCATTGAACCTCATTGGATTCACCCGGGCCCACCTTTCAAGTCTGTTGAGGTCCCTCTGAATGTCATCCCTTCCTTCCACCGTGTCAACTACACCACTCAGCTTGGAGTCATCAGCAAACTTGCTGAGGGTAACTTGCTGACTCCCATTCACATTGTGAGCGACACGGCTTCCAAGGCCATAGAAAAACAAGCTGATAGTCACAGCCAAGTTTTCACTAAGCACTTGAAACTTTTCTTCCCTATGGTTTGATGCTTCTTGAAGGTATAGAACAAGATAATATAGAGATGGCTTTTGTGTAGAAGCCAAGCAAGTGAAGTAGGTTTTTTAGCAAGAATGCTTTTCTGTGGCAATGAAAATATTTGTCCAGCTGCCTGCACTGCACTCTTGTTTTTGCTATGCACGTGCCAAGGGGACTGCAGTTCCCTTTATGGAAATGAGCCCTTACGACTGAAGAAGCACCCATTGATTGAGAAATTGGCAGCAAACCTGCTCAGAAAAACAAGTCTCGAGGGACACATTACTGTTATCTACCACACTCTTCTGCAGCTGTCTTTGGGACACATGGCCCATTTCAAAGTCTTTGATCAAAATCCTGAGAGATCTACTAGTTTCTCTGTGAGGTTGTATCTTTTCTACATGTAGCCTTGCGATACAATGATCAGGTAGAGTGACACAGGTGGCACAGCAGTCCCACTAACTGAATCCGTATTGGAGCTCTCTGCTGCATAAAGAAAAGATCACTAAATCATTGGTCTGCCAAAGCTAACTGTGGCACCTGTGTCTTTGTGTCATCTCCTCGCATTCATTTCCATAAATCCTCTGCATTTAATCTTACACCTCTGTCCTGAAAAGCATACCACTTCTTTTTCCCCAGCTGCAGAAGAAAACATCATTGTTGTTGTTTATACTAACTAGAAACAAGCAAATAAAAGTGGGGATGTGGTCAAATTAGAACTGATAGATAAAATAGATTGGGAAGATAGATGGAAACCAAATTAGCTGTGAAGCCAGTGTCAAATAGAATAGAAAATCATTTCCACCCAATAGCCAGCTGAAAGATTTAGCAAGACAAGAAGGAAATAATCAAGATTGCCTAATTGCCAAGTAACCTTTCGGTCTTTCTTTTACTCCCTTTCTTCTCTGATACAATCTGTCTCAGATTCCTCTATTAAAACGGAGGAAAACATCTTTTGATGTGGTCTGCAATGTGAACTGCAAGACAGGCTCACAGAAACTCCTTCAGAAAGAAAGGTCCTTTATGTAAAGCTATCTCTAATGTGCCATACAGCTGCCTCATGAGATTTTTGGCCAAAGGAAAGAAAAGACAACATGCCAGCAAATACTATGCATGCTGTTCCCTTCTGGGTTGGCTCTGTTATCTAGCATGTCACCTACAAAGTTTGATATGCAAACAGTGGGTGAAGAATTAAGTAAATAGCAGTGATATATGGGGTGCACTTTATCTCCATGAATTGCTGATAATCCCTTCCTGGGGGTGGAAAGGGAGAGCTTTGAGGAGCCGAAGAACAGCTTTGTAATTAGTGGGAGCCTCTGGTCACATTGAGAAGCAGTGTTCAACAGCAGTGTTCTTGGAGAAAGCAAAATTTTACAGGGTTGCTGTGATGGAAATCTGTTCCTACAAGCCTGGCAAGAGGGTTTCTATCCATTTTTTTCTAAAGGACTTAAAGGTATGTAAAGACTGTAATATATTCTGTTGGTAGAAGAAGTAGGTAAAGAGCTGTGTGTGTCAGGAGATTGATAACAGCATGCCTGGATTTTCCTGCAGGTGACTCGTTCAAACCTCAAGTAGGAAAAATTGTTAGAGGTGCCTCTCAGAAGCAAGCTTACTTTTCCTTGCAGTGCATATTGAATGTTAGTGTTAAAGTCCCTCAGAAGCAGGCTCTCTAGGTTCCTGCAATCTGTGAAGATACCAGGTGACGCCAATAGGAATCAGACACCATCTAGATGTCGAGCGCCCATACATTTTCCATTATCTATGTACTTGTTTTTTCCTCCCAGCCTGTTAGGTGAAGGAAAACTGCCTGGCTGGTGGTCACTTTTTGCTGGTTCAAAGCACAATACCAGGAAAAGACAGACTTGAAAAGCCAGACGTGAATGCTGAGCGCTGATGAGAGCTGTGCATATTGGGTTACAGCTCCATCTGGGAAGGCTTTCCACATTTTCCAGCTTCAGTGGCGTGATGACCGCCTGCTCTCCACAGAGGAGGAGGCTTTGGCCACAGGCTCTCAGGTGGAGGAGGAGCAAGTCTGGAGCTCTTGCTGGGTTTCTGTGTAAACGCCAAATGTTATTTCTGATTGACTGAATGCTTCCTTTGAAGTAGGAAAGAGGGGAAAACTTTATGTTAGACTATATGCTTCTCCTAGGCAGACATCTATGACATTTTCATTTCTTTTTTCTAAATTAAAAAGAATAGAAGGCTCCCTTGAGAACATCTTGGTTGTGTTCAGGGCTGAGAATAGTTTTTAAGTCTTTCTTCATTACAGAAAACAATAACAACGTCTTGACAAAAGGCGTGATGTTACCGAATGCGGTAAATAGAAAGTTAAAATAAATCTCTGTGATTCAGACCTGAGTGCCTCTGAAAGGCACGGAGGTAAAGACAAAGTGCTTGGCCTTTTCAGCAAGGTTGGAGCAAGGATTCTGCAATAAACGCTTCCCACTCAGCACTGCTTTGAGTCCTGTCAGAGCTGAGTCTTCAGGGCGGTTGTCTAAGCAGGTTTTTTTTGCTGGGATTGTAGAGCAGTTTGGTTCTTAGAGGCCTACGCCATCTCAGTTCACCAGTTTGCAGAACTGTGTAATGATCCATCACTGCTATGAAAGTCTATAAACCCATTTGCTTACAGCGGCCTTTACATCGAACAGAACTACATGAAAATGTTGACATTTTCACTCAAATTTTACTCAAGTTGATACTGAGGCAGCAGTAGTGGCCAAGGGGATAGCAGTGGGGCCATGACTGGACCTCCTTGGAATGCATTCTCCGAGCCCCCCAGGACAGGGCCAGAAAACAGAAAAGCTGCTGCACATCAAGCAACCATGTTTCCCAAAAGTGAAGCAGGTGAGGGAGGCATCTGTGCTGATAGTAAAGGCAGCCCATGAAGTAATGCTGTGTTTCTGCCAGGAGCCGGAAAGGCCTATTCTTAAAGTAAGTACCTGTTCTGAGAACGTGGTTTAATTTTTCCCCCCCTCAGGGAGGTTGCTTTGAAGAAGAGAAAAGTGCTTTTACAGCAGAGTTGCAAGCGAATCCTTTCCCCTCAGTGTCATTTCCTACTTGTTGAGAAAGAGAGAGCAGTTCTGGGGAAAGGAACATTGAAATCATCTTCTAAATCACTTTGGTTATGGATCTCTTCGGTATTGTATGAAAACCCGGTGTAAATACACCGTTAAGAACAGGTCTGGTTGAAACAGGCCACACATAGCCAATGTATTCAGATCAAATGGGTACAGCGAAAGCTCTAAGTAAGTAGCAGATAAAGGGGGAAAATGCCTATTAAATAAATAAGCACACGTACAAAGACACATACAAAGCAAGCAAGAGAAAAATCTCGTGTGACTCTCATGGGAAATAATAGCATTACTGTAGGAGACTAGGCAGAGGAATGAGGCTAATAAATGAGAAATATCTAGTATATCAATTCTATACCCCAGCAGTGAATTGTGCTGTTTTATACTGCAACTAAGGCTCTGGATTTTATTTATTTATTAACATAAAGAGTCAAAATAAATACTGAAGATTCAGGGAGAAGGTGTGAGCTGAATCCATTTCTTCGAAGTTATACTAACACATATGTGTGGAGAATGGCAAGTGCTGGTGACTGTTGGATCTACAGAAGATCTTTCCACTTCAAGCTTTATGACATGCAGTGTGACAGTAATGTGAGAAAACCTGCCTCAGTTTTCCGAGAGTGTAGGTCTGAGTGATGCAGTAGAAGTATAGCAGTGTCAAGGGCACCTTTGCCAGACAGAATAACTATTTTGTATAAGCTATTTTTTTTCTTTTTTTTTCTTTTTTTTTTTTTTCTGAGATCCCATTTACTGCCTATATTTTGTTCTAACTTGGCCAGGAAACAGTTATAAGTGGCAATATAATGCATCTGCTATCTGATAAGGACACAGTGAATTCAGTTTGCACAACGCAGAGTCAAGCAAGGCAGCTAAAAACTATCAAGAGGTTGGAAAATAAAGTAGTGGGTTGCTTTTTTTCTTCAACCTTACAGACATCTTAGGATTTGCCTAGTTCTTATTTTCCTGCTAGAGGGCTCGTGTCACCTACCATTGTGCACATCAGGTATATAAATTAGATCTACCTAAATGATCGCTGAAAGAAATGGCAGCATTTGCACATTTTTAACATTTTGCAGCCTAGCTTAGATGAAATTCACAAATTAAGAATGAATATTTAGTTTAAACTCGCCTTTCTTGTAAACATGCATTATAATAAAGCCCTTAAAGGCAGTATAATAACATATCCATTCTCAAGTAACACCACGCAAAGCATTCATATTTTTTTCTGTGAGCTTTGACAAATGTGTAGGATCTTGCAGCTGTTCAGTATTCTGGTTGTTTCAAACAAACAGAGCTTAATGATGGTTTCTTATGAGAAAAGCATCTGAACAATGCATCACAGATGAAGAGGTATTATAGTGAAAAGCATGTGTGTTCTAACGCCTATGGAGTTTTGCAGATAGGTTGCAAAATCAACTTACGACAAACCCAGGTAAAGTCTTCTTCTCATTGCTGTCCATATCACTTTTAGCTGATAATCTCAAAAAACATGGCCATATTTTGACATTTTTCTCCATCTATGTATTCCAGAGTGATTTTGCTACTGGCATTTAATACAATTAAATGCATTGGATTTCCATGGTTTAGCGCAGCACTTAAATGTAAAAAACTGCTCTTCGAGAGACCATTGCTGGAAGGCTGTCTGCATTTGACTGCCTCTTCTAGGACTTGTTACATTTCTATTCCTTTTCTGATCTAAAACTCCTTCAGTCTAAAATTTCACATATCAATCTTTTACTGTCTCTTAGCTGCTGATTTTACCACTATGAAACCAGGCTCTGGCCTATGATAATTGTGTAACCTAGGGAGTTTTTGGATTCCGTTCTGTTCATAGTTATGTCCTAGCCTCTTTAAGCAAAAATCTTGTGCACTTATACAAGTGAACAAAACATTTTGCAAAAAAAAGATTGTAATTCATGAGCTTTTTATATGAATATGTCTAACCTGACATCATGTGTCTTATAAAGGGGACTTCAGAAAACCTGTCTTATGACAGATTCTGAAGTCTGCTCCTTTTATCAAGAAAATTGTCTTCCTCTTTTTGGTGAATTGCAGTCTGCTTCTGCTGTGATGGATCTTACTCTGCTAAAGATTTTATTATGCTTAAAGAAATTGACTGAGACCAGCATGAGCTGAGGGTCAGCCAGGACCAAGTATAACAGTCCTTGCATAATCCTTTGGTATTTGAGGTTAAGTCACCTCATCTACCGTATTACCTTTCCCTTCCTAGAAACAGCCGTCTTCGAGTTAAATCAACATATGCATTCAGAAAATGTCATAAAGATAATCAGTCTTTCATGCTGTGTGCACAAATTATTTCAGGCTGCTTCAAATTTGTCACAGGCTTCTTGCTTGCAATACATTTAGAGAAGCCTCACCTCTCTCCTTCTTACCCTCAGTGTCAAGAGGACTGAGGATGGGGGACAGAAGCAAGGACAAGTTTTTGGATAAAACTGCATTAATTTGTTGAAAGTAGCAGTAAGAGAAACTTTGGAAACCTGTGAATGCAGATAGCTTCGGCAATGCGTATTGAGCCCCAGGGCTGAAATCTATGATTCAGGGGATGCAAAGAAACAGAATATTACCAGCAATTTGAAAAGAAATAGTTGATGTTGTTTTGCTGTGGTTTGGATGTATCGCACACATAGATAAAAGCTGGCTAGAGTTTGTTGATAGAGTTTGATAACAAATTGCATGTAAGGCTCAAATCAGTTTATGCTTCTGCACAAAAAGGTTGGCAAGATGTCACAAACCATACATACTTAATACAACTCTGTGCATCTGTTAATCTAGCTGGTAGCTTGTGAAATTCTACAGTAATAAATTGCTATTGTGAAAATCTACGGTAATAAATTACTACTCAGAAGTGTTTGTAGTCTCCAGGGAAAAAAAAAAAAGAAACTAAATCTTTTGTTTAAAATATAATGCACAGTGCAGGCAAAATTATTATAATACATCCCTTAAAAAGAAGGTAATTTACTGTTAAAATCTGTCAATTATTACAGTCAAGCATACAAGTATAATAAAATAAGCACAACTGTCAAACAAAAAAAAAAAAGAAGCTCGTGGAAAGGGCAGTTACACATTTGAAGTTTTAGGAAAAAACATCAGATACATTTGAAAAATCATTCCTGCTGGTTGTTTAAGGCAGTGATTAAAAAAACGCATACACAAGTAGAGAATTAAGGCAATATTGCTCAGTTCTAACAGGCACTTTGTGGTGGCAGTGGGGCTTATTTTTTCTTTTTCTTGCTTGACTATGCACATGTCTAGCTGATTTATGCATCTCCGTCTCTGAACCCTATACAGAGGCGGGGAGAAACATTACAGTCGTGTTGCAGATGGCATAAATAGAACTGCTTACAATTACAAACCATATCAGCAGCAGAGCCAAGAAGAGGAGCCAGACGTTCTTTCTTCTTTACTTTGAATCCTGTGTCCAATTTAGTGAAGACTGTGGTTCTAAAGTTATATTAAATTAGGTCTCTGATCCCCATCTCCCCTGACCTGTGTAAAAATAATAACCCAGGCCCTCAGCTGCTAAAATCACTGCAGCTCCATCTGGCCCATTAATGTGCATGTACATGCCAGTGGACAAGATTGCAAGTTGTTACCTACTCCCTGCCTAACAAACCTGGCAAAAAAACAAGAGTAATAAACACATAAAACTGTCATTATATTTCCAGCTTAGGTGGCAGAGATTTTTCCCTCTGCAGCACAATGGTGAAGATAATAGGCAAAAATGCACCATTTAATACTCTATCAAGAAATGACTATTCTTCTGGTGAATGTTGAGTGGAAGCCTATGTACATATAATTGTTTTCTGAGAGAGACAGAGAAAAATATGTTGGGTTTTATGCAGGTGGTAGGCTCCTAATCTCTTCTCCCAATAATTTTAATAATGGAATTAATGACAAGATTACCACAGCCACATCGAGATGATCTCTGATGTGAAACCAACAGAGTGTCATGGAAAAGGGCTGGTCAGCAGGGATGCATGATGATAACTTTTTTCTGTTTTTATTTATTTATTTATTTAAATTGGGTGTGGGGAAGCAGAGAAAGGGCACTGCTCTTGATAGCCTTGGCTCTCTGTTCATGAAAGGGCTTGCACCAGTCGGCCCCTCTTGTGGGGCAGCTCTGGGCTCTGATGCAGGGTTGGCTTCCTGTGCCCCAGCAACAGAAGGGATGTTGAGGCCCAGCAGACAGTGAGCTCCCTCTGCTGCACCTCTGCATGATGAATGTGATGAATGGCTGTATGAATAGCACCGTGTTGCTGTCCAAGTCAAAATCAAGGATTTCTATCAGGATCTCTTCCTCCAAGCCAGTGAGGAGTAGGGGCTAGATGATGCTGTACACCAGCATGTTTATGTGCGGCTGTGCTGCTCATCCCTCCCTGGGATGTCCCAGCTTCCTGATCCCAGTAGGGTCAAGTAGCACGAGTGGCTCTGAGATGGGTACTGAGAGCTGCAGTAGCAGCAACCAGAGCACATTAAAGCATTAAGGCTCATCCAGTCCACACTCCAGTCCTCTCATATGCTCAGTTGGAGGGCAGGCAGAAACTGCTGAGCTGAGCTGCTGCAACCATATTAAAGCAGTGTTGGCCACACAGACACAATCCATCACCTGGGGATGTTACAAACCATCACTTGGTCACGTTGCAAAGCATCATCTTCACTCAACCTTCACTATGGAACTGCAGCACCTGTCTCACCCAGATGTCATAATCCATTGCTGAGTCATCACGATGAGCCATCCTCACCTGCAGCATGTGCATCAGCAGCACTCCAGACCCAGCACAAGTTCTCCAACACTACTGCCCACTCCATTCCCCACATATCATGTGCTTGGCATCAGTGTTTCACAGCAATCACCAAGGCCTTGGCCATGTCTTCCCGTGTGCCCCGTTAGGTTGCACTGGCCATGGCACACAGCTCCAGGGATGTACAGCAAAGGTTTTTTTTTCAGTATAACTTCAAGCTTCCCTCTGAAATCTGTAGCCTCAATGCCTGGGATTTGGCAGTATTCAGAAGTGTTTTGCCATGTGGGAAATTAAAATCTGCAAGTACAAAATTGCTTATTTAAAAACAAAGAACAGCAACAAAACCCATGTTAGTTCAATTAAAGGGTCAGTCCAGGGAAGCCAAAATAGATTTTTTATTTGCTAAGAAGCAAGGGACTGGAAAAAGATACATCTATGTAGCAGGTATTTCTAATTAACCAATGAGAGTAAAGGCACTTGTTCCACTTAATCACAAAGCAACAAAATGGAAAGTAGCCCTTCTCAGCTTAAGAATATGCTCTGAAAAACAACCTAGAATGAAGGAGAAGCTTGTGGCATTTCAAGAATATATTCTACTTCCCCTCTCCATCTTGTAATCAAAACTGCTTTAGCCTAAACAGGTATCTATTTTTAGTTTTGTTTTAGGACAGGCTTAGTGCTTTGTGGTGAGCAGATGGGAATTTGATGTTACATTCTGTTTCAATTGTCTTTCACTGAAATTAATTGAAATAATGATCCTCCTTATTGATGTAACTCCTGTTTCTAGAAGTGTCCTACTGTAAGAGCATTAGAATCTAAAGAATTTAGAATAATGTATCTCAATACAGGATTAACACGAGAGATGGTCCTTGAAAAACGTCTCGGATTCAGGCAGCATGATACTTGAGAACTCAAGCAGCATTTTACATCTTACTCTTAGGTCTTTAATTGCTGCCACATCAAATAGAGCTATTGGGTTATCTATTTTGGGTCTCCTATGTTGTGCCTAGAGGTTCTTGCATTTTGGGCTGCTTTCTCGGAATCTCTTATCTGATGTAGTCCCTGTGCCCTCTTCCATGTTGTACACACCTTGTCATCTTTCTGCATATCAAGAGGATGGAAATGGATTCCAGTGCCTATTAGCAGTTTGGTGGGGTAGCAAAATGGCGCCAATGTACATGCGTACCTCCATGGAGCTCCAGCAAGACCCGTGTTTTATATCCTGCCTCAAAACCAAACAGGGAGAACTGCTTTTTAATTCACCAGTTTTATCTCTCTGGGCTTGGTGAATTCTGTGCTCATAAAAAGTGAGAGACAGCTATTGCAGGCTAAAGGCTAGCACAGCGCAGGTTTCATGCATACATACCACTCTGCTAAATACACCTTACTGCTGACCCTGTGGCATGTCCTACTCTAATAATTCATCCTCCCCTGGTTCCCATCACTCCCCTCACCGGTTCATTCTTGGCATTTCTGTTGTGCCTTGCACTTCCCTTTTAATATTGCAGGCTTGGATGCTTCCTGATTAGTGACTGAAACTTATGCTGAGCTCTGCAGCAAGTTTTGTGAAGGGTCTAGGGTGAAACCTTCTGAATTCATTTTCACTCTTGATAGAAACCAGACAGTGAACTTTAGTTTCCAGATGAGGTAATGATTCGCCAACTGATCCCTTGTGCTCCTTTCTGATTTAGGATCTTCCTCTGGGGAGATGCTCGTACATTTAGGAATGAAGTCACTTTTATAGCACACTGTCCTGAATTGAAAATCATAAGCATGGGCCTCTCTGAGCCCGTTTTCTTTGTGCTAAATGGGAATGTGTTCTCCAAATGAGAAAATTCTCTTTTCAGCAGATGGTTCTTTTTTGCTTTTCTTTCCTTTTTAAAAACACAATGAAACTCTAAAGACTGGAAAAGGTCAAATATTTTAGTGAGCTTTATTCAAGGAGGAGGAAGAGATCTATCACAGGAGAGCATACTGAGACCCCTGAAATGTCAAATAAGCAGATTATTTGGTTACCAGAATTGGGGCAGCTGGTCCCAGGCGAGGACAGTGTCACAACTTCTTAGCAGTCTTTTTCAACGCTTAGCTTTAAGATTTCTCCAACTCAGATAGAACAAAAAATCAACAAACTATGTTTTTTCATATCGAAGAGAATTTCAGACAGAGAATAAAATCCCAGCCCTCTTTAGATCAGACAGATGTAGCCATTCAGTTCAAGGAGCATGGATTTCACCTGAAGAACAATCACCTGTGTGTCTCCTTTGATGATGTAAAGTGACACATTTTGAAAGATGAGAGAAAAAATAAGCATTCATTAAGGTGTGGGCATAGACCAACTAGGAGATCTGCATCTCATCTGTAGGATAGACGTGACAGCCATAGGTCCTAAATCATCCTGTATGGACTTGTTGATACAATCCAGAGATGCAATAGCCTCTAACAGTGGTGGGCATTATGTCCGAGTGCAGGGATCATTGACACAGGAAACTAGAAGGATTTAATAAATATCTACCCTGTATAAAACGTTTTCCCTCCACAAATCTCCAAGCACTTTATGCAGGAGGTAAGCATCATTATCCCCATTAATGGGTTTTTCAGATTTTTCCTGCAGACATTTCTGGTTGGGTAAAGCCAGGTTAGCTGAGAGAGAAAGTGACGCTGTTAATGATCCCCTCACGCTTCATGGAGACCTAACTGACTGCTGCTGTAGGCCAAGTTGCAGCATGGGCAGCTCCAGGTTTTACCTTGCTTTGCCACATGTGAAATGAAAAACAAGTGAGAACAACTCACCGTGATGTTTTCGTGTGGTTCCAGTAGGTTTCTCCCAGAGGTCAAGAGTTTCCACGTAACCCTCCTTTATCTTTGAGTCTAGGGTGACAGTTTGGGGTAATTGAAATACAGTGATGGATTTTGATCACACTTTCCTTATAATAGCAGATAAAATCCGTGTATCCTGCCTTAGACCTGTCTTGTTACTTCACAGTGCTGGAGTGGGTCTGTGCAACGCAATGCAGAAAACCACATAGGTGACTCTATACTGTGTCAAGTTTCAGATATATGTGGCGTGGAGAGTGCTAGTGGACCTGTGGGTGGATGCTTTGCTGCATGGTGGTAAGCATGCTTTGGATGCAGAGGAATTCTTGTAGGTTTCTTTTTTTCAGGAGTGTTACAGCTGAATTAGCTCACAATATTCTTCCAATTTACTGCCTGGACAGCCACCTAAAAGAAAGTCTTTGCCTCCTCCTGGCAAGGGTTTCTTCACTCATTTTCCATGCTCAGTCTGTTGATATTTTGTGACTAAGATTGGTTGGCTCTAAGTGGTTGGAATTATATTTATTTCTCTGACTTCTATGACATTCACAAGGTGAATGTATAAGCCAAGCATGCCTCTCTTGCTAGACACTAGATGAAAGAGTGGCAGCTATGGTGCCATTCTTTTTTAATATCAGAGACATTCTTAGAATGAGTTGACCATTCTTAAACATCTTAAAGGGTCGAGAAGTCCTTGTCAAATGCTATATTTCACTATCATCAAGCCATCATTCTTCTAGCTTTATGGGGAAAAAATATCGATAGGCTTTGCCTGAAAAATTCCAGTTACACTAAGACCTGCAGTATTCATGCTTTTGACCTTTTGGTTGCTTAAAGTATACTAGCCAAACTACAGAATAACTGTTTAGTGACTTTTAGTTCAAAACTGGATGTTATATCTTGAGCAGTTTTACATTAGAGTGGTTAAGGAATGTTCGCAGGAAACACAGATATTATTTCAAGACAGGTTGTCTTCTGCCTTTGTAATGCTGGACAGCATGTTTCATTTTTATACATCAGTAACAATTACGGAGATGTTTTTGGTGAATATCACATCTAATATACTGAAGTTGTGAGGCCAAAGAGTTACTCCAAAATGTCTTGTTCTCTCAGCTCTCTCTTACCATGTGATCTCTTTGTGTTCTTTGCTTAAGATGGAAAGTAGCCTCGTTCCAAATGCAGTAATAAAATGACAAGTAGAAGAAAAACAAAAGTAAAAACAGAAGATAGGAGTGGGCAAGACACCACAGGCAGAAGTTGTGGGCAAGGAATGGACGTGGTTTGTAATGACACCAAATGGCATCCCTCTGAGGGGAATGTTGAGCTTGCCTGAAAAGGACCTGGAGCCTATTGGCACCTGCGGCCTCAAGAAGCGCAGTCAGTTGACAATATTTTCTCTGTGCTTTTTTAGAGAGTGTTTCTGGAGTTCAGTGACTTAGATTCTCCTAGCTGACCACCATGAACGAAGCAGAGGACTCTCATCACTCATCTCCTCCTGGCTCTTTGCAGGAGCTGACAGCCCCAGGGACCCACCACCAGGTGTATCTCCTGTTTGGTGCCACGTGAAAGTCAGTCTTTGTGCAAAGCTCTGCTTGCCCATGGCATCCCCAGATAAAACTCTTCATGGGAGGATGTTGCTAGCTCCAGTGAGCTCTGCTCACTGCCAGTCACCGATGGCATTTTTATTTTTTGCTTTACCAAACAGAAAGGATTAATAAAAAAAACAAAGTTCATAAGAGCAGTAAGAATAATGAGAAAGCAGAGCAGAAATCCCAGCCAAACATACCTTCTTTAGTGGAGGAGAGAGGGGAAGCCTAGAGTTGCAGCACAAATACTGATTATTCCTGTCAAGGATTTGCTGCTGTTGCTATGTTACTGGCCTCTTTGGAAAAACCTTGAAGTATGGGGTACATTAGGAGCTCATTAGGGTCCCGGGGACTTGTGCTAAATGTACAATGTGTCTTTGTGCAAAACACACGTCAGAAATAACAACATAAACTTTCTGCACTAAGGTTTGCTTATTTCCCTTGTTGGGTTCTCTGCTCTCCTTCACTCCTGCATCGCTCCAGTTGTTCTTCCCTGGCAGCTGCACTGTTTGACAGGACGGCAGAGGTTACCTGGATAGATGAAGATGAGCTCCATTTCACTTCGTGAAGTTTTCCGCTTTTCATGCAAGTTCCCCTGTGGGGGGAATGCAGGAAAGCAGGGAGTGTGATTGGAGACGCATCTCAGATCTGTTCAGAGTAGAGGTTTAATGACACTCTGGGGATTTTGTGTCAAGTTGGCAGAGCAAAGAAGCCTGAACCTTAGGAAATCATGGGTGCACACAGGCCCATTTCAGTCGGGGGTGCTGGAGCACAGAGCAGAGCAGGCAACCTGGAGCTGGCTGCTCAGGTGTGCTGGAGGGAGCCCAGCACGCCGACAGCTGGTGGGAGGACTCAGGGCTGTTCTCAGGGGAACCTCGGCAGCGTGCCTGCATCCGGAGATAGCGCACGTGGGCTCTGCAGGGAGTTAGCAACGTGTCTGGGCTGAACAGAAAATGTGTATCTTCGCTGTTTTACATAATATTTAATGAATGATATATTAGTAGCCCCAACAGGATTTTAGTTTTATTTAATGTAATTTATAAATTAAACAGTCCAGACTGGGCGGAGAAAATTAACCGGCAGGCTTACTGGAAACAAACTGCCGGTCTTAGAAACAGACAGCAGTTCCATTACATGGATCATGTGCCATTTAGCTAACTAGGCATGAATTAAGCAGAGAAACACTCTTTTAGATTGCAGAATCATCAGTTTCCATAACTCATCAACCTGGAATCTACATCTGAATTGGGAGCAAACCTCAGACTGTTTGTTTAGGGAGCATTTTGAAGGAAGAAAGAAAAGCAAAAGAGCTTTCTCTGCACAGACCAAAACAGATGCACAGGGGATCAGCCAACAATTTTCCAGACGGGTTCTTAGAATTCAAGCATAAGGGTAGCACTCAAAGGCATGAGAGAGTTGTTGTGATCTTAGCATCTTCAAATCTGGTGGCTGAGATGGCGAAAATATTTCTAGCTGAGAAAGCAGTAACCAGCAACATACCTGATCAGAGGGACAAGGCTGGGGCTGTGCTGTGTCTTACACATACAGACTTGTTGGCTGTTGCCAACTTTGTGATTCCTGTCTGCAATGGAGGAAGCCAGCTCAGGGCAGTGTGCTTGTATGAACCCTATCTGGCTACCTGTCACAGCTCAGCCATTTCAGAGACCTAGGCAAGACCTCTTTAGCAAGATTGGAACCCCATTCCTAGGTTGTGTTTTATATTTCTTTTTGTCATATTCTTTCTGTTTGTTTTATTTTGTTTTTTTGCTCTGACTTGTAACTTAAAAGCCTGACATGTTCATTGCTGCTAAGTGAACTTTTTCTTTGACCTAAATATTAAGTTTATCCTGTGCTGTGAGTCAGAGAAAACCACTTACGTGCAGGCAGTCCTCAAGGAATGGCACCTCGTGGTATCTTTAATGAGCATGGAGGCAGGGACAGTTTTCATCACTATGCAAAAGAGTAAACTGGTAGCTTTTGGGTTTTTTTTTTTCCTTTTTGGAAGCCAGTTCCCCTTGGTGAGCAGGAACATGCATCCCTCTGCAAAACTCAGTTGAGAATAAGCATCCTCCATACCCTGGCCCTGAGCAAACCTGAAACCTCCTTCAAATTTTCCCATGTGTTGCATGGAGGAAATTAAGGACCTCAAAATGGCACTCACCCAAATAAGCACCCTGGACAGATATGCTTAAATAAACATCTTCTGCTTCTAGACTGGGAAGGACAGTACCTGACCTTCTTGTTTTCAGTCTGTGAGATTATTTGACAATTTAGAAGCTGATGACTATTTTTTGTCTAAGAGAGCAGACAAACCCGGCACTTATGCCACCTTCATACTGAGCTTGTAAATTGCCTGCAGAGTCCTAAAGCACTTCCTCCCCATCTGCAGAAAAACAAAACAAAAAAACACCATAGATTTTTCCCCTTTTCATTGATGTAGTTTCATGTAGTTTCAAAGAAAACTTTCAAGCACAGAGTGTGCCTAATTAACATAATATCTGCCTGAAGCAGTTTCTCTAAGGTAGATTTGATCTATATCCAGTCATTTGTATTTGATGTTAACCCTGAAACCTAATGACTCTACCTGCTCTTCATGCTAGTAAAATCTTTCAGGGTCATGGCTTACCCACATCTACTCTGATGGCTGGCATCAAACAAGTGGACATTTGTGGAGTCTTTCTTACATGGAGGAGTTTAAATCCATGTCCTTCAGTTTTTAATTTGTGTTCAACAGCACCTCATTGCTAAATAGGATCCTGGGACCGAGTATTTAACTGTTCTGCTGAAAACCTGCCTTACCCATGGTTCCTCAGTAATGCAGGCCCACGGTTTCTATAGGGAAATGTATTGCATGTCAAAAAGGCAAGAGCTATAGAAAATAACTGGAACATAATGCTGAAATAAATAACAGCAGAAATTCAGTACTAGATGCATTATTAATTATATGAGTAATGAGGACATAATATTCAACTGGCATCCTTAGAAGTGCCCCTAAATCTGCTGCAGCACTGGAGGTTGCTGTAACTAGGGGCTCTCCTCTGAGCTTCAGTCTGTTTTCCTGTCTGCACAGGGCTCTGGCTCCCCTGCTTTGGTGGTAGGTATGGGGGGACTAATGAACTGGCATTTGTAAAGCCCTCAGAAGATAGGCATTTGCCTTTCCGAGTGATGAAGCCCCCTGAAATAGCTGTTTGGGAGTACCTGGTCTCTTTTGCCTACTGATTAGGTGTGATTAGAGCAGCTTCACCTCCAGGTATCTGTCCAGCCACATCCCCTTAAAAAGCTGCAACCTCAATTGTAGTATCCCTTAAAAGCCAGAATTATTTCCATGTCTTGCTTATGTATGCTGACAGGCAGCGACAGCAACAGCCTTGAGCATTTTGGCTATAGTGGGAACTATAACAGTCGTTCACTTTGATGAGCATAAAATTCTCGCAGAATTAAAACCAACAGATACCTTGAGAGCCCCAGCTCTGCTCTCAGGGTGGGTGAGTGAATGGATGCTGCCATCTAGCAGCTGATCTGGGCTCCTGCCGGAGCTCCCCACCTTCCATGCCAGGTCTCCTGCCTTGAAGCGAGTTTGTTGACTATTAATTAGTTTCACAGGTGAAGGGCTTTTCTTTTTCCGTTTACATCATCATCGCAGCATGTTGGACTAAACACATTGAGTGGTCCTTGCTGAAAACAGCAGTGCAAAGCTAGGAAGCTGTGTGTGCATCTGTGAATCCTGGCATCTGTGTTTGTATGAGCATGTGCTTGCATGTGCTTGCATGTGAATTTATGTGCACCCAGCTTTTCTAGAAGTGAGAGATGCCTTTCAGGGGATGGCCACCATTGTGCAAGAGACAACTGCCAAGTCCAATAGGCCTCAGGTGAAAAAAGAAAGAGACAGCTGACTTCATGATTTGCAGAAATAAAACAAGATCACAGGAAATTCAGAGGGAAAATAGCTGTGCTGCTAGATTGACCTTTATAAGAGTAAATGTAGTCTCTGTAGATCAGGGTATCTGATGCAAAGTGGACACTTGACCTTAGGGATGAGGACTGAGAGATGCTGATGGTGCGGGTGGAACACATTTAATTCTTTTTCAAAAACCTGAGTGATCTTGACAAGGGTCCAGCCTCCGCTGTACCAGGCACGTCCCAAAACTATGGTCTCTGCTTTAAAAAGCTTTGGCCAAATTTCAAAGGGTTGGAAGGTAAAGGATTCAGTGAACTATTCAAAGGAGCAGCTGGAATAGTCAGAAAGTGAAATTTCAGATTCACGTGAAAGGCTCTATCCTGTTAAAATGTGTGTGTTAGGGATGGCATAAGCAGTGCACTGCCCTAAGTTGTATATACCATTTTAATGCTGGAATGGTTTATTCTGGGGAGGCCAGGAGAAATTAGGACATCCATGTTCTGTCTTTTCCTTGCAGTCCTGCTAGAAGTATCATGTAAAGCACTTAGACCATGCATGCTCTCCCAGTGCCAAGTAGTTTAACAATATCACCACACACTTCTAAGCCACGCACTTTCTTAGTTTCACTATCCAACCATCTCTGCTTTTACCTCTGTTATTACTGCTGTTTTGCTTTGCTTTTGCCTGTGGCTTTGTGTATAAAATGGAGTTAATAAGCAGTTTTCCATTCTAACCACTGGAATTGGGTGGTTTGCCTTCTTGACCATCTGCACCCCATTTATGCTGGCCTCTGCTGCTGTGCTGTGAGACCTCGTGGATGATCATCCAACTGCTCTCTCAGACTCTTCAACAAGTCCTTCTGCTTCCTTCAGTGCACATTCCCACCCTAAGCTGCCTCCACCTCTACTTCTCACTCTGGTGCCACATGGTCATAGTTCTTGCTGTTTGCCTTACCTCCTCACGCCTTTCAGTACCTGCTGTTCTTGCCTCACCACACCTCCAACCTACCACCCTTTTTCTCCCATTTTTGATGCAGAAGAGCAGACTTTTTGTACTCACCTACCATGGAGCAGAAAGCCAGGAGAAGACCTGTAGCTGCTGCCTCTATTGAAAAGTGGAAAGGAAAAATCACTGCAACAACAGAGGAAAGGGTGTGCTGGTCTGTGGTTCAGTTAGTTTTTCCGTGGCCTCATTCTTTCTTTCACTGGATGGATGAACGATGCAAGTGCAAATGATACAGGCTCCATCCTACTTTCAGGAGATTTCTTTACTGCTTCCATGCAGAGATTCTATTTTGGTCACGTTTCCACCAATGCTGACCACCTGAGTGACAACCATGAAGTTAGTAGGTGGTGATCACAAAGCTGTAATAGAAAAATTTCTTACTCCACAAGATGCCTCTATTTGGGATCTAACTGCTATTCTGAACCTCTGTATGTCCACAAATTGCTCAAGCAATGACATGTTTACACTTGAATTTCAATTGCTTGGAGTGCATATCTGTTTGGAGAGCAGAATTCTCCCAGGAAATGAGGGCAGAATGGTATGGAAAATTGCTCGTCTGTATCAAACTAATGGCCCATCCAGTCCAGTATTCTGTCCTAACCATTGCCAGTGCTAGATACTTTAGAGAGAGAGACTTGTAACAACCCCCTAGTGTGCCCAGTTTTACAACACAACATAATAGGGAGACATTGCTTTCTGACCCCTACTTGCGATCATTTTATACCCTGAAGTGGGAAGACTAATAACCCATATGGTTTTTATTCTAGCAAGCCTAGCTGCAGATGCTATTCTTGTAAGGTCTAATCCTTTTCTGAATCTTGCTAATCTGTTTTTCTCTATAATATCCTCTGGCAACAAGTTTCACAGGTTAATTATACGCTGATTGCAGAGTCTTTCCAATCATAGGCACAGTTCTTTTGTACCTCATCCATGTATTTTTAAGTCTCTTTCAGCATCCAGAAGTGCCTGCAAATTTCTTTCTGCAGAAAAATAATGAAACTCACTTTATACTGAATTCTGCATGCATAGGCCTCGAGTTACTGATATTATCTCAGTTTCCTTTGAATTCAGAGCATGCTTCTTTCCAAGTAATCTATCTGGTGTAGCTATAAAGAACTTCTCCCTGGGGTTCTGTCCTGCAGCTCACACCTCTAAAATTCACTCTCCCAAGTCATCTATAACATAACCCACTCTCAAGTCATAGGTAAGTCATCTAGTTAAACTACAACCAAACCAAATCATGCCTTTATGTGTTTGTATTCCACTTCTCCCGATCTTCACAGCTCACTAGATGCTACGTACTAGGATTTTCTGCATGCCTGGAAGACAACCAGCCCCTTTCAACCAGCCTGTATTCCCCTGTGGTCCCACTGTCTTTCAAGAGAGAGTAGGTGATTACTCCAAAGAGCGTAAGTAATGCCAGAGGTGCATTTCCCTGTGGGAGCAGAAAGAATTCCCTGAGTTAAACATATCTGCTCTGTGCCCAAGTGCAACTCTTCTTCTAGAAGCTCATGATGTGCTGGCTGCACTTTGTCCCCAGAACTCCTTGGCTTCCTGACCAAAGCTGTATTTGCAGTATGTCTTGCGGATTTGTGTGTGTGCAAGAGTGATGCGCTGTATATACACTCCTTCCCTGTTTGTATCATCCAGATGACTTTATAGCAGGAGCTGAAGGGTGCTTTAATCTCCCACATCGATATTGGCCAGCGTGGTATGATTGCCCAATATTGTGAGGCCATGCCTCTATCCCATTCAAACCAATACTGCATTGTCAGACTGTTTTCTAGGCAGCGCACCTTTTGACAGCATTAGGTACAGAGCAATTTAGGGTTTCCAAGTATATGCAGTGTCAGTGATGGAAGACAGACCACACTTGGCCCTTGCAGCCTCCCTCTTGCCGTTCCTCAACTATCCTCCCTGTTGTGTAAGGATCAGCTGAGTGAGTGTCCCATTCAGATCCCTTTGCATACTGATTACACCTGTCAGACAAGGTAATCATTAAGGATCTCAGCTAAACAGAATAGGAAAGTGAGGCAGAGGGAGGTTTAATTACTGGCCTGAGGTCATCTTGTTTCTCAGCCTAACATCCAGCCCTTGTCACATCTCAACTACTGGGCCAGTTTTCCTGCTGACATGCAATTGAAATATTGCTGTGACTCTCACACTTCTCTGTTAAATGGCTGCTCTATAAATAAATTTTCCATTGAAAATGGCACATTAGAAAAATGCTACTGCATAATTATTATTTCGTGTTGTGAGGGTTTTAGTCATCACATAGAGAACTCTCCACCTCAAAAGCCAGCTGCCATAGCCATTCCTCTTTACTGTTCAAGGAAGAGTGCTTACGTGTAACATGAGCCAAATTAAATGTACCAACGCAAACCAGAAGATGCAGAAGGGAATAACTGAGACAGTCCTCTTGGATTCTCCTTCAGTACAGGCTAGAAAGGTGTTTTCTTCTCACCTGATGGGCTCTGGTATGCTTAACTTTTCCACTGGAACACATGGAAGTGGACAAATGAGGGAAGTGACTGTAACATGGGCAAGGCTCTGGAGTGTGTCCTGAGAAGGCCAACAAAGCTGTGCAGGCTCTGGAGCACAAGTCTTATGAGGATGGTCTGAAGGAACTGGGATTCTGTTCAGGGAGAAGAAGAGGCTCAGGGGAGACCTTACCACTCTCTACAATCTGAAGCAATTTGAAAGGAGGTTGTGGTAAGGTAGGGATCGGCTTCTTCTCCCGGGTAACAGCGATAGGATGAGAGAGAATGGCCTCAAACTGCATCAGAGGAGGTTCAGGCTGGCTATTAGGAAAAATTTCTTCTCTAGAAATTTCTCTAGAAAAAGTGATGAGGCATTGGAATAGGCTGCCCAGGGTGGTGTTCAAAAAACATACAGATGTGGTACCAAGGAAAATGGTTTAGTTGCAATATTGGTGGTAGGTGGGTGGTTGGACTAGATGATTTCAGAGATCTTTTCTAACTTTTATAATCTTTTCTAATGATTCTAAGATTCTAAGTGCATTGGAAAGGGAAGTCTAGCATCTTGTGTAAATAGGAAGACGTAAGGCTGGGAGAAAATAGGCTCGCCATTTCATATTTTCAAGCTGTCTGCTGAAGTTTTTGTCAAAGTCATTCTAATCAGATATTTTCCTCTAGCTATTAAAGTACTAATACCTCCTCTGCTGGAAATGTCCTTATTTTCTATATGTGCCCAAGAATCCAGGTAGCCCATAAAGAAAAGTCTGGTTACGGAAGAGGCTGGAAGTTTGAAAAAAGAAGCGTGAGGCCATTACATTGGCAGTTAGAGTCTGTCTTACAAGAAGGACATGTAGCATGGCAGATGTTGGAACTGTTCTTTCTTGGTTTGATTTTCATGGGGCCTCTGATGGGGTGGATGGACACAAACCTCATCTTCCCATCTGCAGCATGGTCCTACTACTTCAGAGTGTGCTGGAGGGATGCACAGAGTCAGGAGGGACTCAGCAAGCACAAACTGCTTTTCGAAGCCTGTTGGCAGACACAAGGGATTCATGCTTCTCTTCTCTCCCGTGGTAATGAACTCCCACAGAGAACGTACCAAGTGTTCTGTCTTCCTTCAGTCCATCTGTGTGGTGAGGTTTTTATGGCCCCTTCCCTCTGTCTGGGAAACAGGGAATTTAACAGCTTCTTCCCAGCAGCTCTAACCCCTCCGAATTAACGCCGGCACTACAAAAGGAGGTGGCCACCTGGTTCTGTGGCTCCCTGCTGTCAGGCGGTGAGTCCTAATGAACCTCTCAGGGGGAGCACCCGCAGGAGGAGGAGGCTGATGAGCCTAATAGACACTTTGGTCCCTGGAGCTGAGAGTCATCAACAGCAGCAGGGATGGTGATTGGGAGGGAAGAGATGAAGGGCTGACGTCTTGCCTCTCAGCATTAAAGGGCTGACGAGCCTTCACGCCATCATGCCTCTCAGCGTTAAGCTTCCGGCATATGGTGGCTAGTGATGTGTGAAAGTGGGGCTGTGTAGCTGGCACAGTGGGACTCATCATTCCAGAACTGCTTCTCCTTCCTGCTTGCCCTTCCCCCTGTGCCTATGTGCTGCCCTTGCTGGTGACTCATCAGCTGCTCCATAGGTACCTCATCAGCTTAAAAAACACCTGGGAAAGCTGGGGTGTCTCTATGGGTAACCAACTTATAAGCCAGGAAAAGCAGAAAGGTGCCTGATATAGGAGCATCTGCCCTTGTTACATCTCTAGCCATATGTAAGCGTTTCTTTTTTAACTTATTTGCTGGTTGCTGGTCTAGCTACATGCAGAGCTCCATCCGTCAGCTAACCCCTTTCAGAAAGAGACTAAGGATTGTGGATAGTGTCAGAAATAAATGATGCTTTCTCCCTCTGTCTGTATCACAGAAGATCTTTAGAAGAGATGTACTTAATGGAAAAACCTCTTTCCACATTTATTAAGGGTCTGCCATTTTCCAGTAAGATTATTTACAGTGTTCTAACCTAGTACTATGAAACACCTGAATTTTGAGAGTTAGAGAAGGAACTACTGCTTTTTGTTTTTATTTTTTTTACATTCTGCAAAATGATGTGACAGTGGTTTATAATCTGTAATGAGTGTGATCGGTCCTGTTTATACCAGTGCAGTGATACCAAGAGTGCTTGAATAACATGATGATGGATATTGCACAGGAAACTAGAGAACAGGGTAAATACTATGATCCAGGTAAATATCCTGGCTTCAAAACACATTCGTCTAATGTGCAACATCTGCCACTATCAGGCTGAAAATTGCCTCAAGGATTTTGGAAATTAGGTCATAACAGGGAATAAATTTCCATATCTTGGTAGCATTTTATTGCCATATGGAATTCATGAGACGCGTTGCTTTTTGCTTTTGGGAAAGATTGGTGGACAAGGTTTGCAATAGAGTTTCAGCCCCAAAAGCAGCTAAAATGCTAGGAAAGCTAAACCTTAGCAGAAAGCCTTCAGGATCTTTTGAGTGCTCTTCCTCTGTCAAAAATATATTTAGGTTTCTGCACAGTTTCTTGTGTAAGAGGGGAAGGGGGACTCCTAAATCTCTCTTTGAGCAGCCATTCTCTCTCCCTCTTGCCCTGCAATTGCTTGCAGAAAAGTGGCCCTATGTTATGGGTGGATGGGAAATGCTACTTTGTCACTTAATTTCTGTGACCTTGTTAGATCCCTTTGTCCTTCCTTGTCCTGTTTTCCCTTCTGTGACGGGAGTCTTATGTTGGGAAGTTCTGTGCTTTTCTCATTGATTTGGGTTTTTAAGCACAGTGAGTAATGCAAAGTAAAAAGCAATAATATTTTTTTGTTTTAGTATTTTAATGTTCTCACTCTTCGTATCTCCCACACTTGTGTAAGATGAAGGATAATCAACTCAATGTAAACTCTGCTTTGTGGACAGAACTCCATTGACAAAGCTCCAAGGTCTCTTGTTTGTTAGTTTTTTGGGTTTGGTTTTGTTTTGTTTTTTTACAAGACTTCTTCATGGCTCCCATTGGTCCCAAGGTTGAAAAGAGCATGATGTAAATGGATTTTACCCCCAGAACAATTAGGAAAATTATAATAAATAATAAAAAATTTCTCCTCTTTAAGAAGCCAGATCTTCAGCTTTCATAATGCATTCCTGAGCGTTTTGAGCATTTTAGCTACTTGAATTTTCTGCAGTGTAAGAAATCCTCTTGAGAGTGCCACGACCTTTCAGGTTTGGTATGCTTGGAATGAAGACACTATCAGTCCTTGCAAACAGCTGATCTCTTTTCCCTAACTCATTTTGTTTGGAAAGTGAACTGTCTGCTCATCAAGGAGATCATTGCAATGTTGTTTTCCAGGCATTTGTCTCCCATGTTATAAATGGTATTAAAATTACCAAGGGCAAAAAGGAAATTGAAGTCCTGGCTGTGAATACATATGGCTTCCTGCATTTGAGGACAAACTTTCTATGCAGCAGTCACTGGATGCAGAACTTGGCTGTTATATCCAAGCCTCTGTGAGTTTTTTGAAAGCTTAGATCTGTGTCGAAGGCCTATCTATAACAAATGTTTTCAAGCAGTCCTACATAAAGATAATTTGTTAACTGTTAGAGGCTGTCAGGAATCCTAGATCACTCAAAGTGGACTTAAGAGTATTCACCCGATTAATTAAAACTGAGCATGTGGGCTCAGACATGTGGTGGTTGATTTGCAGAGTAGGAAGATGTATTAGAGTAAGATTCTAACCATCTGCTGTAGCAAAGGAGACCCTGGCTGACAAGACAGAGTTGAACAAAATGAGTATCCAGTGAGACCAAATAAAAACATTTGATTAGATTCTTAGAGTTTAAGAGAAATCTGAGATTTAGAATTCAAGACCTTTCCTGGTTATAAAGGCTGTCTGAAAGGCAGGAACCACTTTAAAAGATTGCACAGCCCAAACTGTCCCTGTCTCACAGAACAGAATCGTTCTCTGTTCATTTTTATAGCCCTGCAGTGGAAGAAACTAAAGAGGCCTAATGGCTGATTGGTTTTCTGCCACCACATTATTTCACTGTTTTTCTCCAGGCAAAAGAAGGCCAAGTCTCTTACTGATTGTCCTTTTAGGTTTTATTTTATTGCATCCATGTGGCATCGCATTTCTGGATGCATGTGCCAGGGAAGAAGTCTGTAAGATAGATTTTCATACTGGACTTATGAGGATCAGTTGGTAGAAGTCTCTGTTCTGAATTTAGGGTGTGACACCTACAGTTTAGGAACTGGTAAGAGCTTGAGTCAGTGCCTTATGGTCAGGATATGCAGTTTGAGTTTAGAGGAATTGACCAAGCTTTTAGTAATGAAGAAGCATATGATGAAGAAATATGAAATGTATTTATAGTGTGAAGATTTAGTGTATGCTACAGAACACTTTCTAGATTTTCACAGCGTTTTTAATCTGTAGACTGAGAAATTTGTATTGTTCAGCAAGATTCAGGAATAGAGACCTATTCATGCTTAAGCCAAAAAGCACCTTATTTATATATCCTCCATGCTTTGTCACTGTGCAGGTAGAGAAGCATGGGCTAAACAAGAGGTTGCTGATACAGGAGATATGACATAATGCTTACAAACCAAATCAGGACTCAGGCAACCTGAGTTGTAGGCATAGATCTGCCATGAATGTTTTGTGCGACATCTAGCAAGCATCTTAAGTCTGTCTTAATAAATTAATTGTACCTTGCAGCATTTCCTAACAGTAAAGCCAAGTGGCATGGAATGGCCTAGATCAGTGGTAGTAAAACACTAAAGTACCCCAAAGAGTGTAGCGCTGAGCAGCCCTTCCTGCTTACAGGTGTTTCCCTGGGCCATTCATTTCTGGGAATCATTTAGGGTAGGTGCAGATTTTAGTAGGGCAAACCTATGCAAGCAAACTTGCTTACAGTTTATTGACTTAGTGTTTATTAAGGTTAATGAATCTGGGATCATTCTTGGGCACATTTAAATTTACTAGTAGAGCACAGTCGTAGCTGCTGTAGTCAACTGATGGCCTGGGAAAGTGTTCAAGGAGCTGCTAGGGCAAGAAGCTGGATCCACCACCTCCTGTTCTCCTTTTACAGTCCTTTGTTTTGTTGGGAAGGAACCTTAGCTATATGGGCTGACAGGAGCTATGGAAACTCCATCTGGGTCTTACACTTACACTAGGACAATCAAGGGACCAGGCAAACCACTGCGCACCACTCAGTCCTCTGTCTATAAAATGAGGGTAATAGAATTTCCTGACTTAGAAAATATGATTTAAGGCAGCACAGTAATAGTCGAGGTTAAAATACTCTGCTATATAATTGCTATGCTAGCCAAGCACTCTTTTTGCCTTAAATTGCTCCTGGGTTTTTGGAATCATTTGTTATGGGCAGGTTTTTCTAAAACTGCCCATGGCGTGTTTCTCTTACAGTCAGTTCTCAATTACAAAAAGTAATAGGAAGTAGTATATCTGTGTCCTTTGCTTCATCCAAGCTAATACAAGCTTGGATGGCAGCCAGATGAACCATTCACTCATCCACTATAACAATTTCTAAGCCTTTATCATTCGTAAGGATTGTATGGTATTTCTGACAGCTGTAGAAAAGCAAATAGTAGGTATAATTCAAGTATCTAGATTTTCAAGACTTAATTGGTCTTACCTTATTTAGATTGTACCTTACTACTAACTATGAAAAAATAAAAAAGGTTTAAATTCTTCTTCCAGCAGCTGCATATGTAGTATTGGAGGTCTTCAAAAGCTGCCTGGACATGGTCTGGGCACCCTGCTCTGGGTGTCCCTGCTGGAGCAGTGGTTGAGCCAGATGGACCCAGAGGGCTCTTCCATGATGTGATTCTGTGATTTGCTGTGGGGTCAAAATAAACTCTACTGTGCCAGTCATCTTCATCTCTTTCGCACTCCCTGTGGGAGCGCAGTGTTGAGAGTTTTCAGCAAATACCTGATGGTGGTTACATTAAATAGATAAAAGAAACCTCCATTGTTTCCAGTGAAAAGGCAGTAGTGTAAAACGTCCGTTCACGGGCTTTGGCACAGCTGATTCTACACACACCAACAGTGCTGTTTATTTTATTTTTGTCTTATCAGCAGGTGAGTGGCTTTTCTTTCTTTTTTGTTTTTTTTTTAGTGATGCTCTCTGCCTTAGCCATTTTTGAGAAACATCCTTTGCAAAGCTGAAAAAAAATCTTAATGTGCACTTTGTAATTTGGAATTATAACTTCACATTTGCAAAATCAGCTTCTCCTTTTAAGATTCCCTTATTTTGGATTACTCAGGACTGTGATATGAATGCAGCCTGCTGAGTGGGAAATTGACGTAACCCTTCCCCACCTCTTGTCGTTTCTGGCTGTCACTCTCACCCCATTTCCACCACGTAGGTTAAAGCTATATGCTGCTGTATCTCTTAAAGGCTCTCTGGTATGGCTAGTCAAAGTAATTTTAAAATAAAGCACTGCTGCTTGAGTCACAAAAGATATTTCCAGGACCGTTGGCAATTCTGCCAGCTAGACTCCTAGAATGTGGCCGACTTCCCTGATGCTTGAGATTCTAAAGACCTGAAACCCTATGAATGTGAAAGGAAGCTGCAGTGAAATTCAACTGTAAATAATATTTTTCTGACGGACAGGTCTATGCTGTGTAGAGGAGCATTTTCCTGTATCTCACTTAAAGATAGCTGTTTTTTGTTTGTTTGTTTGTTTTCACAGTAAATAATGCTCTCTCTTCCACTCATCAGTTTTGGTAGCTGCTGTTCTTGTTTACTCTGCTTCTTCGTGGATCTTTGCCAAGGTCCTGACAACACAGTGGCAAAACAACCTTGTGTACCCTCCCATTCTATGTGTACTCTGAATGAGCTCTTTGCTCATTTTTGCCTCCCACCAGAGCTGTGTTCCTTTTCTCTCATCTGTAAGGATGGACAAATTAAAATAATTTGTCAAGATGTATACAGTATGAAGGAAGCTCCCCTGAAATGAAGTTGTTAATAATACCCCTATTGATAGCAGAGAAAGTCATCTTTGGCGTAAAAAATTCCCTATCTCTTCCTATTTCTTACTTTCAAGTCAGTAGCATCCTCTTTCCTCCACCTAAATTGTTAAATAAAGGTTTGCATTTCTTATATTAACATTCTGGCCCTGAAGCTTGCTCTTCTTTGTAATCATGTTGTCAGGGAGGTTTGCTGGAATCCCACACCATGTCTGTTCCAGCCCCAGCTCAGTAATTGTGTTTCTTGGTTTCCTTTTGTATCAAATGAAACCGTTTTCCTGAGTAAACAAACAGTATTCCCACTCCCAGCTCTTTATCGGTGTATACCTTGTTTCAAAAAAACTTCTTTGAAATCTGCATAAATGCCGTGTTTACTGTAAAAAATACATTGGCCAGAATAACGATCATTTGCATGTTAATAGCTCCATCTCAGTAGGTGGCTGTTAGTTACTGCCGGTCTTGCTTGTTACAAAGGATGTGAATCCTTTTAAAGTCCTAATCTTAATTGCAAAATGATTGTAGTTTTCCATAATTCCCTATATTTCAATAATTCTAATCTGTTTCAAATGAGATTTCTTGACATGCTATCACCTGCTCTGTATGTTATGCCTGAGCTCTGCACATCTTCCAATAGACATGCTCATTGCCAGGCTGTTTGGTGTTTGAACTGCAAATGGGCTGTTAGCCAATTCTTTCCCACTGAACTTCCGTAAAGAATGGATTGAGACTTGGACTTGTGCATTGTGTCTGGACTCCATTTCATTCTCTCTGCTCTTCATTTCTTTCACTGTATCTGACAGAGAAGTGACTGACATGGCAACGTGCTGCTGGCATCATTTCCACTGGGGGAGTGGGGTTACTGGGGTGGATGGCTCACTGTCATCATCAGTTTACGTGGCCTTTGTAGCACCAAATAGTTGGTGTTTAGCACACACAGAAATGTGGACTCTGTGTTTTAAAGGGGCTGAAAACAACTGTGTACAAGAACTTCCATGAACGCACCAGTGGAGATCTGTAGTGCACCAAGCTGTAATGGCTCAGCATGGAGGAGCTTAGGCACAACAAGGCTATGTGATGATGTGCTTTCCTATGTAATGGGCAATCTTAGCTCCAGATGGCTTGCATCTGGAGATATTACAGGTCTACATGAAGTGCTCGTGTGCTTTTCCTGCACTGTATAGGAAAAGTGAAATGTAAAGGAACGTTACTCAGGAAAGTCTGAGTGCAGAAGAGAAAGCCTATTAAAGCAGTTGCTAGGTATGCTAAGCAAAGCAGTATGGTTTTTACCCTAGGCCTCTTAGGGGCTTAGCTATTCCTGCTCTTAATTCCTGGTTTTGAACTTGAACATCGCAAGATAATATGAATCTGCTGTGACTTATCTTCTATCCAGTGATGGAAACTCTTTTCAGATTGGTTGTGTATCCATTGTAGAAGTCAATATTCTCCTGAGCTGTACATAGACAGGCACTCTAGAGGTGCAGAAATGGCGTGTGGTGGGGATGTTATGCTTTAAAACCATCCCTTCTTTTTGGCTTGTAGCTCACTGAATTCTTGTAAAATTATTGGAGCTAGCCTTTTCCAGCAGATTTTCTCAAGTTCTGTCCCAGGTCTGTAAAGAGGAGATCGTCTGTATAACGCAGAGCTTTCCAAAATGCATCCTAGTTTCATGGCTCTTTCAGGGAACAACAATCCTCACAAACAGACAATGCTTGTGGATTGTGTGGAGGTCAGGCATTAGTGTACACAGTAGCATATGCATCTTGTGCATTCATTCTGCTTTAATGTCAGAATTCAAGAACCATATTCAGGAACTAGAGTGAGTTTAGTGGAGGCAATTAATATGGTGGTTGGGGCCTATGGTACAACTTAAAAAAAGAGACAGAAGGATCCAGGCTTATTTAATGTAGTCAAGAGCACTTGAAATACGATTACAAAGAGAACAGAACCAAGTGCTACTAAATAACAACAGACAGTGAAACAAGGAGCAGCAGCCACAAGCTGTGGCTTGGAAGGTTCAGAGAGGACTGGGAAGGTGGTGCAGCACTGGTAGAGGTATTCTGTAAGTTCTCGAGTTGTCTGTGTTGGGGCTTTGGGGACCAGCAGCAGCAAACTAGCTTGGGAGCCGGCAGCTCAGCTACTTGGTCTCTCTTGCAGTGAGCAGGGACTGAATCTAGCAGAAGGTATATTCTTGAGGCTCATTCTGAAATTATTTTTTTAATGACAGGAAAGCTTACTTTAGCTCTTTGTAAAGTCATCTTTTCCTGACTTGCCTGTGCCTTTTAAGGTGATCTTCTTTCTGTCTTTGTCGAGTGACTGTGTCTTGAGAGCAGCATCCCTGTGAGCATTTGTGGGGTATAGCTGTCGTCGCTGTTTTAGTGCAGTTGTTGGAAAAGATTGGAACAGATTGGTGCTGTGTGAAACTCACGTCACATGCTTTTATCGAATACACTCATAGTGGGATCTAAAAGTTTTAGCAGCATGAATTTGGGAGGGTCGTTTCCTTTATGGCTGGGGAAGTGGAAAATGAAAAGTGCACATAAAAACTTCTTTAATTCTTTCCCTAAGTCTGTCTCCAAACTTCTGTTATTCACAGAGGATTGTTTCTGCAGTTACAGAAGGTAGGCTGGAGCACGTGTGTTGGAAGAGGGGGACAGATCACCAGTCCTTTGGAAAGTCCTTATAGAGAAGTGATGAAGCTAGAAAGGAGAGGGAAAATAATCACAAAGAAATTATGCTGGGAAGAGATCAATAGCCAGAAAATTGCTCTCGTCACTCGACACCGGGACAGATGTGTTTTAAAAACCTTCTCTTTATAGAGGAGTAGCCTTGAAATTGACCCATTCCATCCAGTCTATTCTTTTCATGTTAAAGCAACAAAGAAATTATTGAAAATGCAATGCCGCCTTCTTTCCAGCATAAAAGATGCAGCTGCCTTCCTTCCTCAGGTATGCAGACTGATTCCACTAACTGGGTTAGGAAGGGTTTGGAAAGACCTTCTGGGGGTCTTCATAATATAACCACTCAGTACAGCTCATCTGTATGGGGAATGATGAAAAAATAAACCCTGTGCATCCTTCAAAGTGTGATTGCAGGGAATACTTCCAGAGGTTAAAACCTACGGGCACGTAAACATGGTTTTGTTACCATGTGAGGCAACCCACCTCAGTGATACCACTGGTGTACAGATAAACAGTGAAAGAAAGGGGCAAGCAGACTGGGAGAGGTGGAAATGGAGAAATACGAAACAGTTCCTGTGATGGGGACCTGTGGTTGGAGATGGCAGTATCCTTCCCAATGGATGGTTAAGAGGATTGCGAGAAGGGACATAGCTAATCAGTACGCTCAGTGTGAAGCCCACACAGCATTAAAGAAGTGAACAAGCAGGGAGACTTATTTTTAAATTTTGAGAGATGCTACTTTGTGATAAACCTTTTTCCTTTCCCACCTTCAGTCTCACCAACTTCTTTGTTTCAGTAGGAACTGCATTGTGCTGCAGAGCTTGGAATAGCACAAAAGGGCGATAGAAGCCAAGGACATATGCCAAGTGATGGCAAGGGATTGCCCTGGATTTCCAAGCTCAACTGATGAGATGCCAGGCAATTTTATTTTAATTCTGTAACAATGAATTAGAGCCTGCTCATAGTCTGTTCTATTTCTTCTCCAGCTCATTTCTTTGTGGAAGGATAATTAAAGGGTGGCACATCTAAAATTTCAGTTATCTACAGTTCCACCTGTGTTAAGCAGTTTGATTTATTTATACCTATTGTTACACATTTAAATTGATATTTATTTTGCTTGGTATAAGACAGTAAGAGTTGAATTCTGCGCACTGCTAAGTGCATAATGTTTGCAAATATGAAACTACTGTTTCTGCATGTGACTCAGTTCAGTTAAAGCTGGTAGTATCTTGCAGGAATGCCTTCCAGTCATGTTCTTATTCTGCGCCTAGCTTTTATATAGGTCAGTATTTCAGTTGCAGTTGGGTTTGAATTCTGCCAGATTCACATTGTTCTTGTTTAAATGAAGCCTGTAGTTTTCAATTTCACTCCAATTCTCATTAAGAAAATGTGACGCTTTCAGCACTTGTTAAAGCGTAATCCGTACATCACCAATAGTATCCAACTCTTATGTCCATCAGGAATAGGAACAGAGCATTCAGAAGTAGCTTCTGAGGTCCTACAGATCTGTTAATAGCTCTGAAATTTCCAGGCAAGATATGGTTGTATTTTTGAATAAGGCAAATTTGGCATCTGAGCTTACACTCATTCTTCAGAAAAGATTTTTATGTTGAGGAGTCTTTTGATTTATGCTTCTAGTTGCCTAGTCTTCTTTCTTGAAATGGGAGAGAGGCCAAGGGCTAGATTTTCAAAGGTATTCAGATATTTCATGATGCAGGTAGATACACAGTGAGATGCTTAAAAAAAAAAATAAATTAGGTTGCTCACCTTTCAATTAAACCACTGAGGATTAGGTATTCATGTGCCTTTGAGAACCCTGCTTTGTGATTACCCCCATCATTAGACATCATTTAAGTCTTTTCAGAAGCATCATCTGTACTTTCATTTCTATTCTGTGCAATTCAGACAATAGCTTTTCTTTCCCTTACAATCCTATTCAGAACATCAGTGTGTTATAAACAGGGTCATATAAAGTCCCTTAAATGAAAGAGCAATAAAAGCCTCGCTGTAGCAGCTTAGAGAACTGCCTACTGAGCTTAAGGGTGTTGCAGAGAAGATGCAGAAAGTAGTCAATAGTACTGGATGGGGCAGCTGAAAAATGAGAAAGGACAAGCATATTCTAGACCATCTGTTCCTTTGGAGAACGAAGCTCTTACAAGTTAACACCTGCTCTTGTGTACTCAACACGATGCTAAACATCTCTTCTGTGGTTTTTGACTGAATGACATCCTTAGTGCATTTGCTTTTTCTGATTATATTGCAATGTTAAAATGAAGCAAATAATGTGTTTTTCCTTCACTTCAGCTGCAAGTAAAGAGGAACCAGTGGCATTGCACAGGCCTTCTGAACCTACCAATGTTCAAGGAGACCTGCTGCTGTGCCTGCATTAACCGTGATGTTAGCCCTTCAACATGCAAAAAGATCTATTGCCTCTGTCAGTCGAGTTGCCCTAATGAGAGATTTTCATCACACAAGGATGCAAAAGGGTTGATGCCTGAGTTCTTAACTAGCAGGCATTCTATAAATACTTACTGTTTATATATAGATATGTTGAATATTTAATAATAGATATATAAGTTAAATACAAGTATGGGATTTGCAGCAGAGAGAGAGAACAAATGAGAAGGCCAAAAACAGGTTGCAGTCCTAAATTTGCTTGAATTGATTATAAGAATAGGGCAGTTGATACAGGGATGTCTTATACTTGGATGCACTGCCTACATCTGGTTTCAGGGCAACTTGAAAAAGCTGGAGCAGGCCTATCTTACGTCCTGGGTAAACAAGACCATTTCTTCAAGTAGAACCAACTTCATAGCACCTTTGTCCCAGTTCAGCTTGCTTCCAGCCAGTTGTGAAACTCCCACAGAAATAAATCATTTTACAGTATCACAAATCCCATCACACACTGCTGGTAATGAAAATTAACCTGCCTAGAAGCATTTGACTTTGGAAACTAATGATCAGTGTTCTTTCCTGGTCATTGCACAGTCCAAAGAGCCAATGTGAGAGGTACTCTAAGAGCAATGAAGACTTGGATCAGTAGGAGAAAACACCAAAATTACCACAAACATTAAAAAGAGAAAAATGAAGCCTTATGGATTAAAAACAGAGGCATGTATGCTCCTTTTGATTCCACAGTAAAGATGGGAAATCCTAGTTTGTCTTTAGGCAAATTATGATATGGCAACAGTCATGTCTATTGCAGTATGCCTTGACTGCCATTAAATATGTGATGGGAGATGGATATGATCTAATCTTTGAGTCCTAATCCTTCAACTTTTTGGAAGGCTGGATCCAGATGAGAACCAGCCAACCTACTTTGCCATTTGGCCTCCTTTGAAGGTGTTTGGTAAGAGTCACACCAGTGGAATTAAACCTGAGATTGCCGTAATCTTTGCAAAAATGTAAGCGAGTCTTTTGAGATGTCTGTCTTTCGAAGATGAAATTTCAGGGACTTGAATTCGAACTCTGATTCAGCCTCAAGCTCATGTACCTTCCTAAATCAAATGCTATTGACTTGACCTCTCCTTCCATTTGACCCAGGCCTATGAGTGTTCTTGCAGAGTATATACTCAATGGATTTACTGCATACAGTTAACCAAGTGTGGGTTGGTTGGCTGTCTGCACTGAGTATTGAGTATTATTAAATGTTTAGAATCAGGTGAAGCAATGGTGCAGAGTCCTGCATGCATGTGAACTCCATCTAATACTGCTCAGTGTTTTTATTAACATTTTCACTGGAGACTGGAATGGAGAGTATGCTAATCAAATTCATATGCAAAACAAAGCTGGAAGCAATCGCCAATGCATCGGAGAATAGGATTAGCCCAGAGACTGACTATGATGAATTCAAGAAGTGAGCTGAAATCAATAAGCTGAGATTCAATAAGCACAAATGTAAAGTAGTTCACATAGGAAGGCATAATTAAATGCAAAAATGGAAAATGGGGCTGTCTGTAGGCGGCTAATATGGACGGAGAGACAAAGAGGTTTTGCTCCTTAAACCAAATCTAGGAAGACAAGGAATCATTTTTATTCTTGGTAGTGAACAGCCAGTAGCTCTAAAAATTAGCTTCATGTCCAGATCTAGCTTTTAGCTCCACATGAGCTTGTCACTGATGATGCATAATTAAAGGTGAAAAAAAATCCATCCTAAAATCATTAGCTCAGCATTTTCTGCTCTCCACAGAAGCTGTTAGCTCTTAAGTAAGGAATTTTCAAGATTTTGTTGTTCCTTCCTCAGCTCTCTGCAATCCCTTATCAGAATCTCTCTATTCTTCACATCTCATGTGGACTGTCAGAGATGCATATTTGCAGAACTCGGTGGACAGCTATTTTGCCATGGACAACAACTGTGACCAGTGTCATAACCTACCATACATAGCTCCTGCTGGCTGTTTTATGTCAAAAAGCAGCACATAATTTCTTCTAATTATTGATCTTTGCACCTGAATTTCTAGATTGACATGGGCTTGTCAGTGAGAAGAGAAGGTGTCTGTAGGCTGCAGTGCTTAAAGCGGAGTCTTGGTATCCTGAGCTGAGATAGATGAGCAGATCTCTGTACAGCCCCTGCAAACTTCGATAGAGAAGGATTGCATGGGTCAGTACTTCCTGGAGAGAACACAGGTTGTGTAGGGATGAGATTAAGAGAATTCAGTTCCGCTTCAGGCAGGTTTGAGCTGTAAAGCATAATGAGAGAACCAGACCTTGGCTTGGAGGGAAGGTCAGAGGACACCACCTTGAGTGGCGCTTGTCTATAGCGTGCTCATTTCGTGCACTGTCTGTCCAGGACTACCAAGCAAACACTTCACTCAAAGTTCCATATTCTTTGCAGGAAAAATAATGTGTACCATTGTTTGAAAGGAAGTTTGTTTGCTTATTTTCAAGAATACAGTAAACTCCTTCTATTACCCTAATTGAGCTGTTGGAGTTAAAACAAAACCTAGCCCGTATGCCCTGAAGGAGATTTTTTTCAAGTGCTGATCAGGCAGAAGTAGAGTGTTGGTTCAATCAGCTGCTACTGTCATGGGAGGGACTAACTAGAGATCATTGAGGACTGTTACTGCATCATACCAAAGGTCAAAATCTGCCTTTGTTCAAGCCAGAAACTGGGATCTTTTGAGAGCCACTGATGCTCACATTCCCTTATTAAATCCATCCAGGCTCTTTTGCTGAGAGGACTCTTCTCTAGCTAAGAGTTGATTTTATTTTCCAGTCTCCTGATCTTTCTCTTGTTGATCTTGGGCTAGAGATTTCTGTTTTGAAAATGCACTTCAAGGAATCACAGTTCTTGAAGGGCCTTTTGAGAGGCAAAAACAAAATGTTTTGTGTGCTTGAGGCTGTTAAAGAAGAGTATTTTTTATTTGTGAGGCCAAGAGAACATCTTTAAGTGAGGTGACAGCTAAGAGATTAGCTGGAGTTGTCAGTGGGCTACATGCATTTAGATATTCCAGGGTTTCCAGTGGGGGACCAACAAATTGCATGTAGAGAGGTGTTAGATACTATGGGTTGCCTTGATTTGAAATTTTGGCTTCAGGATTTGTCTCAAGAGAAACATCATTGTGGCAGAATTGCTTCTCATGAGGGCTGTTGTCATGTTTTTTGTTGAGTAAAATTTGCCTGAGTGGGGCAACTTTCATCAAGATTCACATCTGTGTGTGCTTTCTGTCCTCTCCTCAACATTCCCAAACTTACCTCTGTAATGGAAATGCTAAGTCAGAGATTGAACTAGTGATTGAGCACCTGGTAGGAAACCAGGGATCATGCAAGGGAGCTCAGGTGCATGCAGCGTGTCTGATTGACTGTAAGGGGTGGAGCCAGAATTCACTCCTTCCCAGACCTCACTTAAGGGTTGGCAGTGGAGGCAAGGGTCTCTTACTGGAGATCTCTGTGTACTTGAAGCATTTTGAGGGTAAGCAGTTTCTTTTGTTTGTTTTTGTGTTTGTGGCTGTTCCATTTGAGCAAATCTTGCTACTCTGCTGTTGTTGTATCACATTACAACAGTGAACAAATTCAGAGGTATTAGCATATTATTGTGGGGTGCTGTGCTCCTCCTTCCCGTGTAAACAGTCATCTGTGATGTTTTCAAAACTAAGTTTTAGGGGTGGTTGGCTTAGGATGAGCTTTAATTAGTTTAATAGCAGTTTGATACAACTGGCAGGGTATTAGGGTATAGGAAAGAACTCTGGAATGCATTTATTTCCAGATATATCGTTCTCATGTAATAGCCTTGAAAGACCATTATAAGATGACAAAATTCAGGGCAGTCCTGAGGTTTCTCTCAACTGTGGTGCACAATGAAGTGGTGTATAGCTGCTCCCAAAGTCAGGAACAGCTAACAATTGCTTTGGACTCCTTTCTGTACCCAGCAATTCTTGTGTATGGCTGAGAACTCTCCATGCTGCTAAGGCCACAGCTGCAATAAGAATTCAGAGTCAGGATGCATTAAGCAAATTGTGCTAATGCAGCAAATAGCGTCTAGAAAAGATATTATTTTGTTGTGATCACTTAGGACTGAGTGCAGTAAGAAAAAGGCGTAGGACCCATTCATTAATGAGAATAGGTTTGGCATAACTGACTTGATTGGTGGGATAAAGCACTTGATTATAATGTTTAAAATGTGGTTTTTGCCATTAAATAGTGAGAGGAAAAAATAGCAGTTGAAGTGGCACCCTGCATAGAACTACTCTTCACTTTTCACAGTTACTGACAAGTCAAAATTTAAGTTTTGATAATGATAAGTCACGCCTGCGAACACAGCCTAGGAGAGGGGCAACATGTGAGAGTATGTCTGCCTTAATTGTGCTCAGGTGTATTCCTGTGCATTGAGTACAGCTGGGACAGAGCAGCTGTTCCTGTGCTGATGAGCATGCTTTCCATTGAAGGAAGGGTGGCTTGATACGCTCAGTGGAGAAGGGTCTCAGGAATGCTCTAATTTCCAAGTTGTGCCTCAGAGATTCTTGTGAGTGCTTCCCAAGCTATGCTGGGACTGTGCTGGCTGCCCAACAGTGCAACTGATTATTTTGCTGTTTCCAGGACCACCTGAAGGCAGTGTTTATCTTATGAATGTTGATGCAGTCTGACTGCCCCAGTCACACCAGAAAAGTGTGATTGGCTGCTCCCTAGCGTGCTCATCTGAATGAATGTGAAGCAATTGAAATGTTAGCAGAGATGTCAGCGTTGACCACCGGCTGAAAGTCTCAAACAATCATTATGCCTTCTAAAAAAGCCTGGACTATATATTTTAACTAAATGTAAGGCGAGAGACACAAATCCACAGATGAGAAGGTGGAAAGAATAAGAGTTAGTATTACTGCTCAGCGTGAGAGAACTATGTGAGCACCTTGAGCCTGGCTGTCGTCATTATGAACAGTGCGGCTTTAGCATTGAGCTTTAAGCAGGACAACAAAGCATCTCTGCAGAAGTTAAGAGGAGGAAGCTCAAAAGCTCTGTTGAAAACATTTCAAGTTGGGTAACGCTGCCCTTCAGACATGGGAGCTAACCTTTCGTTAGGGATTCAGAGGTGTTGCTTGGATAAGGGTAAGCCGTAAAACCTTGACAGCGAAGATGGACAGTTTGTGTTTCCTTAAATAGAGGAGGAGCTGAAAGAAACAGGGTGAGAATACAGTGTACTGCAGACAACAGGAAGGGAATGTGACCTTTGTCTTTCTGCACTGATTTGAGCCTGGCAGGTTTGCAGTAGTAAGACCAGGAAAAGGATGTTGTAGTGATGAGAAGGCGAGCTAATATGAGCCTGGGCAGCTGTTCTGGCTGCAGAGAGTCAGGAATTTGTGCCTTAGATGTTTTCTAGCAGCAGCCTTCAAGTTTCCATACAGAGCTCAAATGCAAGGACCAAGAAGGAGGTCTGAAGGAACAATAATGCGTGGGTTGAAAGAGTGATGGCTTGCCAGGGTGATGGTGTGCTTTGCAGGGATGGGAGAAGCAGGTGTTTCGGAGGGAGGGTTTCTCTTTGCGCATATTGAACAGTCCCTTGTATTCACCACTGGGTTGAAGCTCAGCAGCATGTTCATTTGCATGTCTTCTAATGAAGCGTGAAAAAAATTTGCATCATGTTCATGCAAAGCTGGCTCCTTCCTGGATGTTCCATATGGGGGTTTCCAAGGTGTGAAGGGAAGTTCCTGGAATGTGCTGATATCCCAAATGTGGAATATAGCTCAGAAGCTGTGCAGGTAGTTTAGGCTGGAATTACCAGTCATAGTAACCGTTCCTTTGTTTATGAAATTGGCAAGGCATTTTTCACTTCATTAATAGTTTTGATGGATGTTAGCAATGCTTAATAAGAGTAGACATTTGAAATCCATGGGCTCTGGTAAATTGTGCCACAGAGCTCACAAAAGGTGATTGAGGTGATCTCCAGATCACAGATGTTAATTTTAAATCTTTGTGGGAGAATAACAGTAATATTAGAGGAATATAAATGTTGTGCTGCATTCGAAGCAAAACAACCAGGATCACTTGAGCCAGCAGTAGGGCAGTTATTTTGACATTGCTCCAGAATAGAAGTGGAAATGATGATATAGAATCCAGCAGCTAAAGAATTAGATGGTAAGAATGTCATTAGCACTAGTCAACACAGATTTAAGGAAAATAGGCTTTTTCAAACAAATCTTCTCTTTTCTGTGGTATTAGAAGTCTGGCTCTTAAGAATGACTTCATACTTGGATTTTTGTAACATGATATAATACCTCATGGCATTCTGATAAAATGTTAACACTGTGCAATTACCAATAAAGCAGAGATTAAGTGAGTTGAGAGAAAGCTAAATGATAGATCTCACAAAGCAGTTGTCAATAGGGAATCATCAAATGGGAGCATTCCTGAGTAGCTTCTGAGAAGTCAGTACAAAGCCCCACTTTATTCAGCATTTTTATCAATGATCTGTGAATAAGTATGGTGATGGGGAGGGCTAGGGGGGTGAATGACACAAAGATTAGCAGATGGATACAAAAAAATGACAGTGAAAACCTCATGCTTGGATTATTTGAAGGCTGCATCCTTTCTTGCCAAGATGTGTAGGATACCCAAAATTAATTCAGATATTTAGGGTGATAGAATAGCAAATCAGTCTTCCTGCTAGCTGAAAGACTATATTTTGAAAAGAGGAGTAAGGTGTTGTACAAATGGAGCTTGGACTTGCAAACAGTGTGGTAATAAAAAGGATGTTAATGACAGTAGATCTCTAAACACCACAACAACGAACTGTGGTAGGAACTGGTTTTCTCTCTCGTGGCATTGGTGAGTTCAGTTCTGATACAATACACCCTTTTCTAATATCCACGTGTTCAGAGCATGCTGTGTATGAAACAGGCACACAAAGAGCATTCAGTGTGACTGTGGGGTGGTGAAAGTGTCTTGCAGTGAGACTTCAAGATCAGTCTGTTTTAATTTATTTGAAAAGATTGAAGGGGGCTTGATTACAGGGCATAAGTATCTTCATAAAGAAAAAGATGTGCTACAAAATGCTTTAATCTAGGGGAGAAAGGCATAGCAAGGACCAAGACGTGGAAATTGATGTCGGACCAATTCAAATGAGTAATTAGGCCCAACCTTTCAACAGCGAAGCTGATCAAACACTGGAACAGACTCCTTTAGGGCACGGTAACTCTTCATCATCTTTAAGCCAGGACTGGATACCTTGCTTTTAAAATAAATAAATAAAAATAAAAAAATTAGCCAGGTAACAGTCACTGAGCTAAGTACAAGGAAAATGGGGTGAAGATTAAAGCTCTGTGACATATCGAAGGCTAGAGGGAATTGTTTCAACCTCTGTTCCGGCCTTAAAACATACAAATCTACCGAACTTGATCTCTCTTGGCAGTGCTTTGCTTGTTTCTTTGTGCTTTGCATTTTTCTTCTGCCATCACTCATAGGAGTGTATTGCACAGAAACTTGCAAAAATGGCAAACAGGCAAGCAACACCTTTAGATGGATCCTAAGCTTCTTTACGTCTGCTGCCCTTCTCCTTACTTCTTTCTGTGAAGATTGATGGGGGAAGTTCTGTTTCCTGATGCTGAAATGTCATCTTTTCTCTTTAATCTATTTTTGAGAAGAACATTGTTTACTCTGGTGTATTGGTTGTTATTACCAGGAAAATGAGTAGGAAGCATTTGTAGCCCAGGTGATAATCCAAGCAGCTGAGAGGAGAGTCTAACTGAAGATGTAAAAATAAATGGTGGATTGCATGAAGTATGTCAAGGTAGCACATTGGTAACTACAGTCGCAGCAGGAGCAGTTCTCTTGTACAGAGAAGAGTTCAAGAGATTCTAGTAGATTGGAGAGTTGTGCGGTCATCAGTGGCACATAGTTCCACAAAGGAAAATGCCTGTTTCTGGACCTGAGATGCAGTAATGCTAGACAAGCTGCTAAGCAGCACCTTAGCAGGGAGGGATTTAGGAGTGATGGTAACAGCAGGCTCAGCAGGAGCCAGCATTGTGCCCTGGCAGTCAAGGGACAAACACTCTTCCAGGTGCATTAAACAGCTTAGCTTTTAGTTAGTCCTGAAGTGGCCAGGCAGTTGGACTTGATGATCTTTCAAGGTCCCTTCCAACTATTCTATTCTCTTTCAAACCTTTAGTCAAAGCATAGCAATTTGTGCTTGAGCATCTATTGAACTCAGCAAGCTAAAGCCTTGAGATGAACTAAAATAGGGATACTAAACTCAGCATAACTTGTTCTCTTGATAATTTCTGAGAATCTGAGCTAGCTTATGTTAACATTACATTTACAAAGCCTAAATGTAGTATGTTCTGTGTTAGCTAAGTATCAGAGGATGTTTCTGCACTTAAACACAAATCCAGATGCAAAATGAATGGTATTAATCATACAAGTTTTGGGTCTGGGGACAGGAAGTCATTCATACCAGTGCAGGTACTCCTCCTGTCCTTGCTGTATGACTTGAGAGCCTTGCTATTGATGTTAACTCGCTTAAAAATTCAAAGACCTAAGTCTCACTTCATGTACTCTTAAGACAATCCTGTCAGTGAGGATGCAGCCTGTTTGGGACACTGGAATGTGTCAACTTAGCATAAGCCTCTGTGCAAACAGAAGGCTAGTGCTGTAGTTCAAAGATGATAGTTGAACAAGATTTGCAAGTCAGAGGCTTGAAATTCCACAAAGGAAAGATCAAACAGCCTCTTCCTTTTAACAAGCATTTCATTTCTTTAGGGGACTGGACAGTTTTCATCCAGAAAATAAATGCAGAAATTTCATGCAGAAATTAAATGCCACTATTGATATATATAACAAAATGTTATCCCTGACACACACATTGTCAACTGCCAGCTCATCAGCATATCTGGGAATCCATAGAGATGGTCCCTAACTAGCTGGATTCAGAGCGGTTGTCAGCGGAGATCATACTTGCACCCTGTCCCTCTCTGAAGTACACACTCTGAGTTTTACAGATAATTTTAGAAGCGTCTCCAAGCCTGTGCATTATCCCTTTAACAGCCCAGACTACAAACTTAGGCACCAGCACCTCTGAACCCTGTGGCATTTGAATTTCAAATCTCCTTTCTGTGTATTATTCTATTTCCATTCCTGATCTTAAAATGCGACACCCCCTCCGCACCAGCTTTCCCCAACCTCCCGAAAGTGGTGCGAGCTGGAGAATGCTAATTCTGTTTCATGACAAGTTACAAGTTTCTGAATTTTGTTTTTTGATCCATGTTGGATTACACCCAAAACTTTTCAAGCATTTTAATGAAGGAGAACTGTGTTAAAATGTCTACTCTGCTTTTGGAATGGAAATGCTAAGTATTTTGATTTAGGTCTCTCCATCATCCTATGGATGTATTTGGCTAGCCTGCCCTAGACTTGAAATGTTTTGGCTTTCACTAAGCATCACATTTTGACCAGAACACATTTAGTTGGTAGTGCTCCACCAACTTAACTTGAAATTTTGCTATGGTAGTAGAGCACATCTCATGGTTAAATGAGCAGCTGATGCTGTGACCTCCACAAGCAAGCAAATAGATGCTGAGATGGCTTCTGCCATTACTGATGTCACAGCAGATACCATGGTGACACGTTGCCGTGGACATGATTGCTATTGCAGACCTTCTCAGAAACATTCCAGGCTGTGTAGGTATGTGTATACATTGCTGGTTAGGGGTTGTAGCTCCTCTGTTCAGAAGGTTTGGTTATTTACACCAGGAGCATTTTGATAGTTACTTATCATAGAATCATTAAGGTTGGAAAAGATCACTAAGATATCTAGCCCAATTTTCAACCTGTCCCCACCATGCCCACTAAGCCATGTCCCTGAGTGCTGCATCTGCACTGTTTTTGAGCATCTCGAGGGACTCCACCACCTCCCTGGGCAGCCCATGCCACTGCCTCACCACTCTTTCTGAGAAGAAATTTTTCCTAATGTCCAGCCTGAACATCCCTGGCACAACTTCAGGCCATTCCCTCTTGGCCTGTTCTTATTACTTGGGAGAAGAAGCTGATCCTCACCTTGCTACAACCTCCTTTCAGGGAGTTGTAGACAGCAATAAGGGCTCCCCTGGGCTTCCTCTGGATTGAACAATCCCAGCTCCTTCAGCCCCTGCCTGTAAGACTTGTGTTCCATACCTAACACCAGCTTCATTGGGCCCTTGTCTGGACGTGCTCCAGGGCTTCAATGTCTTCTTTGTAGTGAGGGGCCCAAAACTAAACGTTCAAGGAGCCATTGGTCTTCTGCATCATGCAAGATACAACAGTAAGCCTACTGTACATCAATCTAAAATGATGCTTGGGGGATATCTGGCAGCTCAGAAAAATTATACAATTTGTTAGAAAGGAGATGTACATAGAATGGTAGAAAAATGGACAGAGAAGGGACTTCATAGAAAAGCATTGAATGTTGTGACCTGACTTTATCAGAAATACAGTAAAAGATTTGTCAGGTGCTTAAGATTCTCTTATATAAGCCTTAAAACACCTTTGGTCTCTGTTTTTAAGCTCTTGCTGGTTCTGGTGTTGTCCTACAACTTTGATTCCTATCCAGATGCACCTTAAATACAGCTATGGGTTTGTAGTCTTATTTCTGCTTTTGGCAACCTGTATGTGGGAGACTGAGGATACAGTGTCAAACCAGTCACAGGTTAATTCATGGCAATGTCCTTGCTACCACTTTCACCATTCTTTAAAGGCTTCTCCTGGTTTGATCTGCTTAGCTGATCTGCTGATGTCCTTGCAGAGTGGAAGCAGGTGGAGGGAGCTTAACTTGGCACCGTTGGTGTGGTGGCAGAAAGGTGCCGTGTGTTGGGAAGACTGTGTGCTGCATCCTCCTGCATGGCTGGTGTGCAGCTGTGCCCAAAACCTCCAGCTGCAGTCTGCCTACAGCTGTAGTTCAGGTTGCTGAGCTCTGTGCTCAGCAGTGGGAGGACAGAACAGAGCATGGATGCAGTGCTGCCGAAGGGCCTCCTGTGATGCAAGAAAGCAGGGGAATGTTTAAGTAGGCTCCATCCAAGCAGGATGAGTGCTGTCAAGTAGTTCTCTCAATTCTTTCACCAATTTGTCTTGATTGCATTGACACTCTCTTGGCATCCACATCCTGTCATTATTCCAGTGAGTGCATTTATGATGAGGAAGGTTTGTGGAAAGAGTAGATCTCAGGTAAAGCTCTCTGACAACAAATTTTGAATTCACAGTTGGCAATATTGGCACTCGAATCTGATTTTGAGAAGTGAGGTTCCGTCAGGCGAGGGAGGGAACAAATGTGCCAACGGATGCAGGAGGCCAGTCCCAGCTGTTCATGCTTTTACAATGTGCACCTTGCTGGGAGGCTCTGGCATTTAAGCGGTGTGCTACAAGCTACTGATGGAGATCACAGGCAAATAAGTTTCAATCTGGACTAATTTTAGCTAGCATGGTCTGTTTCCAGTTTGTGAGTGGAAGTATTTGATGACTGTTTCTTTCATTCTGTGCCTCTAAAAATGAATGGAAATGAGTTTGGGAAAAAAAAAAAAAAACACACAAAAAAAACAACCCAGATCCTGAAATATAGTGGAATCACTTGCAGCTGTAATTCCATTTAGCCTCTCTCCCTTTGCTCATGTTACTTACCTCAGAGCTAACTAATTTTAATTTTTTTTGGGGGGTGACGTTTCCTTTGTCAAACCATTGCATTCTTCTATTTCCTGCTGTAGTGGAAATGCTGAGACACTGCCTGAAACAGTGATTGAGCACCTGGTGGGAAGGCAGGGCCAACCCAGGGGAGCTCAGGTGTATGCAATACACCTGAGTAACTGAAGGGGTGGATCCAGGATCCATCCCCTCCCAAACCACGTTTAAGGGTTGGCAGTGGAGGTGAGGGCATCCCTTGCTGGAGATCCCTGCCTACCTGAGGCCTTTCAAAGGTAAGCAGCTCTTTTCCTTCATTCCTGCATCTGTGGCTGCTGCATTTGGGCTTGTTCTCATTTGCTGTAGTAAAAGATTTTGCCACCCTGCTATTATAATCCCACTATAGCATTATACCTGCTTTCTTAATAATGTGGTTTAGGCAGGATAGACATTCACAACACCCATCAGTAGGATTCACAAGAACTAATTTCATGGATCTCCCCTTCAGTTGCACAGATGTGGGTACTTAGCAAATCCCAAAGCCGACTTCTTCACTGTGGAGCATCAGTTGTCCAGGGTGGACTTCAGTCATCTGACTCTTGTTTTCCTTTGTCCTGGGGAAGATTTAACTTGCTGTGAATGTCCTTGTTCTTTAGTGTGATGTGTGAGCTACTGGTTATAATACATGTGAGGATGAGGGGTTTCTTGCTCATTCCATCCCAAACTTACTGATGTGTTTTTTTTTTTTAACTTGTCTGTAAAATGAAAGCACAAAGTGTCATACAGAGTTGTTAAATTAACTCATAGACTTAATACGTTACAGTATGTGAAGCACCTAGAAGTCAAAGGGCCCCCAAACCCATAAAAGTAGCATTTGGCACAGTACTGGGAAGTACACGCTCTGCAAGGGAAACAACTTTTAATTTAATTATCAGTGATCCTGATTTAATCAGGCACTCTGAGTGAGACAAGACTGAGCTTAGGCAGAGACAAAGGAGTCCTTTCCAAAGGACCTTGCATGGTCATAAGGGACCCTACAACTGCAGGGTGCAGGTTGCAAGTAATGGTGCTCTGCAGTCTTGTGTGGTTCCTTAATTCACTGTGAACAAAACAATACAAACTCCTGCTCCCTGACCTTATTTCTAAGGAATGGCTTTATTTTTTTCCTCCCTGTTCAGTGGAATTCTGTGTTCAGGCTCCTTTCCACACTGCTGTATTGAGGTTGGTGGATCCTAATAAGCAGGTGCTCAGGGGTAGCTGCTATCCTGGTGTGGCTCTCAGACACCAGCTCACTTGTCCTTAACAGAACATTTTGGGATCTTTCCGACTGCTGAATGCTGTGTAAATGCTGTGCATCGTTATCAATTAAACTGTGTCACCTCATAAGTTAACTTCTAATTACACAATTACTTTATGTGGCATTAATAAAAAGTAATGTGAAATTTTTCAGCAAACTCTAATTTTAAGTAAATAATATTTTTTGAGACCAAGTGATTTATTAAATTAATTTTTTATTAGATCTAATTTAGACTTCAAGCCATTTTTACTGGTGCTACCCCATAAAACTATTATGTAATTAGTAATACAGTTGTCATACTTATAAGTAATGACTTTACTTAGAACAAATTAAAAAGAATTAGATTTTTTTAAGAGAGTACAGGGTCTCAGGGGTAATAATAATAAAGGATAACTTACATAGGAAAGGTGTAATGAAGTTTGATCATCCTTTGGAAGCACGATCTTTATGGAGGTCACCTCAGCAGCTATTCTTCCCGGACAAGAGCTATTTCCAGGGTGGAACATGCCATGTATTTTCTGCCTTCACTCAGCAGTTAATGAAGTTTGTGGGGTGCAAGTGGTTTCAGTTTCAGATGTTCTCACCCCACAGCAGGGACAGCTCACAAAGCAGCCCCTTCCCTAGCACAGTTTTACAGGCAGCTGAGCAGGCTCAGCTGACATCGGTGTGATTCATGTTAATTGAGTGAGCTTCCAGGTGCAGCAGCTAGCCCAGAAGTTTGGTTAGCCCATAGGTGGGAGCTGCAAGCACTGGGAGGGAGGCTTGATGGCAAGCTGCATGCCCTCAGCCATCCCAGCTGTTGTTAGATTCAGCAGCTTCGCAGCCTGTGATGAGTAGTGTTCAGAGTTGTTGCCATTAAGCATCGGTACCATTTGGTGATGGAGGGTGTCCTGGAGAGCAACGTAGTGCTAGGCCAGTATCTAGCTTCCCCTCGGGAGGATTGTAATTGCACCTGTGTTCTTTCGGGCCTGAACTCTGGGATGGTTTTTGCAGCCAGGCCTGCTGATGTTAGGTCCTCTATTGCTTTGCTTTGAGAAGTTAAAACTTCTTCCCCGTGGAAGTTGTATAGCAGAATACAAAATGCAGAATCTGAGCCGAAAGAGAAAGCTCTGGGCAGAACAACCCCTGGGAAGCCCTTGCCCTAGGGAGAAACTGGCATCACCAGGGAAGGCCAAAGCCTGTGGCAGAACAGGCGGGGAGAGCAGGGGAGAGCACCTGGAGTCGCAGCCACCCACACCGTCCCTATTATTCCCATTGTAAATAAATTGTGTTTATCATTACTGGCACCCTTTGTCTCCAGGCTTCAGAGGTGTTGAAAGCTCTGGTTAAATGGATTGCCCAAAGAAAACACTGTCACATTTGCATAATATTTTCATAGACACTGAGCTCAACCTGAGCCTGAAGGGAGACAGGGATGTTCCCTGCATATTTTATATTCCCTTCCTCAATTCTCACTAAAGCAAGCTCTAAATTGTGGCTTGGATACGGGTACACGTATGAGAGAGGGAGAGAGAAAGACAGATGAGAGGTCTGAATCTGTCTGGGGTATTTCCAGACACTCAACTTGAGGAGCTACTTACACCCCATGGAAAACTCTGAAATAGTGCTATTTAGAAACAAAGCTGTTCACATTTCACTTCTTTTTTTTTTTTTTCCTCCAGTATTCTTCATTCTTCATTACTAGGGACATCTGTATAAAAACTGTCTTTTTTTTTTTTTTTTAATCTTGGGAATTCATCTGCCTCTGCTGATTATCCCCTCCTTCCCCTCTCCTTCTGAAGTCATTATCTTCTGATTGCATTACATTTGCAGCCGTCCCACCGCGGGCGCTCTTCTCATCAAGATTCTCAAGTTACACAGGGAAAAGAATCGGTCAGCCTGCAGAAATGGAACCTTAAGGAAAGTCTGGCCTGGGCAGAAGTGAGGTGCTTGAGTCCAGTCTGGGTCACTGCCCATCTCAGCCATGGCTGTGCTTGACCTCTGTTATTTCTGTTAGGATGCAGTGAACCCAGTCAAGTGTCTTCCACAGACAGTGTCTGATCAAGAGTTGGGGGAGGTAGTTTTTACAAGGTGTATATTTGCACCAAGATGCAATGTCATTCACATTGCCTACTCTGCAATTGTTGGTAAGCTTGGATTCATTTAAGGTAACTGTTTCATTGCAGGAGTGGGGGGGGGGGAAGAGCAACAGGAAATGCAAAATGCCATTCATATCCTTCAAACCCCAACTGTAAGCTTGCTGTAGGGTTGCCATATAACACTCTGGCCATATAATATTTATCTGAAGTGAAAAAGCCTCCTTAGGAAAGGATAGGGTAGAACCTTCTCAGCACACATACAAAGTACAGTTTGTAATCTTGGAGTCAGAAAGTGAATTTTATCACAGGTCTACTGTGTCCTGCTGCAGCAGCAGTTTTCACAATCAGTTTTCCTGGGTGCTAGAAGGAAAAAAAAAAAAAAGCCTTTTGTCTTTCTAAATCCCTTAACAGAATTAGCAAGGGGTGAAATTATCCTGTTGAGTATAATTTCACTGGATTGGGAACAAAGCTGAGGTCACAAAACAAGCTGATGCATAAGCTGAACCCGACTCCCAGGTGTTCAGCCACATCTATCAGACCACCCCCTTCAAAAATTATCCTGCAGTATATTTCACTAAGCCCATCTAGAGGCTTAAAAGCAAATTCATGCATGCAGCATTATTAATATTCCTCTTTCTCTGTCCTAGCTTCCTTCCTCCACGAGAGGAGGATCCAAAATAGCAATGATAAAATTATAACTTAAAGGATGAAGTTAAAAATTCTTCATGGGGTTCTGCATAAAAATTTAGTGGCTTTAGGAAACAGCTCTGCTGGCAAATCTTTGTGCGGTTGACCCATCAGAAAAATGTTACCATTGTTTTCTACTCTGCTCTTAATTACGTGCAAGTGGTGTCATAGAGGCATTGTTTGTTTCCACTGTTCAACCTCAGTACCTTCATACAGTTTTTTTTTTTCTGAAAATAGGGTGATAGGTCCCTTTACTTTTTTTTACTTGGCAAAACTCATGTATGCTTAAGACAGCAACAGGGTCACAGTGGTAATGCAATGCAAGAGGCACCAGAGTTTGTAAACAACTTTGTACAGGGTGAAAATGGCAAACCTTTATTTGCAGACAGATGCCTAAGCTGTTCTGGTTTGCCCCAGGAGGCATTGGAAAGGTGATTCTAAATAAGAGCTCCCATACATGTGTTTGCTTTGTATCTCTGAGTAGGGGATGCCAGCAAATATTGAATTTACTTGTTGAATTAAGTGACCATGCAGCAGCACGTTATTGCATTTAACTCTACTTCGGCCCTGCAAAGAGTATCAGTGATAGGAATCAGTTTAAATGTAGGATGATCTGATTTCCTACTATCCCATTACAGTTGGTGGCTCCTGCAGTGTTATTGCACAGGCTTGGCATCTGGCTGATGGGTGCTTCTGCCTCTGGACATATTTGCAAAAGAATAGGCAGCGCACTGGGTGGTTTGATCAAGTGTTTGTTCCTTACAGATATGTGAGGATGAGACCATGATCTTCTTTTCCATTTTAAATCATCTAGGTGAGTCAACATCCAGCAAGTTGTGGAGTTGTTTTTGAGTTCTTCCTCCAAAAACAGCATTAGGCAGGTAGAGTTCTGTAAGCAAAAGAGACTGCTCAACTAGAAACCAAGTAATTATGCAGAATGAATATCCCTATGGATACTTCCCAGGGCTGATCCATACTTAAAGATGATAAGGGGGTTGGTTAAGTTGCTCCCAGTTGTGTATCCTTTGGGGAGATGAGGCAGAAAATAAGTCTGAGGCCAGCAACAGCACAGCATCTGGTGAGCCCAGCACGTATCCAGCTTCGTGTGCTATGTATGTCTTATTAAAAAAAAAAAAGGCAACAGAGGAATTCACATTGTTGAAGTTAATCGCTGGATTAAATTGCCATTTGTCAATAGCAATGTAATTTGTATTATAAATTACAGCAGCCTAGCTCTCAGACGCATTTTATCAATGTGCTTCAAATTATTTAATAACAATATTTTTTCAGAAAATAAGCAGTGGCACTTCTTTTCACCCCACCCCTTTTCACATCAGCCCATTCTGAGGGTTTCCATCAGCGTAATAGCCAGCTCTGCAAAAACTCCTGCTAAATAAATTATCACCAGGAGTCTCAAAATCCATTACCATAAACAAAGCCATTTTCCCCTCCCCAATCGATGGCCTGCTGTGTTGCTGCTAATGGGACGGTACACACATGTTGCACAGAAAGGAATTCATTTGCAAGTTCATCAGATTTTTTTTGTTCGTCTTTCTTGATGGAGAGGGGAAAGGAGGGGAATGTTGTGGGAAGATTTAGAAAACATCTTACTGAACTCCATATCTCATGCAGAGGATAAGTCCTTCAGCCTGCAGTAAGGGACACACTGACTTGTATGGTGGGAGAGAATTTTCTGCCCTAATTTAGGGTAAAATGGGAGAAGCAAAAAATGGGAAGGAAGCCCCCAGAGGACGTGATTGCTGCCTTTATCTGGGACATTGTTTTTGGCAAGCAAAACATCCGTGTATTCTGCTACTGGTTTACAAGTGTATCTGAATCGTTTCTTGTTATGTCCTTCTCTGTTTCAGCCCTGTCTTTATCCTGCAGCTCTGCCCTGGTGCTTGCAGGCTGATTCCCTGCTCTCGTACCCCACACACAGTCTGTGGGTGCACTGCAGTCATTTTATTCTCTCTTATTTTGGACTGAGTACACTTCTCTTCTTAAAAGTGAATAATCATTGATGTTTCTTTCTCTTTTTTCTTTACAGGTAAGTGGCCGTTCCTGTTTTTATAAGACCACTGAATAATCAGCAAACCTCAGCTCTCTAAGGTACTCTTTGTGGTATGGTTTCTTCATAAGCACCTTGAAGTATTTTCCTTGTCTGCGTTTGTACAGCACCTCAGCAGGAGGTTTGAGATAGATGAACTGGGATTTAACCTTAACCAAACAATAATTCCTCTTCTTTGATTTGTGAGGTTTAGTCGAGCCTTACCAAGGTGCCCAGAAATAAGGAGCTAACGGTACAGTGGTGGGAGAGATTGTGTGTGGCTCTTTCAGCTGCCAGGTACAAATACATGAAAGACTGTTAGCACAGTGGGAGGTATGCTGTGCAAAGCTCTCCCAAACATCAGGTCGGCTTATGCAGGTGCACTGCCTCTTGCATATTCCAATTCCTTTTGCACTGTCCTCAATGGGTGCCTGTTAGAGGAATGCTACCAAGTCTGAGGTGCACACCCAAGCTCAAGTGCTCCAAGTGTTTCTGTGGACATTTTTAAATCAGGCAGGGCTGGTTGCTAACTAGCAAGCATCCAACTGTATCTTTTGCTGCTCCTTCTCCTGGGAAGGTGTTGCACAACAGTGTCAATGGGATGGCAGGAAAAGACATGTGTAAGTCCCCAGAAGCTGTCTGCAATTGCTGCAAAGTTGTTAAATCATATATTTTTAATTGATGCTTTTGGTATTGGGAATCCAGAGCATTTTCTGTCTTTCTTTTTCACCCCTTCTGTGATGTGAAGGCGTTCAAAGTGATTAAAAGGGAAACAGTGACATTGTATTTATTTTCAAGAGTGTGGAAGTTGAGTCATTAAGGAAAAAAAATAATACAGCAGTGGTGAAGTCATGAAACAAAGTAGTACCAATCACTGGACAGAATGCTCGCGCATCATAAGACTGATTTTACTTCAAACACGGGGCATTTCCATGGGAAAAATAAACCAAATATGAAATTGCTCAAATGCAGAGAACCTCAATTCCCTGAACAGAACAATTTTCAAGACCTCTGATTAGTTGCACGCTAGTTTTTGGTGCTGAATGGACAATTATTTTGTGGTGTGACTAAACTATTATCTCAAATGAGTTGGACACAGCTCTGAGTATTACCAAGAAAAGAAAGTCTGGAACATATTAAATATCAATATTAATTAATGAGTCTTGGACACATACAGGAAATTGCCTTAAACCTCCAACCTTCTGAAAATATCTTCAAGTGGGATTACTGACATGAAGGATTTGATCTAATTATCAGTGCTAATTTCTTTTATGATGGTGGTAGCAACACTGTAGTTAAAAAGGCGCAGTCAAGATTAGTCACCTACAGTATTAATGTTAATCCCTTATCCTTAATACTAATATTTTAAAACTAAATCTTTTAGAAATTATCACCACCAGTGCTGCTTCACAATTTTATTCAGTGTAGGCAATTAGGTAGTTTAATTTTCTCATCTTGATGTGCTGGTTTGGGGCTTTATTTCTTTGAGCTTTCTTCGCCTGAAATTGACATTATTGGTTACACTTTTCCGGCCTTTGTGTGATTTGAAATGCTAGCTGTACACTATAAGAGTAGGAGGCAGGTGGATAGATTGAAATGATTTAGCAAGATTGTGTTTTTCCCTCTGGCTTAGCCATTAGAGGTAAGCAAACTCTGTGAAATAAACAAAATCCAAGAAAATTGTGATGAAGGGCAGGAGAATAACAAGAGAAGGAATCTGTGCAAGATAGAGGACCTCCATCTCCCCAGTGTGATTTTTTTTGTTTGTTTTTGTTTTTTTAAATGAGAAACCTGAGCTCAAAGCCTAGCACTGTACTGTCTGGGATGCAGCAGAGGTCTTGTGGTGGCATTGGGAGGTGTATACATGGCTCTGTTTGCTACCAGCAAAGCAGGTACTCTTAGGCTGTGAGTCAACTGTGCCTTAGTAAGCCAAATGCTCCCAGAAAAAAACCTCATGAAAGCTTGGCTGCTTCGTGAGCCCAGTGTCTGCCAAAAGAGTTCGTAGACGAGGGAGGTCTCTGAGGGAACTGACCAGCTGAGTTCCCTGAGAGCCTTCATCCTTGGGGACAGAGAGAATGCAGTTGAAAACCTGCTGCCTCCAGCACTGACACAGAGAAATGCTACATATCTGTGAAGTTCATTATCTATTACTTGGATCTTAGCAAATAAAGTTGCTGCTGAAGAAATCCCATAGTCGCCAGTGTCACAACAGACAGCACAATGTGCTGTCAGCTCTTAAATGTCCAACCCATCAACACAAATTGGTTCTTCTGAACAGCAATCCCACACAGAGATCAGGTTTCCCTTGACGCTCCTTTTTTCCTCCTCTCCTGGTTTCCTTTCTCAAATACTTTGAATGGTCAAGTGATCTCTTCTTGCATAGATCTTGGAGTATTATAATTGGTGCACAGTCCTCAGCTGGAAATGAATGTATTGAATTGGTGCTTTGTTTTGTTTCTAGTGCTGTTTTATTGACATCTCTTTCTGGGTAATGATCCAGACTTCTGCAGTGCTTTTATATAAACACGTGATGCTTTGATAGGGAATAGCAGGCTGGGACAGGGCTGTGTAGCTGGCAGGCTTTGATTCAGCCATTGTGCCAATGGGTACAGGACTTATTACCTGCTTCTGAGCAGACAGCAATTAAAAAAATGCCACTTTTTAGGGGGCTGTCTCATTGCTGTGCATCAAAACAATTGAGCAATAAAGGGCAATGCACAAGAGAAATGTGAGAAAACCCAGCAAATTCCTGTGTGACAGTGACACTCATTCATAGTTCTGCAAATTAGCAAATAAAGATGATAACAATAATAATAAAAAAGAATAAAGACAGTGAATCACATAACACTCTCGGTTCACATAGTTTGAAAATTGCTAATTGTCTATACCTTGCTAATGCTCTGGATCAGATTTCACAGGAGTAATAAACTTTTGGTAATGTGGTACCTCTCCCCCTGCAGACGTCAATCTTTGCTGAGTGGAGCAATATTATTGTAGGTGTCTGTGTGCAATGTACTAATTAATCTTGTACGTGTTAAAAGAGAGGAGGTAGAGAGGGAAGGAGGAAGGGAGGAAGAAAGTTTCTTTCAGTGGTGTAGTTGCTATGTGCAGCTGAACAAAGCACCAAGATTTAAAGGAGATGCGGGCTGTGGAAAATGATAAAGAATGCAAATCTATGCAGTTGTCCTCTGTGACTTGGAGAAAGAAAGAAATTAACTAAATGGGGGTACTCATAAATGTTCATGTTTACATGCGTATGCATACATGTATTTAATATTTGTAAGCTCATGTGTGTATGCAAACAGGTGTATCTGTCTCAGTCTCTGGCAAGAGACTGTATGGTTGAGGTAGGACTCTGCAGTTTGTGCCTTCTGCTTTGTATGTCCAGAAAGCTGGGCATAACCAGTTTTCAAGTCATTTGTCAAAGATCATCCAAGCAGGTGAATAGGACTGACTTCGAGTGCTCATCCCAACACAACGCCCACTATAACATTCTGCCAGCTCATCCCAGCTCTAGCATCTCTGCATCACAGCGGGTGAGAGGACAGTAATCCTAACTAACATGAGAAAAGCATGAAGGGTTTGCCAGGGTTCTAATGCATACCTCTTTTCCTCTATCCTCCAAATGCCCCAGAATGAAACAACTCCTCTAAAAAGTTCTCCATGTGGAAAAACAACTCTACTGATCTAGCTATGTTTTTAAAACTTTACAGGGAAAAAGGGCTAGAGAGCTGCTGCTTTTTTATTATTATTTATTTATTTAGGCTTTTAAATGAAAGCACAGTTCTTCAGAAGTGGTTTTGGCACCTTCTTTGAAAACCTGACGCCCTCTTCTGATGTTTCTAATTCATCGTTGACTCACTTCTCAAGTTTTTCTTTTTGCCTTTTCGAAATCAGTCCCATATTGCTGGAATTCACCGCTCTCCTTTCAAAGAAACTACAAGCTGCTTTCATGATAAGGTGTTGGTAAGAATCACTGGAAGCATTTTCCAAATGTTGTACATCATCTATATGCTGCTGAGTGCTGCATTTTAAAAAAAAAAAAAAAAAAAAAAAAAAGAATGGCTTGCCTGAATCTCCCTACAAAATACTCTCCGTGGATTCAGGCAAGCACTTCTTTCTAGCTACAGGCAGTGTAAGCTTATGAAGTGGAAACCACCTTGTTGGAGAGAGGTATAAAGGAGCAGCCTGACTCTCTAGTATGAATATGAAGGAGTATTGTTTTCTTCAAGGGAACAGCAAGTTGTGTTTATCTTTGTATAACTGGTTCTGGTCACAGCCTTATTTGGGAGTGGGCTGTGACCACCTTCTTTGAGGCTGGCTGTCCCAAAAGGATTATCAGTGCTGTGCCATTTACCTGAGAAGCTGAGGGTGAGCAAAGCAGTGCCCACCAATTGCATCTGCAGCATCCTCAGAGCTTGAGCTTCGTGCAGAGGGATTCATTTCACATGCTGTACATTATTGGTGGTCTCTCAGCAGGCAGGGTTGGTTATTTGTTTCCGTCCTACCCAGCTTGTTGCTTTCCCTGTTTCTGACCTAGCTAGCGTGCCAGTCTCTTGACAAGCCCCTGGCTGGCCAGTGTTCAGCTGAGCGGCACGGGTGCTCAGGAGCCTGCCATGGATGGTCTGTAAATCAGTTTGTGCTGTGCAGCAAGGCTCTGGCTTAACGATGAGTCAGAAGAAAAATGTTATTAATATTTAATGCGCGAGCTGAATGTCTGGCGTGCTGTTATTAGTTACACATCATGAGGGGTGCAGTATCGGCTACCAGTCAATGCAGGTCGCTTCCTCCAATGTTCTCATTCTGCAGACTTAATTTGTACTGTATTTTTCCATTCACTGAGACAAATATCTGCTCCATTTAAAGGGGCTTTGTCAAAATCTTCCAGCTAAATCTTTAAATTGGTGTGCCTAGCTTTCAAGACCCCTTTCTGTGAGACGCTTGATTACTTCGCAGAGCAATTCCTCAAGCTGTAGGGCACTGCTGACTTCCAGAGGGGTTCTGTGCTACATTCTGGCTGTGAGACCCCATTTGGAACAGGCTGCCCAGGGAGGTGGTGGAGTCTCCTTCTCTGGAGATGTTCAAGACCTGCCTGGATGCCGACCTGTGCGACCTACTGTAGGGAACCTGCTTTGGCAGGGGGGTATCCATCCCTGGAGGCATTCAAGGCCAGGCTGGATGTGGCTCTGGGCAGCCTGGTCTGCTGATTGGTGACTCTGCACATAGCAGGGGAGGTGAAACCAGATGATCATTGTGGTCCTTTTCAACCCAGGCCATTCTATGATTCTGTTCTAAGTTATTCCTGAATCCCAGCATCGCAGCTTATACTGAATTCAGAGCTCACCCTTCAGAGCTTCAGCATCATTCATTCCTCTTGCGCTAAACTGACCAACTCTTGAAGTCCTGCTTACTTGGAGTCAGCACCAATAAGAAGATTAAATGAAGCGAAACAGTTGTATTCATAAAGCATGTCTCTTCTTATGGCATATGGGGGGGAGGCACATACAGCTCCTCTTTCTCTATTCTCTTTGCAAGATAAACCCAATTCCTGTTCATTTTGGGGGGGGGGGGGGAAAAAAAAAAAAAACAACAAAACCACACACAGGTAATAACACTTCAGGAGTGGCTTCTGGGGAAGAAAAAAATAGTGTATTGCTCTCAGCGGAAGCAGTTGCTTTCCTTTCTGTGTATTAACTCATTCCCCTTTGAATACCCTTTAATTTCTCATCCCCAGCTGTTTATATTTTTATGCTAGAGTATTTCTTCAAGACACTTGACTGGAGCAATCTTATCAAATTGAGGTCAGTCTTACTGTAGGACTCCTCCCTCAGCCATTGGGCTCAGTACTTCACATGGGAAGAGAAAAGTTATCTCAGTAAGCGAAGACTGTGAGAATGAGATCTGACCAGAAAATTCTTATTTTAAGACTATTCTGACTCTGCTTAACCAGCTTATTTTGACCACGGAAGATATTATTAAAAGATTAAAAGTTCAGCTCCACAGTGTCGTAACTTTGTTATTTTTAAATTTTAGCACACATGCTGGAAATGCATTAAGGGTAATAGAAGTCTGTACACACAGTGATTTTTTTTCTTTAAAAACAACAACAAACCAAAACAAAAGACCAAAACCAACCCAATAAAATCATTGTGTGAAGTAGCAGGGTGGGATGGATAGGCATAGAACGTGTTTTGAATGATTTTATTAACGCTATTACTAATAATTTTAAAAATAGCTTATTTTCATAAAGTTCCAGTGACATAATCCTTCAGGCTGTGACCTAGTGCCCACTGGTGTCAATGTCACCAACTGGTGTCAGTAGATTATCTATTTAAAAAAAAAAAAGATTTTAAAATATAGTAATTATTCTCTCAATTGAATAAAATGTTCTTTTGTATTGGAATTAAGGCCATGGTACTATAGGATCCTAGAGCATTTTTACCCACTTCAGAGTATTAGTCTAGAGAGAGGCAGAATTCCAGTTAGGAATAATTGCATGTATTCTTGCTATGCTCTTCTTCTTCTTTTTTCCACTTCATGTCTCCCTGTCCTTCCTATAAATTGGCTGTGTTTCAGCAAATTGAAGTTTTTTGTTTGTGGAGTTTGCAAAACGTTCAGTGATTTCTTGTGGAAGAAGCATTAATAACTAGCATATTGGTGCTAATAAGTTGTGTGGGTTTTTTTTTTTCTTTTTTTCTTTTTTAAATCACAATCAGAGTATGAAGATTTGCTGTGAATTGCAAAATTAGCCAAAGCCGCCTGGCATGTCGCTGCTGCACTTTTTCTCTTCCACATGACATATTCTTAACTAAGTCAATCATTTACATGGGCTTTAAATTTAATTTAAATGTAATGAATTTAAATTGGGCTTTGCTCTATTTCAAGGTTGTTGGGTTACTTTTCTGTAAGTTAACATTCAGCGCAAGGGATTCAACTTTAGGTTTGCTGTTTCAGTTACTCCCTTTCCTGCCCCCTCTTTTTTTTTTTTTTCTTCTTTTTTTTCCCCCTTTCCCACCTTCCCAAATCAAATCCAGTTCCACCACCTGGTGGCCCAGGAAGTGTGTGGGAAGGAGAAAGGGGCAATGCAGTGGCAAGCGACGTGTGCTGGGAACGTGAGGATTGGCAGCAACAGAAAAGCATTATGAGAAAATCAAACACATTTTCAGGAGGAACCGCGCGATTCTCTCTGCGCATTAGTGCCTATCTCAGTAATCATTCTTTTCCTCGATCAGGAGCCCTCTTAATCCTCCACCCCATCGTCCTCCTCTATCAAATCTCCAATACTTCTGAAACAAATCAAATCAAGAATTAACCTTTCAGCCGTGAAACATTCCTTTGCTATGGTGTGTGTGTCCCCTGTTAATCACTGTGCTGCAAAAACATGAGGCAGAGAGTGCGTACTCCATCAGAGTTACTGGACTTCTATATTTTCTACGTTTGCCCTTGTAAAAGTCCCTTGGTCCATCTCAGCAAGAATCTCATGATGCCTTTTCTCAAATGTTGCACTGGGGAGATACTGGTCTGTAGTGGCCCTAAACTGGAAGTGGTTCTGGAAAGCCTCTCTGCCCAGAAGTCATTGTGCATCTTTGGGGATGATTGCCACATAGGGAGCATATAAGCAGGAAGGGAAATGGCTGTCTATGAGGGTGGGTGGTTGTAGAACAAGGGGAATGGTTTTAAACTGAGAGGTTTAGGTTAGATATTAGGAGGAAGTTTTTCACACAGAGGTGGTGACGCACTGGAACAAGTTGCCCAAGGAGGCTGTGGATGCCCCATCCCTGGAGGCATTCAAGGCCAGGCTGGATGTGGCTCTGGGCAGCCTGGTCTGCTGGTTGGCGACCCTGCACATAGCAGGGGAGGTGAAACTAGATGATCATTGTGGTCCTTTTCAACCCAGGCCACTCTGTGATTGCCATGGTGCTGCTCATTCATTTAGGGAAGGTTTTCTTTATTGCACTTGGAGAGGGACTATAAGGAGAGCTTACTCAAAGTCAGTGATTTAAAATGAGCAAATTGGAGACAAATTTTAGGCAAAGAAAAGGTGAAGCAGAGTGGCTTGAATTTGAAAGGACTCAAGAGTGAGAGAGAGGGCAGTTTTGCATAGCTTCAGGATAGTGCCTCCCAGAGCCTGATCCCAGCATCTGCCTTGTAGACATAGAATATCCAAACAGGATGCCTCAAATAATTTGCTTATTTCTGTGAAGTCTTAGTATTTTCTTGGTCGTTTCTGCCATATCCTGTGCATTTAATCCAGGCTACCCACTGTCTGTGTATGTCGGGTAATTCTAAACAGTGATGGGCAAGACTGTCAGTGTTGCCCTTCAGTGTACCTTCTGTGGAAATGCTTTTCTCTGGTTTCTTTTTTTCCCATGTCAGTATCAGGTTACAGTTTCTTTTACCTATCTGCCAATGGTATAAATTGCTACCATTCTGTTTTCCCTCACCTGGATGTCTTCCCCCTAAAATAAGGTCAACAGACTGCAAATATGTTAGTGCATTCAGTCTCTTTTCATCTTCAGCTAAAAACTGGGGTGCTACTGGCACTACACTTAGTATTAACTCTCTTACAGTGGCTGCAGGTTCCCCAGGGGTTAACAGTGCTGGTTGCAAAGTGCAGAAAAAATATAGCAGCTCAATAGTAATGAAGTAACAATGTACTAACATAGCAAAAAATTGAGTGAAAATTAGAGCATAGCTGATTCATCACTGTGTTATTCTACTTAAACCAGTAGTGAATCAGAGCCAGCAGCTTGGGGAGAGGTTGTTAGAGTCTTTATGAAGTTTAGAGCCATTTACCAGCATACAGTCAAATTCATTTTGTTTCATTACGGTTATGATAACCTTATGTATTTGGGGACAGTGAGTAAATTTTGTTTTGTTTTGGGTGTGTATATTGTTTTGTCTCTTGAAGGACAAATCTGTTGCAGAAGTTCCTCTGTGTTCCTGCCTAATAAGAGCCAGGCTGTAAACCTGTAGTAAAACAGTTGTAGCATCAAGGGGTATGCATAGTAACTTTTAAAGTGGTATATCATTTCTGTGCACTTGTAAATACAGCCATTCTACCTACTGTTGGTCTTGCCTTATAATTAGACATACTTAGAGTCTTCTCTAAGTAATATTTCTGAGAGTTAGGTAAATAATTTATAGGGTACTCTTCACAAATGGATACAATGTGAATTCAGAGCTAATCTGCTCCTCTGGAGGTACATAAAATTATCAAGCTTATACAAGAGCAAGCTAATTAGAAAGCAATCATCATCAACAACAGCTGTTCTTAGCTCACTGAAGGGCGGAGGCTTCTCTAACACTGTCCACTCATCCATTTCCTCTCCCCAGCTTTCTGAGACATAAAAGCATCTCCAGAGCTACTCCCATACAGCCATTCCTGCCAGTTGCTCCCAGCTCAGTGGTCTGTCTGTGCTGGCAGTGGGTTCATTTCTGCGGTATGTTATTGCCATCTCACTGAGGATGGATGTGTATCTGGGTCACGGTTGGAAGGGGAAAGATGGGGGAAGTGTCCAAAGTGTCTTTCATCCCACCATCCCAAAAGGAGGATTTTGACCACAAGATTTTGGTCTTTTTTATTTTATATATATATATATATATATATATATATATGTATAAATTGTAATATTTCAGTGGGGTTGAAAACTGTGGTAAATGACAATAATAATAATGAAAAGAAGTAATAATTTCTGTGACATTACTTTTAAGAAGTAACATTTGGAAATGGTGCAGTCAGTTCCCTTTCCTGACTTCACCTTTGTTCCTTTTAACCCCATCATGGGCAGTGTTTCACCCATTGGGTGGAAGAACGTGTCCATCAACTTGTACCTCAAAAGTGAAGTCATAAACCCTACAACATAAAGCATCCATGAACTTGGCAGATACCCTCTTGCCTTGTAGTCACCACGTGGCACGTAATGGAAAGCCAAGAAACTTATTCATTGTAGCTGCCTCAGTGCGTACTGAAGTACCTTCTTCTAGCAAATTTGTTGTGCTGGTAGACTGGAGAGGGATGAATTAGCTCTGGAAGATCTGTGAAGGGAGAGAGAGCGGTTAGAGAGGTTTTCAGGATCACTCAGCTCCAACTCCTTCCTAGTGCCCCAGCGATTAGAAGAACCTTGCCAACGCGTCATAAAGCTCTGGGTGGTGAGGAGGTGATCTGTTGACAGCAGGCCTGGGGGCACATGCTGCTGGAGGCAGTCTTTATCCTCAGGAATGAATGACAGAGAGGTTTTTTTAGAAGGATAGGGTGGCCTCAAAACATTACATCGCTTTTTCTGCTTTGGTGAAGGATTCATCAGAGAAGCCTTCAGCTGCCAAAGATCTGACCTTGGAGAAGGCCAGGCTGTCCCACAGAGAACTGAGAGTTGCTGGTGGTCTTCTTAATTTCTTTTTGCTCTCCTCCCTGCAAAACACAGAAGAGCTGAGAGGAAGGGGAAAGTTGACTGTCAATGGAAATGCTTTGAGAGACCTCACTAAGGATAGGCTCTCCTTAGCAGATGATGCTGTGTGAGTTGCAGAAGAGGAAACTAGGTTTGGGGTGAGGAAATATGGGTATCTGAAGAGGAATTCAGGGTTGGCAAAGCCTGCGACAGCTTTATAGATTAAACTGCTGCCAGATGTTAATTGTTTTCTGTGTAGTTTTCAATTGATCTGTAATTTGACTGTAGATTCCAGGCTTTTATAATAAATTGTGTACAAAGCTAGCCACTTAAGGTGATAATAAAGACTCAAAGGCAGACAGAGTCATAAATTTGGACTTATCCAAGAGTAAGAGATGAGTTAGGGCCTGCGTGGGAGTGTTTTATTTTTCTTCTCTTTCCTGCATTTTTGTTGTGTAGAGAAATGGGAAGAAACTGGAGTTTTTCTGCTCTGGAGACAGGAGCAAAGCAGAAGGTTGGATCCTAGCTGTGCTGCAGACACGCTCCTTTCAGTGGATGGTGCCCCAGCATCCATTTAACCTGGCAGATTAAAACTCCCATTTGCTCCGATAGGGCAGGAGCCTTTTTGGTGCTCAGGTGTTCTCCTCTGTCTTCGTTCATGTATGTGCATCCACGTTCACTGGTGTGTGTGTCCATCTACTATTTTGGCTTTTCACTGTGACAGCTGTTGGCTTGGCTTGTTGTGGTGAAAGCCCTGCTGGAGGGTAATAACCTGCAGACCTTGCATCCTGGTGTGGTGTCTTGCACTTAGTTTCAGAGGTGTTAAGACTGCCTGTGGACAGATACTTCTGTCTCTATCTCTGGCAACTGCTAGGAAGCAACTGTCAGGCCCCAGATGATAAAAATTGGCTTGGATGGAACACTTCAGGCCTTCTGCTCTTTCTGTCACTCTGTGAATGGGGCACAGAGTTTTGGTCTCAAAGATTTATGATAGTGAGTATCTGATCATGATTTGTAGCATGCAGTGCTATGGCACTGAGGTGTGTGGCAGAAGTTGGCCTCAGCCGAATGACACAGTTTTCTACTTGAAAATAGTTTTTGTCTCCCCAGCAAAATGTTCTGCTGCACTCTTGCAGGAAAATTGAGTGATATGGGGATTACTTAGGGCTTTGAGTAGTTGCAAGAGTGCACATAGAACCCTCCTAGAGGAATATTGAACAGGAGTCACAACTGGGCCACTGTGAGCTTGGCTCTACTCCTGGACGCAGGGCACGAGAGCTCATGCATCAGATAGGGGAACTGGAATTGTTCTGGTGGCTTCAGCAAAACTAAACTGATTAGCATCACCTGATTGCATGGCCCTTTCCCATCGTTTTTTGCAAAGGCTGACAGTGCGATAACAATTTGCAAACTGCTGAGGACAGCTGCTGTGCTGTTGGACAGTTCAGGGGACTCTGCAGGAGTCAGGAGCCTCAACGGGCCTGAAACACTGGAAACAGAAAGCACCAGGTTTTCCTCATCCTTGCCCTGCGGGGGCATCTTTGCAGCAAGTGGCTAAGGCTGTTTGGAATCTACCCACATTGGTTTCTGATGACACCAGAGCTGCTGTGAGCATTCTCTTCTCCTAGTGCCATGCCTGCCTCTGCTGCTGCTTCCATTCGAAGTCACCCCTCTGTCTCCTTCCAGCTGCTACCACACAAGCCCGTGCATTTTGATTATTCTTTGAGCTCCTGCTTCAAAGGAGTGTCCTTACATAGTTCTTCCCAGAGTACAACCCCTTTGTTTCAAGTTAATGCTCCTGTGTGACAGTAAGCCAAACACAGGGCTGTAAGATTCTGTGCTGATGCACAAAACCACTTGTGTGCCCATATCCCCCACTGAACGTGTGCATTATGTTTCGTTGTCCTGTGTGTGAGCTGCCACAAATAGTGTGTGTGTGTGTGGTGTATGCTATAGGTTCTGAGGATTTTATTGTCTGGCATGCTCTGGTGTCTCACTGATGTGTGTGCTTTCTGCATGCTCTCCTGCCCTGTGATAGTAGCACCCTCTGAGAGCAGGATGGCAGCCAGCTGCTGGCTCATAATTTGGCGTGGACTGTCTGTCACATGGGATTAGCTTTTCTGATGTAGGTTTCTATGACAAGCTTTCCTTTTGAAGGCGTAGAATTGAAGCTGAATGTATGCAGAGCAGCACTGTGCAAGGTGATGGGCTCTTGTATGTGCGTACCTGGAGTCATGCTGTTTGTCCTGTGATGCTTAATATGAAATCCTGAGTGAGTTCTCCTTAGACAAGTATATCTGAGGAGTTCTCCCTTGTATAAAAGGTCTTAAGATTGGACTTCTACAGCAGGATCTACTGTCTTGCAGAAGAGGCTGCTGAGAGAACTGAACAGCCTGATCTAGGGAGTGGTCAGAGATGAGAGAGCCCAGTGTGGAGAACTGTGCTGTTGATTTACTCTCGTCTCCCTTTTTGTGGAACAATAAATCCTCTCATCCCACAGACAGTGCATCCTGCTGAGAGCTAAAGCAATGAGATTGTGTATGCCCTGCAAGCACTCATCTGCCTGGAGATCCAAGCCCTCCTTCTGCTCCCCTCCTTTACTACCCTGCCCTGTCACAACCAACCACTTTATGACCTAAGAAAATGGTTCCTGTAAAGGCTAAAAGGCACCCAGTCTGCTAGCATTTAGAGAACTGTTGGACTTTCCCCTTTTCAACTGGTCTTTGCCACTTGAAACTAATTCATGAGATCCATATTCCTTTTCTCACTGTGTCATCCTTGGAAGCAGAAGGCAAATGAGAAAGGCACACTCAGTTTCTACCCGCAGATGCAGCAGAAGCAGACAGCAGTTGCAGTTGAGGAATTTCTTACCTTTGTGCCTGTTTCTACTTTCTTTTTTTTTTTCCTCTGCTGCTCTCTTCCTTCAGAGTACCTTGCGCTCATCACTGTGCTAAGTCACTTGTAGCCCTATGACTCTCGATTGCCCTGTAGAGAGGGGTGGGCTATTAACTGAAGTGGAAAGGGTTGGTGTGTTGTTACTTCTTCCTCAGCAGAACTGTCTGAGAAAGAAATAATATCTCAAGGACATCTCTCCTCCCACTTTGGAATCCCTCAGCCAGCTGGAGAGGATCTTGAAATATGTCCAGTTCAGCCGAGCCCTGTGATGGGACTTTTATTGCTGCTAATGAGGCAGGTCACCATGCAGTACCTGCCTGAGGAGCTTCAGAGCTGTTCCCCTTCCCTGCAGCAGAGATGCTGCTCGCCCTCTGACCTGCTCCTCTCCCAGAGGCATCACACCATCCATGCTGTCATTGGACAGGTTGCTCTTCCCCAGAATCTGCTCCACGCCCTGTTTTAATTAAACAACCTAATCTTTTAAGTGACCCTATGCCGTGACAGCTGCTGTAGGGCCTGCAGAGTCCGGACGAACGTAATTACTCACTTTGGAGATGCTGTGCTCGGCCATCCAAGTGACAGGGCCTTCATCTTCCTATTCATGCTTTCCAGTACAGTTTCTCCTGCGGTGCCAGACCCAACCTCCAGCAGGTGGTACTTGCCCCAGGCACTCCTGCCTGGCTCTTATTTAAACCGCCTTCTGCCTGCAGTCCTTTGTGCAAAAACTCACTCACACCTCCGTCCTTTCCAGCGGCACCAGCTCTGAGTTCTTGACTGAAAGCCTACAGCTGGAGACACAGCAGTGATTTCAAGTGATTCCTCTCATTCACTGGGAGATTTTGAAGGCCTCAATGGCCTGACTTTGGACTTTAGGCCAGCGGTTAGTCACAGTTAAAGCCCCACAGCTCAAGGTGTGGAGTCTTTCACAGAACAGAATCAGGAGAAAGGGGTGCAACAAGGTTTGGCGGTCTGCTTCTCCGTGTTTAGGGGAACCACATACCTCACCTGAATGGCTCCAACTGCTGGGCACATTTCTTTATATATGTCAGTTTATTCTGTGTTGTAGCTCAAGGGCATTTGAAGGACTCACTGCAAACTGGGAGAAAGGGATGGGTCTTACAGGTGGGAGGAGGAGGAGCTGCCATTTGTTTTGTCACTGGAAATTGTCTGATCCTGGCTGGATTCCTCCTGTTTCCCTTGGCAGAGGGGAATGTGCAGGGAGGGGGGAAAACCTGTCTCTTTAATCTGGAGAGTCGAAAAGGCCCAGATAAATAAATAAATAAATAAATAAATAAATAAGCTTCTTCTCTTCATATTCTGGGCTGAATCTCTCTGAAGGGAAAATGAAAGGGGAGAATGAGAAAATCATAGTTTGTCCTGTGCAGCGAGAATGTGTCATCACACCCATGCTTCTAGGTGGTGGGTTTGCTCGTGAAATGTCCTTATTTACTCTCCCACGCTTTGCTAAAGTGTTTTTGCTGAGCAGAGTTGAAGCATTTTTTAAGAAGAGTTTGCTTCTCTCGAGCACTCTGTAGATGGCACCGCTGCGCCCCTTTCCAGGAACGGGATCTGAAATGCTAACGTGAAGTACCGGTGCCATCTGCTGGCAAAGAGGAGTTTGTCTTCTCGTGAGTTTTGTTCTTACTGGCTTGAATGCAGCAGGGTAGCTGCAGACTGCTCCATTTTGGGTGTTTGAGTAGTGGACTGTGAGCTCCAGCATTTCTAATTTGGATTGATTTGTTTGTATGTAAAGATCTTGTAGCCCTGGCTTCTCACTGCAGGACTTGCAATGCGGCCCTTGCATGGTGGTAGTGTCCCCGTTCCACAGAATGCTGAAGGGCTTTGTGGAGATCCCTCAGACTGCTATGTCCAGATGGGATGGAAGATGCTGCCCCATAAAGCCTTGTGAAAATGAGCTTTGCAACCTCACATAAAGTACTGCAGAAAGGACTGTATTCCTCTCTTCAGAGTTTGGATGGTGTGCACTATGAAGATCTTTCACATCCATCCCTGTCCTGGGAGAGCTCAGCAGGCCTGACCTTGAACACTTGGCACTGAACTTGGCATTGAACACCTCCAGTGACGGGGCATCCATAGCTTGTGCTGGTGCACCATCCACATAGTGAAGAATTTCCTCCTAACAACTAATCAGCATCTCACTTATTTTAGTTTAGTATCCTTTACCTTGTCCTATTGCTCTCAGACTGTTTAAGAAATTGGTCTCTGTCTTGTTTATAATAAGCTTCCCTTACTGGAAGGCCTCAATAAGGTCTCCCCAGAGCTTGCTTTTTTTCTGAGCTGAACAAGCCCAGCTCCCTCAACTTGCCTTTTTAGGAGCAGTGCTCCAGCTCTCTGATCATCTGGTCCAGCAGTGCTGACCCGTTTCACTGCGCTGGTTGCAGGAAGTGAGAGAGGGTCAGCCCTGCTCTTCTTACCCCAGAAAAATAAAGGCATCATTGATGACCTTTTTCACAGCCTTAGTCTTCATCTCTAACTCTGAAAGGTGACTGAAGGTGAGGGGAACACCCCACCATAGCACAGCAATTATTCTGCACAGCTAGGAGTGAAACTCTGAACCATCCCTTCACTTATGCATTGGTACTAACACAGCTTCAGGCCTTGGTGAAAGCTGAAGACCAGGATCTCTTTTGTCTCTCTTCAAGATCTTTGCACAGATTGTGGCTGATTACACTGAAAGCAGGTCTGGAAACAAGCAAGGTCCATATTAGGGTTTCATCTGGATTCCTTCAGAGCTTCAGAAATGGTTGTGGTGACTGGGAGAGGTGAAAGGATAAATGGGGAGATATGTTTACCTCCATGGAAAATGCTTTTTGTGCAGATAACCAGTGAAAGTGTGACACAACTTTTCTGAGAAAGGTCTCTCAAATTCCAGAGGGAATTTCTGGTGTAGGAAGGATAAGGAAATGGCAAAGACTGAATGGTATCCTGAAGACAAAAAGCAACATTTGTCTCTGCTCTTCCTCTCATTTTTTCTGTTTTTCACTGTTCTTTTTTTTTTTTTTCCCCACGGATGTTTTATGTTTTCCAGTATTCTTAGGCTGGTTGTGTTTTGTTTTGTTTTCTTCAGAACAGTCTCAGAACGCATTCTTAAGGTTCTTAAGGTTCTGAAGGACTGCTTTAATGGCTTCTGGCACTGCAGAACAGCATCCTCTTTTTTTTTTGCGTTATTTCTGCCCATCATTAAAGCTCCCATTGCCACTTCATGAGCAAATGCTGCACTTTCCTCATCAACTTCCCAAACCTTGTGCTATCCGCATGCTTCAGGTAGAGCGCTGCCAAGCAGACTGTGCTGCAGACACTGCCAATGAGAGCTAAAGAACAAGGATGTGGGAGTTGCTAGGGAAAAATGGAAGAGAAAAAGTGGAACATGTGGGTAGGGTAGGGGAATGGAGCTGCAGGATCTAGATTTCTTTTTTCTGTTTTGTATTTGGTTGTGAATGTAGCAGTTTCATAGTTAACAATAGCTGAATCTTCTTTGACCATCATAGAGAATAAAACTCATGCACTTTCATTCTTAGCAACCTCACATAACAATGCAGGAAGCTGCAAAACTTTCCAAATCCTTGCTTGTTGTGTAATGCCTTTTAAAGGATCCTCTCGGATATAAGTGACAGTGGCAGCATGTGAAGCCGTTTCTGTTCTCTGTGCTGCAGCCAACAGAGAGCAGCATCGTTATATGTCTGCTCACACAGGCGGTGAGGAGAAGCTGGTATGAGCCACTGCAGTGCCTTGCCTCAAGAGGGAAGAGAGATCAGGAGCATTCCATGGGAGTGTCAGCGTTGGTCCAGGAGGCACTGAAGCATCACATACGTTTGTGACCAGTGCCAGGCCAGGCTCTGACTGAGATTTGGGCAGAAAACATGGATAATAAGCTGTAAAGCTTGTTGGTTTGTTTTAATCAAACTTGACAGCAGATTGTCAAAACGTTTACCATCTCTTGTATTAGGGAACTAAGCTAGGTAGCACAAGGCTGTGCTCTGAAATACATTTCCCATCTGACAGAGAGAAGTCTGGGCTTCTCATTCTTTTTGTAGGATGGGGCTTGCAGCACTACCCTGGCTCTTGAGGGTGTTATATGGGTGAAGCATGGATGTCTGCAGACTGTGGAGTGGGGAAGCAGGAGGTAATGGTCCTGAGAGCAATACACTCCTCAGCCCTGGGGGTAAGTTGAGTCAGATTTGGATTGCAACCTGGTGGGTATGTGTGTGAAGGGCCACAGCAGGCTGTTATCTAGGAAAAGGCGGCATTTATCTATCTGGGCAGCACAAGATACCTATCTGTGCAACATCTTCTCTGCTAGAATTAGTGGCTAAAGCCATGTTGGTACATCTTCCCTTAATGCATACACAGCTAAAGAGGTTAGGGTGGGCAGGACCCACTTCCAAAACAGCAGATTCTTCCCCTGTGGCTGCAGGTGCTGCCTCAATAGGGAAGCATGCTGTGGCTTGCTGCTAACCCACCCGTGCACAAGCCACAGAGAATTAGCCAGATGGTTTCACTTGAAAAAATCAAAAGTGCAAAGCCATCTGCTCTCCTGTCCAGATGATCGTGAACTTGACTTCTTGTCTACCAGTCTAAATTGAATCTCCCAGAGGGCAGGAATGTGTGTGTGTGCCCAGGTCAGAAATCATTGAGCCTGATGGGGGCAAGAGGGCTGCAAACAGCTTTATCACTCGAATTTCTTGTGGGCAGAAGTTTCCAGCATGTGTTGCGGCAACCTTTCCGCGGTGAGACAAATGCCAGCAAAACAGCTATTAGTCGGGGGAAAACATCAGCTGGGAAGGCTGCAGAGCACTGGCTGGCTCTGCCTGCCTGCAGCCCAGGGAACAGCAGAGGGAGCGCTCGCATCACTCTCAGGGATACATCTGCATCTCTTCCCAACCAGGCATGAGGGAGAGCTGCTCAGGGAATGGGTTAGATGCTCCTGAAGATGCTTATGCCTCAAGATGGTCATGACTGAGCTGATGGAGGAATGACACTGCCAGAGCATGCAAGCCTTCAGACAAGGATAAGAGAGAAATGCTTGCACAGGGGACAGTTGCTACTGAATGTAAATTGGAAAGATCTGTAGGACAAAAAATTAGATCCTATATAGGGACTAAATAGAGCTTAGGGGCCGAAATCTTTCTCCAGCAATAGCTAGAAAGCCTAACTTGACTCTGGTTCTGTTCTCCCATTTTAGATTTGTGTGATTTTGTTAGGAAAGAAGTCCCCTTGCTGGAACTGTTGTAGAAATCATGGCAGTTAATTCAGCGTTGCAAGCAAATGTTTGTATGACTAGAGCATAATTGTGTAGTTGCCAGCACTCATGTTTTGTCATGAGCTGAGTAGTATTCTCTGTGTTCCCAAAGGCCTTAACGTTGAAGTCACAATAATTTGTCTTTCACATTTCTGGCCCTCATGCTTTAGACAACCAGAATGGGCCTGAAAGGTTAAGAAGAAAGGAGGGGAATGAAAAGAACACATTTGTTTTTTGGAAAAAAAAAAATGAAAGCCCACCAGGGGGCTGACTCCCGATTTTATTATTTGTTTGTTTGTAATGTATTGGTAACGCAGCACTGAGGAAATGTTGTGAATTTTGCTGGTTTTCCTTGGAAGTTAAATTCCCTGGAAGCTGTATTCATCCATTTGAGAATATGCAAAGCTACCACATAACTCTTGCAGTCACTCAGGAAAGGTAGGTGCAAAATCCCAAACTCACTGCTAACAAGTTAGGTGAAAATAAAAGATAGCTTGCAGAGATAAAGGAACAAGATTCATCAAGACAAGCTCTGTTCAGCAAAAGCTTGAAAGTACAAGCTTACTTTTCTGCAAAGAAATCATCCTGCTGACTTCAGTGGATTTTATTGTGTTCATATCCAAATGATTTTGAAGAGAAAATAGGCTGGAGGAAGCTGGGAAGCAGTAGTGGACAGTTCATGAATTGGAGGAGGTAGAATTAAGCTAATAAATGATTCATTCAGAATTGTTTACCCAGCTTTAGCTAGCATCAGGAGGGAAAGAATGCAAATGGGGCTGATTATCCAGCTTCACTTTGTGCCACTAAGTTGTTCTTGGCTCAGGAACTCTTCCTACAAAGGGAAGGCTTGCACACACTATCACTTGAGGACATTTATCACAGAATTGGACAAAGGTCTGAGAATGCACAGCAGGAAATCCTCATGGCAGAGCAGAGGGCTGGATTCCCCAGGTGCTCTTTCCTTATCTGCCACAATGCTTTAGTGTTGGTAACCATGCACATTGCTAGCAGAATTGCCTGAATGAAATTGCGATGAGGGAACTCTCCCCTAAGAGTTGAACACAATAAGGATTGCTAATAAAGGTACAGCAGAATCCTTGTCAAGTTGCTAACTCTTTCTTGCAGAGGAAATAGCAAAGCTAAAGTGAAAATACCTGGCTGATTCTCTGCAAAATCTACAGCCAGCCCTCTGTCTCAGATGAGGATTTTGGAACTGGATCCACCCACCAGCTCCAGTGACAAGCAGCAGGAAGCCCAAGACAGGCCTCACACTGATGGTGTTGCTCAAGACGACTGTGTTTGCTGTTCCTCAGTGCCCCTGAACAAGCAACCCATGCACAGAGATGCAGGAGGCAGGCCTGTTTATTTTGTGACCTACTCCAAGCAGAAACTGCTGGCCAAAGAGAGGGCAGAGCAGTCTCTTGGTGGATGTGATACCTGTCATTAGATGGCCTTCCCTTGAGAACATGTTCATCTACAGGCATAGGACAAAGAACTGAGAGTGCACAGAAATGCTCATAACAATTTCTTGGGGCTGGGGATGTATGGGGGATGGCAGGAAAATGCCCAGTGCTGTTTAAAATGTTAATGAAGTTACCAGCAAAGCCATAATGATCTTCTAGAGGAGAGGGCCAGGGAAAACATGGGCTCTACTTTACTGGGAGTTTAAAAGAATAGCATTGGACAAATGTCCGTCAGGAATGATTTTAATGTAGTTGATGTTTTGGGGGGAAGAGGATGTCTAGGTGATTCATCAGCAGTCTCCCAGCTTTATTTTATGGGATTCTAGTAGTATCGGTTGTAGGGCAGAACTGCATAGTAGCTCAAAGTGACTACAGATGGTCAAGAACTCTGCTTTACAAGTGGTTCTTGTCAGTGTCACTCCAGGACATGAGGACTAATGATGCTGTAGAAGGAATGACAGCCACTCACTCATGAACGCAGCCGCCTTCAGCACCTTAAGTTGTCTTTGGAGGTCTCCCATCCACGAATCTGAATTAATGCTCCCCTGGAACAGGGAGAGAGAGACAGAAGGAGATTTATGGTGGTTTGCAAGCCTGAGAGAGACACCATGACTAACAAGCTAATTAGCCCCTCAAAAGCTGGTAGACAAATGGAGAAGAGCTTCTGTCTAACCCGTAGCCATACATTTTGCACACTGCAAAGGCAACTTGCCTGCAGGGGCCAGCAGAGTTTGCTAGGAAAGAGACTTCATGTACATCTGCTTCCCATCTCACCCCCTGCACCTCACCATGGTGACAAGGTTTCCTTCCAAACAAGATGTCTGAGGGGTAGGTGAAAGAGACTTTGGTGTTGGAGTTGGGGTAACTGAAGCGTGAGCCTGGTGGAGGAGGGGCACCAGTAACACTGTGCACCCTACATTTCTTGAGGCTCCTGCCTTGCGAGTTTCAGAGCGAGGGAGCAGCCCACTCCACCTCCATCTCTGTGAAATGGATGGAACGTAAGAAACGTTTTAAATAATTGAGTAATGAAATGAATATATTAATGCTCAGAGAGCGAGAGAGGGCTCCTGGTTGGACTCATTCAGGCAAACAGCCCCTGACAAGCCAGGAGAGAAGTAGGGTCAGCATTTATTCCTCTGGAGGGGATTGTTCGGTGGCTCTCCGCAGAGCCCTCCTTTTTCACTCCCATTTCTTTGTTCCGTGATTGCAGCTGATTTTCTATCTCCAGGTTGTCTATTCAGCCCTGCTCTCATACTTGGCTGTCTCTGCATCTTATCTTCCTATAGCTTTACGCTGTTTAATCCTCCAAAACACAGGCATCCTTCTCATCCTATCCATCTCCAAGACGTATGTTCACCCTTATTCTGTAGCCACTTTGCTTCTTAGGAGCATTTAATTACAGGTGAGATTCATCTTCTCTGCAGATATGCTGCCTCTTGTTCAGGAGACAAGTAAGTGTTGAACACCAAGTGCACTTTGTTTCTGGGAACACTTGCAAGGCTGGCAGCTGAGGCTGGCGGTCTGAACCATCCATTTGCTTATGCAGGAGCGCAAGCACAGAAACACGTTGGGTTTGGTAAGTCAGGCAGTAAATGGCACAGGAGCTGGCATTAAGAACTGTTGAACTGTGATTCTAGTGAAAAACAGGGAGCAATCAAGCTGGCTGCAAACAGCTGCTGCACAGTGTTTGTTACACCCTGCTCTGCCCACACCCATCCTGCCTGCAGACCCCAGGCTCGGGCTGCCCATAGCAGCTCTGCTGGTGCCCCTGTCCACCCTGCCAGCCCCCCTGACCTCTCCCCACTGCTTCAGGACTTAATTCCTCTTTGTGGAGTATGCCAGTGTTGCTGATGCATGTGGCGATTTGTCAAAACGACCGTTCAATTCCAGAATATTATGACAAAACCTGCTGATTCCTATCAAGTGTAACCTGAGTCATATTTCAGATCCTAAATCCAAAGTGCTTAAGGAATCACTCAGCCATTTTTTGTTTGTAAATGTAAATGCAAATCATCCAGATACTAGCTTTGCCCTGCTTGAGCACTTCTTTTCCCCACTCAGATCTTTCTATTTGGATTATGTGGGGAGCAGAACCTTCAGAGTTCTTGTAGCCCTGACGCTGAAGTCAGCAGGGCCCTGCTGCCTATGCTAAACATAGCAGTTGTGCTGCTGCTGTGCTGTACTGAAGGTGCTTTATGTTGAAACCTAGGGTGAAATGGACAAGTGTAAGTCAGAGCAGGAATGGGTTCAGAAGAACATGAGAAGAGATGAGCTGGCAGAAGCTGGGAGCTGGAGGCACTGCTGGAAACTTAATTTTCCTCTTTCGGTGATGAGAAGATTCCACAGATCAACATAAATGAGTAGCTTACATAGAAAAAAACACTTAAAATACATCTACAAGATACTTATATAATAGTTATGGAATCGGAACCTGGGTAGGGATCAGAGCAGCAGCTGGTGAGAAGAGGAGATGCTGATGGAGAGAGACAGATGATTTCTGGGTGCTGCGTGCAGGGACGGGTGGGGAGGAGGAGAGCACCAGTAGTTGAAAAGTGGCAGCTCTCTCCTTCATCTGAAAAGTTATTTCTTATGCAGAGTGAGTGTAACCCTCCAATGCGTCTTCCAGTTAGTGACACCCAGGAAATGTTTTATGGATGAGACTCCATCACCTGTTAGCATGAAGAGGAGAAGGCAGAGCCACCGGTGATGGATGATCCTCTGGAAACTGCACCATGTCCTCTGTATCTCCAGCTCTGTGCCTCTTTATCATGCATCATCACAGCAGCATCCACCTGTGGCTGCCAGGAAACTCCCAGTTCCCAGCTCCTCTCCCACTTAACTTCCAAGATGTTCTGACATCTCCTTCTCTGAATCTGCCTTTCTTTCTGAGTAAAGATGGATGAACTGTGGCCATTTCTGGAGGTGACAAAGGGATTGTTCTTCTCCGGATATGTTGTGTAGAGTTGTTACTTGTTAACCCTCACTTCCTCAGTGAGCATCCTAGCATAAATCAGATGGTTTTGTGGCTTGGGGGACAAAGCAGAAAGATTTTGCAGAGGATTTATTTTGAGTGGTCGTGGATACATGCTTACCAGTTTGAAATCTTTGTGTGCAGTATTTTTTGTTTCTTTTAGTAAATACTCTTTCTCTGCGTCTATGTCACTGTAAACTACAGTTGTTAATGACACGGGGAATGACAGAAAATAACCATGATGTGTATTGGAAACCCCTGGCCCCCAAACCAGATTATGGTGAGAGATGAAGTAAGGAGAGTGCTTCAGAGGTGACAAGCCAATCCCGCTGATACTGCTCATTTGCTGAGCAGCCTCAAAATCCAAGCACTTGTCAGAACCTCATTTAATAAAAGTCATTTTCTGTATACATTTGGAAAATACAGACAGAGCCTAGGTACTGGCCAGTGTTTCAGTGTGTCTGTTCTTGGATGGTGCAGTATCAATTAAACCTTCCTCTTCAGTCCCCAGTCATCAGGAGCTCCCTTCTGTGTCTGCCAAGCCCAGTTTACAGAAGCAGGTCTCTGACTGTGAGCTGTGTTATTGCCATGCCAACCCTTTCTTCTTTCCTGAGTCCCTGAGTCCCATCTTTGTTTTTGCTTCCTGCAGGAAGCCTCCTGCTAACTCCTCATTAATCAGCCGGCAGTTCACTTCAGCGCATCACTTAGTCTCATCTACGTGGTGCCCAAGCCTCCCCATCTTTTTTATTCCTCTGCAAACCAGAGATGGCTTCAGTGTATGAGAGCCCTGGAGAAGCAGTGTAGTACTGGTACGCTGCAGGCTGCGAGCAAAACCCCAGGGTTGATTCAAGCATGCAGTTCTGGCTCCAGGTTGGGTAGCAAGGGCAGTGTAGGTAAATTTCTCGAAGCTCTGCTACCTGCCTCCCAATTGCTTCCCAGCAGGCAAGTCCAAGTGATGCAGAGGGGCTTAGGACCAAGCTATGCCCACATTGCCTCTGCATGTAGCATATACAGTGTCCCATAGAGTAAAGGAAGTATCAAGCTACGAGGCTGAGGCTATCCTGACTGCCTGGCCCAGCTCTCATCCATCACACCCACATCCACATGGTGCACGTACAGCAGGCCTGATAGCAGGGGAAGATGAATGCCAAGGAATGTTGCTGTGGTAATCGCCCACCCCAAGAGGCAGAATTTGTCCTGATTGCCAGCGAGCTGGGGATACAGCCTAATAATGGGTCCTAGGGAGCAAATTTATTTTAGTTTTATTCCCCCTCACCCCCACCCTTTCCTTTGCCTGAGTGTTTAGCTCTGAAAAGAATAATTTATCAAATCATTTTTCTTCAACTTCGGAGGAGGAAGAAAAAGGATGGAGGGGAAAAAAGGGCCCTTTGCTGTTTTAATTGCTCTGCGGTGTACTTGTGAGAGCGGAGCCGAGCTTATCAAAGCTGGTGCAGCTGAGTCCCTGCCACTTGCTAATGAGAGCTGCCACGTGAGCAGCCACGCTCCTCTGATGGAGCAGATAGTGCTCCGACCAGGCTCAAACACTGGCATGTTCGCTTAAATGAAGAGCTATGAAATGAGAGGGGGGGGAGCTGCTGGGGAAGCTTGTTTTACAAGGACTCGGAAATCAAATTAAGGGGGTTGTTTATCTTTTTTTTTTTTTAAAGGCAAAATGAGGCGTACAACCTAGGATGTTGCTGGACTTGTTTTTCTGATGATTCATTTCTGAGTCACGTGCCAGAGTCTAGGGAAAAAAAGGAGGTTTTTTTGTTTGTTTTATTTTGTTTTTGTTTTTCCTGGAGTGAATAAAACACAAGGAGCCAACTGGATTCCTGGAGCTCATTTGTTTCTCTCTGTGCATCTTTCAAGAGTTGGGTGCTGTGGCCACTCCTGAGAGCTACTATGGAGGCTAGGGAGATCTAGTTGCAGGGTTGGAAAGGCTGATTAATTGGTCATAGCTCTTCAGTACCAAGGAACAGTCCTGAACCTCTGGCTCAGGATCATTCCTACCAAGTCTTAATATGTTAGTACAGTTTTATGTCATTTCTGCTAAGTTTAAACTCATTGCAAGCCAGTTTCTGGCAGGTGAACATTTACACTAGCTGCCAAGGTTCATGGGTTATATCATAACTAGCATCCTGACCTCCAGCATCTCTATGTATATAGGATTGGGTTTTGCCATGGCATTTTAGTCACGGACACCTCATAGCTTTTCTTCATGTGGCTGCACCAAAACCTTTCAACGCAGCTACCACTCCTTGTGCAACCCAAACAAACCAGCTAACCACCAGCTAGCCCAATTTTGAGTGGCAAGTTGGATCAGGTGCCATCCTGAAGTCTTTTCTGGCTTTTATTATTTTAGGGTTCTGTAGTTATGTGCTCCTGTTGTGCTGAGGATGAGTCTAGGGTACCCCCAAGTGGAGTGCATCCAGGATTGTACCCATCAGTGAAGATGACTTCTCCCATCACAGGATTCAGCACAGCATTGCAGGCAGGAACACAGGGTGTGAAGGAGGTGACTAAGATCTCCTATTTAAGTTCCTTTTCTATAAAATTGCTCTTGTCCCTCCTGGCTGTCAGCACACTTAGGTTTCACATTTTTAATTAAAAACTCTACAGCCAAAATTTCTGTAATATTGTGAAAGCAGAAATTGTATTCTACCTGACTGCTTGTCAGTTTCTTCCAATGAAGAAACAATGTCAGTTCTCTAAAATATCAAACGTGAATAAAATATGTTCCCTTTTTCTTTTTTTTTTAATCTTTACTTAAAAAAAAAATAGTTTCATAAAAAGCTCTCTTGAAAGCAATGATGGGACAATCTATTATTAAATGAAACAAATCAATATTAATGCAATCTGATGGCTGAGATTTGCTTGAGTAGTATTTTATATTCATGTGTATGCTGTTAACTCTGCCTTATTAGATATCCGCAACATGGGTGAGTTAAGGTTGCTGTGGGAACCATCATTTTTTAACTTTCCTGACTTTTACGCAGGTGAAGTCAACCCCAAGCTAGCTTGCATTAATATCGTGTAATTTCCTTGATTGAAAAAAGTGTTGGAGTACTTTATTGTCTGTGTTCCCGCATTCGATTGCATGTTCAGCCCAAAAGACTTCAATTCATAGCCCCACAGCAAAGAATTAGAGCGTTTGAGCTGGAGCTCTCTTTTCACAGACACAGAGGAAGAATAAAGAGGTTTTTTTGTTGTTGTTGTTGTTTTTTCTTTTCTTCCAGAAAGCACTACTCCAGGAAGAGTGCAGAATTCTGCACTATGTCAACATCCGAAATGGTGGGAAAATGATGTCAGGCATGGGCTGTGCATGTCATCAAATGAATGCAATGCTAGTGTGAGGCTTCATTATGCTCTTTGCTGTTCCAATACATCTTCCTTTTACCATGTCTTTTCCTGAGCTTATCAAGCTTATTCAGGAGGAGTGAATCCAGTGGATGGCACCCTGCCCAGAGCAGGGGATTGGAACTGGATGGTCTTGAAGGTCTCTCCCAACCCAACCCACTCTATGACTCTATGATGATTCTATTTAATTGCCTATTACTAATTATCTACAACTTAACAACATTAGTATCTATAACTATATTGGCTGCAGGCTCTTTATAGTTAGTGGAGCGAGATAGCCAGTTAGGAAACTGTTTGTCAGACATTTTCATCTCATGTCCTCAACAGGATGGGATGCTGTTTTCACATAGAGCCTCTGTTTCTAGTACCAAAACTGGCTTGCAGTTCTCTGCAAAGCTCTGCTTTGTGCCATGGAGAAATGGCCTCAGAGCTGTTTCTTTTACTGGACATGGTTTGTACTGTTCAGCGTATTTTCAACTACTTGTAATCAGCACATGAAATTTTACCATCAATACGAGTTTAGCTAAAGCTGGAGCATAAAGGGAAAATAGCAGTTCATCTGTTGTAACTGTCGGATAAGGACATGTAAATCTGGGAATAGATGTGGAAAAGAAGAACCTGGAGCTGGCATCCTACGTTCATCTACTCGGGAGGTATTGGAAATAGCAAATCAAGCCTCTCTGTGTGGGAAGCAAGCAATCTTTAATAGTTGGTTGGCCTCTTTTGGCTAATAATGCTAGTCAAAATGAGTGGTGTTATTGATAGCAGTCATTTTGTGTAGGAGCTGAAAAGAATGTGTGAATCTCAGTTTAAGACATATGTTGTAACTCTACTTATGCAAGGGGATAACTGTTTCAATGGTTAACTGAACTCCTGCAGTAAGTCATTGTGGCTGTTTAGCAGAGATAGGACCGTGCACACTATTATGGTGTGTTACGGAACTACATAATTTATTATTTTGTGCCTTTGTTGGATGGTGACGCTTTTTGCAATTATTTGTTTCAGAAAGACAACTTTAAGCCAGTCAGTGTGATCCTTTCAGTCCAGAGATGGAATTTCCTTGGGGCAAAAGGAGTTAATAAAAGTTAAGTCATTGCATAACGGGACAGGAAAGAATGCCATGTGACTGAGATGGCCAATTAGACATCATGAATATTCAGAATACTCTAATCGAATGAAAGCTCATTACAAACACTCAGACTGAAATTTACTCATGTAAAATATTCATTGAACAATTTTGCATAAATAAATAATAAACAATAATAAATGCATAAAAAATTTGTTCATAGACCATCTATCAGCAAGGGAACAAAAAGGACGGAATCTGCTAAATAAACTGAATGTAATGAGTAATCTGCCTACTGCGAGTTCTCCCATGGTAGGTCTGCTGGGGAGATCTGACATGGGCATCTCTCTTCTGAGAAGATATGAGTGAGTCTGAAATTTCGCTGAACATGTAAACTGGAGAAAACTTGGAGCAGAGAGAGGTTCAAACCCGTTTCTGCCTATGAGCAAAAGCAGCCTCTTGTTCAGCCAGCCAAGGTTTACAAAACTCCTCCCTATGCAGAGGATATGCTCAGCTTCGCCTGTTGTGGTAGAGGGATGCTGAGCGAGGACAAAATTGAAACTGTAGTGGGTGTGAGGTGCAAGGGAATGTATATTGCTGGACACATGCAAACAGACTGTAAACAAACAGAAAAAGGTCAAAGCTGTCCCAGAGCTGCATATGAAATAAATGCAAATATCCGTGTCCTCTCCGCCTACCTGCTTGGTTAGCAGGGCCAGGGAGAGGAGGGGAAGAGCAATCAGAATGCTGTTCCAGTAAAATGTGAAAGCCAAAGAGCTGTTAGGAGAGAAATACCAAGGATAGGGTGCTCCCCTCTGATTGGAGATGGCTGCAAGTGGAAGAGGCTTATGCTCTGATCGTACTGTGGGGATGCCCGTCTATGTAGCATCTGGCTCTTGGGAGGTCTGTGAGACAGCCTGACCTATTGAGCATGGGCTACGCAGGAGCTGTGTCTTCAGGGCAACTTTTGTTGTTTGCTTGAACAGATGCTAGAATAGCAGCTGCCTGCTCTCCAGTTGTGCCCCATCATGGGAGCAGTGAGCGGGACAGGGGTAGGGATACAGGGTGATTGCAAAGCCCTTTGTGCTGCCCAGTAATTAGAATGTAAAGGTGGTTTGTAAGGGTTAATTTAGTGAGATTGCTTACATTCCCACTGCTTACTCTGAGCTGTGGTCTTGGGCTGTTCAGGGGTGCCACCTGTTTTCCTTGGCCTTCAGGAGGTATTCACCATCTCTGCTGATTAGGCAAGGAATGCAGACCGGGTGGGCTTTTATCTGCTGTCATGCCACGTGTCCAGTTCCCAGCAGGTGAATGTGTGATGCTAGCATGAAGAAAAACCATCTCCATTGTGAAAGAGGATTTCTGAAACGCGGGATTTTCTACTGAAGTGGATGATTATGTGTCTTTCAGTCTGGAGTTTCGAGCTTTCTTGGTTGGATTTTGGTTAGTTGGAGAGAATCCTCCTCCTTTAACTGTTTGCAAATCCCTACCCTGCTATCACAAGACAGTTAACTGTCTAATCACATGGTTTTATTGCATGCTTAGCCATGAAACACCCCATCCTGCCAGATGCTCTAACAGACTGTATTAAGGAAATAATAACAAGGCAATTCAGAAGGCTGGTCTCATAGCTGCTGGGTAATTTAGTGACCAGGCTGTTCTGTAATTTTGTTGTCACTGTGGCTCTGTGGATTTGGCTGGGAAAAACTGTGTCAACACATGTGCCATTTGCCATGATGGACTGTGTGTTCTCCAGCCACGCTGCATGGGAGGAGCTGGTATATGAAGAACTGGAGGTGTGCTCATTTCTCTTTATTGCTAGTCAGGGCGGACCTCTGCAAGGGGGCTGATCATTGCTTTCCTTGCTGGCTGCTTTATTGGAGAGATCAAAAACAGAAATTGTAGTGTGAGTTGGTACTTCTCATCCCTACAACTGGTATTTCTAGGAGAGAATGGAAAATATGGGATGGGAACTCTTTATCTGTTCAGGACAAAAAGTTATCCCTGGGGCTCTCTCAGATTAACATTTCTGCAAGCACCAGGATTTATCGAACAGAGGAAGGCAGAGAATATATTAAACCATCTGTTTCCCTATTGAAAGACACTGTAAGGTAGGACAGAGATGAGTGTGTCTCCTTGTTCACGGCTGCTACGTAACAGTGAGAGATGGGAGATTGAGTGCTGGCAGGAGACATTTAAAGACAAGTAGCATTCGGTAGGAGCCTCAGTAAATTCATATTTACTAGCAAAGGAGGAATAGCAGCGTATGAGCAATGTGCAAGTGAGAAATTTCTGTTCCATCAATCCTTGCCTGTGCTCTGTGCCTCAGCATGAGGCTTTCTTCAGCCTCAGTCTGTCTGAACAAGGCTTGGTTTGAACAATCCCTCTTTTCCTCGAACCCGGGTTGTAACCCCTTTGTAAAAGCACAGCTCCCTCCAGACAGTGATCAGAAACCCACCTCCTCCAGCCATGCTACTCATTCATAACCCATGCCTCAAATAGACTGCTAAACAAATGAGAGCGTGGATGCTTCACCTCGTCCTTGTGCCACAGCAGATGGCTGAACAGCACATCCTGCCAAGCAGAGGGTGGCAGAAGCTCAGCCCTGGTGCTGGGCAGAAAGAAGAAAAGGGTGTCTGTGACTACCAATAAAGGGAGCAGTCCTCTCAGCTTTATTGAGCTGTACTGGAAGAAGCGTCTGTTTTGTAGCACCTATTCCTCTCCCAAAACGATCATAAAGATTATTGCTTAGTTGTATTTTTATCTCTCTGCTCTCACATTTCCTTCATCTGGACAGCAGAAGAGAGGAAAGGCATCAAAGCAGGCCTCCAACACTACCCAAATATCAGATGAGGAGTATTTGTGTTTGGGAGCGCTCAGATCTTTAAGATAAATATCGCTTGCACTGTGTTCAGTGGAGATTGCAGGGGGAAAGCATCCACATTTACAGAGGAAATGAACTGCCCAGTCACTATGTATAAAGTGAATGGAAGGTGCTCGAAGGAAGAGGTGGCAATTAGGAGGCTTGTTTGGCGTTTGAGAGAAGAAAGTTCAATTCCCTGCTGTGTCATACACGACCCATTTGTCAGGCAGGTCATTTAGCCCTCTACTCCCTGAGTTCACCATTGCAGTATGACAGTGGCATCCACCTTACAGAAGCATTATGAATGCAAATATGCTACCCCGAGGTACTGAGATACCATAGAAAGAAAACTAGTAAACACAGGTACCTAGAATGAAATATGGCCCCTTAATGCACTCTAGCAGTGTCAGAAACCATGCAGTGACAAAGGTCCAGCTGACGGTCTAGCTGACTGCAGGCAGCTGAACAGGGTCTGTTTCTTGCTCAGAGCTTTGACAATGCTTAGCATATTACAGAGTGTTCTTGGTTGCTTCCTAGACGTTACCATATTATTAAATAATCATCTACTGAAATTCCTGTAATAAAAGTGAACGAGCTGGGATTTTTCTCCTTCTATTTCTGCTGCAAAAGCACAGTCTAGCATACACCAAGATGTGCCCCATACTGATGTCACGGAGAGCAGATCTTGCACAGAATTAAGGAATTCTAATGCCTGCTTGTCGATGAAGCTGCTGCTCAGAGGTGGAATGAGGTGGCACGTCCCTGTGCCACTTCTTTAGCACACTGATAACTATGCCATCATTTTTATAGAAAACAGCTCCATTCATAGAGCTCTGATGATCTTAACAAGTGCTGCCACTGCTGCTGGGTTTCTGCAAGGTTATGCTGATTTAGGAACTGTTTCTTCTCTGGAATGCAAGTTACAACTCATCCTCTGGCTGGCCCGATCTTCTGTGACTGGCCTTCAGCGCTGTGCCTCTCAGAGAGCTCAGCAGGAGCAGGGATGCCTGATGGGCAAATCGGCAGAAAGCTGTCTCCTGGCTAGTAGCAACTGCTCTATCACAGCAGCCACAGTGTGGGCACAGCTGGGGCTGTGCTGTAACTCCTTGCACCGCTTGAGTCAGCACAGAGCTCCCTCATGAGTCACTAGCTCAGCATAGAGGCAAGACTATGTGGGGTGCACCAACTCGTGCACACGTGAATTGAGTCTCCTATGTCTTCTTGAAGTCCTGCACTGTAGGATGAATGGGGACTCCCCAATCACCCTCACGTGAATGGGAACTTGATACGATGTGATGCAGAGATCTATCGTCATATCCAGGAAGGGAGCATGCACACCCACAGAAACACTATACCTTTGTCATTTTACTCCCCATTTTGAGTTCTGGGCATGCAAATGAGAGCAGTGCTGAAAGTCAGGAGCTGAGGATACTGCTAGATGATCAGAACAGAGAGTTTAAAATCCCTGTTTGCAGCAGACATCTCAGGAAATCTTTGGGAAAAAAAAGATGGATGTCCGTGGGAGACCCTTATCCAAGCACTGACCTATAGTCTGGTGACTCATCCCATCTTCAGTATGACCAGTGGTAGATCAGAGGCAGCTGTCAGTCACTTACATTGCACCAATTTTGGGCTATGCAGTCAAACAAAGGTATTTTTCAACTTTTATTTCATACCATGTGCAAATATGGTATACATTCTGAACTGCTCGTATCTGCGTCTTAGGTTCTTTCATCTCCCCGTTAATCGTTTTTAGACTTTTTTTTTCATTCAGATTTTGAAAGTTTCTCATATTAGCTTATTTCTATGGGTTTTGGTACTTGCTGTTCTACTGCCATGGAACAGTGAGTTCCACAGGTTCTCAAGTAGGCACAGTATGACACAGATGTGCAATTAGTGAAGCTATCACTGAGTGCTTTCCTATTCCTCTCTTTTGGGTCGCTGAACAGTAGCATACCATTCATACTTGAGGTTCTAGAGGTTGTCCTGGTTTTGAAATGGTAAAGAGCAATAGCATGTTCCCAGCAGCTTAGCAATACAGAGAGATACATTCTCTTCTCTCGCTTCAGGGTATTTAAAGCTGCTTTCCTGTTATGCTTCTGCAGTCAGCAATGGACCTCAGTGCCTTTCTCTTTCCTCCTAGCTCTCCCCACTTCCCTCTTTATAGCTGTAATAGCTTCAATGAGGTTTGAATTCAAGCTTTCAATATTCCATGACCAAACCTCTGCAGGTAGCATGGCGAATTGGTTTCCATGCCTGAGATGCCTGCTTTCATAGAGCACGTTGAGTCATTGTGCCAAGGGAGGAAATGGAGCAGCCTCAAACTAACCTGAGAATATCGGTTGACTCCAGAGCTCTTGTGAAGGAAGCAAGGAGGGCTGGCAGAAGCCCTGATTAGTTACCCTACTGGATTTTAAACTGGTTTTTGGATGAAGAATTTACTGGGAACTCTGTGTCCTGGACTTTGTGCAAATCGAACTACAAGTGAGGCCAGCTTCAGAATTACTGGAGCGCTGAATAAATTGTGTTGCAGTGGCTGCAAGTTGAGCACATAAGTCTAAGTGCTTGGCACCCAGTTGTTAGGAGCAACAGCAACTAAACACAGCAGTGAGAAGAGAAAAGAATTTAGGGTGGAACTGCATGGCACCCAGTGTGTGAATTCTGGCTGCTGCATCCAACATGGACACACATGCACAGGTCTTACAGCTGATAAGCGTGCAGCCTGGCCTGGCAGGTGATGCAGTCAGTGTGCACATGCTCCTCACATCTCTCCAGGTGGCTTTCCCAGCTTAGTGCTCCCGTGGGTCCCACAGGGTCCTCTCCAACCCCTCTACAGTGCTCTGTGGGCAAGCTGGCCCTGAGAGAGCATTCTGGGGACCACACAGGAGACCACTGGGATGGATTAGCCAAACATTTTCCCATGGATTGCCTTGCCACGGAGCCAGTCTGTATCCATGACAGGTTTACTCTACTAGCAAACCCTCAAGGGACTTGCATAACCACTTAGACTATAAATCTGCCCCTTTAATACATTTAGTCTGCAGCTAGTCATTTCTCTCCTGTGATGTTTCTCATCTCTTTTCTTCACTTCTCTGCTTTAGAGTTGCTATTAGTCCTGCCTTTCTTTCCCCCCTCTGATTTCTTTCCCTCCTCCTTTCTTTCTCCTCTGGTGATAGAGTCCACTGAGCAGTCTGATTGCCACACTGGGGTTCAGGTCCTGCTGTAGGGTGGACGTATTACCTTGCCTTTTTTCCTTACCTGCTACCTCATTTTAAGATGCTTGCATAGGCACAAAATGGAGCACCATGACTAGACAGATGCATTCTAAACCTATTTATTAACCACCACTGTGGCAGTCCTCGTTTCCCTTTCAGGAGTGAAGTATGTGTCCATTTCTCTTTTCTAGCAGTTTGTCTTATTTTGCATCTTTCTGCATGCCTGCAAGCAAGTTAAAATGCCCTTGTGCTGAAAGTGTTGGGGAGAATCCTTCACAATTCAAGCATAGGAGATGCTGGCACCTTGTTTTTGCCAACAGTTTGTAATGTTGTTTTACCTAGCATCTGAAAAGTAGGCCATACTGATGGGTTCAGAGTCCTGGAGAAAATATTTCTGCCTAACATTCTACTTCTCTTCTGCCTCTTCAAAAGCACTGTGGGCATAATTTTACAGCCCTTCTACCCCATACGTATCCAAGAGTTCACTGGGCAAGGGCAGAAACGCCCTGCTTCATGAGGCTTGCACATTTAATCCATCCGAATAGGGAGGTTAAATCTCTTAGTATGTCATGGATGTGTCTATGCATATATGCCCACCAGTGCACTCTCACATAGAAACATCCCAATATCCACGTGACTAAACAGAGAGGACTGTTTAGGGGAGAATGACCTGACCCTATTGGGGCCATAGAGGTAGGATGAGGGAGAAAGCCCCTCTCCTCTGCTTGCCAGTGGAACATGTCTGGGAAAGGAGGGGAGGTGGCAGACTTGTGCTGTCTGTGCTGGTGAAGCAGCTTCCATTAAAGCCAGAGTGCTGCTGGGGGTAAGCCTGAGCCCATTGAAGAATCCCTGCTGCAGTGTGAACCTCACTCCTCAGTGCAGGACATTGCATAAAGCTACCATCTGTCCTAATGTGATGTGTGTTTTTAACAGCACCAGCATCCACTGTGAATTTATAGTGGTTTTTCATTTAATCCCCTTGGCTTGGCTTGCTAGTTGTTTTGCCTTCAAATAACATAGCAAAAGGAAATTTCCTCCATGTTCTCTGTCGCTGGTCCTGATTTGGATCTGACATTCACACCATTTGGTGAGGAGTGAGGGAAGAGAGTAATTTTCCAGTTTCACTGCTGCTCTTTTTTTTTTTTTTTGTAAGAGGCAGGTGCTGGGGGATTGTCATACCTGGATCACTGTGCTCAGGAGTGAGTTACTGGTCTAATAAGGCCACCTTCTTTGGCATTGGCCAGAGGAAGCTATTTCAGTAAAGCAGAGAATGGCAGTCATTCTATGCAGAGAAAGCAGTAAATTGCAGCATTGCTCGAAGAAAGAGAAGTGAGACCTCCAAGCTGAACTGGCACTGCAGCGTTTTGCAGGACCTGCTCTTTTAGCAGCAAGTTTCAGCTTTTGACTTAGAGGACCACAGGGCAGGTTGTACGTAGAAGAAATTGAATCCAGGATCATGAAGCCTGGCTTAGCAAGCACGGCTTTTCTGGGCTCCACTGATTTCCTTTGCCAGAGTGTTAGTTTGCCTCTCATGGAATATCTTTCAGCTCTTTTCTTACACCCTTTGGGAAGCAAAAATATAGATTACATATACTGCACAGGGAGTGAAAAAAAAAATAAAATAAATCTTCTTCATGCAAACTAGATGTCTTTTCCACATCAAAACATCTTGGTTGCAAAGCTTGTCGGTAGCTTTTGTCATTCTCTCTGGGCAAAAACACACTTTTGTTTTTCAGAATGAGACAAAGCTCTCATGTCTAGCCAGCTTGGTGAGAAACATTGAGTCCGTGCACATGGTTTCAATTCTGCCTAAATTCTTGTTTTTCTCCATAGCTGGCTCTAGCTTTCCTGATGTTCACACCCAGAAGTGTCAGCAAGGGGTCAGTAGTAGAATCAAGACTGTTCAAATTTGGCCCCTCATCCTTGAGTTTTTGATTCAGTGGTCAAGAAGACTGCAGATACAAGGCTGTGTCTTGGCTATCCTAGCCTAAGTAGCTGGGAAAGGGAAGGGTACAGCAAGACTAAAAGGTTGTTCCTGCCTTTATATTTTTCAGAAAGTCTGCAGAATAGTCTAAAAGCAATGAAATACCAAATACTGTTAACAGGAACAGCTCTTTTCTGAATCTGTGAAAAACACACAGTTGCCTGTTGATCGTTATCATAAATTGCATTATATCCCACTTCTCAGTCTTTTTCATTAGGAGATCCCAGGGCTCAGCTGCAAATGTAATGCCCACATCTGCAAAAAGCTAAGCAGCCCATCTGTATTCACAAGCTGTTATCTGTGGTTTCATCTCTGTTACATTGCCTTTATATAGTTTCCATAGGTTGTTCCATGCCAGGCTGCTGCTGTTGTATCCAGACATCCTGGCTTCAAGTAGCCATAAGCTTCTCTTGGCCTGCATAGGCTGTTTGCTTCGCTTTTTTTTTTTTCTTCCCCTGCCCTGTTTCAAGTACTTTTTTCCTTTTCCATAGAAGCTGATCTTATGCTCTGTGTGCTGTATGCACTGGAGCCAGTCCTCACTGCTCTGGAGCAGGGTACACCTTTTATTAGAGCTCTGTAGGCAGGGTGAGTTTATAGACCCTTTCCTCAGGGACCTATCATACTTAAAGTGAAAATTATGCACAGAGATTGTAAAGATTCGGAAATCCCAGACATTCTTTACTAGCATGAGTATGTGCGAGGCATGGAAAATCATACATGGCAGTTACCTTTCCCTGCTGGCCCCTAAGGACTCTGTATTCCTGTGCCCACCAAAGACCTCACAGCCTTTCACCTTCAGTGGCTGAGGGAATGCTCTGGCTTTTATAAGAGCTGGCTACCTCCACAGTGTGTTCCCATCAATGCAATGCACTGCTAGGTGCTCTGCTTTTCCTTCCTTCCCACTTCCAGCCTTAGTTTCAGCTTGGAAAACCAGCTTGCCCTAGGCAGCAGCCAGCTGGTTTTCTTTTGTGCTCTGTTTGAGTGGATGCCATCAAAGTTTAACAGGCCTATTCTGTTATCATTGTCACCTCCTGTGGATTTTAGTTCAACTTAGAGGCAGAAAACCTCAGAAAAGAAAATACAAAAAAAAAAAAAAAAAAAAAAAAAGCCACAGAGAAGGTATGAGAACCTCTCAGATCTTGGAGTCCTCCACTAACGCTGGAGCCCCTGGTATCAAACAGAATTCATAAGCTTCACTCAGACACATTATCCACATAGTCATGGCAGCTCACCATCCGCTGGCACTGGTATGAGTTGATCTGGGGTGCAAACACTCATTGGCACTCACAGAAAGGGGAAAGCGTGTGTGCAGCAGGTGCCAATGCAAGCAGCATCCTTTGGAGAAATGACTGTGGAGCCGCCTGTGGTCATGGAAACCACTCCTGCCTTCCCTCCCCTTCCAGCACAGCGAGACAGAACAGTTTGTTCTTGCCATAGCTGCCTTGTGCACAGCCTGAGCTCCTGGGAAGCCGAATGCGGGCAGCCTTTTGTGCTGCGCCGTGCTTTCAGCGGCAGGCCACATACAGTTAACCGTCCTCCCCGCACCCCACCAACGCCCCTTCAAAGGGAAAATTAGATCAAAGTTTTATCAGTTCGCTATGTTTGAGAGTAACACGTGCCAGGATTAATAGTTCTCAATTTTTCAGAAATATTAAAATTTGCTCTCTATTGTCAGGACAATAAATCTTTTAGCCTGCAAGTTCATCTTGCTCTGAGAACGACCAAGCGATTACTGACCCCAATTACACAATTAAATCTTTGAAATAATACTGTTTGATATTAAACAATTACATTTCTCATATGAAAATATCACCATTCTCTTGCCAGCTAAGAGAGTATTAATAATGTATCTACACAGATTCTATTGTGTGTTAATAATGAATGTCTACAAAACCTTATAGGACGTTAATACTGCATGTACCCACAGAGCTCTATAGGATGCTAATACTCACCCACAAGGCCCTGGGAAATGCAAATAGTGAATGCAAAGCAAAGAAATGGGATTGCCTACCCATTCTAGTCTTTAATACAGCAGTCTGCTCTGAGCAGTGAGAGCAGTGTAACATCACAGAAAAACAGGAGGAAAGTGCGGTCAGCTGCTCATGAGGATGATGAAGGGCCATGTGTATAAGATGTGAGTGGTAACTATCAGAAGTGATGTTTGAGATCTAATAAGAACTGGCGGCTTCTGGCATTGACTTTGCTGGGATTTGGAGTGGAGAGTGTGGGAATATGTGGGGCAAAACCAGGTCTAGTCATAGAGCAAAATGGAAATGTGGAAAGTGTTGGTACGCTGAGCAGGAAACCCTTAATGCACTTGCAAAACACAAGCATGGCAGTCTGTTCTGGTCTCTGGATGTAATTAATAATTGAAAGCAACAATATTGCACAAGGAAAGGAAAGATGGAAGCTGTCTCAAAGAACTTAAATGTGGAGATGTGGAATAATACCTGAAAAGATGGAGTCGGAGTCTCATTGCTGGCAGCAGTTACAACCAGCATGGATTAAGTTGTAGGAAAAAAACACAGAAAGGAATGTAATGACCTGGCTCCACTGATGCTGGGCTAGGTGACTGAAATGGTTACTGCTGCCTGTGCTGTCGCTGGTTATGCCATGGCTGCATGTGCTCACAAATCCTAGCAGCAGCGAATGCTGGTTTAACAAGCATCCACAGAATTTTCACAGAAATATTTACCTCCCAGTTGCTCCGGGATATTGAAATACATCTCTGAACCTGATGTAAAAATAAGCAACTGCAGCATCTTGTCGGATGACAATAACGTGCCTCTGCAATCCCACGCCAGAAGCTAATAATTCAAAGCTACAAAATGGAAGTTGCTTAGTAGTTATGGAAAGGTGTACTTTCTTTTTTTATACTAGATCCTGAGCACTGCAAGCAGAGAAATGTCTCTCTTTAGTGCCAAACAATATTTTAAAGTTGCACTGCAGGAAAGCTGCCCTACAAATTGAATTGTGGTAGAGCAGGCAAGGTGTCCTGTTGCCACATGTTCATTCCTATAGATAGCACTTTCTATTCCTCAAGCAAGCAGGACGTGCTTGGCAGGGTTCTTGGTTGTGCCACTTGGCAGACTGGCAGCATTATGGTTGGTTGGTGCACCCTTCTGTGTCCCATGCTGGATGGGACCCTGAAAGACAGGCTGCCAGATGCACACAGAGTATTCAGGGCACAGCATTATTTGTATGAGAAGTGACTTTAGAGAACATAACCCCTGACCGATAAGAGTCAGAATAGCAAAACAAAACAGAAGAATAAAATGAAATGAACCTTCAGACAGGTCCCTTAGGAATAGACTGGGGCACTGGTTAACAAAAGAACTATTTGTTTCCACGATAAAACACTCCTTTTGTGTTCTCTTCTGTGTGTATTGTAGTGAGTATATTGACTGGCAGGAATGTTCATGGGAGCACTGAATTTTATGTAAATATTGGAGACTATTTGCAGGAGGCAAATTTTGAACTCATAAAAAGTAGTATTCTCTATGGAAGCCTGATCCTAAAGGTTACTCAAAAAACAAAAACATACAGTGGGATTTACGGAATATATTTCACAGAAATGTATCTAACTCAGCTCCAATTTTGAATATTGACTATCTGGGCACAGTTTGTGGACAAACAATATACTGAGAATTATTTACAGAGACAAGTCAGCAAATAATTGCAAATGACAAATAAATTTGAGAAAATTACAAACTGCTTGTGGACAGTTCATGAACAGAAGTGAGGCAAAATTAATCAGATAAATTATTCACAATGAATGAATCTCTCAGCTCTAATTAAAACTCTGTAGGGTATTAATAATACATGCTCAAAGAACCACAAACAGAATCTTATAACCAAAAGGATCCATCTGTGTCTGCCTCGCAGACCTTCCCATCCTAGAAGGGCAAGCTGCTGTTACCATCATGTCTCAGTATCTTGTTGTGTTTGCATGCTGATGCTGCTTGCTGCTGATAAAAGCCCTCTTTGCAGGCGGTATGTGTGGTTAGTGTGGTAGGTTTCCCACAGATGTTTGTGGTGCAGAGGATCTGCTCCTTCAGAGTTCTTTTTGCTCTTCCAGCTCTAGGAGGATTCCTGGGGAACATGCATAGCATTGCCACTGCTTATCTGAAGTCCTTAAGGTTTTTCCTTCATGAGTGTTGCAAATGATTTTGAAAATGATTTAGAAAATGATTTTTTTTTTCTTATTTTCCTCAAGATACAGATACAAACAAAGACCTAAAGGCTTAATCCTGAAGACTCTCACAGTGGGAACTTGGCTAGCGCAGAGTTCCCTGCACCGACTCTGCCAGTGCCCCCAGTGGCTCGCAGCCCCTTGTATTGCAGATTGAGACTCACTGCACATAGGTCTGCTGTGACCTGGTGTGCTGCCTGATTAAAGGAAGCCTTATCCTAACAGTAATATTTTGAGGGGCTTGATCACTGTGCATAGCAGGACTCTCTGCCATGGGCAAGGAGCAGAAAGCCCAAGGCATTAGGCTGAGTGATGGCTGTTCTGCCTGTTGAAAAAATGCCAGCAAAATAAGGACACTTGCTCTTCCTCCCTCCCAGAGTTGTGTTATTTAGCTCTGTTTGTGGTATAACTGCATCTTCATACTCTGAGGAACTTCTCAAACCCATTCCCCCTGCCCTGATTCCCTGTCTTGCAGTCAAGACTTAGTCAATCAGAAAATTGTTTAATACTCCTTTATTCCCAAGAGATCTCCTGGCCTTCTGTGTTCCCATCCATCAGCTTCTTTTCTACCAGCTACCCCCACCCCTCCTATGTCTTTTATCTGCCCAAACCCAATCACTCTTTCCCTCTTCTTTTTTCACTTGTCAAAAGGAATCAGAATTCAATAAGAGCAGGCTGCAAAATATCAGCATTAATCCCCTTGTTCTCATGGGGCCAGTGCCACGAGTCCCTGGGTCCCCTTATCGGCACCAAACTGTATTTCACCAGCTAGAACCCTTCTGATACCATGAATACCTGCCATGCAGGTGTCTCCAGCTGACAAGATAACACATTATCAATCATATATCCCCAATTTATGCAAAAAGCCCGTCTTCCGTTTATTTTATCTCATGGTGTATGAAGAGCTGGTGAAGGGAGGGGCTGAAAAATTAAATCCTTTCTGTTCCCATACACTCTTAGAGCCAAATGACACGTCTCCTGCCTGTCCACAGCAAAGGCCTTTCTCTCCTGTAATTCACTTATTAGCAGTTACGCGGTGATGGTGGCTCAGAAAAGGAGCCCTGTGGAAAGCCACCAGTGACTGGTCATGAGTCTGATGTAACTCCATTAATTACAAACTTTTATGTCTGACCTGTCAGCCACCTGCTCACCCATTGTAATAGGTTTTTCTCTGTCTGTATGCTGTATATTTATCCAAAAGGATACTGTGAAAAGCAGTATGACAAGTTTTGCTGAAACCCGCCAAGATTACATCAACTGGCCTCTCTTGCTCAGCCAGATTGGTAACCTTCTTATGAAGGGGGTGCAGTTGGTTACACAGGATTTTCCCCTTGTGAACTCATGCTGGCTGTGAGCAATGACTATGTTGTTTTTCAAGTGTTTTTCAATAACTCCCAGAATAATCTTCTCCATAATTTTGCAAGGCAACAAAGAGAGAGTGACAGACCTGATGCAGGAGGCAGAAGATGTTCACGGTACATCTTGCTCTTCACTGGCCATCTAAGGTGCCCATTACAGTCATAAAGGAGGGCAGGACCTTGCCTCTGTGAATCATAGAATCATAGAACGGCTTGGACTGGAAGGGATCCCAAGGATCATCAAGTTCCAACCCCCCTTCCACAGGCAGGGCCATCAACCTCCATATCTAATACTAGACCAGGTTGCCCAAGGCCCCATCCAACCTGGCCTTGAACACTTCCATGGATGGGGCATCCACAGCTTCTCTGGGCAGCCTGTTCCAGCACTTGCCACTCTCTCTGTAAAGAACTTCCCCGACATCCAATCTAAGCCTTCCCTCTTTAAGCATAAAACCATTACCCCTTGTCCTGTCACTATCTACCCAAGTAAAAAGTTGATTCTCCTCCTTTTTATAACCCCCTTATAAATACTGGAAGGCTGCCATGAGGTCTTCTTGCAGCCTTCTCTTCTCCAGGCTGAACAAGCCCAGATCCCTCAGCCTGTCTTTATAGGGGAGGTGCTCCAGCCCCCTGATCATCTCTGTGGCTCTCCTCTGGACCCTCTCCAGCAGCTCCCTGTCTTTCTTGTACTGGGCACCCCAGACCTGGACACAGTACTCCAGATGGGGCTTCAGAAGGGTAGAGTAGAGAGGTCCCTCTCTCTGCTGGACACCCCTCTGAACACGTGGCATCTTTAAGTTGTGAAAGCTCTCTGTGCTGGCAGCTCGCCTTCCTCCTGTGACAGCCCCAAATGGCTATTGCCTGCCAGGGCTCATTGGCAAGGGTCTGTAGGACAAGCAAGATTGGCTTCAGTTCACAACTCTTTTAGTCGTGTCCTCCAACACAATTCAGCCTCGTCAGCAAGGTGGGTATAGTGTGGGATGTGCATGAAATAGCTTTCTTTACTTCATCCTGCAGAGCAGAGTAGGACTAAAATTGATCTTAAGTGAGAGGGATGGGGAAGGAATATGCAGTGTCTGTGGCATTGGGGGTTTTTATGCCTTTAGTTATGTTCTCTGGACTCTGCAAAGTTAATGGCACAACTTCCATGTCTGTAACAGGTATTGGTATAAAAATGCCTTTGACCAGTCTAGTTTGTTTTGTTTACTGTAGGGAATTATGCTTTCATAGTAAAAGGAGCCAGTACAGGTCTAACAGTTACTTTGGTTGAAATGCTTGGATAAGATTTCACAGACTGAAATAGTCAGACCTGTACATAGTACTGAGTTGACCAGCTTGACCTTCCACTGAAGTCTGAGCTCAGTGGTAGCCATCATATGCAAAGATCCAGTTTAAAAGTCCTAAAAAAAAAAAATAAGTAAGAATGAATGATACTTAGTAAGTAAAGAAATGGAGATGCAGTACCATTTCCATTCCTGCAAGGTGGCATTTTCTCTGCTCCGCAGCACCCTTGGTTCACAGAGTGGCTGATGATGTGTGGGGAAGGAAATGAGCATCAAGAGCAAATGACCTCATAGTCAGCGAAGAGCTTGGCTTCTATTGCAAATGCCTTTACTAGGATGGAAAAAGGTAGGAACCAAAAGAAAAAAGGAAAAAAAAAAAAAAAAAAAAAAAAAAGGCAGAAAGCTCAAGGCAGAAAAAGGCCTGGAAAAGATGTCTTTTCAGTTGTTTCCACAGCATCTGTTCCTAAAAGGGGTTGTGGTTCCTTAAACATATATTTAACCCTATTCTCACAAGTCTTTTCTGTTCACTAATAAAGGAAGATTCTAAAAACAACAGTGAGCCCAGGTGTATCACAGGGCAGTATTTATCTTGGTCTCTAATCTGTACTTGAATTGTAATGTGCTTGGAGCAGTGACTGTATCCTTGGTCTTTGTGTGTGCAATTCTTATCAGAGTGGATTTCTGTTCCACAAATGCAGCTCCCATGTGCTTCCTCAATACAGAAAATTAGTGATGGTAATAAATCACAGCCAGCACTGATTCTGGAAAGACCAGTTGTGTGGGAGAGGAAAAGAACAGTGGCTGTTAAACCTAAATCATAGATGTTCCTGTACTCTCTTAAAGTCTTTGTCCCCCTTCAGTGTCTGCCCTTGCTACTTATTAAAAAGTAAAATGACTCCTTTAGGATGAAGGCTTGTTCTGTTGGTACTGAAGATCCCAGCTTTAAGCTCTAGGGACAGGTGTGGCATCTGCCATCACTCACGGTGCCCAGAAATCAAAATGCTTATGCCTGTTATGTCAGTGAGAGTGTCTGTCTCTCTCTGACAAGGGAGTCAGTTGACTGGTGGACTTGCTATAATGAATTAGCTAGCTGAGCCAGTGTTCCTTTTCTAACCATCATGGGTAATTAGTATTCTGTACCACTCCAGTCCTTCCAGATGCAGGAGTCCCCACCTTTGCACTGAGGCACTATGGGGAGATCTTCTCTATCTCTGGACCCTCCAATTTTCCATGTAACAGCTGATATCACTCTCCAGACCTCTACCTCCCTTTCACCCTTGGGACCTCTCCATAAAGACACCCGTCTTATTCGATTAGAACTGTTCCCTGTGGGGACGTGGAGATGTATGGATCATGTCTACTGCAGTTTCCATCTCCAAACTATGACATGTCATTGATCAGCATCTTCTTGCTCTTGTGTCTCCTCCCTCAGTCATTAATGACCTTGATGGACACTTTATGTTGTACTGCCTTGTTTTCCCAGCACTGAAAAACGTGCTGGTGATGCAATCAGAAGCCTTCTGTTTCTTCTCCTTCGCTGAAGTTTTTGTTATATCCACACTGAGAGAGAACATTAGCATGAATGAACATGATGGAGAGCTATAAAGTTTTTATTATCACAATTTTAGGCTGTTCATCTTATAAGAGGCAAACTAACTCCTTGGGAGGGAAGAGTATTGGGAAGCACTTGCAGAGCAGTTTGGGGAGGAATCCCAGTGGGGATGGAGGAGATGAAGGACAAGGGAATTTGTGTTGTTCATAAAAGCAAAATGAAGATAGTTTGCAATAATCAACCCTCGGCTACATGCAGGTAGTGTGAAATTGTCATTTTGAAGTGGCCTAACTTTGTGCATTGGAGAATCGTACTTAGCCTCTTACATGCACTAGTTTGGTCTGGATAATACAATTAATAAAAAATGGCTTGCATAGTGCCCAGGACAGCTGCCATAAGTGTGTGGATGCTCTCTGGGCCTGTGGATGAATATACTGTGGATGTGTAAGCGCTTTTCTCTTATTTACTCCTCTCACCCTCCTCCCCTTTTAAAAAAGACAATTTCTGTGCATCTTTCCCTGGTCTCTGGACTGTGACTTTCAGACAGTTTTCGATAAGTCTGTGTGGGTGTGGGTTGTTTTGTCACTTATTACCTGGGCACTGCAGAGCTCGCTGAGTTTAAATTTATGTGTTCCGGCTTTTATTGCCGTGCCACTTGGCTCTTTTGAATTATCTCAGTCACCAAATGAATTTTATAGTCCACTGGGGGCTGTCCATGCTTGTTAAGGTGATATTTCCATCTCCAGCGTGCTGTGGAATCTCATCTGCCACACAGCGATCGCTTCTGCCGCCAGCTGCCTATCACTTCTTCAAGAAGCACCCCCTGCTCCTTGGAGACTCAGGCAGTGACTGGACGAGTTGTAGCAGGGCTCCTGGGAAAATGCACGACTCAGCAGGACTTTTGCTCAGGAAGGAGGTGTTTGATGCTGTTGCATTGTTGGGTCATACCAGCTGCTTGCCCCTGAGCCCTACTTCAGGTACATCCCCCAGTAAAGAAGGATTATCAAGCAGAAGAGGCGGTCCCATGGTTCAAGATCCATCCTTTTGTTTTGCCATAAATTGTTTTCTCGATCTCTTCTGGAAGCGGGTCTGATATTATGAACCCCAGTGTCACTTCAGTAAAGTTGTCAAAGTTTCAGGGGTATTTTGAGAGTTTCCCATGGCTTGCATCAGGTCTCATAGCACAGCAGATCTGTATGGTGGCAAAGGTATGAGAGCAAGTGAGAAATTTATTACTCTGCAGTGATGCATGCTGTGGGTTTGATACAGTGCTGAAGTGTGAGGAGTTGTCCAAGGGCAGACCTAATGGCTTGTACTCCTAGCAGGGAGCACAACACTCTCCCTCTCCATCTCGGCATCCAGAAGATTCTCTTTCCCAGGAGACTTCACCTCTTCCCGGTGCCTCCCCAAGGGCCCCCACAAGCACTTGCCATGACTGCTTAGATGTCTCCAAATGACTGTTTCTGTCTTGGAACCTTTTACCTGTTTTCCATTGGCAAAAAACAATTAGTATGTCCCTTGTGCCATTTGTTGGCATGGCTGATAAGCAGCCCATGTATGGCTTTGCCAGGAGCCTGCAGGTAGAGAGATCAGCTCTGTTTTTCAGCTACAGTATGTTATCCATCACGGTGGCAGTACAGTGATTGTTCCTCGGATGATGTGGAGTTCTTGCATTTTTGCCCTGATCCCCTTAACAGAGCTTCCAGTGGAGTCAACCACTAGAAGATAACTTGCTGCTGCTTTCGTTTTCCTGCACAAAGGGCTCTTTGATGGTATTTCTCAGTGAGTCTCTGCTGGACTCTACATGATGTTGTTTCCTTTCTCCACTCCTCCATTGTAAACTACCAATCAGTGATATATTGCAGCTGTTTTCATGATTCATTTTCTTAAGCCTGTCGTAAGGCTAATTGGTTTTCAGTTTAAGTCCTGGATCTTGCAAATTACAGTGTGTGGGCACTTTGCAGGATCCAGGCCCCAAATTTTCAATCCCCATTGTCATTAGCTGTGCTAGACTCTGCGTTAATCCCTCTCCAGCTAACTGTCTTCACACAGCAATTTAACTGCTTCATATTAACCTAGTGTACCTCTTCCTGCTGATTGTTCTGCATTCCTATGTCACCCTTGTGAGCACCCCTTGCATCCCTCCTACTGAGTGCAAATAAAAGCAAATTATGAACAAAATAAAGCTTAAAGCTACACATCTCCTCCCTTTCTCCCCATTCTGTCCCTCCAAAAAAAAAAAAACAAACAACACCAAACCAGAACAGATTCCTGTAAGGAGTTATCATGTCCATCATTTAACTAAACTGTACATATCTAGTGTTTTTAATCTCCCCTCATAAATCAATCCCTCCAGGTCCTTATCTAGTTCAACCGTCTGGAAATTAAAAAATAAAACAGATGTCACAATAGAACAACTCTGAAATGTCTTTTCTGGGGAGGGATTGAGTGGTAGCAAATGATATTTCGTATTTTATAACCCCTTCCATCTAAGGATCTCGATGTACTTTGCAAACAGGAGTGACTTAAGGGGTCACTGTGTCCCCCGTGAGGCTGGAAAGGCTTGTCACAAATCTGTGTCAGCTAGCGCCTGTCTTTATGAAGCACGTGCAGCTGCTGGAATTGCTCAGCCTCTGCAGGGATTGAAGTCATTTTTTCCTCCTCCAGGAAATTAGCTTCTACCTGCTTCAGTTGCAAGTGAAGAGGAGGCTTCCCATCAGGAGCAGAAGGCTTCTTACGGAGATGTGAAATACTGACTTCTTTTAGTAAAGCTAACTGGATTAAATGAGTACGCATTTAATAAGCTATGTATTTTAGAGGCAGGAAAAGTCAGACACAGAAAGACAAAGTGATATGTTCAGCATCATGCAGTGAACAAGAGACAGAGCGAGGGAATCTTCATCCATTGTTTTAACTGCAGAACCATTCCCTTTTCTGCAAATAGCAGGAAATTTTGACTACTTATGGCCAGCAGCATGAAATTTGGGCTATACATCTAGGGATTCAACAGAATGGCTTTATCAGAAACTCCAGATTTGCTTACAGGCGCCAAGGGAACAGTCTTTCTCAGGAGATTTCCACTGCTTCCTGCTTCAAGGAAGATTGTTTTCAAGGAAGACAAGAGCAGCTGTCTTTCTGGTGGTATCTTGCCATTCCACACTGTCCTCGCAGCCCCCAGAAGGCACACTGGCCTGCCCTCAGATGAGATAGCAGAAGGTACCAGGTCTTTTTCAGGTTTGGCTGAATTTCTGAATGTAGGCTTGCATTTTTTCTTCTCTTGCCCTTACTGATCCAACCCATCCCCAATAATTATCTCTCAGATTCATCCTTTCCCTCCATCCCGATTCTCCTTAACTGCTCATTGAGATTAGGAAACATCCTTTTAGTCTCTCTCTCTCATCCTCATTAAATCTTCTTTTTATTTTTTTTTTTCCTTTATCTTCATCTTCTCCTTCCTAGACTGTCACTAAATTAAAAAAGAAAAAAAGTAAAGAAAAGCTCTTTAATGTGTTAAAAAAAAAAAAGTCTTTGAAAATGATACCGTCTGCGTCGCTTCTCTCTGTCTCCCTTGCTGTATGCGCTTATTTATTTATTTTTACAGACTGAACTAAAACTGGCTTATTGATAAAAGCCACAGTGGCTGCTGTTTGCTGATGATTAGATGCAAAGAAGAGGCCTTTCCTTGCTCAGATAGGTAAATATGTAAAAGATGTTATTTAAATTGAAAGAACAGGATGACAGTGTGCATTCCTCCTCCCTCCACCACCACATGTCGCAGGCACAGATGTCCAGGAAAAAGACAGAACTAGAATCCAAAGATAAAAGCAGAGTTTGCCCACAAATGTGCACTTAACCCCAGGCACTGATTCCAGAAACTGCTGATGTCTCCAGGCCCTTGAGAGATGTTCCTCTTACTAGCAGACTGCAAATTACAGCATCTCAACCCTCATGGTTTCCATTAGTCAGCCCTAGAAAGGAAATGGTACAGAAGAGCAGCTTCTTACCCAATGCGAGCAGGATCAAGATGTTCTCTTTCAAAAAGAAAAGAAAAAAAAGTAACACTTCACTGTTTGAAATACTTGAGGACCAGTCCTAAACGTCTTCTCACAATACCCTTAAGTTTGGAAATTTGTAATCTGAATCAAAGTGCTAATAGTCAGAAAAGACTACTAATCCATCCTCACTCTAATCTGAATGTGTTACTATATGAGCATGTGTCCAGGTTATCTTTGTTCTCTCTCTCTCAAATACTATGAACAATGAAACTGCAGGAGCTTTTGTGTTAGCTACATGCACTTATCCAGAGCTATGTGCCCATAGCAAGTCAAAGTTGTGCTCTTGCACATTTAGAGTTGTTGGCAAACAACATGCTGCAGGTAGCTTGCTGCAGTCACACTTGTGGTATTGGTAATGAGGTTGGTAACTCCTGGTTGCGGAGCTCCAGACCATCTGTGTGTGCCAGCTGCCTGGGCACTGACATGAAAGAGCTGGGTGTGATGGTGGCACATAGAATCACAGAAGTGTTGGTTGGAGGGGACCACTCATTGAACCTCCAGTCTCCAGTCCAAACATCTCTCAGAGGGCCACACGTCAGGATCAAAAGTGCTATATCTCAGTAGGTTGATTTCCTCTTCCCCCCTCCTTCTCCCGCCTCATTACCTCCTCAACACTCTGCCAGCACCAAGGCAGCGTTGGCTGCCTATCCAAGTCTCAGTTCCAGAGGCACATGAGGTGGCCTGTTGCAGAGCCAGCATAGATCCAGATTTGCTTTTTAGTTCGGCTGTAATGTGCTTTTGGCTTATGAGCAGAACCGGCTTCAACCTTTGGGTATCGCAGCTGTAGAAGGCAAGGAACGGGTCCAGTGCACTATGCACTGGGGCCTTTTGTATGTCCGGTGGAAGGTGTGTGTGGGGAAAAAGAAGAGAGCCTTTGGATAGTTGGGAAACATGACAAACTCTTATTCTTCTAGTCAGTCCATTCTCTTGACTGAAGAGTTGATGTCACAAATAAAAAGGTACGTCATGACTCGACGAGCACTGGCCTAGGAGAACATTACTGCCTAGAGAAGACAGCAGTGAAGGTCTTTCATCTGGCCTGTGCTCGAACACATAAAAAATGATTTTAGAAGTAGAAAAAGAGAAAGAAAAACTACAAATTGATAAAATCAAGAACTCAAACTGAAAGAGCAAAGTAGGAAAAAGACACAGATACCAGAAAGGAGAAACTCTGCATCATGGGGAAGGTCAGTATGATTTATTTTCATGAGCAGGATCTAGTCTTGGAAAGGTGGTTTGCATTTTTTTTTCCCATGTGGTTACCTATAAGGAGGCATCTAGGTGAATCTGTAATAACAAGTGTCAATTTTGCTGCGTTTAATGAGTGATGTGGTTTGTACTGGAAGAAATCGTGTAATATACAAGCTCACATTGCTGCTGCTGATCTGAGGAAGTCAGTGATACTTTTTAGTTTGCCCTTCAGGGTAAGTAGGACTGGATTCTCGACAACATCAACAAAATGTTCTTGAGAATACAGCAAGGGTGCAAATGGAGAAGAGGAGAAGGGTTTCTGCCAGATCCGTGACCTGATTTCTGCTGGTGGCATTTTGTTCAGAGATAGACATCGGCCTTACTTTTGTAGTGGAGCCAAACAAAACCCACAGCATATCCATCTGCATTTCAAGCTGTATCATTATGAAGTTGCCTTTGAATTTTCCAGTTCTGTGTGATCCTGCTGCCCTTGACTCCTGTGGTAGAAAATACCAGTTTATATAACCGAGGGCTGTGCCTTGCTGTCTGGAGTTACCTCAAAAAAGCCACAAAGCCCAGTGAAAACATGCATCCTATATCTTATGTCTTAGAAATGCTGCAGGCATTTACCAGATCATTCTCTATGATTCTTCAGTGCTTAGTCACTAATTGTTATTCACTGCTCCCACAGAGCATTTTGTTTTTTATGACGTGTGTAAATGGCACACTTATTACCAAACAAGGTTTAAGAGTGAGAACAAATCTAGTTTATTCTAATAAAGTGAAAATTAAAACAGTGGGCTACACTATTGGAAATGGGAGTTATGCAAAATGAGACAGCAAAATGGACTGTCAGTTATCTATGTGACACTTTTCTTCTCTTTCCTGCTCTTTACTGAGGAGCTCTCTCCCAGCCTGGGACTCCTAGAACTGAGAGTGAATGCCAGGAGTTATTCTTCCTGAGGGAATAGCTTACATGGCGTACGGCCTTCCAGTATTTAACCTTCCATCTTTAAGGAACCATGGCATGAATGTGCCTTTTCAAAGTGGCTCCTTACCTCACTATTCTCTCTTATAAGTTTTGTGCTTATACAGAGAGAATACTTACAGAGTATTCACTAATAGCATCCTTTCCCTTTCCATTACACTGTTCAGATGATTTCTGAGAGGGAAAGGGAGAGGGAGAGGAGAAACAGTTGGAAGGACCTTCAAAGACCAAGAAGCACAGCTGACTGGCCACTTCAGGGCTAAACAAAGGTGAAAGATCTCCAGAAGTATGGAGCATCCTCTAGAGGGCTTGATGACTTCCAAGAAAAAAGGGAAAATGAATCATTCTCAGGTTTGTATCCCTCGTGCAGGCATCAGGCCCTTCACTCCCTTTGATACCACTCCTGGTGGTCCCCAAGCAGAGCTGTCAAATGGTAAGATGGTGGGACAGCCATCGTCAGGCTGATGGCAGTCCTCATACAGAGGGGCTATTCGCCTCTGTGCTGTAACTAACAGTAGTGAGGGGTACCAGGAAGGATCTCTGTCGGGTTGCTCCCAGTAATTCCATATGAGAGGTTAAAAAAAAAGGTGTTTCAAATGTTTCCTTTCTACATGCCTAGAGGCTGCTTCTGCTCCTCATTCTCCATCTTTTTGATTGTTTTTCTTTATATCCTTTTGCTGTCTTGCTTTTTTGGATGGGAACCTCTGAGGGACTGTGATAGTCTCTACCCTATATGCCCATACAAGATCCAGTAGTTAGGGGCTTCACCATTAGTGGGGCCCGTGAGCCTAAAAACAACCAAGCGTAGTGGTTGGGTATTTGCTGGGGTGAAGTTCACATCACAGTGTTACAAGGTTTCCAAGCTTCCTCAGACCTAGAAAGTGATCAAATAAAGAAGAAAAAATGCTTAACTTAACATGAAAAAACCTGAAAGTGTCAAAAAAACTGAAGGCAATGGTGCCAGTCCCCCCCGGCACATGGCAGAGCAGCCTCTCTCCCTTTGCTACAAACGCAGGCCTGTCACTTCAGAGGGACATATGGCCCTTTCATTTCTCTGGCTGTCACCACAAGAGCAGAAAGACCACCCTGGAAGCCACCACCCCCTACTGCTGCCCTCCCCTTCTGAGCAGGAGAAGGGACAACCTGTCGTACTGTACCTGTTATCTCCTGGGGAAGGGAAATGGAGAGAAGTTATCCATTTTTCCACAGTTGGGGCATGGCCACAATGCAGAGAACAGCACCAGCAAGGGCTGGCCATGGTTGGAGATGTGCAGCACGTCACCTGCTGTGAAGGCCTTGGGGGCCCCTCTGCTACATGCCACTGGGATTGAAGCACTTTATTCTTTTATCAAAGAGAATTTAGATTGGACATCTAAATCCCTTTAAAAACAGAGAAGTCTTGATGTTCTGTGTTCCCAGTGTTTGATGCGGGAGTGTTGCAAGGGGCAGGTAACACTGGTTTCCTGGCCCCATCTTGCATTGCACAAGTCCTATGGCATGGTGGGGCAGAAGAGTCCAAGACCTACTGTGAGGAGCAGGTCCTTACAGTGACCTTCAGCTGGACGGATGGGGAGTGCTTTCAGTTGTCAGAAAGATGAATGAGTAAGTAAAGGCTTCTTTAGATCTCTTAAAGGACTGTAGTGAGCCTTTTCCCATGGGAAGACATTATGAAAGCTTGAGCACTGAGTTATGGAGTTTGGCTTTTATGCTTCTGGTGACTGATGACTCATATCTTTGGCTTAGAAAGCCTTGCTGTCCATTTGCCTGCCACAGCTTCCCTCAGTTTGAGCAGCAGTGCATCATTTGATATTCCTTTTTATGTACAGGTAATACGCACCATTATGTATAAGTACAGAAGGCACAATCACAAACTTGAAAGGCACTGGGTTTGCAGAGTGCTGTGGGAGGACCAGGAGGGTGACCGAGTGTCAGTAGCTCTATTTTCATAGTGTAGAGGGGAGATTTTTAAAGGGTTGCAGTGTGCCTCTGGGAATTTGGTGCTCAAGTTCCAGGTTTTTAAACATGCTGGTGTCTCAGTAGGTTTAAGCAGTATAGAAAGATGAAGGTAGCAGCTCTGGCAGTGCAGACTTAAAGGCATGATCCCATATGCTTGAGATGGCAGGGAAAGAGGCAGTGGGATGTGACTGGAGGGGAAATGTGGAGGAAGCTGAAATGTGGTATCGCTGGTAAAGGAGGAGGCTGAGCTCAAGGTGAGTTCAAACAGGTGAAAAGAACAGACAGGCTGAAATTGCTGTAGGTTTTTGTAAGTGAGAAGAAGAAATTGAAAACTCAAGAAATTGAAACTCAATCCGGTGGACACTTCAGAAACAACAGAGGGATGAAGTGGGATAGATGTGCTGTGACAGGATTTCAGGGTGAGGAGAGAGAATGCTAATGGCTATATTGTATACACTTCGTGTGTCAGAAAAGCTAGGAAGAAATTGCAGTGTATGGAAGTGAGCAGGAACGAGCAGCCAGGCATGCCTCCCAGCTGTCAGGACAAAAAAGAAGGGCTTGGGTGCTGGCTATGTTGCACAGTTGTCATCATCCCAAGGGACTGCCATCTGAAAGCCTCTCCGTGGGAGGTTCACTATTTCCCCTGTCAGTACTGCAGTCTCTCATTCTACACACTGAAGAAGCGGCCCCCAGGACTCTAGAGACCAGGCTGGGTCATAGTAGCTTCATTCCTCATCCAGGCCTACCACCTTTCCAAAGGCTTCTGCTTTTCTGCACTCTGGGGAAATGAACTTTCTGGAGAGAAAGGGCACAGATATTGTGAAAACTATTTCAGTGGAGTTGTTTAATTGCAAAGGAGGAAAAACAATTTGTAAATTAAATGAAGTATCCTGTTTACAATTAAGAAGTGTAAAGAATGATCTGAGAAGAAACTGACATTTTGTCAGTCTGATGGCACAGTCAAAGCCGCAGGAGATACAGCAGAGCATCTCAAAGTAACAAAGGAAGCAGTGGCTTTTAGAGCAACAGGAAGGCAATTAGCTTTGTTTTCCCTACAGTTCCTTAGATGTCTGCTTGCTGTTACCTAACTGTCCTGTCTGCCTCTTCATCCCGTGCTCTGCTAGGCAACGTGCACACTAGAGGGTCACAGAAACTTGAGGGGCAGCTGAGAACGGCTACAGTATTAACCACCTGTAAACTGAATTGCATCATGTAGTCTAGCACCTGCTCCCACCCTAACAAGATGAGTGGGAAGGGTTTTCACATGAGGTAGTTAACATGTTCGTCTGTCTTTTGGTCTGTATATTGCAACAGAGATGTGCAGCAGAGGCTGGGTATTCCTTGTAGTGGTGGAGCTGGGGTTGCTTTTGCTGTGTATGTTTGTAGTCTAGCCTCCAGGCTTTCCCCTGGGTGGTGTGAGGCTTCCAAAAAGTGGTCAGAAGGAGCTAGAATCTATGAAGCAGTCACACTTGGTAAGATGTTGGCAGCAGTAGCTGTCTAGCCAGTTGCTTAACTATTAAATAGTATGTCTGTACTCTCCTAGGACATCCTGCAGTAAAAATTAATAGTGATTACATAGTGATAATACAGTGGTTCTGATAATAGTCATATCAGCCTGTATGTAAAGAGATAAGAGCCAATACTATAAATACAGTAATATCTATGTGGAGAGTCTTAAGAACATCACATATAATAAATGCGGCTATAGTATTTGTAATGAACAGTGTAGTTCTTTGCCTATAAACTCTGCAGTTTTCTTGCAATTAACTTGCCTCATTTTATTCCTTTTTTCTTCTCTGTGCTGTTGTAACTGCATAAGGATGCTTATGACTTAAGTAAGAAGCTATGCTGAGCTGAGTAGGTGCCTGTTAATATTCACACTAAACTTTAGAACAGAGACTAAGGCAACAGGCAAGTTCTCAGGACAGCCTTGCGCTCAGAGCTTAGAAGGCTTTTCTGAATTTCTACTTCTGTTAGTCTTTCTTTTTCTTGTACTATGCCATGAGAAAGCACGTGAGGAAATGGATGAAAGCTTTTTAAGCTGACTCAATAAGGTTAAGGTGCCTTGTTACTCAGTGTATGCACACTTAGAAGATTCACAACAGCTGTGGGAAGAAGTCCCGCCTCCTCTGAGAAACGGAAGTGAGCAGAGATAGCAGAAAAACCCTTCTGTGTGCTGCACACTTGTGCCTCCTGCCTGTGGCTTCAGGGAGGAACTTCGAGCTGCTCTGCGCTTCCTCAGGGCTTAGTCCCAAGATATCCATGCGTTCTTTGAGTGCCAGCAGCCAAGGATAGAAGCAGGAAACTCTGAGGTTAGTGCTATCAATTTATTTTTTTTTTCTTTTCTTTAAAGAAAAAGGAAATAGAGGTGTCAACAGAGGGAAGGCCTTCCCTGGCTTTCTAAGCTGGTGCTGCTAGGGTTAGAGAAGGGGGTTACTATTTTAGGACATTCCTTCTCACTAGAAACACAGGAGGGAGACTTTTAGATTCAGAAATCCTATTAGGAGTGACCTGTGCTAACTGAGGATAGCTGCTTTTCTGTGGATTGCAATGTATGGAGGGCACTAAGGTTTTCTCGGGCCCAGGTGGTTATGCTTTGAAAAAGATGGCACAGCGTGTGGTAAACTAACTGATCAGCACGGTGTGCTGGGATGATAAGGAGGGCAAGGTATCCTCAATGAGAGGGGAAAAAGTCCTCAGGAGTGCAAGGGATTGTACAGCCCAGACCCTGCTGGTGGTGCTTTACGCACAGAGTTAGCTGCCCAAAAGCTTGGCCTTCTTCTTGGCCTAACAGTCAGATGTGCCTGTTGGGTGGCACCAACTGCAGACGCTGCCTGTGGACCCAAAACTTCTCCAGACTTATAAAATTCATACTAAAAGACTTTGGCTGCAGTGTTTGTCAGAAACCCAAAAGGATCCTGATGGCACAGACAGCTGCTGTGCTCGCCTGCAGGGCAGCAATGATAGTGCAATACTTTTGAGTGGATAATGGGGACAGGAGTGGTGTGGGGGATGGTGAGTGAAATGGGCCACGCAAGTGCTCTAGGAACTTTCTAGAGGTGATCAGGGTTACTGTCAGGTGTGGTCTGTTCAGCTGGCTGCTGTGCTGCTGAGAGTGGGTGAGGTGGTTTCCTTAATTTATGTTTAGAACAGCATTTTCAGCTGATATAAATGCGTTACTTGCAAAATTTAAAATGGTATGTGTAGAGTTGCAATCAGATATTAAACTCAAAAATCTGACAATGTCTCTTTACCGAAGATTTTCATAGAATTATAAAATGGTTTGGGTTGGAAGGGACCTTCAAGATCATCTAGTTCCAACCCCTTGCTTTAGGCAGACACCTCCCTCTAGACCAGGTTGCTCAGGGTTCCACCCAGTCTGACCTTGAACACATCCAGGGAGGGGGCATCCACAACCTTGCTGGGTAGGCTGTTCCAGTGCCTCACCACCTTCACAGTAAAGAATTTCTTCCTAATCTCTAGTCTAAAACTACCCTCTGCTAGTTTAAAGCCATTTCTCCTCACCCTGTTGCTGCATACCCTTACAAAAAGTCCCTCCCCAGCTTTCCTGTAGGCTGCTTTTAGGTACTAGGAGGCCACTATAATGTCCCTCTGGTGTCTTCTCTAGCCTGAAGAGCCCCAGTTCTCTGTCTGTCCTCATAGGGTAGGTTCTCCAGCCCTCTCATCATCTTCACAGCCCACCTCTGGACATGCTCCAACAGCTTGATGTCCTTTTTGTGCTGGGGGCCCCAGAACTGGACACAGTTCTCTAGGTGGGGTCTCACATGGACAGAGTAGATGGGCAGAATCACCTCTATTGACCTGCTGTTCATGCTTCTCTTGATGCAGCCTGGATATGATGGGCCTTCTGGGCTGCATGCGCACACTGACAGTTCATGTTGAGTCTTTCATCAACAGACACCCCCAAATCCTTCTCCTCAGGGCTGCTCTCAAGCCATTCTCTGCCCAGTCTGTGTTTATGCTTGGGATTTCCCTGATAAAGGTACAGGACTTTGCACTTGGCTTTGTTGGACTTCACAAGATAACTGGCCCACATCTTAAGCCTGTTCAGGTTGCTCTGATGGGCATCTCTTCCCTCTGGGGAGTCAACTGCACCACTCAGCTTGGTGTCATCAGCAAACTTGCTGGGGGTGCATTCAATCTCACTGTCCATGTCACCTACAGAGATGTTAAATCTAATCCCAGCACTGATCCCTGATGAATACCACTTTTCACTGGTACACTGAGCCATTGACCACAACTCTCTGCAGCCACTCAGCCAGTTCTTCATCCAGCCAGTGGTCCACCCATCAAATCCATTCTTCTCCAATTCGGAGACCAGGATGTCATGTAGGACAGGTGGATGATGTCAGTTGCTCTTCCATTATCTACTGAAGTTCTAAATCCATCATAAAAGGTCAGCATAAAAGGTCCCTTTTTCAATCAGTGAGAGCCTCACCAGACTGCTGTGACCTATCAAATGCAGTGGGATAGTGGCTTAGAAACTTCTTCTGCCAGTTACCTTTGAATCTGTGAATGGATCACCTCGGGTCCCATAGACTTGTGCTCCTTCAAGTTTTTTTGGTGGTCTTGAACCCGATCTTCACTTACAGTAGGCAGATCTTCCTTCTTCCACTTATTTCCTTTGTTTTCTGCAACTTGGGTGGTATGACTAGAGCTCTTGTTGGTGAAGACTTTTAATAATCCCTGTCTTACTGGAGGGAAATCTTTCTCACTTCACAATCATTCCTTACTCATGTAATCACTTTTTGGTAGTCTGTACATCTGTGAATGAGTATTTTCAAGGATGAAGTATAGGAAATGTGAAGTTTCATCTGAAAGTCTCTGAGACCTCATTAAGAATTGCAACTGCTGCCACTGATCAGCTAGTTTCCCCAAAACAAGTTCAAATATCCCCCTAATTTTATGATTTTGTTCCTCTGTTTTTTAAAATGTTTTAAGAAAAATATTTAAAAACTTAAATGTTTTGTTATTTACATGATAACAATATTGTATATTTTATGAGGGCTGCTCTGAAAGTAATGCCTCCTATGTTATTGTGTTTGCCTGTGATGTCTGAAGCGGATGTTGGTGGTATGGCAGTAGAGTTTGAACCTTCCCACCAGCATTCCATTACATGTTGTTGCTATGCACCAAATAGCAGCAGAGGGGCAGACAAAATGGCATCTGACATGGAAGTGCGTATGAAGCAAAGATCACAGAATCATGAATACCCATGCATTACTGCAGAACTCTTAGGACTCGTATGGCTCTCTGGTTGCTATCCAGTATTGTTTTCTTTTTTCTTCATGTTGACAGTGATGAAGTAGCAAAAGGAGGTCAAATTGAAAGGGAATTCAGGATCTTGATAACGTGATAGGTAAACAATTAGCTGATGGATTGGGCTCTATGTGTTACAGAATTGGGGTTAAATCAAATTGGTGTCCAGTCAGTGATGGTGTTCCATGTTAGAGCTAATTCTCCTCAGTGTTTTCATGAATATATTGGATGCAGGACTCGAAGGTATACTAAGTGTGTTTATAGACAAAGCTAAATTAGGAGGAGCTGCTGACTCCCTTGAGACCTTGCAGAGAGGTCTTAGCAAACTGATAGGCTGGGCAATTGCCAACCCTGTGAAGTTCAACAAGAGCTAGTGTGTGATTCTGCACCAGAGAAGGGGTGTGAGTCTATGGCCCTGTATCTGTATACAGACCAGTGGATGAGAGGCTGGAGAGCAGCCACAAATAAAGGGATTGGGGGTTCTGACTGAAAGCAAGTTGAATGTGAGTCAGCGTGCCCTGGCAGCCCTAAAGGCCATCAGTACCCTGTGGTGCATCAGGCCCAGCACAGCCAGCTGGGTAGGGGGAAGGGTTTCTCGCTTTGCTCTGCATTGCTGCAGCCTCACCACCAGAAGAAAATGGGAGAGGTCAGCAAGCAGGGGCCTGGAAGGAGAAAGAAATAGAAATTGCAGTCTAATTTTTTTTCTCTCTCCCTATCTTCCCATTTCTCAGTCTTGTCTGTTTGAGGCTTCATGTCAAATACCTCTGTGCGTGTTCCCCTCCCCACTCCCAAATCTCATCTCTCTTCAGAGCCTTGGCTTTAAATACGCGCACATATATATGCAATTAAATGCAGGCTTTGACTTTTCGCCTGGGAAACTGGAGGGATAAGGTGAGCTAAGCTTTTAATTACGAGTACCCATTCTGGGAGGCAGGGAATTCAAGCTGACAGTAGATGCTGCAGTGCTGTGCTTAATCCCGTCTTACAGGGAAGGGAGGGAAAAAAAACCTGAATCTGCTGGAGAAAAGGTTTCCTGAGTATATAAAGAAAATATTGTTTCTTTTTGCTTTCCCTTTTGAACTTTTTTTTTTTTTTCAATGTCAAGTAGAAATTAGGCATTAAATACTGAGAATTTGATTATGGCTTTTATTAAGGTGAAAGCATTAATGTGCCAGCTGACCTCTAGCGTCGTGCTGTTTGTGCTAGAATGGGTTATGTTCATCCAGGCTTCTTGCATTAACTTGGCTGGAGTCACAGTCACAGACACTTTTCTTTCGTTTGAGTGATTATCTTGGTGGAGAGATGAACAGTGTAGGAGTTCAGTGGCACTGCTTCCAATACAAGCACAGTTGAGGTTGCTTGGGGAAAAAATAAAAAGTGTTCATTTACATTCTACAAAGAAAGCACTAACGGGTTTTCCAGCGCTACAAAAAGTAAAAGTTGTTCTCTGCTGTTTGCCAAGTATGATGCATGGTCCAGTCTCGTTCATGCCTCTCTTCTTTTTTTTTTCCCCTATTCCTTCCAGTTATTTGTCCCTGTGGTTTAGGAACAGTAAACTGTCTCCTTGCTTAAGAGGTTGTGAGCCTACAAAGGGAGGTAGGATCAGGCCTGGAGCCAGGATAGCGGGTGCAAGTCACAGGTGAAGACTGGACTGAAGAAGAAAAGCAGAACAGAAAGTGAAATGTGCTCACATAGCATCTCTGCTGAAGTGCTGGAAGGCATCACATCTATCTTGTCTTTGTGTCCTCCTTCTCCCAGCCTATGCTACAGCTTTGTCAGTCAAACTCTGTGCTCTTTGCAACTGTCCATGTGCTATTTTCTGTAGTGTGTTTTTTCTGCAGCTTGTGCTGGAGCCTCTGACCAACCAGCCTTGGTTCAGGCTGGAGCTGCTCTTGTTGCCACTACTAGCTATTACAAGCCTTTCCAATATTTTTCCTTCTCCCTTCCTTTTCTCTAGATTAAGTAGAATCATAGAATCACTAAGGTTGGAAAAGACCTAAAAGATCACCCAGTCCAACCGTTCACCTATTCCCAATAGCTCCTACTAAACCATGTCCCTCAACACAACATCCAGTCTTTCCTTGAACACCCCCAGGGTCGGTGATTCCACCACCTCCCTGGGCAGTCCATTCCAGTGCCTGACCACCCTTTCTGAAAAGTAATACTTCCTCATGTCCAGCCTGAATCTCCCCTGCCGTAGCTTGAAACCATTCCCCCTGGTCCTATCACTAATGACACGAGAGAAGAGGCCGACCCCCAGCTCACTACAACCTCCCTTCAGGAAGTTATAGAGAGCAATAAGGTCTCCCCTGAGCCTCCTCTTCTCCAGGCTGAAAGTAGTTGCGTGTCTGTGTGAAACTATTGCATTTGAGTATGTCCATGAAAGAGGAAGAAAGGTCTTTACCTTTCATATAGGAGAGTCAGTTATTCCTTTAGGGAAGCTTCTCGCAGAAGGACATGGGGTGCCATGTACAGGAGCATAACATTCTTATAAAGGGTTTTTAGATCAAGAGAAGGTATTAAGGGCCAGGTTTAGCAGGAGCCTGTTAAAGAATGAGGTCTGGGCATTCAGAGAGCTGGTTAGTCAGTGGCACAGCGGAGCTCTTGTTTTCTTGTTTCCACGCTTTGGAGGGAGCTGGGCTAATATCAACATTTCAGATGGGATTTTTCTTAATTTGAGTTCTTTTATCTGAACTTATGCAGAACAAGAACTGTAAGAATGAGTCTTCTGCTATAGACTGTGACCCTCTATGCGGCATAAAAGCTGAGGCCTTTGCCTAAGACTGCTGTTAACTGGAAAACCTGACTGTCTTACTGATATGAAAAATCTCAAAATTTCACTACTGCCCCTGAAGATCCTCTGTAATACCATCATGCCTCCTGATTAATTTCCATAATGCAGTTTTGCCAGGTAGACCTCTGTAACCTTCTAGCTGACCTCCCTAACCTGCTGTTCCTCACAGGTTCCTGCTATTAAGAGCTGAATAATCCAGCCAAACCTACCGCCTTCAAACAGATTAATGGAGTAGCCTGACATTTATATAAGACGGATTCCCTTCTCCAAAGATACCATCTGTACAAAGCCTTTATTTCTTGGCCTCAGCTGTTTTTTTTTTTTCTTTGTTATTTTTTTAAGATGCCTTTTTTCCTTTGCTTCAGTTCTTCAACTTAGAAAACTGAGTTGTATTTACACAACTACAGCGTGTCACCTGTGATAAAGGAAACCTGTCCCAAGCTAGCTAGCATTCAGTTTAGGATTTAACAGCCTGTATTAGATACAGTGCTCTAGGTAGACTTCTCTGTGCCACTTCAGTCAAGTGGGAAGTGTGGCAGTGAAGTTGGTGGTTGCCTAATGAAGCAAGATCCATGGGGATCTGACAGCCAATTTATGCATGGGGAAAGAAAGCACTTGAAAAATTAAGACATTTCTTAGCTTGAAACTAATAGTGTGTGTGCATGCATGTATGTATGGGGGGGCATCTCAAAAATGCTTAGAATCCCAACAAACCTAGCTGCACCTTTTGTGAGTCTTCTGATGTTTGGCTTGCAGAAAATTGTGAATCCCTTCAGTGAATAATGTTCTCAGTCTTCAGGATTGCCTTATTTCTCATGCCTTAAACACTGACAGCATTGCCCAGTTTCATGAAACACAATAAAGATGAATGCATGGAGGCTCTGTGATATTGGGCTAGTGTGGTGACTAGGAAGGGGGAGAGAAAGGCACAGATTAGTCTTGGAGAGGTCCCCTAAAGCAGCACAGGTAAATTTAGAGGTTGTTTTACTTGTGGGGAGAGTATTTTTGTTTATTTCTTCACCTGAGGGTTTGTTTCCTATTGCCTCCTTGACCTGCATTTTGCAGATGGAAGGAATCTCAGCCTGGAGCAAAATTTTCTTTTCTCACTTGGCTGTGCTGGTCCTGACGGAAGGGTTCTACAAACAAGCAGCAGGAAAAAAATGCAGAGTGTCTTGGTGCCCTGCTTTGTGTGATGCCTGAAAGCTCTCTGAGTCATCACTGGGGCAGAGTTGAGATACAGAATGGGACTGTGGGGGTCTGAGCTGAGGACCTCAGTCTGTTGGCTTGCCTCTCCCCCACTTCTTCAACTCCAGCTGTGGAATCCCCTTCTGAGAGGCTCTTGTAAAGGAGCTCAGCATGGCCGTGCTGGATTCAGCCCTCTGACCTGCGTTTCAAACCACCTTCGTAGCACAAAGCAGGTCTGGAGAAGGCTTGTGTGAAAGCCTTTTGGGAATGGATTTGTGGAAAGAGGGAAAACAAAGAAGTGGGATGTAATAAGCACACTGGGGAAGGAAGGAGCAAAAGAGAAGGGAGCTCTCTGATCTGTTGTCTGCTTAAAGTACCTTGGCCATGGGCTTGCCCCTAAGGTGATGCTGGGGCGGTGAGACTGAATGCGCAGTTGGTATGTCAGGAGGATATGTCTGAGAGAAGCGTTTATTTAAGACAATTGTGATCAAATATTCATCACCTCTCACTCCCTCCATCCCACTACGGCTTCTTTCTTGCTTCTCTCAGCTGGAAAAGACTTCAGAGTAAAAGAGGGAGCAGCACTTAAATGCTTATTTATGTTGTCATTTCTAGGCATTTTATCAGGTTTCTAATGAAATAGATTTTCTCTCAAGAGGTGCATATTTTCTGAGCCAGAGGGGGAGAACACTACAGATTGCTGAAAAAACTGCCCACATTCAATACATTTGTTGCATTATTAATGATGATAAAAGCAAGAGGTTATAAACATTTTCTTTTCTAAGTACTAATTGTAGCTGACCTTAGCTTTAAAAAAAAAAAAAAAAAAAAAAAAAAAAAGTACAAACAAACCCAGTAAGCCTAAAATGTAACTGTCAGGGCAAAACTCTCTTCTTGACAATCCCCAGTGCTTTCATATATATCATTTCTAAGAGTGCTGCCAGAGCCAAACCATTTGGGACTAGAATTATAGCAGAGATTAGCAGGATTCTGTTCCAAGAATATCTTTATGGTGATCACTTGTCACTTGTCATTACAAATAAATCCTATTGGTCTTCTTTCCTCAGTCTCATCCTTGGCTTACTTACACTTGAGAAATCATTCTTCTTCTCTCTTTTACCAGCAAGCAAAATTCAGGTTGCTTCTTCAAGTGGCTGCTGGTTTATCCTGACTCAACACAGCTGTCAGCCCTGGGTGGGGGAAGATGCAGGAGTTTTTCATGCTTGTGTTTTGTCCTGTAGCTGATAAAATGTATTCTAGTTGGTGTTGTTGGATTATTTCACATTTCTGTGTTTCCACATGGGGCATCAGTCTATGCACAAAGGAACAGACAGCTGACCCTGCATCCCATTTCCTCGGACAAAATGAAGGTGCTTTTTGAGCCATGAGTCTGACTCTCAAGGGCACCTGGAGTGTTCCAGCAGGACAAGTTTCTTTTCATGCTGTATTGCTCACATGCACACAGGAGAAGCCATCTGAGTAAAATAGCAGAAAACAAGTGCATGAAGAAATAAAATAGGCCTTTCATTTGCCTGCACCAGTTTAGTGGGCTAGCTAGCTGATTGGAGAGCCCAGGTATCGCAAATTTTGTAGTGCAGTCCCACCTCGTGAAGTGCATCCCTTCTCTTGGATGCTGATGCACGCAGGGCTGTGGACAGGGTAGCTAATAACTAGACTGTCTACTTCAGTGATGCTGGTGCTCTTGTTCAAGGCAGCATGAGGCAAATTTTGCTGGCTGAATTCTCCACAGCTGTTGTGAAACCCACTGAGTTTTTATGGGTGATGCTGAGACATCCTAAGTCTAAGCAGCAGAAATGGAATATGAAGCAATTAAGGAAGGTATTGCACTGTTACATGAACAAATCAAGTTAGTTATCCATATGAATGTTCAGAAGGGTTGAGAGTTGAATAGTTACCCGCTGACTTGTGTTGCTTTCTTTGGAGCTTTAAAAAAGACATTGTGTGTTAACATCGGGGCTTAGGCTGGTGTTTGAATATACTTTAAAAAAACCAAACACATTCACTGATATGTTGGCTTTGTTTGCAACAGAATGCCTTATTTGTATGTATTATTTCAGTCATTTATTATTTATGTTACAGCAACAGCTAGAAGCCTCTTTTTGCTAAGTGTCATACAGATTCATTGTAAAGGGAAAGTTTGTCCTGTCTGCTTGAGATGTGGGCATGCATTCAGAGAAAGGAGAAAACTAATTGCAGAACATGGGAAGGGCTCAGATCTGTTGGATTCTGGCTTCTCAATGTAAACAGTGGACCTCACAAAGGGCTGTGTGAAACAAAGATGTCGCCCTCTTTCATGTGAAAGCTTTAGTTTGAACTGACACTGGATGGAAGCCTTTAAGTATATCATACAAGTAGCTCTGCTTGGATGGAATGTCTTCCTGAATTGTATTGCGCAGCTGAAGAAAACTGTGTTGCCTGAAGCTGGTGGCCTCTGTGTTTTTTCTGGAGCGTAAGCATGAAAAAGGTTTTTCATGCATTTTCCAGAGGCAGAAAATTAGAGGTCGTGCTTAACTTCTCTCCTTAGTAGAACACATTGTCCACATTGCTCAAGGTACCTGGGGAATCTTCCCCAGATGTGCATGCTAACAACTAAATGTTTTGATGGCTGCTGGTCTTTGAGTTTAAAAGCAGTCGGAAAGGGACCAAACCCTTGGAGATTCATATTTGCTTTCGTTAGGATAATTAAAGAGCAGAATACGCAGAACAGACAGACTTCCCCAATTTAAGATTCAAATGAGGGATTCTGTGAATGGTATTTTGGATCAAGTTTTCCTTCGTGCTATGCAAGGAAATGGAGTTCCAGCAAGAAGAGGACGGGGGTGATTTGAGAATCTTGGTTTTTTGTTTTGTTTTTTTTTAATGCATCTTCTGTCAGTACTTGAATATGAGACATAGATGATCTCCTGATCTTGGTATAGAAGTAGAGTTATTCACAGGAGTGAATCTCCCAAAGGATTTTCTTGGTTGTTTCTCTTGAAGAAGAAAACTAAAGCTGGCTTTGTGGAAGAAACTTCAGAAGTGTTTCAGTAGAATGACAAAGTGGTTGTAAGGGAAAAGAGATGGAAGTTGCATGGTGATGGGTTTCAGTGTGAGAGGGAGAAATATTAAATGGAAAAGACGTGTAGATGCAGCACTATAGGACTTGGTTTAGTGATGGGACTTGCTTGGTCTGATTCATGGTTGAACTCCATGAACCATGAACTCGGTCTTGAAGGCCTCTTCCAACCTAGGTAATTCGGTGATTCTCTGTTTCCCAAGTGGCCAATTTCATGTATTTATTCTGCTTTGGTGGACGTGCGTAGCAGTAGAGCTGGCTACATTGGTGTTCTGTGAATGCAGCCATACAGTGGATCTGCCACTGTGTGGGTGATCGTGGAGGAAATCATAGAATCGTGAACGTTGGAAATGACCACTAAGGTAATGTAGTCCAACCATCAACCCATCACTACCATGCACAAATGAGCTGCTTTCCTGGTTCTAGTGCAGTATGGAAGTTAATGTGAACTTGACAGATAATCACCCGCTTCTTCCCCTGTACCACAGCAAGGATAAGCAGCTGAAAGCATGCCTTCCAAAAGTCTTTGTAACAGTGGTACTTTCCCTGTGAGTAGGTACTATAATGGAAAGAGTTGTGGTTGTGTTCTTTAATGGAGTGCTCTTCAAATCTCCTTTCCTTATCTGGGTAGTATTCTTGTCCTTTAACAGACAGAACATCAACTTTGTAGCTTTGCTAATATTCCAGCATATCTACTCTATATCTACTTTATTTGTGTCATTATTTCTGGCATTAGCCTTGCTTTCTTCTCACGCCCCTCCCCCCCCGACACAGCTAGGCCAAATATCAAACAGATGCCTTTTCCTCAGGGATGTCACTGAACTCGTTTCTGACAGACAGGGCTATTTTCTTATTAATTATTTAGTCAGTTTCTCTGAGGAGATCTAGGCCCTTTCAAAAGCACTTTCTGGTTTTCCTCCAGCACGTTGGAGCTGCGTGTGCACGGTGGTACTGTGCCACACGTGTGAGCAGTGTCCTTGTGTCTGAGTTGACTCTTGTTCAAGGAGTAGACTTGCTCTTCCCAGCGAGTTCTGGTGTCTTTACTTCTGCTTCTGCCCATGGAACAGGTGCCAGAGGGCACGTGAGGGGAGGCAGTGAGTCCGTGAAGACTAGGCATAAAGCGAAGCAAGTAAAAAAATAATTGCTGGAGGCTGTCCTTCACCTTTTATTTTGTAAACACTCAAGTATTAAATATAAATGAATCTTTCAAGGATGCATGTTTTCTTTAGGGATGCCTGTTTGCTACATCCTTGTTATAGGAAAGCTTGTTTCTTTGGGGTCTAGAAAGCAAAAAAGATATCATCTTCTCTATCCCTGCTCTCTCCTCCTACTCCCACACTGTCTTCCTTTTTTTCTTGCTTCCTTCACTGAATGATAGGAGAGCAATGAATGCTGCAAAGCAAGCATGCCCTTACATAAACTACCTAACCAAAATCTTAAGCATATTATAAACCTCAGCAACCAACTTTTTCACATAGCTTTGCCTCTGGACCATGTTTGTTTAACCTGTGTCACTCACTGGGGCAGCTACCCTGCTTTGAGTGCTGGATGCCAACGTGTTCAACAGAGCACAGAGGCTGCAAATCAGAGCTTACAGGTCATTGTCTTCTGCAGACTGGCATGAGCAGCTCGGGTATGTATTTTTGATAGCAACCCCCTTCTTGTTGCTTCAGATTAAAATGTTTTTCTGCAGTTATTTTATATCAGTGCTGCAAATTAAATCACAGAGCAGGAGACATCACCTTGTTGGCTGCTTTATTTTTTATAAGTTAAGTTGCCTTGTAGTAGAAGCAGACTATCACTGGCTAAACTGCAAGATCATTGCTGGATGTATTATCTTAATTACATCATATGAGTGTCATGTCCACTGCAAAGTACTGATGAGATAATCCTAAACCATACCAGCTGTCAGCAAGAGGAGAAGAGGCAGGTTAGGGATGCATTTAATTTTTGTACTTCTAGCTATTTTGCATAAACAAGCCATTGCACCAGTATTAGTTTGAAAAACATGCAGATTAATTATTGTACATTTACTAGCAAAACTACCTTTTTTTTAAAAAAAAAAAAGTCTCTGATGGCATCTGGGATGTAACATAGCACTATTGTTTTGGGTTTTTTTTTCTTCAGCGGAGAACTCGCAGCGACTCCCCTCATAGCCTCTTGCAGCAGAGAGCAGGCAGAAGCAGCAGCTGTAGTGTGCTCTGGTCCCAGCTGTATGAAGCACATATGCCACAGTATGAAAGCTGTGTCGCTAGGAAAGTGATCAAAGCTTCACTACTGTTGCATTCAGAGTCTCCTTCTGCCTTAGACCCAGAAGCACAGCTCTTCCCCATCCCGACTGCTTCCAGGGGAAGGTACGGTTTCTGTGTAACTGTAGAAAATAGCTGGCACCTACAGCCAGTTCCTCCAGTGTCCTTCCAGTGCCTTCCAGTTCTCTGCGTGTGTGGTGTCAGCAAATGCACAGCAGTTCTGCTTCCAAATGGGATTGGGCAAAATAAATGAGCTGAAACTGCAAGAGGATTATTCATCACAGCAAAAGCTTGAGCTGCCGCAGTGTTTGTCTTCTGTAGTGCCTTTGTTATCAGTTCCATCACCAAGGCCAGCTCACCTTGTCGTGGGTTAGAAGTCAAACCACTACAGAGGGGCCATTCCCTTCCACTTCGGTAACTAAGAGTCAAGGGTAGAGGTGAGTAACATTACATTTGGGACAAAGGCACTGCAGGTCGTGGTTGGGAGCATTTCTTTCTTTAGGGACTACAGATGTAACTGTAGGGGGTGAGCTTTTTCCTCATTTCTTTCCTTAGCTCCAGTGACTAGAGGAGAGGTTTGAAGTTCTTTTCCAATCTGTTTATTTGCTCCCTCCTCTATAAAGACAGAAGAGTTGCATCCATCTTTTGCGTAGGGAGAAACGTGAGAGAGTAGTATTAAGTTAATGGAGGACAGGCTGAATGACTGATAACCTGTCTGTCCTTCTTACATATTCCCTCTTCACCTCTTTCAGTCATTCATGTACTCTATCACTTACTCTCACAAAATGTATGCAAACTGACATCTAAAGTCTGAATGTTTTTCTGCCCTGCCCTTTTCTCTTCGTACTTGTTAGTTTACTCTGTTCCATGTTCTGGTCCAAAGAGGAGCAACAAGACTTGTGAAGGGCTTGGAGAATATGCCCTATAAGGAGTGACTGAAGGAACTGGGGCTGTTCAGTGTGGGGAAAGGAGGCTGAGGGGAGACCTTATTGTTCTCTTCCAGTACCTGAAAGATTATTTCAGTAAGAGCAGGGCTGGTCTCTTCTCACTGGTGACAGGACAAGGGGAAATGGCTCCAAGTTGTTCCAGGGGAGGTTTAGGTTGCATATCAGGAAGAGCTTTACAGAAAGGGTTGTTAAGCACTGTAATAGGCTCCCCAGGGAGGTGGTTGAGTCACCATCCCTGGATGTGTTTAAAAACCATTTGGATGTGGTGCTCAGGGACAAGATTTAGTGGTGAGTTGTTAGAGTTAGGGTAGTGTGGTTAGATTGTGGTTGGACTTGATGATCTTGAAGGTCTTTTCAACTTGAGCGATTCTGTGAGTCTATGTCTTTAAGGGAAGATCAAAAAAAAACACAAGCATGGGAAGGTGTAGCAGTAGGTATAGCCAGCAGTAATATGAGAGATGACATGAAGGAGGAGAGGAAATTCAGACAAACTTGCCAAACCTTGAAAGCTCCACTGCTTCTTGGCTCTCCTGAGGGCCATGTCTTTGCATGAGCAGGAACAGCCTTAAGGCTGCTCTTCCTCATAGCAATGTATCAGTTGCTCCACAGCTTTTTGTGATTCCCATGGCACCTATGTTCTGGCCCCAAGAAAAGCTCTGAAAGTTATGCTCTTACTTCTAAATCACTGTGGCCACAAGGGAAAGAGGCTGGACAGCTGTATGGAAGTGGCCTGTAACTTTGGATGCTTTGTTCTCTGCTGAGTATCTCTGATGACATTGCTTTCCTTCAACATCAATGTGCATGCAGGCTTATTCAGAGTAGGGTCTGTAGGGGGAAGTGTGGCTTTTTTTTTTTTTTTTTTTTTTTTTACTTCTGCAACCTGTCCTGTGTCTGGAACTCCCTATGAGGAGCTCCCTCATCTTTTCAAGTTGCCCTTTGAAGGCTAAAGGAGAATGGGGACCAAAGAAGCGAAAGGTATGTGCAAGCAGGCGGGTTACTGAGGGCCTGTTCATATTAGGGCCATCTTCTGATTCCTTGCTTTAAAGACATTTTATCTTCACTTCCAAGGGAGGTCTGTCCTTTGCCCTTTTTTCCTAAGTAACTAAAATTCATCAGATAACCTCTTAAGGCCAGGCCTAAGGCAAAATCAGTCTCCAAAGGAAGCAGCAATTGCTGTAGCTTAGACAGCTAGCAGAATGTGAAATCCATATTGGTTTTTAAAAGCACAGGCTTTGTCTTGCTTATCTCTAATGATGACAAGCAGCAATTATTTTTATTACATACACATGTGGACATGTGAAATACGAGACTGTGCTAAAGGCAGGAGCTTCCTGGGGGACCTTGTAGTGATCCTCGCTTCACTGCTGAGGGCAGCTGAATCCTTTCTTGAGCAACGTCCTGTGTCAGTGTTTGAATCAAGTACCCTGATTGATCTGTTTTCCTCTGGAGTTTATTAACTGCTCTGTTCCCCTAGGAGAGCTGGGTTTGGAGGGGAGATGTACGGCAGTGAGATGAGCATGCACTGTGGCCCCACCAGCTGGGGCTCTGATGGAGAACCAGGGGGTTTTAAATGTCAGTGAGTTAATAGCATCCAACTGGTCCCTGAAAAGGAGGATGCTGCAAGCAGAGGCTTTCTTCTGGGCAGGCTGGAAGGCTCCTAATTACTAGAAATCAAGAGAAAAGTCAGTCAGGCGTGAGATAGAAACCTCACAGTGGGGAAACACCACACTGGGAAATGCCTAGTGAGCAGACAAAGTTTCTTAGCTCTTCACAAATGTAGAAGATGATTACCGTCAAGTTTCTTTCTCTTCCTTGCTCTCCTACTTCCCTGTGGAAAGAAAAACAAGCTCTGTTTCACAAGCTGTGCCTCTCCCTGTCAGTCCCTCTGGGGTCCCCACAGTTATGCAGAGCACTTTCCTGCTGCTGCACACTTTCAGCTGGCCCTCTGCAGCCCAGGTTAGAGTTAATGAGCTGGGGACGCTGCACTGTGCTCCTCTCCTTGCTTTCATTATGCTTCTTACTTCAAGCTTGCTCTTCTTCTTCCCCCCTCCCTCCCCAACTCATACGTATACACTCAAGATCAACCTGGCTGTGTGTGAGTCAATCATACAATGCCTTGCTTTGGGCTGCCAAATGATCCCACAGAGCTCTGATTAACGTGAAAAACTGGTGTCAGGTAAAACCAGGACATTGTGTGCTCACTCTGCAAGAGCTGATTGCTTGGGAACACAAATTGAAGGGAATGGTGAGGTGAATTAACTCCCTGATAGGATTGGGGAGGACCAGTCAGCCACTGCCTTGACAAATCTGCCTTGTCTTTGTGTTTTCCTGTCCCCATTTGTCACTGTGAAGATTTCCTTCCCCCTGTAGTTTCTCCCCTGCGGTTTACACATAGTCTTGGGAGCCAGGAACTCTCTGTTTGTCCTAGATTCCTCACAATTTCCTGGAGTCACTGAATTATTAGGGCCAAAACAATCTGAGTGTCTCATGTTGCTCGGAGGGGAACTGCCCTTGCTTTTTTCATGCCTGCCTTACAGAGCTGTTTTTCTTTATACAGCTTTGGCTCAAAATGTAATGCTGGGAAGTTTTCTTCCTCCTGTTCTGCAGCAGTGGCGGTCACCCAGTAAGATCCGAGTCTCGTGGAGGTGAGGAAGGTCAAGTGAGGAAAGCAGGAAGGCACACGTGTTGTGCTTGGTTTCTAGGAAGTTTGTTGGAAGCTGTTTGTGTCACTTCAGACCTTTGTGTCTCTCTCATAGCCTGCAGCTACGCGTGCTACTGCTGATATTCTGCTTGGTTTTTGACAGAAACCACAAGTCAGGTTTTCTGTGAGAATGTGTCACTGTCCTTTGGCTGTGTCATAGCACCTTGTAATCATGGATATGTGCCACTGTGCTGAACTCTCTGCCCTGTTAAGTCTGCAGCTCTCGTGTTAGCTGTAGTGTTGAGGACAGCCCTGTAGTGCAGAGTTCCTTCAAAACTTGACTTCGGGCTTGGACTCTTCCATGCTACTGGTTTGCCCTGTGCAGGAGCCCACTCAGTGGGAGGAGGTGGCCATTTCTAGCTATTGCAGGAAAACAGCCATGTATCCTTGCTTTTTTTGGAAGCCTTGGGAGAGGAAGGAGGGAGAAAAGTATGAAAAGCCCAGCAAGTCATCACTCAGTCACAGAGCTGTGACTCAGCCTTAGCTCTCCCTGGAAACTCTGATCACATCTCCAGAATGTGCATGGAAAGCAGTGCTGAGGCAGGGAAGCGTAAGTCTGGGGTCAAAGAATTAACAAATGGACGTTTCAGCTGAAAGCACAATGAGGTCTCTGCTGCTGGAGCTGAAATCACTTTGCATCTTTATAACATGAACAATGCTATTATTAACATACAACTTGTGTGCTGTTTTGTGTTTTTTTTTTTCCCCCCTCTTCTGCTCCAGAGGAATGGAATTCCCCTAATCCCTGTTTTATAGATAATATGAGGAACAGGAAGGTGAAACAGTCAGCAGCCTAGCCAGAGATGCAGCATTTTCCCTGGGATCTATAGTACATTTGTATAAATACCTGGGCTCTTCATCTTAGTATTCAAGGCTGTCTTTGTAGGAGAAAGGCTTATTTGGGTCTGGGCTGATGTTTTTCCCATGGAAGTAAACGTGCCTGCTCCTCTTCGAACCATCCTTACCACCCACTGTTTCTGCAGTGATTCACTGCCCACTGAGTTATGCACTGTCATCTTGTGCACGGGCAGGTCTATGCAGCTTGTTTGGGATTCTTTGAGCCTGTGAGGTTACTCCTAAGAGGATGTCCCTGTAATACTCTCTTTGTCTGTTTTGGATATTAATTACAAGGCACAGGTATGTTAATGTAGAGTAAACTTGTTGTTTATTGCATACAGCCATCTTTGCCTCAGGAGGTCACTGAAGCCAATTATTGTAAAAGGATTTCAGAAAAGGCCTGGATAATTTTATGACCACTTGTAATTTTATATTAAGAAGGGGATAATCAAATCTTACTCTTTGTGGCAGAAGATGATAACCATAGGGACTACGAAATGGCTCATTTTCTCTCCCGTGCCTTAGCTGACCATTAGGCTGGAGGTTTCACCTGCCTCTCTATCACTTTAAATTAATTGCTGCTGAGCAGAGCAGACTAAAGGCCCTTAATCTTCTGATTTCATCTGGCAGGTTGAAAGCTGTTAGACTTTGGTCTGCTTCTCCTGTCTTGTTGCTGGGGAGAAGCAAGTAGAGATATTTCCAATGGAAATCATTGGGTGCAGGAACAGCCCCCTGCTGCCCTGTGCATTCCTGGACAGGTCAAGCTCACAGCTGTGCTCCTGGTTGCACGAGCAGTGGCACAGCATCACAGGTACATGGTGAATAGCTTCTGGCCCCAACAACTCAACCAGAGCAGCTGTCACATTGCCTGGCCCCTAGGCAGCATTTGTATGAGCAACCTGTCTTGGCAAATGATTACGTTGGATTTTGGATGAGAAAAAAGTCTTCTCATTTGTTCCAGGCTTCAGCTGCATTGCTTGCATTGGCTCATCTTTAGGATGTTCCTTGGGCAGGGGATGCCAAGCTGACGGGATTGAGAAGTGAGGGTAATACAGGGAGTTTTTCATTCTGTGGCTCTGCTGTGCTGGCTCCATCGTGATCCATGGCTGTCTGCTGCGTTTGTTCTGTAAGGTGCTGCAAATGGATGAAGTGTTTCACTGAATAATGAATTGTGGCCTTTGAGGCAGCCGTCTGTGGAGATGCTTCAAACCATTTTCAATTGTGAAGAAAGTGATGTTCTTGCCAGTGGCCTCTCCAGCTTGCAGAATTCCTCGTGCAGTTTCCTCATCAGCTTTCTGTATAAAATGGAAATTTCAGCTGCATCAGTTTTCAGTCACTACTAGACAAACTGTTTTCCCTCCCCAGTCTTTTAACCTGTCTGCTTGCAGGCAGAGGCCAGAATGCAGGTTGTCACAGATACGCCATAGGTGAATAAAGTAAAACTAACTGGATATTTTGTCTAAACACTCTGTATTTTAGCCCTCTGCATCTGAAGGATCCTGTGCAGATGCACTTTGGGGAATGCATCTCTTCTGAGGCTGGATGTGGTAGCAACTTCTCCACTGCAACATTAACTGTTGGTTGAGATCATAAAATATAGAAAGAGCTCTGTGTCCGGTTAAGGAAGATGGAAATGGTATCCCTCTATCTTATCCTAGCTAGAAGACAGCAAACATCTGTGCGGCTGTACGTGAGAGTCTCTTCAGTCTCTTGCTTCAGTCAGTAACACTCTGAACTGGCAAATCCACTGCCTTGGCATGCTGTTTTGTAGTGTTACACTGTCCATCTCTTACAGATGGGAATCCTAAATACTTGATGGAGAGGAATGAGATCAAAAGTAGAAAAACTGCAGGATTGTTGGCAAAGGAGAATAAGAGATGCTGTCAAGAGAGGAACTGAACTGGGAAGGGGAGTAAATGAGGCAGATCGATGCAAGAAGGCTGTTCAAAAGGCAGGACGCAGAGCAGAGACTTTCAGAGCAACAGCGGTGAAAGCTCTACCACATGAGATAGTGCACAATGAGAAGAGCAGTGGTTAGATAACACAAGAACTCCATCTGTCAAGGTTTACATCTCGACATCCATCAGATCCTTCTCCTTGCAATCAGTGTTCCCATCTCGTTCCAGCCCTCCATACCTTGCTTTGTGCCATGCTGCTTCCTTCCCATTCCACAGGCTTCAAGCTGTGAGTATTTCTCCCAGCTGCCACAGGCTAGTCCAGGTGATCTCATGACTCTTCAGGCTGAATTTTTCTTTACCTATAATTAAAGGAGCAAAACAAAAAAAATGTTCCTTCTCAGTCAGCCTGGTGGCTCTGCACCGAATTTATCAGCATGTGCATCCTGATGCTCGATGTTCTCCCACAAATTGGGCATTGCTGTCCTCAGGTCATAGGGCTGTGTGTTTTTCACTGAGTTTGGTCTTCTCATTATCTGCTATAATTGGGGAAAACTTTAACTTCATGGGACAGAAGCTGTCAAACCTATTTCTCTGGTATGTCTGTAACTGCAGGAATTTGTAAAAATAGAGCCAGAGCAGCATAGAGCTGATTGGAGCTTGCAGCAGTTTACCAACAACCACTAATTGCCAGCTCTGTTCGGATGAATTGGAAATGACCAAGATAATGCAAATTAAGAAGATGTTCTCTTAGCAGGGTTTTAGCAGCTTCTGGGAGCAGGAGAAGTCATGCAGCTCTCTCTGATCCTGTGAGCAGAGTTCAATTTGTGGCGGCTTCCTTAGGCTGGGAGTAAACCTGTGAGCCCCTGGACCACGGGCTGCCTCTGGGGCTGTGCTGGTAGCTAATGCCATGCAGAACCAGGGTTTCTCTCAGTCTATTTTGGTCTGCCTATGTAGCTTTTAATGAAATATTTTCAAACTTTATCAGTAAGAGTTGACGCCACGAGTTTCTTACGCGCTCTGTTTTTTTCCTGAATGTAGTAGTGATGCATTGGGAAACTCTACGCCTGAGAGAATACGGACAGGGATATGGAATCAGTTGTGTAAGAGATTCCTGAGATTCCCTTGTTCTCTTTGTTCACTTGTTGTGCAGTTTTGTGGGACTCCCTGATAAATCCATGAGCGCAGGTGGAGTAGAGCCTGATTATTGTGGGAGGACAGAGGGGAAGCCTCCCCGCTCTCTGATCCCTTCCATCACATTCAAGAAATGTGCCTATGGGGAGAGAGCCCTGACACGCATGCCCTGTGTTTAAGGCAGTGGAAAGAACTGTGTATTTTAACAGTTTGTGTTTCTGGTGGTCTGCTGTGGTAGGCAGATAGAGACCCTTCAGCTTTTGCAAATGAAGTAATTTCACCTTTTTTGTCCCTACCTCGTACAAATTTTTTATTTTATTTTATTTTTTTGGTGGGAGAAAGTAGCCTGCTCTGAATAAGGAGCAAGCAAAAGTCAGATCCGTGCCAGGCAGGGGGACGTTGGATACTTTAAGTACAACAGCACAGCCTCAGCAAGGAGCAACCAGTAGTAAGCATGGGGCTTCCTCTTGACAAAGGGTGTGGGGCACTGGATAGATTTAACCTGGCCCTGCCAGAGAGTGGCTGTCATCACATACTTCCAGGGGTAGCAAGTAATGGTGAACCTGACAAATATTGGGTTGGAAATTGTCATCACCAGATGGAAGTCTGCCCAGATGTCTCTGCTGATTTGAAACTTGCTGGCTGTTATCTGGGTGGCTGCCCAATCACAAAAAAACTTGTACTGAAATGGCTTGAGGTCTTGGGTGCCATTCCTACCGTTTCACTCAGGGAATAAAATCAGAGGAGCAGGCTGTCTATGGACTCTGTCATTTCTTTCTGGTGCTTGTCCTATGGCAGTGGATGTTTCTAGGAACAAGCTGGTTAGTTTGTCTTTTTTTCCATGAATGTTCTTATGGGCACATTGGGGTGTGAACACTGCTAAAGTACAGATAGTTTTAAAAGTTTTTTTTTAAAAAAAAGAAAAAACGTGTTTTATTTCCCACTTTTCTTTGGAAAATGAGATTGGTGGGAATGTGTTTGCATGTGCGTAAGGTAAGGCAATGATGTTCAGCACGGCTAGCGTGAGTGCACTTAATAGTACACACAGAGGGAGAAACTTGAGACTGATGGTGTAATTGTTTCGAATTAAGCTTTTTTTTCCACAGTGAAGGCTCAAAGAAAGTTGAGGATGGCTGCCATGGTGCAGGAGGTACAGAGGAAGGGCTTTAACACTGGCAGTAGAGTGCCAGCAGTGAAAGAACCCAGAGGTTCAAACATAATTCTGCACTTCCACTCTCTCTTTAAGTGGTGTGCTTATGTTAAGCAATTCTCATTCACAATGAAATCTGGTGTACTTTATTTAATAACTGTGTCAGGGGGCTCCTCTGGGATCCGGAGTGCCAGAATTGGTTGGCTTTTTAATGGGGCCTGTCAAGGGAATTGGCTACAGATGGGGAAATGAGACGTGTTCACTCATCTCTGGTTTTAACCTCCCAGCTCTGGAGTAGAGGGTGGGTTCTGTTAAGTGCACTTTGTGGCTTTTTCTGGTCCATAACAGCCCTCTATTTAATGCAAAATGCTACTTCTCAGCTTTAACTCAGCAAGGCAAAGTGCACTGTTACAAAAGCACTGTGGGAGGGGAGAGGACGGAGAGGAAGTACACATGTTTATTTGCTCCCATTACAGCACTGCTGTTATGAACACAGATCGAAGCTTTCCTTCCAAAAGGCCCCTTGGCACAGGTTATTTGCACATAAATGGCTGCAGGTGATTTATTTATCTGGCACAACTGGGTTCTGCAAAAGAAACCGTGGGCTCTACTTCCAATACGTTAATACCATTCCAGAGGGCGTGGAATTTGCTTTGCTGTGGGGGGCTGCAGACTTGAAGAGCATGGCTGAAATTTTCAAAAATCTGGGGTAATTTGTAGATGTCCTTTCTGCTTACTGGTATAACTTTTTTGAGCATAGCACTAACTATCACATAGGGATTTCGATGCTGTGGTACAAAGGGAAGGAAGATTGTTAGGGAAGGAGTTAGGAAGGGAAAGTTTGCGTTGCCTAACTGGGTTAGTGTGTTATGCCACTGTAGAGGAAAGAAGAGTTTGAATACAGGGGAACAAGAAGGGGACTGCTGTGGGCTTGTTCATTAGGTGGAATTGACTTTAGTGATTAATGAATGCCGTGGAGCTAGGTGGTCTTGAAGGTCTCTTCCAACCTAATCCATTTCTATGTAGTCATACAAAAATGATTCCTTGATATGAGGGTGTATTATACCTCTATCTGAATTAGCTATATATGTGACTGAATCTAGATTTTGATGACTGAGTGTTGCCCCTTGAATACCTCTGGTGGTGGCTTGTTTCCTCTGGAGCTGTTGGTGTCCACCATAATGTAGATGTCTAGCTACATCATTTGTAACATGAGTTACAGTGTTTTTGTAACTCATTAGAGAGAAGAGAATTTGTCACAAAGATCAAATTCAAATGCGTGCAGTGACTGTGGTTGGATGATGTCATCACTGGTTGGGTTGGTGAGGATGTTGTGTACTTTGACTTCAGCAAGGTGTTTGCCATCTCCCACAACATCCTTGTTAGAAAATTTAGGAAGTGTGGGACAGATGAGTAGATGTAGTGATGCAGAGTCTGGTTGGAGGCCTGTAACAAGCAGTGTTCCCCAGGGGAACAGACTGGAGAACTGGGCAGGGAGGAACCTGATGAGGATTAACAAGAGCAAGTGTAGAGTCTTGCACCTGGGGAGGAATAACCACAAGCATTTGTACAGGTTAGGGGCTGATCTGCTGGACAAGGGGCTCTGTAGAGAAGGATCTGGCAAACAACAGGCTGGCCATGAGCCAGCAGTGTGCCCTTGTAGCCAAGAAGGCCAATGGTATCTTGGGGTGCGTTAAAAAGAGTGTGGCCAGCAGGTTGAGGGAGATGATTCCCTCCCCTCTAACTCTCAATGTGGTGAGGTCACATTTAGAATACTGTGTCCAGTTCTGGGCTTCCCAGTTCAAAAAAGGCAAGGATCTCCTAGAAGGAAGTCCAGCAGAGGGTCACAAGGATGAGGAAGGGCCTGCAGCATCTCCTGTATGAGGAAAGGCTGAGTAACGTGGGTCTGTTCAGCCTGGGGAAAAGAAAACTGAGGGGGGATCTAATAAATGTCTAAAGGGGTATGGGAGGCAAATGGATGGGGCCAGGCTCCTGTTGGTGGTGCATAATGATAGGACAAGGAGTAGTGGCCCAAAACTTGAACATAGTAAGTTCCATACAGAGATGCAGAAGAACTTCTTATACTTCTTATGAACCTGCAATAAGGGTGACAGAGCACTGGGACAGATTTCCCAGAGATGTTGTGGGGTCCCCTTCTATGGACATATTCAAGACCCATCTGGACACCTACCTGTGTGATCTACTATAGGGAACCTGCTTTAGCAGGGGAGTTGGACTCGATGATCTTTTGGAGGTCCCTTCCAACCCTGCAATTCTGTGATCCTACTGGTCTTTCACAACCTTAATGATTGTATGATTCTTAATGATTCTGTGATCTATCACTACTGGTTTTTAAGGTGAAAAGGACTTTCTAGGTAGAGTACCTGGATCCTAGAAATTGAGTACCAAGAAGTAATGAGTTGCTGGGAGAGGGATATGGTGGGGAAGGGACTGCAGGGATCAAGTGGTCATACAAATCAGTAGGGTGAACAGAGGATGCTGTGGAAAGGAATTTGTTTTAGAAAGCACCTTGTAAAAATTGGGGTCCTCAGAGCCATCTGTAGAGAAAGCGGTCTGAAAATCTCTCACATCTAACTTCAAAGGTGCCCAAAGGCTTTCAAGTGCAAATATTTAGAAGCTTGAGCATCAGTTGAGAGCAGAGGGTATGGCTTGTTTTCCCTCTCACTATTTCCCCCCCCCCCAAAGGGAATTATGAACTGTTATTTCCATAAAAGTTTTCCACAAGGGAAGCCTGTTTCCATCACAGCATATTTACATGAAAGGCCAAAAAGCCAAAAGTCTACAGTACTAGAGCTGCAAAGCACTTATGTCTTTAGACGTCCTTCTTCAGGAAAACATGAATTGTTTTTCTCTGACCTAACCTGTTGCCTCTGAGCTGGGACTTATCATAGAAAATCTCAAGATAGAGAAGCTCATGTTTGGATTGGATTAAAATTTGGCATCCACTAATCAAACAAGAGAGGAGCTGGAGAGAAAGGTACACTGAATGTTTAGGCACCTGTATCGTTGACCAGCTGGAGCCAAGAGTATAGGGTGTTTGTCCTATCACAGTATGCAGAATTTTGTACAGCATGGTGGTCAGGGTATGAATTGAAAGTTGAAGGAGCTGGGTCCATATGCTCTCAGATAACTCTTAGACAAGTCCTTCAATCTTTTAGTCCTTTAGCTCGCTGCTTGCAAAAATGAGGGTTGTGACATTGTCTTAAGTCAGAAGCCTTGCAAACATATGTATGTTACTGATGTTCTAGTTCTGAAGATGATATGAATGCATTCAACAGTTAAGATAAGCCAGCGATTGAAGGGTATGGAAGGTAGTTGGGTTTAAGTTCTGTTTTGAGTTCACTTTCCTGCAGGCCGTGTGTAAGAACTTGAAATGAGTCTGCTGGAACCTGACATCTAATTCCTTCCCATCTCTAGAGGAATAGAAAATACCATCTAGAATGTGTACTTAGGAAGTCAGCATATGTTGATTTTTAACAGGGCTGAGGTTATTTAATCTTTGTTACTTTTAGGTGACTCAAGATTTTCTTCAATGCCATTGGAGGAAATAAGACAATTTCCTTTTTTTCCTCCTTCTCTTTTATGACAAAAACCCAATCTGCTTAGGGTTAGCTCTGTTATAAAATTTTCCTTTTAACAAACTCAGTAATACAAAAATGTCATGTGAAATCCTTCTTACCCATTACAGAACAATAAATCTCAATCTAGAAGCTGGAGATCTCTGTGGAAAAAGTCCCTCTCTAAATATGTATATATATTTTTAAATTTTATTTCAAATTCTCTGTTGTTTTCTGCCTGTCTCTACCCCCTGGAAAAAAATGTCCTTATGTGAAGTAAATCAGCTTCAGTTTTCTTGAGATGACAGAGCAACTTCTATTTATACCAATTTAAAAGTCTTGGATACGGGATCCAAATGTGAATGCAGACAATGTCCAGCTATTTCTTAAGTGACCGTAGTTTGAGCTCTCCCATTGTCTGACAGCTTGTTTGAAGAAGGGTGGTGGGAGTGATGGTCTGGCATAGTAAAGAGTGTAGAAAGGCCTGGAGAACAAAAAAGGAGTCAAGATCTCACTGGGCTAGCTGACTCACAAGGAAGATAACACTGTCAGAGAAAGCCTGAGTCAACCCTGCAGTGGAAGGTTGAAAAAGATCTAAATATATCCAATTTCTGTTCATGCTATGACAGCTTATAATATTCTTAACCAAATATTCATCGTATTCCTACTGTTAGAATGCAGCCCTGGTGCGAGCACACTGCGAGTCTGGCACTCGAATAGCGTTTGGCTCTGTGCTTTGCCAGAGTCATCCTAGGTGACCTTGGGTAAGTCACAAAAGGAGAAATGAATATTGTGAAATCCCCTTACAAGTTGTGTGCTTCCCTCTTTCCTCAGGAATCTATCAGAGTTCCTAAGCCAGATATGCCCTTTTCTTTTTTTTTCCATGGATGTGGGGAAAGTCTGTGTGCAGGGTGGGAGACAACAGCAAGGTTCTCTTTTGTTTGCTCTAGGTTCTTCCTCTTGCTGAATAGCTCAGGTCTGCATATTCCTTGAAATGTGGGCTTAAGTCCTTACTGGTAATTGAGTATAGGAAGGATTTGCATGAGTGTGCTCTGTACTAGATTATAGCTTTGAAAAGTGCTGCTATGTCCTCCTTGTCTTCAAAGAGAAAGAGAAAAGGAAGACGGGGATGTGTTCGGGCAGTAGGAAACATACTGTGTGTAAAACCCAGATGACAAGGCAGTGAGGGAGTATCTAGCACATCAATTCAGCCAGAGCATGGCTGTGAAGGAGGGTTTTGAATGTCTGCCAGGTTTAAGTGGTTATACACATGTTTAATTGCAGAAATATAGATGTCTCAATAATGGATGAGCATAAAGATTACCCACAGAATTACCTCAGGTGCCTCCAGGGCATTGAACAGAAGCCAGGAGGAGGTTTGGTGCATGGCCAGTAGCACCTACGTGTTCAAGGTCTGTTTAAGGATCCTGCACTTGGCTCTCCAGCAATGCCAGCACAGCTCTGCCTGCCAGAAGTGTCACGGGGATTCATATCCAAAGTGCAGAAGTGCTGGGACACTACAGACATGTGGTGCTTATCAGTGCCTATGAAATGTGATCAGGATGGCTCCTCAAGGGTGCATCTGCAAAGGTGAGGCTGGAATTTAAATCTTATTAGCTCTCTGCTGCAGGTTTTTGCCAGCTTTGTGTAGCTGGAGATGAAGGAGCAGATTTTGACCCTGAGGCCTGTGCAGTCCCTGAAGAATGGATAGGGGTGCTGCTCTTAGGATGCAGGTGAGCTGACATGTGAGTTGGAACACTGCTGGCAGAAAATGCAGCAGGAGGGGCCGTAACCTGGCAGCAGCAAAGCTCTTAGCCTTTGTGTTTTGCTCAAGCCTGAAAAGCTGTAAAGGTCAAGGCAAATTCTGGGCTTCCTCACAGTCTTCCTGCAGCTCTGCTCCAGATGTCTTGGTGCTTTAGTTGTTTTTCGTTTTGTCTCTTCATAATTTTGTTTCTCTCCTTCATTTTGCTTGTGTGCGTTTCTTGCAGTTTATAAGGAATCAGAAGTGGGGGAGGGGGAACTTTCAGTGTTAGGAAAAAATAGCCAATGCACCTCATGCCCACATGGCTCTCGCACACACACTTCCTGCGTTTGACAGCAAAATCAATTAATCATTAGGAATCTCCTCCTGGTATCAGCACTGAAATATTTCTTCGCTGTAGAAGAGAAAAAGCATACAGGAAAAAGGCAGAAAACGTAAAGAAAACAAACAAACAAAAAGCCCAATGAAAGAAAATGAAAACCCACATTTTCCACCTAAATGTTTTCTCTCTCTTGTTTTCCTTTCACATAGCCACACACTCACACCTGCAGATGTTGACACAGCGATCTGGCTGGCTGGAGCTGCCACTCAGTACAAGCACTATGGGAGGGCAGAAAATAGCACTCTGAGGAATAAATGTGTCCCTGTTGGTCCCGCTTGGGAGGGTTGTCTTGTATGAGTCTCCTCTTTATCCCCTGCTCTCTTTTCTCTGTTGAGTGTGAGCGTGTCCACAGGACTCCTTTTGAATTTCCAAAGAGACACACTTGCCCCTTTCTGCCCGTTTCTTGCAGGGAACAAATGTGCAGAATGCTGTCTCTGAAAACTTGACCAAGAGGTTTTCTGCTCTGATGGAGATTGTTAGTCCCCTCCTTATCTTCTGGGATACGTGTCCCCTGTGCCAGTGTTTGCTTCTGATTTAATGCAGTGCTGAGAACAAGCTGTATTCCCAAGCTTCTGTGTAGAAAGAAGGGCAAATATGTCATCTCTGCCAGCTGAAATCTTCAAGGTGAGAGGAGGGATCAAGCATAACGCAGGAGAAGCTCACATGAAGGTGACCTGGTGGCTGTGGGGTTTTAGTTTTGTTTGCAGAGAAACCATATGGGTATCTGTGCATACTGCTGTAGGGAAAGCAATTCCCCTGCAGAATAAAAAATGACATTCATGGTGCTTTGATCCTATATGTCACTAATGCAGCTTCAGCACAGGCTGATGTTAGTCAAATGCAATTGCCCTTAGCAGGCCACCCAGCATTTCCAGCTGGAGGAGCGCATGGGCTAACATTTCTTCCTCTGCAACCAGGGCCCGCTCCATGCAGTCTCTGTCCTTGCAGGGAGTACTGGCAGCAGGTCTCTCCCTGGTGTCCTCAGAAGGCACCAAGCAGAGAGCTTCCTGGTTCCTGTCTACCCTTAGAACATGAAATCACCTGATGAGACAATGTGGAGATTAAATGAGGAAAGCTTAGGCTGTTAAGGTGATTGGGAGCTCACTGCAGCACAGAGAGATATCTCTGCTCTGCAGGCAAGATGGAGGGTTTATTTTTTTTGCCTGTTGGGTTATTTTGTCCTCCTCCAGGCAGCAGGATTCACATTCACAGCATCGCAGTTCCTCCTGCTTACTCCACACCACACTCTACCACCACTAACTCCTTGGCCCAAGCTGTGGGTGTTGGGACTCTGCTCCTGTTTGTCTGGTGATGAGCATGCATTTCTCTGTCCCACCCTGTGAGACCCCAGTTTCTTTTAAACAAACACTCGCACCCCACAAACATTTTAAGGAGACTTTTGCTGATATAAGCATTAAAATTCAATGGCCTTAACTGCAGGATGTTTGAATTGGAAATTATTTGCTTTCTCTAATCCACCAAATAAGCCAAATAAACCCAAACTGCCTCCCTACAAAGGTGACTCTCGCTTTTTGTGCGTTTGGAGTTTGCTGTGATGATCCTGAGTATTTCTCCATAACCAAAAGGAAATAAAACCCATCCATCTGTGCCGGCAGCTCTAAAAGATTCTGGTTTATTCGGGCGGGAGTTATGTGAGGAAAGGACCGTGGCTGAAAGCACCACAGGGAATTAGGAACGCTGAGGCACGATTCTGCTTCTGTCTTGGTGAGTGATATTAGTCGAGTTATGAAAACTTGGATGTTTTTCCCCTTCATTCAAGCCTAACTCAAAGGCATACTGCATAAAAAGGCTCACTGGTGCCAATTTTTCACTCTGCCTGGCATCTGCGGCCGGGGATGGTGTTAACAAAGAAGCTAGTGGTTGGCTCTGTGGCTTAGAAGTCAATTGTATGCTAACCTATGTGTATAATTTAAGAGCAGCCTGAGGGAATACTAGTCCACGAGTTCCTTTAAACTCTACCATCTGGCCAGGGCCCCTGGTGACAAAGATGCGGAGTCAGAGAGCGGTAGTGTTCCAGCTGCACCCCATATTGCCTTCCATGTTCCCCTTACCAGGAGAGGTGCAGTGGGAATCCAGTGCCATCAGCTTCAGCTGCACACCAGCTGGGAGCATCCTTTTGGGGAAGGTCTTCTCCCTCAGAAGACAGTGGGTGAATCACTGTCCAACTGTTATGACCTAATTCTGTTTTGACAAGAGTTTTAGAGGGAAAGCATGGATATTCTCAAGATGAATTTTTCAAGTCAATGCCACAATGAAAATACTGGTTTTGTTGTTAAACTAGTTCCTGTTTTCTTGTTTTGTTGTTGTTGTTGTTGTAATATATGATTGTCTCTGGAGAAATCATCTCCATTTGAATTTCAGGGAAGATTATTTTTATTTTCTGTAAGTCCAAAATGTGCAAGTTTATAAATCAGTAAAGACGGCGCTCGATTTCAGTTCTGCCTGGTCCCCCTGTAAAAGTGTGTGCTCTGATTTAATACAAGAGTTGTCTGTCACAGACAATGGATGACTCTACCTAACAGAACTGTTGACGCACAAAAGTTATTTCCATCACATCTACAAGCTTAAAGAATGTGTTTTGCCGATGCAATTAATTTGAAACAAACCCTGTGTATCCTGTAGAAAAATTAGGACGCAGCAAATCCTGGCAAAAGAATGGCAGCTCAACCTCTTTCCCTGTCAGAAGTGCAGGCAGAGCAGAATAGTTCAAGGCAGCTGGGACTGCCCCAGCCACAAGATTACAATGCCTCTTAGAAGATGTAGGGGTGCACCTGCTGTTGCATGGAATCGCATGAGCTTGGATGTGTCAAAATCAGCATGTGGAGGTGGCCCACTGTCTTGCAGACCTTAAAAGGCAGTATATTGCATGATTTTTCATTTTTATTTTTTAATTTTTATGTCTCCTCTGGGAAGGTGGGAAGGTAGAAAGGCCTGACGTAGTCTGTGGCTTGGTCTTCGTAAAGGTCAATGAGTGCTAAGCTCTGACTGATTTGAATGTTAGAAGTGATGCCTGGCTGAGTCTTGCGTTACCAGGAGACTGGATTTAGGAGTGCTGGGGCTTAATGTGTCAGGATGTTTGGCAGCAAGTTCAGGCAGTGCCAAAGCATATGGTATGTTTTATTAAATACCTGCTCACAATTTAGCCAAGAAACTTGGCAGCCAGCATGTGATGTCCAACTGAACATGTGGAAGCTTCCAACCACCGAGGCGGATCTCCAGTCCTTGGACAAACAGGAAAGCATTATGAGAAGTTAGTAAAAACAGGCACCACATTTTCCCTTGTGACCCAGCCATCAGTGAGCAGTGCATGCCCAATGGCAGGACAGTCACGCAGTGTCTGTAGTGCTTTTCGACAGTGCAGTATCAAAGGTTTCTGTACCAGTGTGTTTGCTATTAGGTTTCCTCATTCATGCTCCCACCTTTCTTGGCTTCTCCTCAGAGCAGGAGTGGGAGGACACTGTCAATTATTCTATTTGTGCTCCATCCACAATCTGAAACTCTGCCCATTATTCTAGGGCAGACAGATGTTTTTGTTGAAATGAATGGCTGGAAACAAGTTAACAATGCCGACAGTTAAATTGACATAATTAGACTTCAGAGTTAATACTCATAGAGACCTTTGAGAGGAGCTGGTATTTAACATAGCTGTTGTTCTTTTGAAAAGGGATAAGATGGATCTGTATTAGGGAATAAAAATAATATTAAAGAAAAGATTACAAACTTTTTTTTTTTAATCACAAAGGTTATCACTTTGCTAAATGCAGAACTGAAGAATCCCATAGTCTGTGTTGAGTGCTCCCAGATGTTGCATTCCAGTGCATTGTTAGGTGCTTATGCAGTCTGAGCCTTAATTTTGCTTTCTGAAATATTTTTTGCATTATTTCTTGGCTTGTTTTGTTTTGACATATATCCCATTTGGTTTTCCTGCATTCAGTCTTGTTCTCTATTTCAACTTTCAACTTCTCTGTTGCAACTCTTTCCCTTTGTTACGCATACTAGCTTGTCATGATGCAACATTTTAGGTCCAAGCAGGCAAACCTATACCTTCTGACATTAAATCTGCAGCTGTGTCCTTTGTGCCTTCCACTGCTCTTACAGAGTGCCCACATAGCTGTGCTATGCCCTGAGCACGTCATGTGTTATTGAGTGATAATTTTGCTTAGAACGTATAAAGTAGAACAAAAAATGAGCTGCCATAAAGGGAAAGGGAGCATCTTTTTAATAAACTTATTTGTTCCCTTACCTGGAAACTGCTCTGAGCAGCCCAATACTCGCAGAGGTACTTGAATTTTTGCTCCTGTGCAGGAATTGTGCAGTGTAGATCAAGCTGTCTGCCTCCATTTGTGTAATGAGACCACTGGAGGTAGGAGTTGAGACTCAGACTGAGATGCACGTGAAAGATCGTGAAATGCTCTTTAAACAGATGTACAATTACAGCACTTCATATTTTCCTGGAACACTGGCTTTGTGCTATTAGTTTCCTGACAAGGAAGTTTGTTTAATGTTTGATTTGGTTTTTGTTTTTTTATTTTTTATTTTTTATTTGCACTGCTGGAGCCAGAGCGTAGTATATCCAGAAGCAATAGAGCTTTTATAGGAATCTGTGCCTTTCAAGCTGGCATTTGCCCTTTGCAAGCAAAAAAGAAGAAGAAAAAAATAATAAGAAAGGCTGAAGTCTTTACAGTGCCTTGTGAATCCCCCAAGTCAACCACAGAAGTCTGAAGGCCGACAGCACGAGGTGCACTGTAGGCCCCGGTTCTCCTCCAGGAGCATTGTTTGAACACAATGAAAAGGGCTTCAGTTGCAGAAGTCAGAAAAAAATCAGTGCTCTGCAAAGGCAAAGGATACCAAAGGATGCTTGTGTTGGGAGCTGCCCTGAAATGAGGAGATGTGGGTGAGATTTGGCTTTGCTTCTCCCTGCAGTTCCAGGTTGCTTGGATCCTAGCCCTTGTGGTTGGCTTTCGTTCTTCTAGAAAGCCATAAAATGTCTTTTGTATTGTAAGGGAAACAGAAAAAGCTAGAATAAAAAGTCAGTGAGTGAGGAGGAGAAAAGCAGTAAGGGAATTACAGAAGTGCTGCACACAGCTTCCCTAAGGCCCCTCTGCAGCCCCCATTTCCTTAGGCAGCCTGCCCAGATTGCAGGCAAGCTTGAAACTTCCTCTGCCTTTATTATGGAGTGCTTTTCCAGAGTTCCTTATCAGAGTCTCAGTACCCAGTTCTCCAGGGCTGTTTGCTACGTGTCTGGCTAACGAGCAGAGGTGTGCTCTGTGAGGGCGCTCCCCCATGCTGACCTCTTCTGTCTCTATGCTCAAAACGGGGACTTTCAGTCCAAAATGGCATTTATTGCAGACAAAAAAAAAGGGACAAGTTTCAGAAGGTTGGACAAGATGATCCCTGGAGGTCCCTTCCAAACCCAACGATTCTGTGATTCCATGACAGAGCACAGTTCACTGAGTATTTTTAACATGAGAAATGATTCCAACCTCTCACAAATTAGCAAACTCAGTATATAGACTAGAAAGGTTGGCTGGTTTTCAAAGAAAAACGGAAGAAAATGCCCAGGAAAGAAAAACCATTCATTACTGCTTGCCCATGAAGACAAGGAATATTTTGTCTTTGTCCTACCAGTTGTTCTAGACCTGTTTTTAAAAATAAAAGTTCATGGTTTTGTGGTGGCTTGGCTATGAGGAGCTGTTTGGATTTGATGCAGACCAAACAGTGAGCAAAGCCTTTGCGTATGGGATAAAATATGGCTTTCTCCCTACCGTACTCCATAGCTGAGCTTCAGAGTTTTGCCACTTTGTTACTTTAGGCATAAAGTGAGGGTACCTGATTTAGGAGGATGATCTTTGAAAGTGACTTTGATGGTAACAGTCATCCTCCAATTTGTCTGTCTCTTCATTCTTGAATCATCCAAGGTGCCTAGACTCTTAGTACGGCATCTTTGATGAGATAAGCCTGGATGTAAATCCTGGACATATGCTGTTGTCTTGTAGGGAGGGAGGGTGTTCTTGGCATTAGCATAAAATTGATGTACGTATCACTCTGGCTTACATGACATTGTCTGAGTATCACAGATGGTTGTAGTAGACCTTCTACTAACTGGTCTTGTTCAACATCTTCGTCAATGACCTTGATGAGTAGCCAACCTCATCAAGTTTGCTGATGATACGAAGTTGGGAGGATTGGCTGACACACCTGAAGGCTGTGCTGCCATTCAGCAAGACCTGGACAGGCTGGAGAGCTGGACAATAAGAAACCAGATGAGGTTTAACAAAAGCAAGTGTAGAGTCTTGCATCTGGGGAGGAATAATTGCATGCACCAGTACAGGTTGGGGGATGAGCTGCTGGAGGGGAGCTCTGCGGAAAGGGACCTGGGTGTCCTGGTGGACGACCGGTTGGCCATGAGCCAGCAGTGTGCCCTTGTGGCCAAAAAGGCCAATGGCTTACTGGGGTGCATTAAAAAGAGCGTGGCCAGCAGGTCAAAGGAGGTGATCCTCCCCCTCTACTCTGCCCTGGTAAGACCTCATCTGGAGTACTGCGTCCAGTTCTGGGCTCCCAGTACAAAAAAAAACAGGGATATCTTAGAAAGAGTCCAGCGGAGGGCCACAAAGATGGTGAAGGGCCTGGAGCATCTCCCCTATGAAGAAGGGCTGAGTGAACTGGGTCTGTTTAGCCTTGAGGAAAGAAAACTGAGGGGGGACCTGATCCAGGTCTATGAATATCTAAGGTGGGGGGCAGAGTGGCAAGGCTGGATTCTTTTCTGCAGTGTGTGGAGACAGGACAAGGGGAAACAGCCAGAAACTGGAGCATAGGAAGTTCTGCACAAATGTGCGCAAGAACTTCTTTACAGTGAGGGTGACAGAGCACTGGAACAGGCTGCCCAGGAAGGTGGTGGAGTCTCCTTCTCTGGAGATATTTAAGACCTGCCTGGATGCCGACCTGTGCGACCTGCTGTAGGGAACCTGCTTTGGCAGGGGGGTTGGACTCGATGATCTCTGGAGGTTTCTTCCAACCCCTACGATTCTGTGATTCTAGGGATACCTAATGCTCGTGGCCCCCTGCACTAATGGCTGCTCAGGGACATTACTGGAGAACATACCAAAATACTTGAATACCTGCCAAGTTCAGCATCTCTGTGCAGCTGTTAAGTGAACTCAAATGACAGATGCCCCATTCCTGTACCCTACAATTGGGGTGTGAGTTTTTAGTTCTTGGATGAAATGGCTGCACAGAGAAAACAAACTGGCCGGGAGCTGAATGTGAGCAAGGGGCCAGACCACAGCTGTGATTTTGAGAATCACAGCTACCTCTACTCACTTAGGACTGAAAAACACCTTGTAGGTTAAGTGCAAATATGTGTCTAATCTGTCTGGATCTCGGGCAGAGCAGATCTTCCATCCGTGAGTTCAGAGTTGGCTGGGATATGAGATGGTTTGTTTTTCTCTGTTACTGAGTCAACAGCCATGGGGTGAATGGCTATCACAACTCTCACAGGTTTCTATTCCAGGTGTAACATACGCTTCCTTTGCCTTTCCTTTTTCGATGTAAGTGTTATTTGCATGTATGCAATCAGCAAGATACATTCAGGCTACCAGAAAAATAAATTCTCCATCTCCCCCCCACTCAAATGTGTAGCAGTTGATCTACAGGAACAAATGTTGAGGAAAAAATGATTTGTGGCAGATGTTGTATCATTACCTCACTACTGGAAGTTATTTTGAAGATGTAGAGAAGAACCAAACTACTCTTAAACTAAAGCATGTTTACATTTTAGATACTGAATGCTTATGAGCCGTAATGTATACCACAGACATGGAGAGTAAGCATTTTCTTGATACATAAGTCAAAATGCCAGCTCAGAAAAAAAACAACCAGATGTCTATTAAGCTATTTTTGTCAGGGTTGCTTTGAACTCCATGCCGTGTTTAAGAATGTCAAGTGCTTTTCAGTATCAGACTTCTTCACGTACATTTTGAAATTAATTTTTAATGGCTGTGAAAGATGAGTGGCTATCATCCTCGCTTTCTATTTGATGAAGACTATTGATGTGATGTGCTGAAAGTGGTGAGAGGAGTAGGTAAGCTTTCTGTTTTGGCTAGTTGGACTGGCATTTCTTTGAAGTCTTGCAGCACAGGTGAATTGGATGAAGAATCTGTTTTTTGCTGGCTGTCAAGATTGCAGTTTTGTTAGTCCAGTAGGCAGCACATAGCCTCTCATAGAGGTGGTACAAATGGGATCCGTGCTGTTGATATCTCTAAAGAAGGCCTGGGAAGACTCTGTGCCAAAAGCACCAGTGCTGGCATTTTGCTCAGTGTTACCCTTGGCTTCTATTTCACTGTTTATGAATGAAAAAAGAAAGTTGTCATCTCAAAAAATTAATAATAATAACAATATCTTTAAGAATTATTAATGGCTAGTGCGCAAGCAGACAGCAGAAAAGACTTCTTAATTCCCAGAAAACTTGTAATGGACTAGTGCCATATGTTTAGAACATATGGACTGATCAAATAAAATGCTTCTGGAGGGAAGCATTTACACCTTGCTTGGCAGCATTTGAAACCAAAATGTAAAAACCATGGTGGATCAGCCCTACCTGCACTGCAGACACTCTAATGAGGCAAGTGGAGAGCTAATGGACTACTGATTAAGCATGTTTTAGATATCCATTTAACTAAAGGAAATATTATTGGGCTTTGCTTACCCAGGAGGTCAGAGATTTCACAGCTTAAAAATGCAGGAAGCATCCCTGAGGGTTATTAAGACATAGCCCCTCAGATCTCTCAGGAATGAGCATTCAGCAGTGCACCATTAGTCTGTCAGATCACATGGTCTTATCACCCTCCTTTCCTTCAATTTTTGCTATATTCACCTGCTGGATCTTGTCTTAAATTAGGCTGTGAGCTCTTTCTGGCTTTCTTTGTATTTGCATAGAGACGAGTACAATGGGGTCCTGATACTGAATGAGGCTTTTGGGTCTACTATAATACCAATATATGAGTAATGAATAGCTAATAATAATAATAATAATAGTGTCTGCTTTGTGTATGAGCTGCTGCTGCTTTTTTTTTTTTTTCTTTTTTTTTTTTCTTTCTTGCTCTTATTCTTGTGAGCTACCTCAGCCTCAGTGGCTTGAGCCCACAATTTCTTTTCTTATTTTGCTTTTCTAAAGTGCAGTGTCTCCAGCCTAGCAAGCAGACATACACTGATGTACTAGAGAAGAGCACAGGTGGAGGAGGGCATGTGACAGGTAGCATAGATGTTCAGTCAGGTCAAATAACAGTGTTATACCTTGGGTCTTAAGCTGCGTCCCAGCTGTCTTTGCCAGTGTTTCAGTACTGTCTCTCCTGTGGTTTATTCTGATTCTTGTGACCTTTTCCAGCTCTCTTCCTTGCTTTACAGTTACAGAAGCAGGATGCCAAGGGCAGCTCTGTGTAGAAGCCCAGCCTGTAAACAAGGATGGCTTCTCTAAGTGGAAATTGCCTGAGCTCAGAAGAAGTATCTCTAGGGACAGACCAACTTTCCCTCAGAGGGAAAAGGCTGGGTAAGCGCAGAAGGCAGCCTATGCAAAATGAAAAATAAATCTCCCCCAGAATAGTATATGTCAGAGTTAAAATGTAAAAGAAAGAATAAGGTACAGTTAGTTACCTGTGAGCTGCCGTCATCTAGCGCTGACTCCATCTCTGTTCAAGTACTTGGTCACTTTTAATGGCTGCCTATTCTGGCACAGTCTTGATTACCTAACCCTTTATATTTGAGAGACATATTTCTTTAGTAATTTTTTTTAGTGATAAAGTGGATGCTTACCTTGTTCATCTTCACACACCTTTCCTTTGAGTTAGCAGTTACTCTTAGATTTCTTTATTGTCTGTTCAGGCTTCATCTTTCCATCTCTGTGAAGGCAACCCATCCTCGGGACCTTTGAGCAGGTATGGCTAATGAAGGGTCAGTCTTCAGCTTGTGATTTCCAGCCCAATTGAAAATGTTGGTGCACTGGGGTCCTTACAGGGAATTTTGCACCAGAAAGGCCAGTTCTATAATAGATTCTCTGTAGTCCCTCTTGCTCCTCACACCACACCCTTGCATCGTGTTCTGATGACTGGCTTTGGGGCCAGAGACATTCCCAGCATTCACTTAGTTAACTGGTTGAAGCTGAAAGAAAGGGAATGATGCCAAAAGGAAACTTGCTCCCCATATACACATGCATCCACTGTGGAGTAGAATGGGATCTCGGGGATGCAGCATGGACTTGGCTTTTAAAGAGCTGCATGCATGGGCGTGTGCCCTGTTTGAAGGGGGAAATGATGATTTGGGAACGCTGTAGTCTTCCAGAACCAAAAAGCTGTGCAGAGCATTGCTACCTCCTGTTTTCAGATGTGTGTATGCTCTGTTGACTGACTTGGAGTATATTTAGGAGATAACCAGGAATCTGTCTGCCTGTCTGTCTGCAGGGGGTATAATGCAAGGGTGGGTCTTTCCCACTATAGTTTTTGGTTGGTAGGAGGCTCTGAGAGGGGTGTAGAAAAGGAAGGAGATAACCCTTAGGAAAGTCAAACTATCTATTTATTTAGTTATGTGTTTTGGGTTGCATTTTGCATTAATCGCTGCCACACACAGGAGCCCTGTAATTTATTATTGGTGATAAGTGTGGACAGTAGCTATTATTTTTGCTCTCTGTTCTAAAACGTGGCAAGCAGGGACACTTAGATTTATGGAACATGCATTATTCAAATCTCAAGGCCCGATGGCTCAGCATGAACAACCCCAGCTATTTCCAGAATCTCTCAGTCCTTCCTCCTTTGTTCCTCCTTGTTTTTCCTTTCCCGTATGTTTTCTTGCTGTGTTGTTACATTGGGTGGAATTTTTTCAGACTGGTGTAGCTCCAGTAAAACTACACGAGTGACAGAATCAATCTCACAAGGAGTTGTGGTTGGGTAGATACCTAACTGTTGGAAAGGTGCTGATGTGGCAAAGTGTAAAAGTTGAGCAGTTTCCTGGGTCAGTCTTCTTTATTTAGCTTTTAATATTGGACAGTACTGGGACTGCTGTAAGGCTGGAACAAAGGCTGTATGTCTTCTTGCCTGCCTCTGCTAGCACTTCAGGCACTACACCTACAAGACCTCTTGTCTTTAGACATGCGCTGTCTCTACATATGCCTGAAATCACTTTCATGTCTGCAATCAACATGTTAATCGGTAAATGTCATGCAAGCAGAGGATTTAGATGTCTTCATTCTCTTCTTTGGGTATACAGGTTGTGGTAGCCGGGAGGGTTCTCTTGGCAGAAGTTGCCTCTAGCCCGACCATGGATTTGGCTAGTTTCTCCCTCCAGCTGGTTGTGACTGCTGTTTAATGAATAGTAAAGAATTTCTGGGGAATGGCGAAGAAATCGGTTTCTTGGAAACTCCAATTTGCAGTTAGAGGCCGAAGGAAGAAAAAAATAAATAATCAGGTGTGAAGCCATGAGAAAGCCAGTAAATTTTAAGGAGCCTTCAGACCGGGAGATAAAACCTGATGTTGGTAGCAAAACTGAAAATGAAGTCTTTATCACTGAAGAATAATGTATGGAGGCCCGAACAGAGCCACAGCTTAGAAAGACAAGAATAGTCAAGTAGTAATTCTCAAAGAAGGAGTAAAATTTGAGCAAAAAGAAATTCAGTGACTTAAATACCACCTGAAGAGGTCTCAATAACACCTAGTTCACACGCATGCTTCTGAAGTGTTACAAGTCTCCAAGTGTGAGCACTTCTGTGCTGTCAGGGATATATTTTAATTGAAATGCTGCTCTTCGTGTTATGTAGCGTAGTTACACCTACTGTGGGCTCATAGGATAAAACCACTACATCTTCACACACATTACCCTTATCTTGAATTGTATATTGCCTTTTAAAAATACTGTTGGAAATAGGTCATCAGGAACCTGCAAAACAGGATATGGTAGAGAACTGAGTAAGTGTGACATGCTATGGGGGATCAGAAAACTGGAATCTGAGGGTTTATTTCCCATGCATTAGTTCACACAGATTTTATCTGCCACCCTGTTAAAATTGTAGAGAACTGGAGGGATCTAGTTGTACTTATGGAAATACAGTATGTGGATAGCAATCTTCAACTTTACCCAATGCAGCTGTATCTTCTCAGGCCATTTGCGTAGCTGCTGTTGAGCCCTGGTGTTCTTGTTATTTCCATGCTATATTACAGCAGAAGAAAACTTTCTCTTCTTTCTTTGGAGACTCTCAGGATCTGCTCCTAGGGCAAAGTATCTCCAAAAAAAATAAATGTGAGGCACAGAGAAAATAGCAATTTTGAATCAACATTAATTGGGAAAAATCAATGAGTTACAATAAAATCTGTGTGTGTGTGTAAAAAATGAGGTAAGGTTCCCAGACAAGCAATCTATGTAGATTTGCTTAGGCTCTACCGAAATACCATTTCTGATAGAGCCTTTGGAGAGACAGATTTCAGGTCTCAAAGACATAAGCATGTTAACTGTTTCTCAGCCTCTGAAATACCGTGACCAGGAAAAACTCAAAGTCATGCTTTTGATACTTTAGGAAAGAACTGTAAGCTGTACTAATTCGGAATTGAACTGAAGTTAGAAATCCCAATTCCGAGAGCCGCTGAACTTTGACATGTCATCTGGAACAGAACTTTGTGCCTGGTGCCTCTCTATAATAGGATTACTCTGAATTATCCAAACTGAAATTGAGCACACGCAGCAGCGTCACATGGACTGGGGAAACAGGTTATCAGGCTCAAGCAAATGTTGTTTATAGCAGCTAATTTCTTGAATGCCCAAGGAGTGCTAGCTCCCATTTTAGGCACTCTGGACGTTAATTCTGAAACTGAATATTGTATCTGGTTGGAATATTTTCTCTAAGGAAGAAAAAAATCATCGTATTTAATATTTTTAACATAGTATAAAAATAAAAATGAGTTGCAAATCAGGATGGCAAGGCAAGAGCAAACTGTTGATGGAAAATTAATTTCTAAGAAAATTTCAGAGGAAATTGAGCATGATACAGTTCAGAGCTTTGATGAGATTGACACATAGCTGCAGAATACTTTGATTTCCACAAACTGGCAGTCCTTGCAACACTTTTTTTCCATGAGACATTTTTCCAATCAGTGCTGCTTATTGTGGCTCAGTCATTATGAGTGACTTGAACGGACCAAATATGTTGTCCTCCCAGGAGAATCACTTGAAGAGTGACGTGACACAAAACTTCAAGTAAGTAGATGATTAAAAACTCAGATTATAGTTTTAAGAGCCTAAAGGGAAAAGTAAGGATATTGAAATCCTTAGAATGCTTTGTATGTTATTTATTGTGTTAGGATAACGTCTAGAGGTGAAATACAATTCCTGTCCCAAATTCCGCATGTTCTAAATAGAGAATGCTTGAAAGTCTGTTATCAGGGTGCTATCAAGTATCTGCAAAGTATTTTGTCTGCTTCTGAATAGAGGTGGGAAATGAAACACAGGGAACTGTGGACATATAAGAAGTAGTCTTTTAAGAACAGGCTAGCTAGAATGCTCAGAAAGTTTAAATGGGCTTAAAGTCTGGAACCAAATAGTGCAGGTTATGCTTGTATGAAAAAGAGAAAGGCAACACAATTGAGGACAATCATACACTGAGTGCATCAGCAGTGCCAACAGCACATGCCAGAGGTTTTTGGCAGTACAAAGGAGACATTAATTGAACTGTCAGGAAATAATAATTAGTGAAGTGTATGAAGACAATTAATGTATTATTTATAATGTTGTTCTTCTCTGAAAAGTGTCTGGAAAATGTAAATACAATGGTAGGTCCCAGTAGGAAGCTGTGAGGGTTGAAATTGATCTTTCAGGTAGTGGGGTATGGTGAAGGCCACACTATTTCCAGCAGCATCTGGGGAACCCTGTAGTATGTGCAGTGTGTTCTTTGAAGGCACAGCCCAGGTTTTTAGACATGTGTTAGTTAAATTAAGCATCTCAGTCTTCACTCCCAAATCCTAGCTGCTGTACTTTCAAGATCTGTTCCTTCCCATGTCTAACATTTCTGATCCTCACATTCACCAGGATGTCTGTATCTGTGAAGAATAAGAATGGCTAAAAAAGAGACGATTAGCTTTTACCTTCAAATACACCAGAATTAGGTCTTGACTTTTCATAGCTTCCCTTTCCCCACTTGTTTCTGATGTTTAAATGCTGTAGCAGGTGTCTTCTAGTCATAAGTGACACTGGCAGGGTAAGGTTTCTTTCTTGCATCCCTTTTTCTCATCCTAACTCTCAAGACATTGCTGTTTTTAATTCCAGCCTAATCCAAGAGTCACCGTTTTTTCAGTGGATCCTTTAGTAGACTATTCTAAAGACCTTTATCCCCAGCAAGTCTTAGTAGGGTCTAGCAAGCAACATGCAATGGATTTGGGGCTTCACTGTCTTAATAGTTATGAATTTTTTCACCTATCACTGCCTGCTTATCCACTTTTAAAATGAGCATAATCTAAGCTTACTTAAAGCAGTAGTTGGAGTGCTGACAGTCTTAAAGAGGGGATGCTGGCAGAAATGGAAAGGACATGTTGGATGCTGAATCAACGAATATGTATCATTTTAAGTTTTTCTCAGAATCTCTCTGTGATTGCTCTAGGGATTTTCTTGTTTTCATACTAAACTGTGAATAGTGGACTTCCAATCTAGTGCATTTACATTTTTGCAAGCACCACTGCAAAACATCTGGTATTTCAGACAAGTGTTGTGGTCCTTCCTGTGCTAACTTCTTAGAAATTTCCAGGTGGGATGAAGGGAAAGAGCTGTCTTATTTAGTAATCTGTCAATTAGTTTTTTATTTAGAATACTTGCATTTACTCAGGTGGTTATTTTAGATCATTGTAGCAGGGTCAATGGACTTTTCCAGAATGAAGAACAGAGGATGAGATGCTTCTGTAACACATGTGACTTGTATAACTCAGGCATATGTAATAAAAGCATCTTAATAGGCAGTTGCATGATTCCTGCATTACACTCCTGCTCACTGCATATAGTCCATACAGAAGTTCTCTACAGAAGGGCAGTCAGTCACTTCAGGTTTTAGCTCTATTGGTTTGCTTTAACGGTGCTGATGCTATTAAATATGACAGCGCTATATATTCTTAAATCTGCAAGGAGCTGGTTTAGTGCCATGATTTTATCTAGAAATCCTTAACCATTGTGAGGCACATTGCGTTATGAAACAGAGTAGGATTTAGCAGAAACACAGTGGGAGTTCCACCATGTGTGCTTGGATCAAACATGGCAAAAGAGACAGATATTGTTTTACAGATCGTACCAAAAGAGTTTTGTGGGGCGTAACTTAAACTTACTGCACTACACTTGATCTTAGCCAAAAGGCCGAGAAGCAATACAAGCTACTGAAATTAGATGAGCTCCTAAAACAAACTGAGACAAAAGAGATTAATGAACCTCTATAAGGTGGATACTAACCAATTGCAGCTTGTCTTTCTCCTTCTTGAAAGCAGCACTGTGATTGCTCTTCAGATCTTTGTAAACAGTCAATATTTGGAATAAAATCTCTGGCTAAAGCTGGGCTTCACCAAGGAGGCAGCTGTGCTGGCAAGAACCATGCTCCCACAGTATTGCCTTAGTATTCACTTGGGCTTGGAGAGGAAGGGAGGTTGCACCGTGCTGCTTTGCATTAGAAGGCCTGAAGGAAACGAGAGGATCAGAGAAGTCAAGCAAGTTGGTGTGTTTGTCATTAGATGAGAAGATCTCCCTTTGAAGTTGTCTCAGGACCTGCCTGAATAACAAGGCCCGTCACGAGTAGACCGATAAAGACCAAGTGCCTGACAGTGACAACAATAACATTTTACCATTCTGGTGGCAGCTGGACTTAAAAGTGAGCTGGGAACAGAGGCTATCTTAGTGCTGTGTGACCAATAGCCTGCTGTAGAGGTAGTGCTGCAATGAGGAATTAATGTTTCCACAGTGTTTTTTAAAAGGAGGGAACCTTTTCTGACGCTTTGCCCTTTTCAGAGTCTGTATGTGTTTGTCAGCCTCACTTGAGCTTTTAAAGAAGAATTTTACACCAGCATCTCAGTGGGAATTAGAAGATGCTGGGTGTGCTTGAGTATCTCTCTGTCAGGTACAGGTTATTTGCTCTCGTCACCAAGTGGAGTGTGCAGTTTGGGATTGGGCACCTCTTCTGTGGGAGAGCCTGGAACTGGGAGACCAGAGAGAGCGACATGTCAGCTCTGAGATTTGTCAGGACAACTCACGGGGCCTTTTGACTACAAGAGCAGCTGGTATGGGAGGTGGAGGTGAAAATGTACTCGCAAAGCTCTTGTTCAGAGGGGAATATCAGGCATTATAGAAACCCTGCTGTTTGTAGTTGGGGCAGCTATCTGAATGTGTAGAGGGACAGCTCCCAACAGCTATCCAAAATTTAAATGTTATTTCTTTTTTTTTTTTTTTTTATCACATTATACATGTGGCCAGTATACATTTAATTTTTTTTCTGAAACTCTTCTTTCAACCATGTTCTCCCTGTATTTGTTGTGGAGACCTCTTCTTTCTGATTTAAACCTCTATGAAACATAGTCTCTTTTTACCCGTCAGAAAGCCTTTAATTATGGATGCTGCTTTCTTGCAGTAAATGTTGACCTTAAACCTTCCAGCATGTGGTACAGCTGGCAGATCCACAGACATCTTTGAACTAAGTGTGTAGAGTTCAAAAATTTGTTCTTCTTGACCATAGGGTGTTCTAAATCATGGTAGAAGTCCATGGTTTGCTGGACTCAGAGTGGCTGCTTCACAGATCCCAACCTATTGTAGCAGTTTTGTTAAGAGCTGCTAGGTTTCTGATGAACAAAACAAATGAACATTTTTATTCTATCCATGTCTTTCATGAATTGATCTTTATAACCATTGCAGTCCATGGATGTTGTTGAAGATCAGGCTCTTGCACTAGCAATGTGAAGGCAAATGATTTCACTGTCTCTAACTTCCAGCCAACCATTGCTGCTATTGAGATAACGTGTGTTTTCGTTGCTCCAATGTTTTTTTTGCCATTCAGTCAGGGCTCAAAGGTGATGGAAAAAGCAGATTGTCCTTTAGTTTAATAGGTTGCCCTGCTGTTTTCTGATGCTGAGATCCTTGGCTTAATTTATTGCTGCAATGGATTGCTTCCAAATAAGGATAATCCTCCTCATGCTGTTTCTTCACTTGGTTACCTCCAAGTTCTTTTCACTGGCAGCATCAGCCTCTGCAATTCTGATTTATTCTTGCCAGGAGAGTCTTATTTGTTTGCTGTGTTTATTGTGGTTATGGTCCTAAACCCGGTATCTTCAGTAGCTTAAAACTTTCCAAGACAATTGCTTCAAGGCCTTGAACTTTTTCCTCATGTTTTCAACCTAAGTTGAAAACCTAGTTCCAGAAGAAGAATTTGCTTGGCTGTGTTGGTAGACATGATTTTAAAGTCATGACTTTTTTCTTTTCTTGGCTAAATTCATTGAAATTAACAACTTTGTGCTAGGTCGATTCCTGATTGCGTAAGGGAGAGAAAGTGCCAGGAGTTTGCTATGACCAAATTCCTTCAAGAATGCTGCCTACAAAGCAATGGCATCTCTCACATCTGCTCTTTAATAAATAAGATGTTTAATCTGGCTTAGTGAATCTTCTTGGCTCTTAAAGCTGGAGCCTGGCTTTCACCAGGATGCCTGTATCTGTGAAGAATAAGAATGGTTCAAAAAGAGACGATGAGCTTTACCTTCAAAACCTCTCAGTGGCTTTAAAGCGGCTTTGGCACTCCGCACTTTTCTCTCCCACTGCTACAGTCCTCTGTACTCACATGACTGTGGAAGATACTAGAGAGGAGAGGGGTGAAACTTGTATCACATAGTCCAACAAAGCCTTATGTTGATCCTAATTTCCTGCAAAGACAGAAGAAAATAGCATGTGATTGTCTCTTCTCCCCTCCAGTTTGTTGGGCGTTTTCATCCTTTTTTCCTTCCTCTCTCTTTTCTTTCTTTTTTAAGGAGTGTGAATGTGCGGAGGTGCACAGAGGGAAATAAGTTATCCTTGCAACATGCAGATTCTGGTTGACTGGCAGAAATCAAATAGGACTTCTCCAGGCAACCTTCTTCCAGGTTCACAACATAATAGGCAATGATTCTCACCGGCAGTCTATAACTCTTTTTGTAGCTCTGGGAAAGAGCACTGTTACTTCATTTTAACTTTGTGCAAATTTAATTATCAGCAGAAATTCATTTATGGTAGTAATTTTCGACAAGAAGCTCTTCTTCCAAATAGAAGCTGAAAAGAGAGCACGAGAATGCATTTAAGACAGGCAGATAACTTGCTGTCTAACCTCGAGAAATGCTCGTATTCAAACACCTCATGCACATGGAGCGTCATGCTCCAGTAGACCCTTCACCTCCCTCTGCAAGGGGCCTGAGATAAGGTTGCTCTGTGAACCTCGGAAGAATGAATTTCTCAGCTCTTGCACGATTCACATCTCAGCCTGAAAGTTGCATCAACAGACTATTTGCTGCTAGACTAATTACTGGATATCGACAAGGGGGGTAGATGTTTTTGCATGCTCAACCTCAGCTAACTGCATTAACACAACAGTCAGCTTTCCTGCTTTAAAGCCAGTGAAGGGCGTTCTGCCTCAGACCTGTGCCCTGCTTGTTGGAGTGCTGCAGGGGAGAGCTGAAGGCTTGATTGAAATTTGAAGTTGTGCTCTTCCTGCTCAGTCTTTTGATGAAATGGTTTTTAAATCTGAACGTTGCCCTGTCACGGAGGCACAGCACAAGGTTGCAGCAGGCCCTGGATAAGAAAGCACTGAGGAATGGGAAGTTGGTTACTCACCTGTAGTGCAAAACAACCTCATTGATACGCAGGAGACTTCAGTCTCGGTGACTTTCAATGTCTTCCACAGCATCAAACTGATATTTCAAAGAGATTAAGAACTGAAGGGAACATATGATATCCATTTAAAGCCAAGACTTCAGATTTAATGAAGGCTGTATCAGAATGAGATATGATTCAGATATCAAATTACATTTGTTTAGCCCAACACAGCTTAATAAATCACAGCAACATTTAATAAATATTTATCTTCTTTTAATCACCCGTTAGTGCTTTTTCTGATCTCCCCATTCCCTTAATGGCTCACTCCTGTATTTATGAAATGTGATTTCCATTTCTCTAATAATCAATACATCTTTTTATTTTTTATAATTTGGGCAGCTTTACTGAACTTTTGTGAGATTTAATTAAGATTAAGGTTTAATCTTTAATTTCAATATATAAATTAACTCGTGTTTGCCATTAAGTCATTATTTGGTAACTCATTGGGTATGAAGTCTTGACTGGAAATGTGGCAAGCTCAACAGTCATTACAGTATAAATGTTAATGAACTTCAGGGGGGAATCTTTGGATAGGAGGAGGATCGTGGCTGCAGTTACGTCTCTCTAGCTGATGTGTGTAATTAATAATGCGAAATGGGAAATAAGGAAGGTAGGTTGTGCGTGGCTGTCAGAGCTTCTGTTTGCATGGGTGTCTGGTGCAGCAGTGGAAGTCAGGGTGAGGTCAGTTGGAAAACAGCAGCTTGTGGAAATAACGCTTGTACACGGTGACTCAGCTGCCAGCACGGCATGCAACGTGCGAGGAGGCTGTGAGTAGGTGTGAGTCTCATGGGGTATTTCCTACACCATGCCGAGCTGCTTCGGACTCAGAGATTGAGCCGTGCCTAGCCATCTGAAGGGAGATCCAGGTGCTGCCAGTGGAATGACTCTCAGCAAGACCTTGACTGCTGCCTAAATCTCCTTGAAGGTGGTGCTGTGCAGCTGTTCCGTGCTACCTTCCCCATCATCACTGGCTCCCAAACTCAAAATAATAATCTGTGAAGCTCCGTAGGTGGTTGTCAAAGTCTAATTTAAATTTCAGGGCACATGCATTCTGCAGCCCCTTGCTAATCCCAGACACACTATGGATCTCATCTGCCTACTTGCTTGCTTGTCCTTCCTATGAAAAAAAAAGAAGTGAACTAACAAAAAAATCAGAGGGAAGCAAAATGGTATGTTATTACCTTGTCACAGCTTGGGCAGGCACCTGGATCCTGGGGAATGCTCTTAGCTTCCACCATGCAGATAGAACCCATCTTCCAGAAAACTCTCACAGGTAGTTAAGTTAGACATATTTGAGTCTTTCCGTGAGTTCATATTGTTTAATGACATTAGCATTGCCTTTGTCTTCTATCTGGCACTGGAAAATTTCTGTTGACTCCCCTTCAGGATCTTCTGCTATGTGCAGAAAACTTTGGTTTACCTACAGAGCCATGGAAATAATGGCTAAAAAAATCCATAAGGATGCATGTAATATTTATAAAGTTAATGCACTGTTCTTTGAATATTCCATGCTTCCATAACATCTGTCACATATCAGTGTAATAGTCTCTGAATTTTGTATGACTCCAGAACATCACATCTGCCATGGCCATGTTTGGCAGTCTGCTGTCTAGATGGGTCATAGTGCTTCTTTTCCCTCTTCCACACTTAATATAAACCCCATGCATAGGATAAGGGCCTTATGGACTTCATTGAGGGTATCACTTTTGCCCAAAATGTTGTAGACTCGATTCAGAATTTTTGCTTAACCTCTGCACAAATTTTTCAATACTTACAAAATTATCTAGACCTTAAATTCTGCTCAATCAGTTGTTAACTGGGCTTAATGCTTTCAGCCTTTGCTCTTCATGTCTTGTTGATGGTTCCTTCTCTAACCATATGAATGTTGCAGAGTAGAATACATATTCTGATGCTTCTGTTTATAGGTTTGAACAATACAACCATTTTATATCTCGTCTGAGGAGCAGCCGCTGCTGTAAATTAGTGAAGAGCTATCTCCTCTCTCTGGTTCTGTCAATGTGATTACTGCAACATATCTCTTTACTTGAGCCTACTATGACTGTGGCTCCTTTTTTGGGACCCTTTTCCTTCCAAATCACTACTGGAAGGAGATTATCTAAGGAACTTTGTTGTTGTTGTTGTTGTTAGGTGTCACAGCCATTTGCCATATTGGAACTGTATAGACATATACTTTGGATTGGAAACAGAGGTTGAGAACAGTAGACTGGGACACAGGGATGAATCCTCAGTGTTTGCTGCACAAGGCACATCTGATGAATGGCATTCCAAACTACCTCTTCTGTTGGCTCTCCCACCGGAATGCTGTAGTCTACCTACTGCGGTAACATGAGGAAGGAAGAGGGTTTGTTTCTTTTCTCTTCTGAGCCTTCTGCTTGCCACCCATCAAATGTTTTGAAAACATCTGTGAAGAAATTGCTTGCAGTTGTAAGGGGCTGGACTTGGTCAGCAGGTAATTTATAGACCAAAGTAAGTTTAGACTGAATAAGATGCTTCTCTCTAGCATAGTCAGCATGACTGCAATCAGTTGGGGTGGAAAATAAACATATAGTTTATCAGATTCACCAGATGAAGTGCATTAATCCAAGATGCGTGGCAATGCTTGCGTTAAACATCCTTTGTAAGAGTTCTTCTTGGACTGCTTTTGCCTTCTACCTTTTGTCTGCCTTGAGACTGATTCCTCAGCAGTGTCTTGCAGTGAGCAAGGAATTTGAAGGGTTTCAGGAAAGCTGTGTTTGATATGTGTTAGCTGGGCAGCAGACTGAACACTTGCATCAAATCTACAATACCCACATTAAGGTTCTTCGTTAATGGCACCTAACCTCGATTGTTTGAAGGAGATTCTCTGGCAAACTTAGAGGCCTGATCCAGCAATAGTGCCAGTACAGAGCATGAAAAAGAATACCTTTGCTGTTACACCAAAATGTCTTCTGGTTTTGGGTAGGTCTGTTTGTAACCTAGCAGCAATAGCTCTGGTTTGAGTTTCTCTGTTGCCTCTCTTTGGTTTACCTCTATGGACCATAAAGACTGTGAGTTCCTTTAGTTTCAGGGTTACTAGAGGAACTGTAAGTTATGGCATGGTAAATGCCCCTTTTGCTAACATATCCCCAAATTATTAGTACTCATCACTTTGAAAATAAGTCCTTGGAGGGAAGAAGGGAAGGAGATTGACAGGCTGACGTCTGTCCTCTGGCATCAGCGTGTGCTGTGGTGTCCTGGGGAGCTTTGGTCTAGATTTTGTAGGCCAGACAGTTCAGGGAAAATCTAAAACGCTGAAGAGGAGAAGATGGATGCCTAAATGGGGGAAAGCATTAATTGCAATTAATGTACAGGAGGAGTAGTTCATCAACAGTAAAGCAGGCGAAGTCCTGACTGGCCAGCCAGCTGCCTACATCTATCACTGCTCAGCACCTGCAGGCAGGCATTTTGTTGTGCTTATTCTGCAGCCGCCCAGCACTGATAGAAAAATACCTGGGGAAGAGGAGAGACAGAGAACTGCAGACACTTGAAAGGAATTTTGCATAGGCACAGGAAGAAATCACACCTGCCAAAGGTGAAAAGTGAAGTGGGAACACTTGTGGCTGGGCAGGGGGAAGAAACTTCTTCCCCAGTAGATCACTAGGAGAGGAAAGAAGACAAACAGCTGTACTGTTGGAGCATCGTCCTTCCCTTCCCCAGCTCTGTGCCTTGTTGAGGATGAATACCCTTGTCTTTTGCATCTTGTAAGGGTGATTGCTGCTATGCCATGCTGATTGCATGGTTGCAAGCTTTTTCTGATTTTTATGTATTGAATGGCAAAGCCATACTGACTTTTTGTTTCATGGAGCTTGCCAGAGACCACATTAGAAAGATTCTGGCTTTTGCTCCAGAGCACTAGTTTGTACTATCAGTCATTTTGACATTGGGTTTCCAAAATTGAGTCCAGATGCTAATTTCTTTAATGGAAGCTGCAGATTCTGTAAAGGCCTCCTTCCACGTTGCCCTTGGATCTTCTTTCCCTGGAAGAGGTGCATACTGTTTTGACAGACAGTTCCTATTTGCATTGGAGCATGCAAGAACATCTGGGGAAAGAAGGGAACTTCACAGTTGCCTGTGGCTGAGAAGAAAAAGTCATCTTAGCACAGCAGATTTGGATGCCTTTGGCTGACAGATGCCACGTGAGTTGTGCTTCTTAGAGGCAGAACAGCTCGGTGTCTTCAAAGCACACCAAATCCGTAGGAGTCACTTTCCTGGATGCACCGCTGTTACTCTGCTTCTTGTTATTAGTGTGTCAGCCCCAGCAGGAAAGCTGGATTTGAGATAAGGCCACAGTTGGAAATATTTGGGTTGGGCATGCTGGTTGTGTAAGGGAGGTGCTCACAGCCAAGGCTGTGCCTGCCTGGGAGGAATTTGGAGTGAAGCAGCTCGAATCTTATTATGCTAAGGCTGTACCAAGGGAAAAGTCTGCACACGCATGTGCAATGGATAAAAATAAGCTTTTGTTGTATTTTGTGCCCTCCTTAGTTCCCACAAGTAAGGGTCTCTCTCTCTTAAGCTGGAGGAGAAATTGCTCAGCATGGAGGGAGAGACTCAGCTGGTGTGCTTGAATCACTAGAACAAAACATACCCCCTCAATATCAGAGAAAACCCATCCCAGCCATCAGGATCCTCAAATCTGAGTCTTAGCTAGATGGTAACACATTCATGCTCTCCAGGTGCAATTATGTGTCATACACAAAGGCAGTCTCATCTCTGCTACAAACTCTGGGACAGGAAAGTTCTGTTTTGTTCTCTCACTCGGTTGGTTTGACGTAGCAACTGGCAAAAGAGGATTCTGTTCTGTAACCACAGAGTGCTGCTGCTGTCCATCTGTTGAGATGCTGACAGTGATGTGTAAACCAAAAGAACCCCACTGACATCAGTGGAGTCATTTCCACCTTAATGAGGTACAGGGATTGAAGTTGGCTGTGACTTTGGACCAGTTCATTTCCTCGTGCCTCAGTTTCCCTAGCTGTGAACACATTCATTACATGCTTTCATCAGCTTACCTAGAGTGGTTGAGATTTCTAGGTTGTTTGCAGAGGTTGTTGTAATCTTCAGATGTTGTAGGAGTGGGAAGGATTATCATCATTATTTCTGACAGGCAACTGTAATTCATCTTTGCTTACCAGACCCCTATGGTAGTCTTATTGTGAAATGAGTAAAGGTTGCTTCAGCGTGGGATTCATGTGAGTTTATTTGTCATTGAGCCTGGTAATAAATTGGCCCCAGACAGTGTTACCCGAGCTGTGCAAACAGAGAAAATTTTATGATTCTTAATTTAATTTGTATTCTCCATTTCTCACTATTTGTATTCTCTCAAAGTCTGAAAAAAGCTTCTTCTCCATTTCATCTGGACGTTTCCTGTGTGATGAATGCTGATTATTTCTTTCTCCTCCTCCTGAGATATTTATATTTTTGATTTTTTTTTTTTTTCTATAAAGTAGGAAACGATGACTTAATTAAGTCATGTGTCTCCTGAAAGTAAAGCTTTTTTAGTTATTTTAAGCTCCCTCCACTGGAGGCTTCTGCAACAGCATTGGAGAATGGAACAACCTCAGATAAATACAACACGACTTAGTTTTATACAGTGCCATTCTATAAGAAGCATGTGAAGGTAGAGTCATAGAGTCATTCTGAGTTGGAAGGGACCCATGAGGATCATGGTGTCCAACTCCTAGGTGTTCTTCCTATGTCTATGGTGAGCATTTTGTGAGGGAATCTTTCAGGTGTTTGATGTAACACTAATTTCTTAATCCTTATGATGACAGACCTTTGGGAAGCAAGTGGAGTGCTTTCAGAGCAAAATATGTGGCTGCCAGTAAAAAGCAACTTTAAGGAACGTACTGAGGGGTGAGATGGGGTTATGCTAAGAGCTGCAAGGAGAAGGTTCTTGGAACATGTTGAAAGGACGGTGAATGTAGTAGCTCCCAGAGAGAGCAACTGCACCAGAAACAGAGCAAAGTACCATCCAGCCCTCACCAAGAGCAATAGAAGCAGAGGGCAGACAGAATTATTTTCCCACTGCCAGCAAATCCACTTGTCTTGTAGTCACATAGATAAAGTTGTTTCACGTAGGTACTAGAGAGCATTCAAGCTTGTTATGCATTTCCGAGCTTGCTTAATCAGAAAATAAAATCAGACTGTATATGTGAAAGCATTTCATTTTCAAATGTTTCAACAAAACAGCAGGCAGTCGGTGGGATAGCATTAGGATCACTGAGCCACTTCTTGGTAGGCTTTAATTTGCCTAAGCCTGACTGTTTGGCTTTTGTTGAGAAGGAGGGAAGATGATTCCCTGCTTCAGATCACTCTGCTGAGACAGTGGCTTTTTCTCTATCTGGTCCATCTTCTGGCCTTAAGTTACACCATAGGAGCTTCAGGTTGGATATTAGGAAAAATGTCTTAGAATGAGTGGTGAGGCAGTGGCACGGTTGCCCAGGGAGGTGGTAGAGTCACCATGCTGAAGGTGTTCAAAAACCCATAGATGTGGCACTGAGATGCACGGTTAGTGGGGATGGGCTGGGGTTGACCTGATAATCCTAGTGGTCTTCTCCGACCTTCATGATTCTGTGATTCTGTAAAGGGAGATAATATTGCTCAAGCTGAGACAACCAGGAGTGAAGTCGAGTAGAAGGCTGGTAGGATTGACTGAAACAAGCTTTTAGGGTGAAAACTGTGTAAGTATTCCTCCCCCTGCCTTTGCTGTGAAGTGTCACCACGCTCTATTCCCTCCCATTCCTCCTGCTCAGAACCACTGTTTATGGATGCTGTCGCATGCTCACCACAACCACACCACTCTCAGAAGCGCTGCTTGGAGCGCTGCCTGCTGCAGTCAGTGCATGTTACCCTGCCCCTCCTCAGCAGCACACAGCGCTTGAGGAGCTCGTCCTTATGGGGAGGCCCCATGCACGTGCTCACTTTGCAGAGGTAGGGGATGACAGCGCAGAGAGAAAGCTGCTTGGAGCGGTGTTTTTTCTTCATTTTTGCATACAGCTCTTTAATAGCTGTGTAATAAACCAGTATTGATGAAAGAGGCCATTTACCATCAACTTATTTGGTTTTCTGCAATGAGCTAATGTTTAATTAATGTGCAATAACTTTTGCGACCGAATGTATCCCGTTAGATTTACTATAGGGGACAGTTTGAACATCAACTTAAGCGGCCAATGACTGCAAATGTATTTATTAAGGTTTAAACATGTGTAAATGAGTTCGTGTCTATTTGCAGAGCTGTTAAACTACAGTAAATATGTTCTTTGTCAATTGGTGGTTAATTAACATCCATTAGTTCTCCATTAAGAGCACAGTTTGGTGTCTGAATTTCCTTGCTTAGTACTAACTTTGAATTAGGGCTGCATTTTTACCTCCTTCTACAGAACAGTGTTTCCAAAATCCACTTTCTCCATAGGGCTGGAGCGCTGGGAGCAAGAAGACGTGCCAGTTTTTGGAATGTGCTTTGCAAGGCAGGAGGTTCACGAAGGGACAAGTGGAATCTTAGTGTTAGGCCTCGCTGCTCCTATTTATAAGCTGAGAAGCTTCCCTCTTCTCGCAGCTCAGCCTCCCGAATGTTTGTAGGCACTGCAAGTTACGGAGCTGACTCACATGTTCAATGCCTTTCCACCTCTGAGCATTTTGGGATTTGCCAGTGCAAACACTGCTAACACCTGCATGGAGGGGGTATGCAGAACAGATCATAGAGGATCTGTTTACTACAAAGGAAATATTTAAGGTGGGCATTTCCGAGCAAAGGCTGTGTGGGGCAAGTTCACAGAATTATAGGGGTTGGAAGGGACCTCTGGAGATCGTCGAGTCCAATCCCCCTGCCAAGGCAGGCTCCCTACAGCAGACTGCATAGTAGGCGTCCAGGCAGGTCTTGAACATCTCCAGAGAAGGAGACTCCATAGCCTCTCTGGGCAGCCTCTTCCAGTGCCTTGTCACCCTTACTGTGAAGAATTTCCTTTGAATACTGGTGCAGAACTTACTATGCTCAAGCTTACAGCCGTTTCCCTTTGTCCTGTCCCCACAGACAGCTGAAAAGAGGTTGGCCATGTCCCTTCGACAGAAGGGGTGTTAGGCACCCTGTCTCCCCGCTCGGTTGGCCGCTATGTCAGCAAACAACCACAAGGTGACACTGTCCCAGTACGTTATTTATGTTTTGACAGGGGAGCGTAGATTACATTTGTCATAAAAGAGTGTTCTGGGCATCCGGATCTGTTCCCTGCTTCTTAACTGGGAGTTAGGTATGATGCTGACATCATGCACTTGTTGGATCTAGAAATTAAAAGCATTTTCAAATTGCCAACTCTCCATGAAAGCACTGCCTTTTTACAGAATGAGTAGCTGTAAGAGAGTGACATTCACTACTGCTCACACGGTTGTCTGAGAATTTCATCCAGCAACTGAGGAATGCCTGACCAGTCACATTACCATCCCAAGCCATCACAAACGTTTTGTCTTTCTCCTCCTTTCCTCTGCAGCTGTCAGAATTTGAGGTGATAGAGCATATTGCTTACGGCTGAGGATGGGAAGAGTCCTGTTGCTTTCTGCAGTTGTGTGAATATACAATGTACTAGCTGTGCAAGATACAGCAATGAAGGGAAACATGGGCTGCTGAGGCCAATATTTTAGGAGCTGGGTTTTTACCCAAGGTATTCCAGTGTCCTTATGCTACGGTTTGGTTTCTTCATTGTTTTACAAGAATGCTTCAGCTCTTTGCTGGAACTGATCTTGGATGGTAATGCTGAGTGAAGGTATGATGTGCTACAGGCATAATCTGTGTGTTGAGGTAATAACCAGTGATGTAGATTAGACATATAAGTAAATGGTTACTATGATAAGAATAAGGTACTATAGCATGTGTCATGTTTTATCAGACATAGTATCAGAAGCAGCTGAGATAAAACACATTTGTAAGGTACATGGAAGTACAGGTAAAAGATATGCTTGGAAGGGTGGCCTTTGAACCTGTTTGCCCAGTTGTGATGTTAGGTTACCTGTGGCTATCTTGTTTAACCAGATCAGGTTTAAAGAGCTGACCGTGTTGTTTGTGTGGTCATGAATAACAGGCTGAACTTGATACTCTTCTTTTGCCTCATGCTCTGCGCCTGCAAGCGTCTACTTTGGTTTTAATAACATTAGCTAAATTGGTAGCACTGTTAACTACTTCCCCTTGATTTCTCCCTCATGAGCCTGCATGCCTCCCTGCATTTTGCTGCTCTGAGATTATTAAAGGAACAGGCAGAGAAAAGAACAAAACTTTGATCTGCTCTAGCCATCAAAGCCTTCCTCAGCCCCCTAGTAATGGGGATCATTGAAAGAAATTGACCTAGTTTATTTCTAGGGGTGGGGGCAAGAGGAGCTTTGAACTGAATAGGAAATGCAGTAAATGGGCTTTCCTAGAAAAGCAGCAGATTCATAGGGTCACAGAATCATAGAATGGACTGGGTTGAAAAGGACCACAATGATCATGTAGTTTCAACCCCCCTGCTATGTGCAGGGTCGCCAACCAGCAGACCAGGCTGCCCAGAGCCACATCCAGCCTGGCTTTGAATGCCTCCAGGGATGGGGCATCCACAGCCGCCTTGGGCAAAATTTTTCAGGCTCATCCTGGTTCCCTGCATTATTCCACAAAGAAGAAGCTTTTTGTGGTTCATGATTTGGTAGTGGGGAAGAGCCCTATGCTGCCACCGGTATTAAAACCGCATCCTGCCCATTGGTAATCATCTGCATGCGTGCCATTATGAACTTCTGTGAAGTTAAATGAGCAGCTTTGGTTTGAGGCATGTCTGTAAGTAGCAATCATAACTTGTCCTTCTTTTCCCCCACCAATTCTAGACAGGCAGGTCCTTGAAAGAACAAATCTGTAAACTGTGAGCAAGTGGACGTGGTGGCCATGTCAGTTGCAGGCACAATGCCAAGGCAGCAGCAGCAGAAACTTGCTCCTTCAGCTCCTTGGACACAGGCTCGATCTGAAAGAACTCATCCCAGAAGAGCAGTAATCAAAAAAGTAGTATCTATCGTAGGGTGCTTTGCTGACTTATAGGAGGAGAGCCAGGCTGAATTATAAAGCGTGAAACTGTCCGTTGGGGCTGTTGGGTTTTGTCTTCTTCCCTAAATTGTCCAGTTCTCTGTGCTGCAGTCAGTGCTGCCCAGTCACAGCCTCAGCAGGGGTGGGGAGGATTTCTGGGGATGTTTTTTCTGCAGAGCAAGACAGGCAGTTGCAGCCTTAGGGGAGGATGGGGACACGCGGTGCCTGACCAATAGTTACGCGCTCAGTGGGAGACCTGAACTACAATTCCCATGAGGCATTCCATTCCCAGAGGCAGAAGCACCGTACTGCTGGGAGACTCAGAGCAAAATGCACTACATTCAGAGTGCCAAAACGTTTTGACTCATTGGAAAATGCTGAAATTTCCCAATTAGCCTCTATATTTCAGAATGTTTTAAATATATATATATATATATATATATAAACATTAATATTTCAGTCCTTAACTTGAATTTGGGATGAAAATCAGTGATGAAGCTGTTGGAATTTTCCATGAGGAAAACATTCTGATTTGTTGTTTCTTTTTCTTCTGAGCACAGCTTTAAAAAGAGGTAGCTGCACTTGTTTCTGTGAAATGCTTTGATATACGCGGATGAAAAGAGCTATAGAAGTGCTAATTATTGTCACACCGGTTTTAATTATTCTGTCAGGCTGAGGAGCAGCTGCCAGTTTTCAGCCAGCCGTGGGTTTTTCAAGATGTCCTGTCCACAGTTCTCATAGAAACAATCAGATACTTATTTTTAATTGTTTTAAAAAAGAAATCTCTCTGTGCTCAGCAGATGCTACATCTCTCTGATGGAAGTTCAAATCCACCTGTGTGTGGGATGTTGGTATCAGGGCAGTAATTAAGGGAAGAGATGGAAAGCTCCATTTGCTAGCTAATAGGGAGCAATCCCTGGGGGAGGGGAGGAGGAGGAAGTGGTTGCCAGCCAGGGTGAGATGCTCTGAAATTTGCTGTGCGCAACATTTTAAAACAGAAACCACAACGTCCAACATTTGGGAGAGGAGTGTTTTTTTACCTCTTTCCTATTTGTCGCTGCAGTTATTTATTTACATTACGTTTTGTTCTGTCTCTGGGAAGACCTAAACGAAGCACTGCATCTTCAGTCAGCTCAGAGAAGCTCAGCAGAGCCGCACAGCTCAGCCAGTTTCAGGATAAACTTTGTTTACCCGGCAGTATTGCCAGCTCTCAGGGGAGCTGGAGTTGGAAGGCCTCTGCTCTTGCCTTGCTTTTCAGCCGTTCCGCCTGGCTGTGCTGCCTCATCTGTGTCAGTGGAATCCTAAGGCTATGCTGGCTGTGTGTGTTTGTCCCTGCAAAATGATCCAACAGAAATCTGGGGGATTTACCTATGGTACTCCAGCAAAGACAGCCTGCCTGGTATAAAGAAGCCTACTGCGTGTGCTAAGGGAGAGATTAGGATCGGGGAACTGATAGGCACAGGGCTCTTTAGGGTGTTGTGTTCTCACAGCAGAAGTATCAGTGCTGTGAGCTAATGGAAGGAAAGGAACTGTATGGACCAGAAGTGACCTGAGGATGCACCCAGACATATCAGGAAATAGGCTACAAGTATTCATGGGGCCATCTCCAATGGAAATGCAAGGTGTCACATAGAAGGGACATCGGTGGCCATGAGCGGATAGCTAAGCTCTGGAAAAGCCGCCTTCCAGTGCAGGCTCTTCTGTCTGTGAGATTTATAGAAATAAGATGAAGTTTTTCGTGATCTTTCAAAATTGCATTATGTTTTCAGAAGAAGAAACATTTGCAGAAGGCACAAGTGGCAGTGACAGGTCACTCCCTCACTGTCATATGGTTCTGTGCATCCGTGTGTCAACAAACTGGTGTCTAGGGCATGCAGCAACTTTTCAGTACTGTCAGTTGGCAATTGGTCTCCATTAAAGGATAACAATGATATTTCTTTGGAGAAGAGACTTTCTCTTCTGTGCTGGTAAATGATGTGTCAGGCTGTTAAATCACAGAGGTGGTTTTATTCTGTCCCATTTGCTCTGTTTGCTTTCTTTCTTTGTATTTCCGGTGTCTAGTTCCTCAAGGCCAGCATGGTGTGCTATATGTAAATCTAAGAAGCTTAAAAATCCAAGTCCTTCCACATGTGTGTTCTCCTTTTTAGGGGAGAAGGTCTGCTATATAAAACCTTGTGACATGATAAGCAGTAACGTGGCATTGATTTTGATCAATATGAAGCAGAAGGATTTGCCCCATTGCGGCGGCTCCTACTCAGTTGTCGCCTAAGGATTAGGAGGATTTTAAAGAGATAATGCACAGCTATTCTTCCTGTCCTGGAGAGAGCTTGGTGCCGCTTCATGTGACTCAGCTGTAAAGCAGAGGAGACAGACACACAAGGAAAATGTGTCACCAGGACCTCGAGAACCTCTTTTAGACTCTGTGACACTGGCCCGGTGGCGCCCATGTAACTGTTCTGCCTGAGCAAGGAAAAGGGCAGAGGGAAGAACACTATTTCTTCAGAGAGTTGCACAGAGAAACAGCACAAGGGAGTGAAGATTGTACGTGGGGGCCAAGTCTGTACTCTGAAGGACAGTGGGTAATTTCAAGTTTTATCATATAGTAGAGGCAGGAAATGAGGGTGGGTTTTTGTTGTTGTTGTTTTTTTTTAAATTAATGTTGAAATGTAATGTGGAGTTATCTAAAAGCAACTTGCATGTTTGGGGAAATCCTACCAGATGTTTTCACTTAGCAAAGTCCAGCTGAATTCACACAGGTACTGGGGCAAGTAGTGCTTTCTTTCCTCCTCTGTGGTCGGCAGACATTAGCCAAAGCCAGGCAGTGTCAGGATAAGCTTCAGTTTGTCCAAATTGCCTTGCAGCAGCTGAATTTCTGCCAGCCTTCCAGCAGGCTTCCACCTCCCTGTGTCCAGGATCAGGCCCACACTGTAGTTTTTGTTCCAGAGCAAAGGTTCTGTGGCCCTGTAAGCTTCTTGCCAGGAGTGTTTATTGAGGAGTGAAGAGATAGGAAGTATGTTGCAGCAGTGTCAGCATTATGTTAACTTCAGCTGGGTTGGCCAGCAGAGCTCAACCTTTCTATCTTTCTCAAGGGAGCTTTGAGGTGAAGCTGTCTTTGGGGCATGTATTAACAGCCTAATGAAAACAAGGCAAGCTGACTCCAACATCTGGTAAGCACAATGGTAGGAAGTAGCTTAAGATTTAACTCATGTTGTACAGCACAGAAACATACTGCTGTATTTGTGATAAGCTGGTAAAACATATTAGTTAGTTAAATGTGTATTCTTTGCATTTCCTAAATCCCGCTATGGACAGTGCAAGAGTAATTTTCTCAAAAGATCATCTGTACCAAGTTAAAATCCTAAAAGCAGTTCTTTTTTCTTTCTTTTGAAGAAGGTAAATCTTACTCTGAGATTCCTGTTTCCTTTTGAGGAAGGCCAGTGAGGAAATAAAAATAATATTTTATATATATATATATATATATATTTCTCATTGCCTATATTCCAAATCTTGTCAAAAAATCAGAAAGCATTAATCATTTCTCTAGCCAGTCTAAGACAAAGGGAGAGAATCTACTTTTGTAGGCTCTCTGAATAACGCTTCATGTTTTGTTTTGCTTTCTGAAACACTTTCTGGTCTTAAACTTTATTACCCTTTACCTTAACTTTCCAAAGTCTTCTATTCTGACTTACTATTAATGTGACTTAATTGCTGTGGTTGCCATATGAGTCGTCAAAACAGCTTTGCATCTTTCTGGGGGATGCTAGAATTTGACATTCTCTTTTGTGCTGGCAAAATCGTCAGGGGAGATGAGAGCTATAACCTGCTGGGGAAAGTTATCCTTAACTGCTGGATTCAGGGAATCAGACAAAGTTGAGCAGCTTGCACATTGTTTTGGGGCTTGCCATTAGAGCTTCATTAGCTCCATAATCATATTCCAATTACAAAATATGTCTCTCTGTATACTCAATTCCATCCATCTCCCATACAGCTATCCAAACACATGGCAGCTTTATGGAAAGATATTACAGGAGCCAGAAACATGCAACCTCGGTTTCACTTTGTGAAAGCTCTTGAGTCAACTGTCAGGAGCTGAGGGTCATCTGCTCAGTAGACATCCTCAGTCTTTCTGTTACATGTAGTAAACTAAAAGCAAAATGCCTTGTTCCCCAGTCATCAAAACATTGACTCTTTCCTGGCCATCATGCTCAAACAGTGAATTTTAAGATTGGCTCTTCGGGTTAAGGAGATCTTTCAAGAGCTTCAGAATCATTCTGGATGATATAAGGAAAAACTTGCTGTCTGAGTGAAACACTTTTTTTCTGTCCTTTCTATCTTCTGATTTATTTGGTTTCCTTATTGTAAACACTATTCTCTATTAAAAAAAAAAAAAGAGAGACTGTAATACGATGGAAAGCACAATGACAGCAGAGCAGCAAGGTCTCAGGCTGCATGGAGTGAGGATTCACTGAAACACAACAGCCATGGGCACACAAATAAGGGAACCTTCCTGAACAGGACTCTTCTCCAGTGGAGCGACCATTATCTCTTCTTGCATATCACTGTGATATGTCACCAGGCCTAGGATCTTCTGGAGCTCTTCTTTCAGCAATGACAGACTACTCCTCTGGATGAGATAGGTGGCCCATTGTGCCACTGTCTGTGCTTTGGCCACCCCTGCTTCAGGAAGGTGGATCAGGTCTTTCACCCATCGCTGAATTGGCAAGGTCATCTTAACGAACACTGTTTGGGTTAGTGGCTCTGCTGCCTATAATGTGTATGTGCCTGAAATAACTGTTTTCAGTCATACTATCTCTTCTGCTCCACACCAGACCAGAGATGAGAACCCAACTGGGGTTTGAATGGTTGGGCTGCCATAGGCCCAAGCTGAACCTGACCTGAGTTACATGGACATAAAGTTCAGCTGGAAGGGTAGAATTACATACACCTAGTGCTTGTGCCTGTTTAAACTAGTTTAACAGCTAGTTAGGCTGGAAGGCCTCCTGTTCCATTCTCCCCCTGTCCCATATTCGGTCTTTCTTTGTGAGTGGGTATAAAGGCCTCAGCGCATGTGCTAAGTGGGGTATAAAGGAACATCAGTATTCCAGTATACCCAAGAATTCTTGCAGTTGCCTTGGCACAGTAGGGACTGGGAATGCCTGAACCTTGTCTGGTTATTACACTGGGTAGTACTTTGGTCTTTCCCAACAAAACTACAGCCAGGAATTTCACATATAGGCCTGGTCCTTGCACCTTCTGTGGATTTATAGCCACAGTTTCTCTTGCAGATAGGTAGAGAATTAATCTGCTGCCTTTTTTAATGCTTCCAGCGAGTCAGACATCAGCATGAGATCATCAGTATAGTGGTAGAGTTTGATGTTATCGGGTTTATTCCAATCCGCTAGGTCATGCACCACTAGGTTATGACAGTACCCTTGTAGCAGGACCTGAAAGGTCCACTGCCTGCTTCCCCACTTACATGCAAACAGATCTTATTATTCGTCATGGATGGGAATACTGAAGAATGCATTTGCCAAGTCTAGGACACAGTGGTAGGTTTCTATCTTCCCTACTTAATTTGTCTGTAAGGGAGGCAATACTGGGCACAGCTGCATGATCAGGCAGCATGGCCTTATTCACTTCTCTGTAATCCGCTGTCATTCCCCACATTCCATCTTTTGTACTGGCCACATGGAGGAATTATACAGGCTATGTACAGGTCTTATAATTACTTATTTTTCAAATTCCTGCAACATTATTGAGATTTCCTCTTGCACCCCTGGGCTTCTATACTGTTTAGTGTTATTCTGACGCAGCTCTGGCAGGCAAATCGGTTCATGTTTCATATGGTCTCCTAATATTGCCTGCACTGCCCGGATAATAATACATCTCTCAGTCTGAATTCTCCCGCAGTTGTCTGGAGAGTCAGACCCCATAGTATATCTATGCCCAGTATATACTCTGGGACTGGAGCAATAGACATCTTATACTCTTGGAGCCACCCAACCCCCACCTTCAACCTTGTCTGGGTTACAGGGACGGTCTGTCCCCCAAACCCCCAATCATCACCCTAATCTCCATGGAATTTAGTTGGCTCACCATAAACAATTGATGTTTCTGCACCCATGTCTACTAATGCCATCACTTGTTGTATGTTCTTCCAAGACTGAAAAATAGTTAATTCAATATAGGGCCCCCAGTCCATCTGGGAGTCAGAATCCCCCATCACACAAGTAACTGCTCAATTGCCAATTCTTTTTCCTCAAGTGGCTCAGGCATAGTGGCCCAGGTCACTTGGGAAGGCTTTTTCCTCTTGTTGGGTACTAGAAATCGTCCAAGTTCCATGTTCTTGTGGGCACTTGTTCAGTAATTCCTGTCCCTGCTTTTTTGTTTTGTTTTGTTTAAAATTTTTTATTTTCCTCCAGCTGCTTCCATAGCTGGAGGAAAACAGGATTGGGCTGGCAATCAATCTTTGCAAATTGAACCCCAGAATTGATTAAATCATTAAACATCTAGTTTTGGGATACCTGCATGGGCCCCAGTCAAGATGTCCACAGGGTGGGTCTCCTAGTTTTAGTTACAGAGAGGACCTCTGCCCCTTCTAATGTTCCGATATTGTGCCTGGTCTGTAGGCACTTGTTTGAACAATATGCATTAATAGTTAAAGGTAGCAACCCATGCTACAGTGGATTTTGCTCCTACTCTTTCTTCTTAGGAAAATTTGTTCTCGTTTATTCAAAAGTTCTGCTATCTTGGAAGGGGATTTAATAATTGTACCATTGTCCATTATGGGTCCCCATTCTTAAATGATTTGAGCAGCATTCTGCCAGGGGGATCCCAGGGTTTCCCCCAGGAGTTCCTCCTTTGGAGTATTAGAGGTCCCGATGACCAGCCAATGCATTATCCTTGTAAGATAATCCATCCTAAGTATATATGCTGCTGTCACTCCTGCCTGGTTAGTGTAACATGATGGAAAGCACAATACTGACAGCTGAACAGCAAGATCCCAGGCAGCAGCAAGTGAGGATTCACTCAAATGCAACAGCAGTTAGCATAGAAACAAGAGAAAGAAGCTGCTTATCTTCAGAAGGCCTTACATAAGCAGGGATCTCCAGGGGAATATCCTTACCTCCACTGCCAACCTTTAGCTGAGGTCTGGGAAGGGGTGGATCCTGGCTTCGTCTCTTCAGTCACTCAGGTTCACTGCATGCCCCTGAGCTCCCCTGAGTTGGCCCTGCCTTCCTATCAGGTGCTCAATCACTGGTTCAAGCCTTAACTTAGCATTTCCACTACGAAGACCATAGAGCTTAAAACTTGGTGGTGTTTTTTTGTTTTTTTCTTCTTCTTCAGTTATCTCAGTAGGTTGGAATGTCATAAATGCTGGTTTTACCTCACAGAGCATGATGATGTCATAGTCTCCTTTCCACAACAAAGCGTACCCTGCTCCTCCCTCCTCCGAGTTTCTTTCCTTATGTACTTACAGTGCCTGGGGCCTCAACCACGACCCTGTTGTGCTGGGTACGTCAGAGTGGGGAGCGTTTTCTCTCTAGTGAAACTTAAATCTTGTGAGCAACTCTCTGTGCCATCAAGAGCAAGCAACCTTTTCAGTCCAAAGATTTAAGCCCTGACATGTTACCTATCAACCTTATATGTAAAATAAAACTTTAGCTTTTTCGATCTTTCTTATTGCCAAACTTTGAAGGATGTAACCACATTATATATCAAGTATTGATTTCTTCCAGTTTCCTTTGGATACTTTTGAGTGCTCATGGTCTTTCTGTGCTTCGATCAACAGTGCTTCATTTGTACAGTGGCATTGAGGGGGCTCTGCGGTGTGGATGCTTTATCAGAGTCCATCTTGGAAGGGCATAAAGGCAGCAGGGGCTATTTTGAGGCTTTTCTGTTACCTCTGTAAACATCTGCATGACTGCTGTTTTGCTGATAAAAATATGATTTTCATTTGCAGCAATATATATATGAATATAAAACAGTGATTTAACAAAGCTTAATTGTAAATAAGATAGCAACTCCATAAGATGTAAGATGGCAAGGACAGGGTTAAACATACTTATCCAGGAAGACCCTTCTGTTGAGTCACAAGGTTCAGAGTGGGCCACTTTGCTTCTGAACTCCTTGAACCAAATCAAGGAGTATATGGATGGTTGATAACGCTCCTAAGTCCCAGACTTTGTCAGTATTTTATGTCTAAAGGATTATATGTTCACAGTTAATCTAAGACACCATCTTAGCAAAACTTAAAAAGTTCTGCAAGCTATTAGTCACTTACTGAGGACCTGTCACAGCAAGGATTCTCTTGATGTCAAGGCATAGGGAATCTCTTCAGTAGAGGCATTCCTACTCAAGGGGAGATTGTGTTGTATATCCCACTGTTGTATAGGAGAGCTCAATGTGCTCCTGGGCTGCTCACTGTTTAAGAGGTAAGATGATTGACTCATAGTCATATTTGCGAACTGAATGCAGATCTTAGTTTCTTCTAAATTTGGCGTGAGTCATTGACCTGCACCGTGGTCAGGTGAGTGCATTGCTCAAGTTAGCCCTTAATTATTGTGTTGTTACTTGTCTTCCCCAAATCCCCATTGAGTGGAATGCAGCCATCGTGACCTGTCACATCCATCATGACTGTCACTGATGTTTATTAACTGCTCAAGTTGGATACAGGAATCACGACCACCTTTGGTGATTATCACTTTAAAAAGATTACAGGAAATATAGATCAGGTTGCAGAGGGATGGAGGAAGCATACCGTCACGTGATATCAACATTAATTTATAGACATTATGTTTACCAAAATGCTTAAACTTCAGTGCCAGTTGTGATTCCCTTAACTTTTGTGATAACCGTGCAAATGTGTTTTACATGATGGCTTACAGTGTGGAGGCATGTGTCTGATAGCATAAGCAGTGTGACTCAGCTGGCAATGGTGTTTGCAGATATCCCTTACTCACAGGTATCTCAGTCCTTCAGCCATGGAAATGAGGCTGAACACTTCAGTTTGTATCAACAATGCATCCTCAGTCTCATCATAGTTATAATGTGAACAAGGCATCAGCTTTTCATGAAGCACTCATCAAACATCAGTAAGGGACAGATTTGTATTGGAAGTTCTTGAGTAATGATGGCAATAATCTGCATGACCTACATTGCTTGTGGCTAGGAGCTTTATTAGTTTGGCTTCTTGGTGTTTCCTTATTGATTGAGTTACAGAAGTAAGACATGACAATTAATTATAGCAATTTGGCTACCAAAGATATTTCACTGTGAAATAATTTCGTGTACCATGTATGTCAGGGATATGAGAGTTTATTTGAAGTCAATGGGAGAAACTTTTCAAAAACCTATACTCTGTTGTGTCCTTTAGTAGAGAGGAGAAATAGAAAATACCTGGATTTCGTCCAGACAACCAAATTTGTCTCAACCTTCTATTTCCTATTAGCTCAGAATTTTCTTTCTCCTTGGTGGATGCTTAACAGATCTTCTTGTAAGGTCCTCATTTGCTTCTTGGCACTGGAGGATTGGCCCAGATGGTGACAGGACAGACAGAGCGTGTAAGCACTGTTTATGGCATTAGATTTCTCAGGTGGTTCCTTGGTATGTCCCAAGCACGCACTCAGTACAGAAATAATGCAAGGTTTGGGAGCATGGGAACTGTAGAACTAGCTTCACCCTCATCCTACTAGCAGCTGCCTTTTGCTTTTGGAACACAGTCCTTTTCCTGTCATCCTCTGAGAATTTTCTTTACTAAATACCAGCAGAGACCTAAAATATAGGTCTTTCTGGGGCATATTACATCATTAGATTCAAGTTTCTTACTGACAGCCATTCAGTTGCTTTGGATATTGGGAAGCATTTGGAGGGGAATGGAAATGTTTTTACAGTGTGCTTGTGATGCAGGGGGATTGGCCCTAAGGTCCCCCACTAGGTTCTCACGTTGTGCGATTCCCTGCAGACACACATGGGCAGAGAGGTGCTGTAAGGCCATCGCTTTCCTGCTGGCATTGGTCCTGCCATTCTTCTTTGCAGAAAGCATTTCTTGAATAAGGGGCCTTATTCTGAATGCTGCTCTCCGTTCGTATTGTGTTCTAATAATATCACACAAGAGACATGAAATGGCTTTGATCATAGGGAGTAAATGCCACCAAATATTCTTCTTCTTGAAGGAGAAGCCTTTTCCTTGCATCATTAAAAATTCATGACAATAGCAGCTTCATCTTTTCAGGACTTAGCTACATTAGCAGATGAGGAAAGTGGGCAGGGATAACAGGGGATGCTGATGGACAGAATAGGGGTGTCCTGCCAGAGATGGAAGCAGTAGAAATAAGCACTTCATCTGCTTATGCCAGGTCTGTCAAAGGCTAGTCGGATTCACTGTTTGTTCCCCATTTTGATGAACAATGAATTTACTGGAAAATTGTTGTAATTCAGTCAAATGAATTTGGATTTGAGGGTATGCCTTAATTTCCATATTTGCTTTGCTATTTCTGTGTTGTGATCATTCTCTAGCCAAGAGGAATTTACAGGAAGCAGGGTGAGAGGTGGACTCAGGAGGTGAATTTACAGCCCCGATGAAATTAGTGGCAAAGCTCCATGTGATTCTATCAGGGCTAGGACTCCTCCAAAGGGCCTTTGCCTGTCAAGATTGTTTTTGACATCTCAGAAACTCTTAGAAATTTCAAACGAGGAAAATTGGTGGGCTTTAGGCTTCTTCTGCTTCCAACCTTCATCAGATCAGTATGTTTGAAGGCCTAGGACTTGTGAGGATAACTCCCTGCTTTTGGCGGCACTTTCTCACCGTGCCAAGACAGGCTTTCCTGCCAGCTGCTTTGTAGTAAGCACTCACCACACAGAAAGTACCTCTGCTAAAGGATTTTTGCATTCTTCTATGTGACTATGTGAAAGTGTTTTGTCAAGGTGAAAACTATCCTTTTCACAAATTCAGACCCTCCTTGGTTCCTCACTTCTATCTGGCAATTGCAGGGCAATTCCTTGCAGACAGAAAGAATAAGGTGAAAAGGTCTTATGGGCAGCGTTTTTTGACTTCAAAGTAATCAGTGATAGGTATCCCCCAAGGGCACCTGAAGCAACCTCACCTAGCAGTGCTATCAGTCTGGTATCTGGGGTTTGTTTGCTAGTCCATTTGCGTGTCACTTTTTAAGTAATGAGCAATGGAAACGGCCTGCTTAGAGCTCCTTCTCATCATCAGAGAGGTTTTGGGGGGCTTATTTCATTACCCTGCTCCAGTCAGATCCAACCGTAGGGCTGTTTGCACATCAACAGCCTCTGTCCAGGCAGCTGCCAGGGTGCTCTGTCCGACCTGCTTTTTGTCCTCCCCTGATGTCTGCCCGCAGGAAGAAGCTGGCAGGCTCATGGCGTTATTTAAAAATCACCCGTGTGTTGTATAAATTAGGATGGTAATGAAGTGTTGCTGAAGGCCAGGGCTTATGCACAAATCCTCAGGGGTTCACGGGAAGCAACGCTTCCATTCCTCTTTGGGCTCTTTTCTTTTTGTTCATTCAGCAAGCTCTTAGATCTAACAGGTTTCTTCAGAGGAATAGATTGTTAGAAGGGGTGTTTGCTGGCAGTATGGGGACAGGTTGAATTCCTACAGCTGCCTCTGCCCCATAAGGAGAGCGTTCACCTGTTCTCATACTGGAAGCCTTAAAAAATGTTCCCAGCTCTCTGCTCTAAGGAGCTGTTTCAGGATGTGTTGGTCACTCCTCCAGCCCAGCTTTAACAGCACTGTAAGATGGGCTACAGAGAAGAATTTCTGTTCCCTCTGTGGGTATTGGCTTGTCTGGTAGGTACTGTTTCACCTGAGCAGTTTTCAAGTATGCCCACCTTGGGGTTACTTTTGTTTATTCAAATTGATGAGTTTGAATGAGATTAGATCAGGGTTGTTGAGACAGACTGCCTCTGCCTCAAGCAGTGATGCCCGTGGGCAGTGCAGCTGTGCTGCTGCTACATCCCATCTCGGGACTATGCCAGAAGCAGAGCAGAGCTGCCTGACAGGACCAGCTACTGGAAACGCCACCAGCAAAATCCCTCATCCCTTGGGAGCCACCTTATTTCTGCAGCTCTCAGTGAGAGGGTCCTCCTTACCCCTTCCACTGCTTGGACTTGGGCTTGGACTCTAAGTTCTCATTCCTGGCCCTATCCACATGCAGTCTGACCCTCATCGCCAGCATGGCACAGGGAATCTGGTGTCTGCCAGCTCTTGTGGGGGCTGCTGAGAGAACTCTATTTCCCTTCCTGGCATTTCCACCCTGGGGATGCATGGTAGTGTATTTAACTAGGATCAAAATTGGTGCAAAGTGAGACTCAAACAGTTACAACACTATTCTTAGGGGAGAGAGTTTCTAACTACAGATGACCTACAGTCTAAGCAGATAAATGCATGATTGGACTCAGTGGCTGGATTGTAAAGAAAATAAGTTGGTGCTTAAAATAAGATGAGAAATTCTTGACTTGGGGGGGATAATTAATTAATAAAACCACTGATCTTAAATCTCTGCAACTGGAGGTGCGTAAACCAAAGTTGGGAGAGTCTCTTTCACAAGGTCCTCTGGCACCTTGGCACAACCAGTGGTCGTGGCTTCTTGCCAAGAGAAGTGAGTTTCCATGGCTTGGGGCAGGCAGCTGGACAGCAGCTTTAAAACCTATAAATAGGGCTGTCTCTGACAGATATAGGACATGGATGCAACTCAGAAAAAGGAGAGACACTTAAAAATATCAGGATGAGGAGACAGGAGAAAAGAGCAGAAAAGAAGTGATGCAAAGGTATCCCTGATTTGCAACCTGTAAGAATGGTATTGAGTCTGTGGGACAGTTCTCCCATCTCGTCATCTTGAAAATCTGGACAAGTTTAGGAAATATATGTTTTCCTTCTTTTCAGATTTGAATGCAGTGAAATGATGTCAAGTGTTTTCAGAAGCATGAATTTCAGGCAGATTGTAATTTCAAAGCGACCCTTCTCCAAATTTCTGCATTCAAATTTATCCCCTTGCTTGTTGTCTGTGAGGTTTTCTGACAGTACCTGCTGTCCTGATGGCATCACAAATCTTGAGAATCTTTCTTGTCTTGCTGAAGGCCTCACTTTCAGTTTCATAAAAACTATGTGGGAGCTTCTGTAATGGACAAGAAAAAGCATGGCACAACAGCCTGCTGCACTCTATTCATCACAATAAAATTAATTCTCTGGTGATGATGAATGTATAGCATGTATCATTTCAGAAAGACTTGGGAGCTCTGTTCTGAATCATCACTGTCAGAATGATTATTCTCATCCATTAGTATTGTGTGGAGAGCTCCATGCTGGAGCAGGTCACTGAATTTAGAGCAAGGCTCAGCAGAATGGGTTTTACCACTTCTTAGTCGTACAGGATTCCTGTCTGCTGTGATCACAACACCCTTGGCAGTGGCCACACGGTCATTTGGGGGTTTGTTAATGACTGTGTTAAGAAACACATCACAAACTTGCCCCACGTGTTCTGTAGATTGTGGCTTGCGGAGACTTTTTTTATTGCATCATCAGATCTTTTTACAGTCTGTGGTGCTTCATACTTTGAATACCATCAGAAACTAGAGGTTTACAGGGATCTCCATTAGGAGGCTGGAAATTACGACTTGCCCCACGACACATTACTTTTTTAAATGGTTAAATTAGGCATCTGCTCTGAAGTGTCCTCAAGAGAAGATTATCTCTCTAAGGGCAGAGGGAGACAAGGGAGATTAGCCTTTTAGCTTTTGTGAATTCCTCATTAAGTGATTTACTTAAAGTCACAGAGCAAATAGGGGCTGGAAGCCTCCCAACCTCAGGGTCATCTCTGCTTGTATGTTGGGTGGGACTTTCAGCTACCTTAGCATCCTTTTGTGAAGCCAATCCTAGTTACTTCTATTGGGGCTGTAGATCTTCACTAGCACTGGGAGGGACGTTCCGGGAAGACACTGAGCCTACACAGATAGAGCTGCTGCCTTTCCAGGCATTTGTACAGGAAGTGAAGCATTTCAGGCTCCACTTGACTCATCAAGTGTTACTTGACAGTTGTAAAGCAACGATTTCCCTCCCAGAGCAAAAAAAAACACATGTAGCATCCCTTTGAGAAATGCCAGAGCTGGACTCAGCTCTCTCCCTGCTTCCTAAGCCATGAACAGGAGAGGGCCTTGGGAGGGCAGTGCAGGCTGCTGCCCAGTAGGTCTGCAGACTCTGTGTGCAGGTAGGGTTTAACTGAACAACTTCTAACAAAAATGGAAACTCTCCTAGTTTCTCATTCCTCAGAAGTAGGAAGGACTTGTTACCAATGACTTTGTAGTTCTAAAAGCACTTACTGTGGCAGTAACCAGTAATTAAGGCCACAAACCAGTTGTGATGCTAATTCTTTAATGCCACTCAATCATATCCTGCTGAAAAAAGGCTGCTGTTCTTCTCCTGTCTAAGCTTTGGATTTGGTCTTTAAGGGTGAATCTGAGCATGAGTACAAATCCATTTAGCCAGTTGAACAAGATTTTCTCTTTCAATGATGATAACAGTTTTCAACCCAGGCAGTGCAGAAGCAAAGGAACTTCCAAGCTCAAGGCCTCACATTTAGGTGGTGGAAATCAGGGATAGCTTTTCAGCTGTGGGGGTGATATGTCAACTTAGGGCAACTCAGAACCTGGATCTTGGTCTCTAAATTGTCCATGTGGAAGTGATCGATTGTGAAGAGAGATCGATGACACAGTAAAGAGGTTACAAGTCAGTGGAAATCACTACTGCTCTGATACAGGAGGAGGTTATGTTACAGCTCAGTGACCACACTTAGAGTGTTGTGCATGTACATGTTATCATCCACAGTTATGACCTATCTGTGACTGCTCTTGATGTGCTAAATCCTTCTGTCTGATGAGGTTCTTAGTTCAGAGGAAGCTTGTTCTGGTTTCAATATATGTCCTGACATGTGTCTCAGGCCTAAGCTTGCTGATTTTCAGATTCAAAAGCCAGACTGATTTATAGATTTGCAAACCAGTCATAACAAGCCCGTTTTTCTTAAAATAAAGCACATGCTGAAAGTGTTATTACTAGTATTTGAGCTATCATACACTTACATTTCCTCATATTGCAGAATGTTTCCATATAACCTGTCTTCTTTAAGTGCCCTGGGGATATGAGTAAGTGACATTAATGCTCCAGTCTCCATAGGATGAAGATGGGTAGACAGCATCTTGCCCTCAGATTTTCTTCTTTTCAGTTTCCTCATGGAAATGTCCTCTCTTTTTGCAACTCGCTTTTTGGCCTGGTGTAAATGGAGGCCACTGTATCTGGCAGGTACAGCTGGAAGAATGGTCTGAGTGCAGCCTAGAGGAACTCTCTTTAAGTGTGAGGAAAAAGGTGTTAAACATTCAAAGTTCATTTTGTCCTCAGTTTGCCTGTAGACGCACCTGCTGCATTCACAGGCTTTTCCCCTTCTCTTTTAGTCTTGCTTCTCCTCCTGCTCCTCCTCCTTTTCTACTCTTTTGTCTCCCCATAGGCCAGAAAGAAAAGGAGGGTTGAACATAGCTGCTTAATTAAATGATACAGCCCTTTGCCACCATGGCAGAAATGTATGCCAGGAGGATCTGCAGGCACAGGAAGCAGAGATCATCACTGCCCTGACACGGTTCCTTCATCTTCTTCCACATGAAACCACTTTGCCTCTTCCCCATTCATCTCCATAACTTCTCTGCCAATGGAACACAACTGTATTTTCTCTGCATGGCTGAGGAGCTGTGAGTAGGCTCTGCTGCTGAGTACAGCAGTGTATCTTGACTAAACATGTCATAGCTCACAAAACATCATATGTTTTCACTGACCACTGTAGATACCCTAAATAAAGTCCCTAGGTGCTTGGATTTGACTTGCAGAGCAGTTAATGCTGTCCCCTTGCAGCAATCAGGTGTGTCATGAAATACTCTGAAGGCTTCTGTGAGAAATTCTTTGCCTTTAGACAGTTCAAACGCAGAGAAGTCCATCCCTGTTTGTGTCCAAAGTCCATGATTTTAGTTTCTGCTGGCTTTCCATCAGAAGCAGATGGAGGAAGGTGATGTGGTACCTACAGGACTAGGCTCATGCTGCCCATTCCATTCCTGTACTACAGCATATTTAAAAAATTTTGACTCGTCAGGCCAGAACTGACAGTTTTTAGAAGGTAGGTAAGTCAGAAGGCAGTCCTGCTGCTTTCGTTATCAGCTTCCAGCAGGGGGAGATGAGCATAGAGAGTTATTTCTTCCGGGAGCACACACTGAAAAACCCATGTTATTTATTTTGCTCATGAAGCTTTCTCCTAGCATCTGTGTGATTCTTGCTTGTTTGGACTTTTACACCCAGGCAACTTCTTCCTTTTACTTCTGTATGTTTTTAAAAGCAAATAAGACAAATTTCAATGTTTTCCCAAGGTTTACAAGACCCTCAGGGGAATTTAATCCTTATCCCTCTGTTTATTATGATGATTATTATTAAATAGTTATGCTAGAGTGGTTCTAATGAGGATTGCATAAATGTCTGAGAAGAGGAAGGCTTTGTTCTTATTTCCATTTCAGTGGAGAGGGGTCTCCGACTCTGCTGTGATGCAACTGTGTCATTGGGAGGCATAGCCAAGTGCAGTCCCACCTTAAGTCAGGCTGTCATGGTGGTCTGGGGATAGGATTCCTGCCTTCTGCCTCTCTGAACCCTCCTCTGTCACTGTCTATATAAAACATACCAGTGTCACTTTCCATGAAGTATATTTAACTAAGCATTAAATTTAGATTTAACTGGATAGTTATTGCCTCCTAAGTAAATACTCTGAGATAAGGAAATATTTAGTGAGCTCTAGCAGTTGGGTGGCAGATGCTTCTTGCATTACATAATAGTTAATCTTTGACAAATATGTTTTCCTTACTCCACTGGCATTTAATTTACATACAATAGTTCTTATTAAATGTAGATGGAACATATGTGGGAGGCCCTTGTAAAACAGATCCATGCAAAGTTTTGATTTGCAAAGAGGAGTGCTATCTAACTTCATATGGGGCTGGGGCTTGTACTCAAACTGTTGCAAGAGTCCAGAGGCATCTTCCTGATGCCCATCGTACCATGCCTGGGATGCCACCAGGGTGATGGCACCTCTATCCCTTGTGCACAGGGCAGTGGCTCTGAGTCGCTTTGCAGCAGGGGCTTCTTCAGTTCTGTCTGCAGCAGCTCAGAAACACTCAGTGTGTGTGGATGAACTGCCAAGCCCTTTCTCCTTGCTCCCCTTCTCTGTTGCCATCCATACCAAGTCTCTTGTTGGGAACTATCTGCATCTGCTCACTGCCTTGGCTTGAATACAAAGCAGCCATCTCTTTTGCTACTGCTTGCATGACACTGGAGAAGTGGTGTCTTGACCTTAGCCCTTAATTTGTGGGCTTTTAACACATGCAGAGATTGTTTAAGCACCCACAGACAGCATAGCCTTTCCATACCAAGACTGCAGGGGTTGGTTCCTAGGGGTTCAGAGAGGACTGGATGCATTCCTGGAAGAAGAAAATCAATAGAGGGCCATGAACTACAAAGACATTGCCACTGGCTTGGGACATGCCGTAGACACAGATCATTGGGAACTGGGGAAACGTTCAGGGGCAATCACTGCCCTCTTGCCTTGAGCTCATGATTGGCTCAGCAACAGGATGGAGGGCTGGCTGGAGCTCTGCTCTGATCCTGAGCCTCCATTTGTATGGCAGGGGATCACTGCTTGCATCTCCCTAGTTTGGGTCTGACGTGCCCCCAGGAGTCTTGGAACTACCTCTCCCCTCCGTTTTGGCCATAGAAGGGTTATGCTGGTCGAGCATTCCTAGGAGCCGTTCTCCATCCCTCCCTCCCTCACACACAGGGGAGCGGGATGGGGAAGCAGCAAGCCGGTGACAGCAGTAAGACACACGGCCTATTCCTCTCCATTAATTTCATCTTTTTTTTTCCTCTCACTCCGGTGCAGGGCCGTTGTGTGCTCCGGGAGCCTTCCCGGCGGGCAGCGCTGCTGCAGGGCTCGGGGCTCAGCTGCGGCTGCTGGCACGCGGGGAGGACAGGCTGAGCATTCACACTGGCGGCAGCTCAATACCAGCATTGTCCGCCCTCCGTCCCTCAAAGGCTGGGAAAAGAGGGGGGGAGGGAGGGACCGAGCGAGCGGGGAGAGCTGGGAGGGAGGCGGAGGGAGCGATGTGCCACTGTTTGTTTGGGGAGAGAAAGTGTGAGAAGGGAAAAAGCGCTGCTTGGGGCTGCAGGGGCAGTTGCCAGCATTGCTCCTCCTCGTATCGGCGAGCTCATAGCCAAGTTGTTTGCACTTTTGGCCGTGCTGCTTTGAACACGCAGCCCCCTTCTCGCAGTATTTACTCCTGTGACCGTTCACCGTATTGTCCTCCATCCTCCGTACCCCGCTCCTGGGGCCTCCTCCATCTGCCTCCCGCAGCCACCCCCGCCTGCCCTCAGCCTCGCCACCTCCCTTCCCGGCTCCCCCATTCCTCCTTCTTCTCTCCCATCCTGCCTCCATCCTCCCTTTCCCTCCTGTCCCCATCCTTCCTCCTTCCTCTTCCCAGTCTCCCAGCTCGCCATCGTCTTTCCCCTTCCCGGGCTCCCTCCGCTCACGCACACACACTCGCGCATCCCCGGCCAGTCCCATCGCGGAAGCCCGGTCCCGAGGATCAGAGGGGCTGAGGGCATGGGGCCGGGGATGCAGCCGCTCCTCGCCGCTCCCTTCCCGCTCTCGCTCCAGCCGTGCGGCCGAGCCGCCGTCCTCATCTCACGAGTGCGGCTCCCTCCCTCCTCCTCCTCTCCAACCTCCTCCTCCTCTCCCTCCTCCCTCGCTCGCTCCGCCTGGGAAAGTGGGTTAGGAAGGGAGCTGGGAGCTGCACAGCCACGCACCGAAGCAGGACCGGCCAGGCGAGCAGCCGGCGGCACGGGAGCTGCGCTCTTCTTCTTTTTTTTTTTTTTTCCCACCTTTCTCCATCGCTCCAGACGGGTTGATTTAATTGTTGCTGGGTTTTGCCGCCTGACTTTTGCGTCGTTTTGATCTGCCTTTCTGACACGCGCACGCTCCTCTTTTTTCCCTCTCTTTTCCTCCGCTGAAGGTTGTGCACAGACTTTTTTTTGGAAAGAGGGGGGGAAGAAGCCGGCGAGAGACCGAAAAGAGCACAAGAAAGTGGCAGCTGAGGGCTGTGAAATCACCTCCCCTTTCCGGGGCTGTCTGTCAGAGCGAGAGTTGTACATTATTATTACTGTTTTTCTTTCTCCATCCATCCATCCACCCATCCACATACACGCGCACAGAGAGACGAGTGCAGGCAGCGAAACTCACCGAGACCAGCCATGGTAGCGAGGGCTCAGCCTGATCGGAAACAATTACCACTGGTCCTACTGAGATTGCTCTGCCTTCTCCCCACAGGGCTGCCAGTCCGCAGCGTGGATTTTACCCGCGGCACCGATAACATCACCGTGAGGCAGGGGGACACAGCCATCCTCAGGTAGGGCGTTCTGCCAACTTTTCCTTTTCCGTATGCGTGTCTGTGCTGCCGTGCTTGCAATGCATAGATGTAATACTGTGTGCGTGCCTCTGTGAGTGTTATTTTGCCTCTCCGACTGCGGTAACGGCAGCTGCTGCAAGCAGGCTCCGCGTGTGTGTTTGTGCCTTCGTATCAAAACATTTGCAAAGCCTTTGAAAGCCTCTCGTAGTGCTCTGGATCAAAAGAATTTCAGCGGGGAAAGATGTGTTTGTGTGAGTCTGCTCTCGCCAGCGTGCGTTCGCCACCAGCCCAGCCGTATCAATGGAGAGAGCGAAAGGGATCCAGCTGTGCTTGCCAGATGTTCCGTTGATTATGCCATGCCTCTTGTCGTACCTTTGCAAAAACTTTATCCCTGGTGCTGTGGGAACTCTCGGACAAGTTGTTGTGGGGAACTCTGGCTTTTCATTTTATTTATTTATTTTCTGTGCCCGGAAGGGAGGGCAGATGGATACAGAAGTAGGAAGGATGGAGAATAAACAGCGGGAGAGCTTTGGTGTCCCCGCAGCTCACATCTCACTCACTGCGCTGGGTCTTTTGCAGGGCTCGGTGGGTGGGTGTTTGCTGTGCCTGAGCAGCTGGGAGGAGGAGGGTGTCTTTGCACACCAAGCCGTGTTTTGCTGGCAGTGCTGAGCACTGTATTTCCTTATCCGCCGTGTGGGTTTTCCAGCAGTAGTTCTGTGGCTTCGCGGGCTTTTGGTTCAGAGCGTCTCAAATAGCTGAAAGCTGCTCCTGTGGGTTTATTTTTCAAATTCTGCCTTGCTCAACTTACCTGCAGTAGGTTCCCTACCAAAGGAAAATGCTGTGTGTGTGCATGTGCTGTATATTATGGCTATAAAACTACTGGACGTAACGTGAAATAAAGTCTGTAATCTGTGTGAGGAGCTGATAGTGCACAAACCCTGAAGCACCAAGGGAGCAATTCCCTAGCAAAGCGAGCAGCAGCCACAAAGTTTTCTTTCTCTTCCTCTGAAATAAATCCGGCTGGATGCCACCAAACAGCCTGCAACGTGATCCTCTGTGCCCTGCATCCCTCCCAGTTAATGACAGAGGGTGTGTGAGCCAGCAAGATGGGATCGGGAACGGAGGATGCTAGGAGAGAGATGTGTCTGTGTGTATCGCTTCCCTCAGCCCCCGTGTGCTGGCTTGTTTTGATCCTGGCATATCCGTTCACAGCTTCCATTCCCCAGCTCTCCAGACTTGTTAACTCGCGTGTAAGATTTATCCACACGGGGTAATAGGATTTACAGAGTAATTCATCTGCCTTGCATACGCGATGGAAGGGGTTTAGAGGCGACACGGTAAACACCTAACAAGGGGTGTTGCCTCTGACTCCGGGCTCCTCTCCTTTCCACTCAGTAGCAATTCCTATATCCCATTAACCCTTTTCTGGTGGAACTCTTGGCCGGCTCATCCCATTTTTTAAAGGCAAATCCCTTCCATCAATCCTTTGCCTTGGTCAGGCAGATGTTTGCTGGCGTATGTTTGGGACAGCAGCTGCAGACAAGTCATTAAGCTCACTTGCCCAGCCAGGGGTCACTGGATTTCCATTTCCCACTTAGCCTTGGAGCTCTGAAGTTTATCTAAACACTGTGTGCTGAAGCTGCGTTTGCAGCAGAACAAGCTGAAGGATGGTGGGGGTGCTGCCTGCATGTGTTGCCTGCAAAAAGTTCTGTCAGCAAGCCAAGCAGGGTGACAGGGAGTGTGCCTGGGAGAGTGGTTTCGGGGTACATAGATGTGCACAGAGAGTGCGGCCTCCCAGTGTTAGGTCAGGCACTAAAATGCAACATCTGAATAACGAGATCCAGCTGTGTTAGCCAGATGTGTGCCAAGTGGCACAGTTGGTGGGAGCTGTGCACCTCCCAGCCCTGCAAGTGCAGCACCAAGTAGTATGCTGCTCCTGGCAGGATGTGCTTCTGTCACAGGTCAGCATGGACAGTGACCTCCCCCAGCTCTTTAAGCAGATCTCGTGTTTCTGAGGAAGGGAGGTTGTCTCCCTCCCTTTCCCCAGGACTAGTCCCATGTTTCTGGGACATTTTGGTCCTTGCTTCAGAGGAGGGGCTGCAGCCGGGAGATGGGATGTCAGGTTGCAAAGGGAGAGGGTTCCCTCTGCCTTGAGGTCCCGTACAATGATTTTCATTCCCTCAGTTTTAAAGCTAGACTCTGTTTGCTTGCTCCCCTCTCACCGTCTCCCCTGCCACTCCAAAACATAACTCATCATGACAGCCTTGTGTTCGGAAAACTCCCAGCATCTTGCTCTCAGTGCCTACAGACCCACTGGTGACAACACAAGGGGAAGAGCCAGATGGGGAAAAACTATTAGAGGGTCTGTTCTGACCGTGCCCTGAGCAGATCTTTACTTCCACAGAGAGATAGGTAAGAGATTTCTGTACAGAGATCGTATCACCTCTTATATCTTTGTTACACATCTACTTCAGAGCAAGCATGCAGCAGCAGTTTACCAGTGCACAGTAGCTCCAGCCTCTAGCTTGAAAGAAAAATGTAGGAGGGAATGAAAATGGTATGCAGTTGGAGAGAATGGAAGGCAATGTACATAACGATAATATTAGTAAAAACATTCTGTTCCTCCAAATTGTGGCGCGGAACATTCAGCGTGGCATGGAAGACGGGGTATTCTCAGTGCATCTGCTCCTCGGGGGCCTTGCCCATTTATTTATGCTGTTGCACTGGTAGGCGGAAGAATGGGCGGATGGACTAATCTATGAAGGGGAGAAAAATATTTTCCTATTGTAAGCCCTAATGTTCCTAAAGGAAGCCACTCCTCTGGAGCTTCATCTACAGCTTGTTAGAATGGAATTATTCTGGGAAGTTTGAGTATGACTTTTTAAAGCCATGGCATTTAAATATTCCCCTGATACGGACATTAGAAAAATGTTCTGAACGCTATACTGGCTCATCTCCTAAATGACCTGGCACCAGGTTTGATTCATCTGTTGGCCTTGCTGAAGGTTGATGACTTTCAGCGATATTTTGGCATGGGGAAGTTAGTCAGGGAATTGCAGAGAGTGAGAATAAAAATAGCTTGTGATGGACTATCCACAGGGAAAAGGGTAATGATCGGCTCCTTGCAGTAAGACTGGAAAGGGAGGAGGGGGCTGAAAGGTGTAAGAGGTGAGAAGGGCTGAGCAGAGCTGCTGGGGTTTATCTTCGACCAGGAAGATGGAATGGGATGTTTAGGAGACGATGCTGTGCATCAGAAGCTCTGTCAGATTTAAGAGTTCATTTTTAACTCTGTCTTCAGCAAGTGAAGGGAAACACTGGACCTTAATTTGAGTGCTGAGAGGGAATCGTGTAATTCCTGCCAATGCAAGATCAATTTCTGCCTGCAAGATCACGGTCACGAGGTTTTCAGGTTTTGTATGCAACTTCCCTACTTGATGTTAAAAAAAATTGCCAAGCAATGAACACACAAAATATCCCCCACAATCAATTAAAACATGAAAAGAAAAACACAGCCCTTCTTTCTGTTTGCCCACTTCCACCTCATTTTTCCTGCAAGCACTGAGTGAGCAAAGGCAGGGGCCCAGTGCTAAGGAAGGGATGAGAAAAAGAGGACATCAGCTCAGCTGTGACACATGTGGTAGTGCAGGGAAGCTGCTGCAAGCTGAGGAAACAGGAGACCGTGTCACTGTGTTACATTTGGCCTTCAGGTAGAGTTGCAAGCAGTTTAGTGATGGAGTCCGTGCTGTATGATCACACCAGAGTACCTTTACAGCACTGTTCTGGGGCCATCAGCAGGGCTTGCAGCTTGCCCAGTGCTTTTGGTAGTCATGGTATAGGGACTAGTTTGGCCTTTTATGTCTTCTGCAATGGGTCTCGTTGCTAGCTGGAAACAAAATGGGTCTCATTCCCATTCCCATCCATTCACTGATACCAGGAGAAATCCACCAGAGCCGAAGGGCACTGCCAGAAATACCTCCTTTGTCTTTGGGGCAGTTTCCTGGGGACTGCCAGTAAAAAGACACAAGTGACACAGGGCCTAAGCTGCCAGGTGCTTCTCAGGTGATGCTGAGCCCCATGGGGAGCTGGGACCTGGCAGAATCTAGAATCTGGTTCATGGTGTTTGAGTTTTTCCAAGTGTCAGCTTTTTGTCAATCTGCTTCTGAGGCATTAATGAAAACTAACATTTAGCTAGGTGTCCAGTTTCCATTTTTACCAGGTAGGAGGCTTCAGGCTGACAGCATGTATGGGAGCTTTCATCCTAATGGGCAGTTTCTTAAAGTCCATGTGGCAGGATGGCCTGGCATTCGGTGACCAGCAGTGGCAGTGGCACTGTTTGTGTGATCCTGTGGTATGAGCAATTTCTGCTAACTCTGTTAGTGGCTGCCCTGTGTTTTGCTCATGTTCCACGTGTAGAGCTGTATGGAGGATAAAGGCACTTCAGGCCAAGTAGCAGCACAGCATCATGACAAAGCTTATGCCCTATACATACGTTTTAAAATAAAAGGAAAAGCTCTTCAGATTATACTTATAATTAGCATATGATTTATAACAGGGAGCACCGAGTTGAGCCCTTTACTAGAAATGAGAATAGGCATGTTCAAAGGTATAATGCTACATAATAATACAGTCTCGGCGGTAAAATTGTAACCCTGCTTATTAGTGGTATTGTTGTGGCACTTAAGGCCACGGCTAAGTCAAGGCACCCTTTGTGTTAAGTGCTATGTGAGCGAAAGTGAGTCCCTGGCCATTAACTGGGATGGGCAGGGGATGGGGGAGAGGGGGAGGCCCAGGGTGACCGGCCTGGCCCCAGGGCGACAGCCCAGCAACATCTCCATTAGGCTCAGCCACACACTACAGCCCAGCAGATGTGACAAGCAAGGCTTTCCATGTGCATCCTGTTCTTCTCTGGCATACAGTGCTGTTGTGATGTGTGCATGTCGAGAGGGCGTGTTGGGGTCTGTGCGAAAGGGTCCACACTTAGCTGATACTTTCCTTCAAAAAAAAAAGAAAAAGAAAAAGAAAAAGAATTAAACTATAAAAAGAAGTATATAAATGCAGTAACAGATGATGTTGCAAAACTTCCAGGTCTGGCAGCAGATGGTGCCATTATATGAAGGCACACACGCGTACATAGATGTCTGTGTGTATACATATGATAAAGGGAATTGCAGTACGTACGGGAGATCGGCATCTCTCCTCCTCTCACATGCACGTGCATATGCACAGCGTTACGCACAGAACACCCAGTGAGGAGTGGGGAGCTTGTCAGAAGGCTCCCCACTCAAGGGGACAAACAAGGACAAACCAATTATAAGCAAAGGTTGGCTGGAAATTAGGAAAAGATTCTTCTTTTGGTGGCATTACTTATGTTGAATAGCACTGTACGTACGAGTTGCATTCAGAAAGATGGAGGAGGAGAAGCAGTATCAGACTGTATGGCTTTAACCTCCTCTCCTGAGCCTGCACGCGCACTTCAGTTTGCAGCTGAGCACCATATGCTTTCCTACGTAGTTGACATTAAAATTTATATAGCGGGATGTGTTACCTTGGAGTGTCTTGGAGCCAGTACCTCTTCCACACTGCTCCCCTCCTCTGCAGGTCACAAGGAGAGATTGAGCCTTAAAATACCTTGCAGTTACGGGAATTTGCAGTCTCGTAACTATAAGTTTTCAAAATATATATTGGACGTACCTGCCCTTTCCTTCCAGACCCATAGGCTTCCCATTCTGACGGAGCTGCAGGGCCACCACTTGCTGTGACGCAGCTGCAGGGCTCCAGCAGGCACACTGCAAGGCTGGATGTAGCCATTTTCACCTCCTTGTGTTGTCCATCAAAATTCGCTCTGGTTTGTGTGAACTCTGGCTCTCCTGGAGTAAGAGCAGTGGAGGGCACAAAGGTGAAGTCGGGAATTTACTGAGTTTTCTTTTTACTCTTCTCTGGCTCAAGAAGAAACGAATGTGATTTTCAGCTGAATCTGACACCAAAGCATTTGCTTCAGGCTTCAGGCACATCTAACATGTCTGGTTTTATGGTAAGTAATGGGAACTAATAACATTGAGTTTCACCTCTGCCTAGAAAGCAGCTATTTCAAAATAATCCCAGCAGCCAGTCTCCTCGGTGCACGCCTCATTCTGCAGATCTTGTTATTAGGAGCAACTCGGTTGTGTGGGAGAGGCCTGCTCTGACCCCCAGGCACCCCCGTTGTGCAGGGAGGGGAGAACTAACCCCCCTGCAGCCCAGCTGAATGCACTGGGGATGGGCTGCTCTAGCCAGAGGCAGCGTGATGGAGCTCTCTGCTGTCCATCACTCTCTCTGTCCCAGGATGGCTGTTTGCACTCAGTGAGAGACCGAGCCTCAGAGCTGCCTGTCTGCCTGGGTTTTGGTGCTTTGCTGTGCAACCAAAACCCATGAAACCCACTAGCAGGCAGCACTCATGATTTTGAATAGTAAATACAAATCTCTCCTCTCCCTCTGTGTATCTTTCTCTGTTATTAAGCTGACAGGCACTTAGCCAATTACCCAGTTATAGTCTCAGCTGTACTTATGGAGGAGGAAGAGACAACGTGCACAGCTCCTGTCTTCAGGGCTTCAGCTGAGCCTCCCTTGTGTGCTGTAGAGTTTTCCCTTATGTGGGCTGCTTAAGACGCTTGGGGAAAGAAACCAGTGACAAAGATGAGTTACGGGAGGGGAACGTGGAAAGCAGGAAAGGGGGCTGCTCACCTAAACCAGCGGCAAGGGCAGAACTTCCATTGTTTGCCATTGGTTTTGTGTTCAAATTTGGCAGAACTGTGAGCGCCTTTGTTGAAAGAGGTCGCGTTGGGGGTGGAATGCGATGGCTACGGGGACACGCTCTGTGTTTTTTGGCTGTGACAGGGCTGAGAGTCAGAAACTGCAGCGACAGACTGTGAATCTGTGCCTTGAAGTACGGGGCTATGTGTACGTGGGGGATGTAGTGTGAATCCGTAACTCGGAGCCAAGAGCCACCCCTAATCCCTGATGCATTGCGCCTAGAACATACAGCCTGAGCCAACTCAAGTGTTTACTCCAAACAGCAAAATTTAGGCGAATAGAGCTGAAGTGTTCTGTGAATATTTTCATGAATGTTAAAAATGAATTCACTTTGGCTGCAGCTGCGCTTCCTTTGTGTGTGCTCATGCATCCTTTTTTGTTTTCCTCTCTCCCCCGTGTATAATCTGAGTGGATGAGTTTTCTTTGCCCCAGCGTTCACGTACAGAACATTTTAAACAGGTTTGTAGACGAGGAAACAAGGTTCTAGCTGCAACTTCAGCAGCTGGCAGCCCGTGGCTGTGCAGATCTGCAGGCACGTGCCCTTCTCTCCCCAGGCACTAACTCGGTGCATACGCTGTGATGCTCTTGATACGTATTTATATAGGATGTTGCTTGGGGAGCATTGGTCATGGTCCTTGCAACGCCTCATCAGAGCCTGAGCGTAAAAGCAGTGGAACAAGCAAGATGTGGAGCTGATCGCAGCTTGAGCCACAGTAATTTATGTGCATGTGACAACAGAAAATTACCTTTAAACTCTGCACCCAACCAATCAATCTTGCAGCAGCCTGTTTTTGCTAGGAAAGGTGCCTCAGGCCAAGCCTATCAAGCTCAGAAAAAGAAAGGTTAAAATGTTCTACCATCATAATCTCTTTCTTTTCGTTTGGAGGAGAGGAGCCACAGTGACAAAGCCAGGCTGACTCCTTCACGATGAGCCCCTCCCACCCCCAGCTCAGATTCCCAAAAGGAGTCGGCAGGAATTTCTGTGGTCTGATCCCAACTTCATCTTCTCAGGGAACAGAAAGCATGTGATGGAGGGGCATGCTGGAATTAGAAAGCGCTTGAGAGAGGAAAAGCATCACCATGGCAAAGCAGCAACCCTACTGGATGGCTGCAGGTAGCACAGGGACTTCAGGAAACCCCCTTGGATCCAGGCTGCCCTCTGAGCTTGCAGCAAAGGGACGTGGGAAGTGATTAATCCCCACAAATTACTGTCCCCTCCTTGCCAAATACAATATAACATGATCCGTATTCTCCCTCTCTGCAGCTATGGAGCACGGAGCCTGCGCCAGCTGCAGCAGTTGTTTATTGGAGCCCTGTTGTATTCAAGCCCCCTCCTTGTGTGAGCTGTGGCATGTGTGGTTTGCTGGAGCCTTGGTCCCTTGAGAGGAGGTGTATTTATTAACAGTTCCCTTGGGCTAAAGGACAGTGAAGATGGGCAGGGAATGCTGCACCCTCCTTTCCTTATCTCCTTCCTGTTCTTGTTTGCAGCTTGCTGTTTCTCAGATGGACTCTATCCTCTGTGGGTTTGCTGGAGGATGTAGCCCATTTTGAAAGCTTGGCAAATGCAGCCCCTTGTAGTGGCTTTCCCCCTCAACTTTCCCACTGCAGGCTGTCTTCTGGAATGGATCAGCTCAAAATGAACAGAAGCATGCTTCTTTATTTAAAGCCAAAAAGGCAGAAAGTATAAACATTAAGAAGTGTGCATAGTCTGATCCTTTCTCACTTGCATGCTACATAAAGCAACCATGGTTTTGGATAGCAAATAATTCAGGGCAGTATGCTTTAAAGTGTGCTAAGTGTGGGCAGCAGTAACAGGTGTTCTTATCTTAATGAGGGACAGAAAAGGAGTTGCCTCCTTCACCAGCTGAATTCATTCTTTAGGGCCTCCTGCTATTATACCTACTGCTTGCTGACACTTAGTGTGCCAAGAGCAGGTGCAGCACCTCATCTTCTTCCTTCCACTGCCATCCTTGGGTGTCTTCTGCCTTCAGGACAGGGGAAGGGGTCAAGCACATATACAAATGTTTGTCAGTTGGGACAGGAAGGATGGGTAAGTTCATCAGGGGACAGGTGGCATATCTTCATCTTTGTTTCCCCTCATGAAGCCTGTACACAGCTCCCCCTGTTTGGCATGCTCCCCGACCCAGCCTGTGACCTTGAAGAAGCTGTCTGTCACATCTCTTCCATGTCTTCTCCACTTCCCCTAACTCTCCTTTGTTTTTTGTCTCTCTCAATCCATCTCTTTCTCACCCATTGCCCCTCCTCAAGCATGCTTTTATTCCTGACTCGAGCCACTTCTTTCTCTTCTTTGTCTTCTGCTCTCTTTGCTCAGTTGTCCTCTTCTTCAGACTTCCCTTCTTCCTGGACCTGGGTGCAAGAATAGAGAACTGGGGGAGAAGCAGAGGAGGATGGCAGACCAGCATGGAGACTGTGATGCTCTGGCCTCTTCTGCTTTAGATGACAGACTGAGCTCTGAGCTCTTTTGTGGAGCCCAGCCACTCAGTTAGCCACTGGTCTTCAGGCTGGGCCTGCAGAATATTCCCAGGGCATTTATTTTCTGCTCCAGTGAAGAATGCCTGATGCCTGTTTGTCCTCTGAGTGAGGGTAGAGGCTGTATCACCAATAAAGCTCCTTATTTTCCTAACAGGAATGTAGTTACATCCCAGTGATCTGCTGCTCCTGCTTTCAATTGCAGCCCAAGTTGGAAATGAGTGGAAGAATAGGGCAGCTGACAGGCAAGAACTGAGGCTGCAGGCTTGCGTGAAAGCAGCTTTGCTGCAGTCTGCAGAAGACCACACTGCTCTGCTTATTTCATGTGCTCTGTGGTTCTGCTGGTAGAAGATAAAAGGGTGCAGAAGGTTTGTTTTTTTCCATCACGTCCTTCTTGGGTGAGAAATCTGACACTCCTGCGCGATGCTGATTTGGGGAGACCCAAATTGGTATTGGGGTACAGATCTGACCTTATACAAATGGCAGGGAAGACAGATGCACTTAAATAAAAGCAGTAGTGCAATGCTGTGGAAAGTCCTCAGTGTTTAAAGTGCCAAACCTCTCTGGCCATGAAGAGAAGCAGTTTGTCTTTAGCTATTGAGTTATGATCATCTCAGACAGATTAGTCCATTGTAGGAGAGGCTTTGCAGAAACTCTGGAGGCACCTCCGCACGTTTGGCAGGGAACCATGAGATGCTAAGAACTAAAGCCAGCTACTGGTGCTGTATGTGCATGGCCCTCAGTGCTGGTAAGCCTTTTTTATCCTCCCATGGTACCTCTGTTTTGTGGGACAGGGTCTCCAAAACCTTTGTGGCAACAAATTCAACCTGGCTGCCTTCACACTTAAGGGAAACCTGAGCCTGGCATCCATAATCAGGAGCAGAAGGTGCTGCCGGCAGTCTGTCTTCTGAGCACTGCATTAAACCCATTTTAGCTCTTTCAGCTAAATATCAAATTATCTGTCCACCCACACATCCTCCCTCCTGTATCGACTGTGCTTAGCGATGGGCCATCTGTAGGACTTCCACCAGGACAAGGGGGTCCACAGGGGTTCTTGCATAATGTACTTTGTGCGTGTTTGTTGGCCTTTAGAGTGGCATTTCTTGCCTTCCTATTACTCTGGCTGCTCTCCAGTACTGGCGATGAATCAGAGGCATGCAGGTCTATCCATCTGAAAAGTGTGTCCCAAGGTGGAGCAACACGCAGCTTCCTTCTCACTTGTGTTAGGAAGAGGTGCTCAGATGCAGGCCAAGTGGGTCAAGGACCTTGAGCATAATTGGGACAGTTAGCCTTTTAACTGACCTCTTTTTTCCTTACTTAATTCAAAGCAGGAGCTGTTAGGCTTAAGGAAGAGAGGTCTAAGGATGAGGTATGATTAATGACATGTAAGCAGGTAAGATGCAAAAAGAAAGAAATAATATTTTCTGCAGGAGAATGCAATGAGGAATGGTTTTAGACTGCAACAAGAGAGGTGGGCAGAATGTCAGTAAGAACTCTGCAACAGTAAAGACAGCAAAACATTGGATCAAATTGCTTTGGGAAGCTGTAGCTCCATTACTAGAGGGCTGTAAGGACAGACTAGACATATACAAGGAGTGACAGATGCCACAAATGACGAAGTAAAACTGATCCATCCTTCACATAGAGGAACAGAATGGACGGTTCCTTTGGGTCTCTTGCCCTCTGCTTCTCTGCACATAGCCTTTGGGCTCAGAGGATGGCAGGAGCTCGGCAGAAAGACATCTGAAGGCAGAGAGGAGTGCCTTTGGAAGGAGCCTTGTAAACCTGGCCAGGAGGTCCTTGCCCGTTTCTCCTGCTGCAGCTGCTCTTCTCCTTTCCATCCCTGGAGCACAACATGCTCCGAGCCATCAGTAGTTGGTGCCTCTCCAGTCCATGCATGTTACACTAAAACTGTCTGGCAGAAGAGGCAAGAATCAATATCAAGACTGTTCTTAAAACCAATTTTCTGTTGGAGGGACACATACCTGTTCCTCATCTGCTGCCCTGGGAGGGCTGTGGGACCTAGAGGATATTCTACCACAGATGTGACAGGAAAAATGAGTTGAAAGTTGCTTCTTAGTGGAGAAGTTTGAAGTTGTTACTGAATGTTCATCTCATAAAGCTTTGTCAGCATGTTCTGCTAATGAAATGGTACCTTTCCCTGCTGTGAAGACATCTCTGTGCTCTGGGATCTGAACATGTGAGACTCAGGGTCTGCCTGAGGGGTGGTTGCGATAGTGTTATGAATGCTGCTGGGGACTTTCACTATGGGGGAGGCAGCATGTAACATAAGGCACAAAGTCTTGCATCCACTGCTGTGCCTCAAGGCAGAGATTTGGCTGGCTTCCAGGGACATCTCAAGCAATGAGAAGGCTCAGTGCAATGGGGATGCAGGCGAGCACAGGAAAGGATGCTTGGGGAGAGAGAGGAGCAAGTTAAGAGAGGAAAAACTATCCAAGAGTGGGGGTGAAGAATGCGAAACAAATCTTGAGGGCCTGCTGTAAAGCTTGGATGGATGTCCTTTGTCTTAATCTTTCTCCAGCTGTAGTGACCAGGTTGTTACAAACTGATCAGGCAGGCTGCCAGAGGCTGTCTCCATTGCTCACCCATCGTCCGCTCTTGTCCCGTCTCTGACTCGTGTTTTCTTGTCAGCATTTCTTTCCAACAGATCGATCCCTTCTTGGCTCATCCCGGTGATTTTTTTAAGCATAGAGAGAAACTTCCTCTTGGTGAGTGAGAGATAATCAAGCTGAATTTTACCCATCTCTGAAGTGCAGGCAGTCTGTGAGCAGAACCAAAGTCAATATCTTGGCAGATGCTGTTTTGCATTGATTTATCTTCTCTTGGAGTAGGCTGGATGGCCTCGAAGAAGGCAGCACGGTCTCCTGGCCAAGCCCCAAAGCATTCGCAGGCAACATTAGCCTGCTTGATTCAGGATCAAGGAGCTGCTCTCCTCACTGTCTGGGAGTAGAAGACTGTAGTGCCAAACTCACAAATCCCTCCTTTACTCTTGCGTTCAAACTGGTGCTAGTTCTTGTGCCGAGACACATATTGGGCTCTGAGCAGCAGCTCAGGGTGCTGAGCTAAGCCAGCCTCATCTGCTGGCTTAATGGAGCAAGAAAACAGCCGTCTGTGCTGCTGCTGGGGCAGGGAAGAGCAGCAGGGGACCTGCCCCGGGGGAGCTTGCAGCACGGGGGGGTTTTCCCTTGTGGGAAACTGGGATGTGTTGAGAAAAAGGGAGAGGAATCTTCTCTGTGAGCAGGGAGGGCCTCCAGCAGAGCAGGCAGGGGGCTTTCAAAACCACAGCTAAAGAGAAACCATGTGTATGATCTCTAGCAGACAGCTGTGTACAAAACCAGGTCCCTCTGGCACCATCCCATCTCCTCAGCTCCCTCCCAGCCCCTCAGCTCCCAGCTTGGCTGAACCCATCACAGCTCCTCTCCCCCCACCTTGCTGCTTTCATGCTAGAGCAGCACTGACACATCTCCAGCTCTGCAGTCTCCCTGAGGGCCTGGCCAGATGCTGATTGTCTTCATGCCCAGTTGGGGACAGCAGGAATTGTTATAAAATAGCATTGATTCCTTGTGCAGCACAGAGAAAACTTTCCCGTACAAGTCCATGCCTTTGCTCCTGGGACTCGCTGAGATGTCTCTCAAATGTCACAGTACGTTTGCAGTGGAGAGTACCTCTGGAGGCTTCCTGTGGGCTCAGGTCTTGATCCAGACGGAAAAATAGAACGAGTTGGTTGAATCTTTCCTTGCAACCTAATTCTTTCTGCTTCCCCTTGTCATTTTTACGTGAACAGAAGAGGCTTGGGACTGAAATAGGAGAAGCTGCAGAGGCGAGCGCTTCGGATGCAGGAGAATGCTGTGCTGGGGGAAGGAGAGGGGCCTGGAGCAACGGCTGAGCTGGGGTGCACAGGGTAGGGGCAGAGCTGGGCTGAGGAGCTGGGGGTGCAGGTCTGCCATACTGTCACGTGAGAGTGGCACATTAAGGGAGGGCAAGCATTTCTACAAGACAGCAAACAAAAACAAGGGGAGCTTCTTCTCCCCTTGTGTTGCTTTGCTGTGGCAGGAATCTGTGCTATGTGGAGGAGCCCAGAGGAACCTGTGCAGAAGCACAGCTCCTGGCCCCCGGCTCCCTGCCCATAGGTACAGCTGAGCACGCAGCACCTGTGGGCAGATGGAGCCCTTTCTATCTCTCCAGTTGACACCAGCTCCATTTGTCCCTTGCTTCAGCTCTGTTTGAGTCCTAGGCACTGCGTGCTGCTGCTGGAGCTGGTGTTGGCACCAGCACATGTTCCTTCACTTGAGGGCCTGTGGCCACAGGACTGGTGCTGTGCTTGTACCATGCATTATGCCATCCACTTCTGTTTGTGATTTCTGCCCTGTCCTTGCTTGTTCTCTGGTTTCCTTTGTGTTTATTATTCTAATTTATTGAGTTACCTGAAATGTTGCTGCAGACACCAAGGCTGCTTTGCAGAAATTAACGATTGTGCATTCTGCGTGGTGGTGCCTCGTATAGACTTGGCTTTTATGCGATGGAGCTTAAAATATGCTCAGGGAAATGAAAATGTTCACCTCCATTATAAGCACGCGTAGATAAGTTGTTGTCAGATCTGTGCCAGAGCACGTGGAATTACTTTGAGACTGTTTTGCTCAGTAGTCGCTGCCATTTCTGAACCTCAAGATACTTTAATTAATTTACCCTTCGAAACAAGTTACAGTTGGTCACTCCATTCTGCAGTGGGAGAAACTGAGGCTCAAAAATGAGATGTGCTTAAGCAAATCAGTGGCTGGCCAAGGGCCGCTTGGTTTATAGGTGGTCTTCAGAGTTGTGCTAGGTAACAGGCTGCTGCACCAAGATGTCGCATGAAAGCCTCCTGGTATGTTCTGGGCTGCATGAAAGGAGGAGTGGCCAGCAGGGAGAGGGAGGTGATTGTCCCCCTCTACTACAGCCCCATCTGGAGTACTGCGTCCAGGCCTGGGGCCCCCAGAACAAGAAAGATGTGGAGCTCTTGGAGCGGGTCCAGAGGTGAGCCACTAAGATGATCAGAGGGTCAGAGCTCCTCTCCTATGAGGAAAGGTTGAGGGAACTGGGCTTGTTTAGCTTGGAGAAGAGAAGGTGCTGGGGAGACCTCATTGTGGCCTTCCAGTACTTGAAGGAGCTTATAAACAGGAGGGGGAACGTTTATGTTTATAGGGAGGATAGTGATTGGGCAAGGGGGAATGATTTTAAACAGAGACAGGGGAGGTTTAAGTTAGATATTAGGAGGAAGTTTTTCACACAGAGGTGGTGACGCACTGAACAGGTTGCCCAAGGAGGCTGTGGATGCCCCATCCCTGGAGGCATTCAAGGCCAGGCTGGATGTGGCTCTGGGCAGCCTGGTCTGCTGGTTGGCGACCCTGCCTGTGGGAGGAAGGTTGAAACTAGATGATCACTGTGGTCCTTTTCAACACAGGCCATTCTATGATTCTATCATAATATAACAGAAAAGTGGGGGTGCTATCTTCTCAGCTGTGGTCAGAAAGGGCCGAGCTGGCAGTTCCAGTTCACTGGCGATGAAGGTACATGCAGGGAACATGCAGCTTCTTTTGTGTTTCTGAGAAAGTCACTGATCACTGCTCACACTCAGCTCCCAGTACATGAAATGGAGATTCTGGTCCAAAGGATGAGCAGGATGGTGCAGAATGAGCCTGCATTCATGTATCTCTGTAAAGGATACAAAAGATAAAGATAGCAGTGTGGACTCTTGTGTTGTTTAAGATGTTCTCATTTGCTTTTCTGGTAAAGAACAAAGAAGAATATCTAAAGAATTAATTGCACAGTGCTTAGCAGCTTGCTGGGCTCTGCTGGGAAGATCTGGATGGGGACATAGGAGATGACAGACCTGCGTGTCTTGGAGGTGTGCAGCAGGTCCTTTCAGGGGCTGTAAGTCAGTTGCGTGTGCCCTCCCAGCTCACTGCGTTCCTTGATGTGTCCGTGCCAGATTCGGTTTTTCTTGGAGATTACTCAAAGGGGGAATGTATGATGCAGGGTGGAAATTCTAGCTGCTGGGACATAAGCCACTTGCATAGTGTGTTCTTTCCCCTCTCTTGCCTGAATGCTTGAAAATCCTGCAGAGAGAGTACTTTTCAAACAGACTCTTAATTAACATATGTGAATTTCCTCACAAACAGAAGAATTTAGGAAATATCAGGTGATAGCAGAAGTCTTTTAGAGCACTATCTTGCATTTCTTAATCGGCATTGTGTAAGAAAATAGAAAACCATCCTAAGTGGGCAAATATGCAAAATGACTTGCTGATATGAGAAATTTCTTCTGTGCCTTAGGCGGATTGTCTCCTGCATGTGGTTAGAAACAAGAGGATTTGTATCACAGATGTTGGGGGAAGAGGTTGTGAGGAGGAGTTTTCCCATCACATATTAAGCAAACATTGGTATTCTTGCAATTCACATAATTGCCTTGCTCTCCTTTTGTGAACAGAGTTTGGCCTTGGTAATACATAGGTGGCTCCAAAAGTAGTGCTTCTTATTTATTCTCATGGAAACCATAACAGATACAAAGAGCACAATAATACTATTCAACAGAGCAAATTCTCAGCTACAGAAATGTATTTTTCTAAACAGCCTACGTTAGCTATGAATTTTCAGTTAGCGATGAACAAGAGCTGTACTTGTAAAGATCTGCATGACAGACATGACCCACTGTTTCACAGCTGCTTTGACAGCTTTGTTGCTATCAAAATGTTGCCCACACAGTCCATCTTTCATTGGCCCAAGCAGATGGAAATCAGAAGATGCAAAATCTGGACTATACAGCAGGTGTAGTAGGACAGTCCAGCTAAAACTGGCAACGTGTTCCACGGTCTTCTAAGTGGTACGGGGCCTGGTGTTATTGTGTTGCAAGAGAAAGACTGTTGTCTTCTCTGACCTGACCCTGGAAGTTTGAGCCTTCAGCTCAGTCACTGTCACAATGTAGTGGTTAGAGCTGATGGTTTGTCCGTGTTCCAAGAAATGCAGCATAGTCACTCCTTTTTATGGCAAAAAAACAGTGCACATCACTTTACCCACCAAGGCCTGCATCTTGAACATTTTCTTCAATGGAGAATTCACACATTGCCATTCCATGGACTGTGCCTTTACAGGGCATTTGCCTTCTCTGTGCTCTCCATTATTTTGTTTATTGCTGGGCTATCTGCTCTGATTTGTTTCCTCCCGATAGCAGAAGGCCCCAGTCTTTTCAGTCTCCCTTCTCACAGAAGTTTTGCCAGGCCTCTAACTCACTGCTGTCACCTGTCCCTGAACCTCGTTTATTTCTATTGCGTCTTGTGCAGATCTGGTGACCTGATGTGGAATATTGTATTGCGGTACAGCACTCTGCTTGGCCTTGGCTTTTCTCTCTATCTCTGTGCAACCTGTCATTATGTTTAGATTTTTTTGCCAGTTCCAAGCAGAGGATTTTCAGGACTCTTCCATATACGTATGGAGAAATCTTCTTTTCTTAATGATTAAATGATTTAGAAGCCAACAAGATATCTCAGATTATTTTTTCCAGAGTGTGCACCACCCTGTGTCCTGTTCCTAGTAAGACCTCTTGCATAAGGCAACACGTGCCTGAGCAGAATATCCTTTTTTTCAGTTTTTTTCTAAGCCAAGTTGCTGCACTGCCTGCTTGCACTCTTGCTTAATGGAACCACAGTCTACTCTTCTGTTTTTTTTTTTCCTTAAAATTCACTGTTTATTTTTTAAGCAGTCTTCTTGCCATCCCTGCAGGAAGGGTCCTGCTGCAGGGCACAGTGCTCTTCTCATCACTCAGGCAGTTGCCTCTGAGGCAGAACCTGGCAATTATCAAATGGCACGTGGCAGACAAGAAGTAAAGAAGAGGGATGTATCCAATTGAGACTGCAAGTGGAGTTTGGGATGGCAGATTGTAATTAAACTAATCAGAATTCAGACATGACTACCGTCTTCGCACCCGGCGCTTTTGAGAAGTGTCAAGCAATCTTTGATTATAAGCGGTCTCTTCCTTTATACTCTTATCATACTAAAGATGTTGTCCAATGTCTGATGTATTAAGTCCTAGGAGGCTAAAAGGTACTAAATATCTTCTTTTGCCAGAAAACCAAAGCCACCTGTACAAAGCCTCTGTGGGCTTGAGCAAAGTAACATCCCCAGAACTCTGCTTTTCTGCACAGTATCCACCTGAGACTTTTTTTCTGTATTTTTCAGAGGCCATTACTTTTTTTTTCAGATGGAAGTAGAAAGCAGCAGTATTCAGGTGGAAGAAGCAGGCATGGAGGCTGCTGAACAAGATGTAGCCATAGAAATCAAGAGATAGAGAAGGAGAGGTATCAATACGAGCTTCCTTACCGCAGATGCTTTTAGACTTGCCTATTACTTGATCACTTATTGTATGTAATTACTTCAGTCGAACTTTCTTTGAGCTGTGTTATTTCATACAGAACAAGAAATCCATTTGCCTTGTAAGAAACTTCTGAAACCATGTAGCTGACCTCAGCTCCCAAAAGAGTCCAGTGGAGAATTCAAACATACAAAGGAAAAACGCTTGAGCAAAATACAAGAAAATTGCTTGGCATGGTTTTGACCTGAAATACGCCCTAATAAGATGCTGGTTGCAAAAGCTGAGATCACGTGATGCTCAACAGTCATCCAGCTGTGAATAGCTGATTCACTGTTTTTTTTTTCCCCTATTTAAACTGAGAGAAAAAAAATAAGGACATTCTTAGTCTGTGTTACTGAAGAGCAATAGATTTAGGTATGGCTCTGTAGGAAGAGCCCCTAGTGCTTTTGCTATCTAACCTATTGTGTTTTAGTACAGGAAATGCGTATTGGTATATGCTCTTAAAATCTGATAAGTTGGCAATAGTAGCAGACTTCAAGAACTCCCTCTGACCTTTTGGGAGGAAATTAGTCTCCTGTATGTTCAGAGCACTACCTTCTTCCTTCTTTCTGGAAGAGTGCAGTTGCAGAGTCCTTTTGGATAATCAAGGCTCCAGCTCTTGATGAAATAAAACAACCTTGTATAACAACAGCACCTCCTTCCCACATCTCCTTTCCTCCCAGAGTGCAGTTTACCTCCCACCACGTCTCTGTAAGTTCCCTGTTTGTTCCTCCAAAACATTTTACAACTCTTTAATGAGACACGTATCTCCAATTTACTACTATTTAAAAGGGTAAGCAGTTAATGTCATAAGACTGAGAATGCCTGGTAATTAATTATTAACTCCAAGGACCTAGCTATCTCTCTCACCAGCCTTGTCTGAAATAGCATCTCTCTCAGTTAAAACCTCTGTTCACAGTAATTAAGTAGGAAGGAGGAGGAGCATCGTGGAGTCTGCCCAGCCAAATCTAGCTAAGACCAAGTGCAGCTCTGCCAGGCTGCCCTTTCATCTGACTGTCTGGCACTGGCATCATGGGAAAACAAATTTGCGTGACCCTTCATGCACTCCAGCTTTGTCTAACAGCAACTTCTGCAAATAATTCAAGGGGATCCCCTCTGCTCCCTACTGCCAAAGTATGAAGCTGGTTGGGATTGTCCCCATCTCTGGAAGGGCAGCCTGTCCTGAGAAGATTGCAGCCATCAGCCAGCAGTACTGCTGTGCTCCCTGAGAGTGCAGCATTCAGAGCAGGAAGCAGGTTTGCACGACTGGCCCTCAGCACCTATGCAGCGTCCTGTAGCACTTGGCTTAGGTTCTGCCCTTTAAACAGCATTTAGCCTAGAGTTTTGCAAGCAGAAATGCTAGTGTGTTGGGAAGAGATGTTTGTTAAGCATATACAGTGCCTGATGCAGAGATGCAGAGCAAGGTGATTGAGGTGAGAGCCTGTGGTTTGCAATGGGAATGTGCTGAAAGCATTAGTGGTGGGTTTACAACCTCAGGTCGAGCCGGCTTGATGAAGGACTCTCTCGTCGTGATCTTGCATGGGAGAGCAAGATTGGGAAACCCATGGTGTGTTTTCTGCACTGCTGACTCACTAGGCGTGAGTTTTGGCATCCTGTTTCCACTTTCTAGACTTCCCCTTCCTTATCTACTCTTTAACAGGGATAAAGATGCTTAACACCTTCCAAAACTGCCTTCAGCGCTGTGAAGGAAAAGTGCTAAATAGCACTGGGGAAAAGCAGGGTTGGTTCATTGTCTCATGGCCAAGTTTCACTTTGTTTAGCTATTTAATTGCCTCTGTACTTTCAGCTAGAAGAGGTATTCTTCAGAGCTTCCTTAAACTGTCTTGTGGTGCATCTGTGCACTGCTAACAAGCGAGGCTTTTCAAGTCTAAAGGGAGATGCCCTTCTGTGATGACTGAAGTGATCGCTCATTGTTCCTTTCCCATCTCCCAAAGGTGCTGCCAGGCTTTAATGAACTATTCATCAAGTGCTTTGAGATCTTTTGATGGAAGCAGTCCAGGCTAGCACATGATTCTCACTGCCAGGGAGAGGATGACATCCAGCCATTTGCTGATTGCCTTCATCTGCAGTCAATAGCCCCTTTCTTTGGATGGGGGAATCCAGCAGCAAAAACCCTGCTGCAGATTTAACATGTGAACAAATAGGAAGCTGTAACTGTGTCAGGTTCTTTTATTGCAATGTTTTTAATTGGCTAGATCTGTGGAAAGGACAGGCAGGTCGGATCTGAGATTTCTGTGGGTTTTTTTGGTGCGTGGTTGGTTGGTTGTTTGTTTGAATCAGGGCTTGCCTTCCTGTTGTGGCTCTACTGCACAGAATAGGCTGTTTTTGCCAACTGCTCCAAGTCTGATGCTGAGTTGATCAGAACTGAGCTTTTGTGTGCATGACTGTCTTCTGTGCAGTCCTTGTAATTTTACCTCTGTAATAAACTTCTGTGCATAGTGGGACTCTAATGCATTTGCTGTGCCAATAAATCCTGTGGCCTCAGCATGGGATCCCTTGTCTCTGTGTGAGGATGGATTGTGAAGCAAGTAGGAGATAGACACATCAGTGAGGGGGAAGTCTGAACATCGTGCAGATGTCTGCCCTCCCTGGACATACATCTAGCTGCTTCATAGTGGCACATTATTTCTGTGTTGTATTTTGGAAAGGCTGAACCTCAAGCAAGACAATACATTTCACTCCTGCTGTCACGTACTCTTTCCCTCCCCCTGCTCCAAGCAGCCTGTTTCTATGTGCTGGAGGAGCCTCACCTTGCTCCCTCACTCCACATGGCCCTATTTCTTCTTTCTTCCTTTATGCCTCTCTTTCTAATTATCCTTTTCATCTTCTGTTTCCTTTGTTTGTTTAACCTCTCCCATCTCATTCAGAGAAATGCATTCCATTTCTCTCCCCTCCTGGCAGTGCCATTTCTGTACCTGTGTGCACAAGTTGCCCCCACCTCCTGGGCTTCAGGTACCCTTCTCCCATAGCTGTCTTCTCCTTTGTAAAGTGCTTTGAGGTTCCTTTATTCCTGCCACGGCCATACCTGTGAGTCAGAGCTACGAATTCTTATCCCTTTTGGCTGGGCCCTGAGTCCAAAGAACAAAAGGGCGAATCTTCCTTCAAGGAGCTTGTGCTCTGAGCAGCAGGGATAAGAGGTGAGAGCAGGCAGCGAGTGCACGGAAAGCACAAGATACTGCAGGTCAGCGTGATACTGACAGCCAGGCCCTACAGAAGTGCCTAAATGATATTACTCCCATTTCTTTTTCCCCTTCTGCTCTCTTTTCTATCCTTTTAATCACCTCTGGGTTGTCTTTTTCTTCTGTCCTAGAGATTATAGGGCTTTGTCATTTTGTCTCCAAGCAAAGGGAGAGAGCACAGAGTGTTTTCATTAGGCCAGGGACTGGAGGGAAGGAGCATGCCGTGGTATATGCTAGCTTTAATCTTTATGGTAATACTTTGGTAAATATCTGCTGTTCTTTCTCTCCTGTCAGTGTGGCAGCCTGTGAATGATATGGAGTTGAGATCAGGGGAAGAAGAGGGAACTGCCGAGAGGATTAGGAGGTTAAGATAGGATTATGAGGTCAGAATGGAGAAAAAAAAAGAGAGAGAGAGAGAGAGAAAAGAAATAGCAAAAGAAAGGAAAAGAAAATGAAGTGTAGTAGTTGCGATAGTGGAAAGTGAGGCAAGTATACAGCGTACTGGAGAAGATGAGACTTTTATGAATGGGTCGATGAATTCAGAGGTCCTGGAGTCAATAGTCTCTCTAAAATGATTTATTGAACAGAAAATCATTTGTTCCATGTTGCTCCACAAAGGCTTTTCTTCTTCTTCGCTCTGGAGAAGGGGTCTGGCAGGGATATACAGACACCACAGTACCCGGCAGCCCTGCTCAGCCAGGAGAGCACAGCAGGAGAGACTGTCAGGAGAGGTGCGTGAGCCACCACAGCTACACCGGGGGAGCTGGAACTGGGAAAGTCCTTGCTCAACTCTGACAGCCTCCCTCCCTCCCTCCCTCATGGTCCTGCTGCTCGGTGCCCTACTTTAAGGCAGCCTCCTGCTGAGAGTGATGGAAAAAAAGTGAAAAAGGTGCAAGTGCCTGCTTCCTTGAGCTGATCTGTGTGGAGCTCAGGGAACAGATTTGGGACTTTGGAGGTCAGGGCAGTTTCAGTCCTGCTTTTGGTTGGTGTAATCAAAAGGAGAGAATGGGTGAACCATGTCTGGACTCAAAAGGAAGTGACCCAGACCATTGCACACATTTAATAAGTTTGGATGAATTAAACCAAACAGGTCAAATGTCTGATCTGCCTCTTCTCCTCTAAAAAATAATGAAACGAGAAGCTAAAAAGAATGCAGCATTGGGTTTGGTAATGAAGCCCTTGGAGTCAGGGCAAAACGAGGGCCTCCCTCTCTCTGCGTGAACTCAGCAATGCATCCAAAGCATCCACACCTCCAGCAATGCTAGTGGAAATGTGAGTGTTCCTTCTCTTTTTGCATGTCACACGACAAAAAGGTGTGGAAGCTGCAAAATGGCTTCTGACCACTGGTCAGCGACAGGTCGGTGGGATGCAGCAAGTGGGGAGCTGAGTGCAGTCTGTGCACACACGTGGTTTCCCAAGCAGTCTGTGAGGCCTGGCATGTAGTCTGCCCTGTAGGCTCTGCTTCTGCATTAGCAGGAGTTCTGAAGAAGGCATGGATGCCTTTCCAGAGACAGGGACTAGAAGGGAGCACACCACTTCCTCTGCTGTAGGCTGAGTGATCTTCACAACTGATGGCAGCCTGTAGCCTTTACATTATTTTATATGATGCTGTTGTTTGACACTGCCTGGACATGTGGCACTTCCCAGCACTCGAGAAGCAGAGATGTGCAGTTCTCCTTCAGTTTTCTCTGTGGGCAAAAGTGAGTTCTGGATGGTCTGTGTGGGTCTGTGAGGAGCGCTGCTCCTCTCTTTCTGTTTTCTTCTCCTGAAACAGGTTCTACTCCTTTGAGGGCATGTGGTCACTGCTTGTCTCTCTCCCCAAAAGGAATGAAAGCTCATTACAGCTTTTTGCCTCTTTTCATCCTTCCTTCTCCATTCGCTCTTTGGAAAGCTTGAGGCAGCAAGTCCTGTGCTCTCTTACATCCCTGATACAACTCAGTCGTTCTGTGCAGCAGGGTGAGATGCCTGCTGTCAGCAAATGTTAGGATGCTCATAAGATCTGGGCGTGTTTTCTCTTCACATTGACAGCCCTTCTGACCATCCCTTTCCCTCTGCCTCTGAGCCCTTCCAGTCCTTCATTTGTGCCCTTGCTTTCTGAAGTCACCCTGTAATGTGTCACTTTTTGGAGGTAATGCTGAGTGCAGCCCCACTGAAGCAGGGGCTTTTGCTCTCTTGGACTGTGTTCTCTCAACTGGTTAAGATCTTCAGAGATGCTCATGGGCTTTATGTAATTTCCATCTGCATTCAGACAGCTAGACTCCATTTCGTTTTATTTGCATTTAACAATAAGCTGCTTTTCCTTAGCTCTAAGTTGCAAATTATCAGAAGTCATCAAACTCTATCCATTGAAATTAAATATATAGTCCCTAATCAAATCCAGGTCAGTTAATCTGACTGGCTGCAGAATGGTCCCAGGGCAGGACTAGGACAACTACTGTACATACAGGGGTAGAAAATTCTTTGATGTTATTTCACTAGGGGCCACACAAGACATTTCTGATATAATGTGATTGTTCAGATGAATGCCTAAGCTGCCTCGGCTCTGTATATTCATCTTTAATTACTAAAATAGGACAGATAATTCATAACCCTTGAGGTCTTTATTTTCTGACAGTGAAATTCAATGTATGCTTGGCCAAGGGGGAGAAAGGTAGATTCCAAGAGCAAAAGAACAAAGTGAGAGGAGTAGATGAAGAAAGCGAACAAAAAAAAAAGAGATATTAAAATAAAAAGCATTCTGGAAATACAAGGGAGAATGAGAAGTAAATGAGGAGGCAGCATAGAACAGCCTAATGGTCAGTTGTACATCCTTTACTGTGAGTAACAGGACTGCATTAAACATTATCATGTTGTTGCTTATTATCAAATACAACTAGATGCACTGATCTTGATGTTCCTTCCACTTCTGTGTTTTGGGGAGGGGTGTAATGACTCCTTTAATACAGGCACTTTATACAGGGAGAATGAGTGACAGTCCTTCCTCCAACGATCTTGAATTGTGTATGTGGTTGCATCTTACCAGCAGAGCCAGTTGTCAAATAATAGCATCTTTGAGGATGTGTTTTCACAGAGTTTGGAGGACGAGGTTCAGAGGAGATGAGGGATGGAAGGGAGAAAATAAAAGCAGACAGAAGAAGAAAATACAGATAAGGAGGAGAGGCTGAAATCACAAACTGACTGCAATAAAGTCAGAGGGAATTAAGACAGACCACCACGTAGACATCTAGATCCCAGCAAGTTGAGAGGCAGTAATGTTGATGTCCTATGGCTAGGTCACTGCCAGTCAGTATAAATGCTGCTGCACATTCGCAGCCAAAGGGGCTTAGCAAAGCTAATGAGCAAGGAAAGAATGAGGGACTGGGGAAGGAGAATTTCTCTCTTAAAACTGGCTGGGAGAGGATGTCTCTGTGCGAAAGGATTTGCAAGGCAAAACAGCACACACTAGTGCAATAAATAAGCCGAGCTAGGGAGACAGTGAAGGGAGGAACGGAAAGTCAGGTTGTAGTAAGGAAAAGGGAGAGCCTGGCATATTTGCCCTGTCTAAATCTGCTCGGTCCTAGTAATTAGAAAGAACATACTGAGAGTGCTCATCAGAGTTGCAAGTTTAATGATTCAAAATTACAGCAGCCTGACATCCATTAAGCCAAAGCATTTGTTTTGGAAGTGTCATTTTTCATGAGGGAACACTGTCAAAGCACTGCCCAGTCTTGTGCTGGCAGAGCTTTTAATGGCAACCCAAGACTGATGTGTCAGGAGCATACAGGGCAGGAACTAGGGGTTTTGGCAGAGCCAAGTTTGAGAAACGGAGGGGTGAATGAGTAGGGATGCTGCAGGGCAGGAGAGGAACACTGGTAGGACTAGGTGAAAGCATACCTTGTACCCTCCCCTTCTTGGGCATTGCTGTTTGTAAGTGTTACGTGCACCTACATTTTTCATTTAAGGGAAGTGTAGTTTCTGCTTTGTTTCACTGTGCTATGAAATCTGTCATACTTAGGGGCTGCAGAGAAACATCTGTCCTTAGCCATGGGGAGCAAAGAAGGACCTGCTTTGTTTTTTGCCAGGGGTGGTGGTCATTTTTGGGCACAGAGGGGTTACGGCAGGAATCTGCTAGCAGTGTTGTTCTGCCAGTCCCCAGCAAGCAGCCGTGTGCTTGCTCCCTGCCTTAGTTCCTCCCTGCAGCAGTGTGCAGGCAGCAGGATCTGTCCATTTCACAGGAAGGCTAATTCATGTGCCTGTATGTCAGTGAAGACGGCTAACAACAATATTGCAGAAAAGCAAAATCTGAAGAACAAGTCAGTGTGCTTTGAGTGACAGTACTTCTAACTGGAGGTACACTTGCAGACTGTGGCAGGGAGTAAACTGTTTCAATCAAAAACTAAGCCATGGTGAAAAACTCGCTGAGCTTCAGGTCATGCAAAGACACAGGAAAATCCATCTACATTTTTCATATCTCAAGCACTGAAGCATCATCAAGTCAAAAAAACACAAAATACCTTATGTGAGAGCCCGTGACCTGTCAGCATGAACCTGCAGAGCACGTTGGGCATTTCAGCATGCTGGCTCTTGACAGAGAACTTGGAAGGACATCAGGTAAATTCATTAGAAACCAGTAGTTCCATTAGTGTTATAAGGAAACCTGTTTTCTGTGCCTCATGTATCACAGCTCTGTTGGGTATTGATGATGCACAAGCAGTTTAAGTGCTTCTAGTGGGCGGATTTTATACCTTTCCTGCTGAGTACTTCCTTTGGTACTTGGTAATGTTCCTCGGGTGCATAGCAATGTCAGTGTTTTAATACTAGCAGCAGCAGTAGCTTATGTTTATCTTTTATCACTTAATCATTGATTTCTGAAATACGTTTCTGAATGTCAAAACCGTGGATTCCAGATCTGCTGTTTCAAGCAAACATAGGAAGTAGGTTTGGTTTTGAGTTGCTAGAGTTCAGGCCCAGCCTTTTGACCAAGGACCTCCACCACTGGTTCCGAGACCTAAGCCAGTAAGCAGGGGTAACAGCTGCAGTCACTCTAACCAGTACTGATTATGCCAGTAAGTTAATGAGAGAGAAGGAACCAAAAGGCTTGTGCAAGTTCAGCTCATGTAGAGAAAGCATTCACTGCAAAATTTAGTGCCAGTTCTGAACTTTCGCTGTATGTTTCTGAGTATTTCAACACAGGATTTATTCAGTCTGCTGCTGCCAAGTGTGTGCAAATTTTGTTCTACGCACTAAGGGCTCATGTCACATCCCTGATGTCTGTATGTGTAGAGTTGTTAGAGCAAAAGACTCATGATAATGCCTTAGGGCAGGAAGCGACAGCATGAGCGAAGAGTATTGGAAGGCTGGCACAGGAGCTGAGGATTGGCCAAATTCTGCCTGCATCCCTAAGAAGTGTTAAGTGACTGAGAGACAGCTTCTGCATTTCACTGAATCACAGAATTGCAGGGGTTGGAGGGGACCTCAAGAGATCATGTGCTGAAGCAGGTTCCCTACAACAGGTTGCACAGGTAGGCATCCAGTTGGGTCTTGAATATCTCCATAGAAGGAGACTCCACAGCCTCTTTGGGCAACCTGTCCCAGTGCTCCGTCACCTTTACTGTAAAGTTCTTCTGCATGTCTGTATGGAACTTCTGTGTTCAAGTTTTAGGCTATTACTCCATTATGCACCACCACGTGCATTCATTTGTCTTCCATCTCCATTTAGATATTTATAAACATCAGATCTCCCCTCAATCTTCTTTTCCCCAGGCTGAACAGACTCAGCCTTTCCTCATACAGGAGATGCTCCAGGCCCTTCCTCATCTTTGTGGCCTTCCACTGGGCTCCTTTCAGCCGCCAAGGAGCTCCAGATCTTTGGTTCCTATGAGACTGGGACCATGGCACCTGACTTCATTCCAAACAGAGGCAATCAGCCTGTTCTTGCCTTAGTTTAATCACCTTCCTACTGAAGGTTGGCTGCTTTTTGGATAGGTTTGTATCCCATATATTTTCTCTCTGCACCATCTGTTCGCAGACTGGATTACAGTTGCTGCCAGTTAAAAAGCAGATTGCCTTGGCCCAAGGTCAGGATCGCAGCCCCAGTGCCCTGCCTGCCTCCCGTGGATTTACACGCTGCACAGAGGGCTCACCGCCTGGCTGCTGCTTGCCCGAAGTTCCCACCTATTGCCACGGAGGGATATTCAGGTCCTTCCTCTTGTACCTTGCTCCCATCCTCCTGGACTCTGTCCTCCTATATGCCCTACACTTGGCTCACTTTAAAGGCCAGGGAAAGAGAGGAGAAGGTAAAAGTACTGGCTGTCAGCCTTGATTTACCTCCAGTGACACACCGTGCTCAGACTTGTCAGCATGCCAGCCTCAGCATATATCAGCTCTGCTTGCCAAATCGTTTTGGTGACTTCTGAGAGACATTTGAGCCCTGCTCTGCCCTGCTGGTAATTCAGAGGCTGGCTTACTTCAAGGAATGGTGAGGAGGTGCTGAGCAATAGGATATCTGTCCCACCATCTGACTTTATCTGACTGGCAGAAAAGAGAAGAGGGATTTGCAGTAGTGTGGTATTCCTCAGCCATGGTTGTGCCCTTCACAAAAAAAAAAAAAGGGGGGCCAATGCATTTGTTTATCAGGGCACAGTGGTATCCAGAGGGTGAATAGCAAGGAGATTCTCTGATCAGTACTTATCTGAGGAAAGCAATGGAACCACTGGCATGCCTAACCCCAGATGCATCTGAACCATAGTCTTGTACTTACGGCTGTACGGAAACTGGATGCACAAATCTCTCCATTTCTTTTCCCTTTCCCTTCCTTCTGATTGTATGGACTCTTTGCAATCTCTTCTTGATTTTCTCTTCTTCCACCTCAGACCCTCTGTAATTTGTTCTCTGTGTTTTGAGGGCGGTGCTGGGCCTCAATCAGCCTCTTTGTGGCAAATTGCAGGGCTCTGCTCCCTTGTTTGACATAGCACATTCCCTTATTCTACTTTCTTCTTCCAACTTTAAGTCACACGTAGTGTCAGTGCCACATCCTCCTGAGCTCTGTGAATCTCAAAGGGCTTTGTCCTTTCTAGACGCTCACGTTGCCAAATCCAGGTTCAACCACCCAAAGTGACTTCTAGACCTCCTGCACTCTGACCTATCACACTATCTCTACACCTCTTAGTCAACAAGGGCTCACAGCTCAGGCTGTTGTTGAAAAGCTGCTTGCTTTTTCCTTTCAATTCTATTCACTTCAGTCCTTTTATCACTCCTAATGATGAAAAAATCCTCCCAGACACATACTCTTGTAATATGGAGGCTAGTTATTTTCTCTCTTGTATTATCCCTAGTCTGTTTCTTCCTCTGCCACATACAGAAAATCCATCTCTTTTTTTCTCTCAATGTTTCTAACACTTCTTCATGTCTTAATCCTCCTTAGTCTTGATTATTTTAACATTTGCTTCCATACTTCCTTGAAAGTCTACCCCCTTTCTCTGGACACCATAAAGCGGCATGCTAAAATCTCCCCTTTTCCTCTGCTAGTGAGAATTCATTGTCTTTCTGTTTGTGTGACTCATCCTGATGTCCTTTGGACTCAAAGTTCCTTGTCTTTGCCTTCATGATCCTACAAAATCCTGCTGGTGTTTCTAACTGAACTCTCACATTCCCTGCCTTTTTATAACAACGGTATTGTCCCAGTCATTTACCAACAGTATTCCTCAGATACAGCAACACAACACCCTTCTGAGACCATTTCTTCTTTGTATTTTTACCTGACACCCCAAAGTGTTTCTCTTCTGCACTTTCTCAGTGTCAAAGGAGTAACCTTTCCTGCCTCCTTCACTCTATGCCTTATCTTAGGCACTTCTCTTGGCAGTGAGGGATTGCGTGCTTTGCCCTCAGCATTGCTGGATGGTGCTCAGTGACTTGCATACCCATTCAGTTGCCCTTTAATCCAACCATACTTGCCAAAACTTTAGCTTCTACTACCTCAGTAATCCGCCCTGCTTATTTCAGCCCCCGCAAGAAGCTGGGGATGCCAGGCTGGGAGGTATGTGCCCCAGATTTGGGTCTCAGTGCTGGACGTGGCTGGATTAGGGATACCGTGGCAGTTGTGTAATAGCACTAAGAGGATTGCTGTTACCTTCCCAAGCGTGACTCAACTGAAACTTATTTTGGATGTAGGTGGGCAGGTGATGTGTCCCAAGAGGAAGGGGAGGGAACAGATTCCTCAACCATAAGTCATCTTTTTTTGTTGTTTGGTGGTTCTTGTTGCTAGCAGTACAGCACAGCATCCAATTTCTGGAGCAGAAACGATCCTGTTGGCCTGTCCTGCTGCAGGGCCGATGCAGGGCTGGGTGGGGAGCAGGAGGCACAGAGCTGGGCCCTCGGTGCAGGGCAGGCTCTGGCAGGGAGCAGGCTGTTCCCTCCATTAGCGCTATAATTCAGGATGCGGCCAGGATGACCTGGCTGGATTAATGAGGTGATTCCTCTGCACCTCATATGGCCTTGAGCTCTTGTCGTTTAGCCTCAGCCCAAGAGGCCTGGCTCTGTGCTGAGGGGTTGGGGAGCACGGGGAGACCTGCTGCTGGTTGGAGTGGGGCTTGAGAAAGCCAATACTCTAATGAACCAGCAATGGCACCTAATCAATGTGTGAAAAATGGGTAATTCTTCCTAATGCCCTGTTAATGTTCTCGTAATGATCTGTCAGGGAACTCTGGCTAATTATCGTCATAGTAATTTGGCACAGGTTAGCTTGGGATAATGTGGCCTGTGTGACCAAGAGCACATACTGCCACCCATGGCCTCCTGCTCTGCTGCTCTCTCCATTTCCTCCCGCTCTTCCCCTGCTATCTCCCTTTCCTGATCACAGTTGTAATTAGGCAATTAGTTGATTGATTAGTTAATGTTTGTACAACACTTCAAACATGCATAGTCCCAATTCAGCGATCTTTGTTACTGCTTCTTTGCTTCTGTCCTTTTTCTTGCTTTTATGATGCATTTGTCCCTCTTCCTTCTTCCCCTCCTATTCCTACCTCTCCTGGAGGTTCAGGACAGATCTGTTCTGGTGTTTTTCACACTATCCTAAAGACCACATAGAATCCCTGTTTCTTCAGCCTTACCACCATGCCAGGGCACGTGCTTTCTCTTACAACTTACAGTCTTGCTGTCCCATCACAGTCTGCCACTGCCCGGTGCACAGAAATCTGAAATCTGTGCCGTGTGATGCTGGAATACAATCCTGTTTTACTGGCCAGTATGTTGTTGACCTCGAGTCGAATTTTAATTTTAATGTAATTTTTTAGGGAGCTTAGCGAAAGGAAAGAGTACATTGTGCCTTTGAAAGTCTTCTTGTTTCCCTGCGGTGCTAAATCAGGAATACCGAGGACTTACATTTAAGCTCTTGCTACAGTTAGCTTGAAGCTAGCTAGAAAGGAAGTGAGTGGGAGGGCAAGTGGAGAGCGACCTATTTGCACATTAATGTATGATACGCCTCATTGTATTATATAAAGGCCTGGTTTGCATATGTTTACATAGCTTTTCAAAAGGGGAAACCCAGTCATTGGAAACCCTCAGGATGAGCATATGGCTATAGAATGGCTGTACATTTACAGAGGAGCTTTCTTCTCCTAGCTGACATTTATGTAGCACTTATTTGTGTCATCCACAAGGATCCCAAACCACTTAGCTCACTGCTGAAAGGCAGCCAACTCTGAAATGAAACAAGTTCACCATTCTTGCAGAGAAATTCCCCTGCAATGAAAGTTTAGGATGGGATCTGGAGATCCTTTCTGTGGCAGAATATACATGCAGGACCTTGGCTTAGGAAGCTAAGGGTGCAGCAGTATGCCGATGCCACTGTGGTCTGTTGGGACTTCTGGGATTTCTTAGTGACAGGCCATGGCCAGTCTGAATAATTCTGCCTCCTACAGCTGGGTGCTCTTTAATAATAAAACTACCTTTGTACCAAAGGTGACCAAACCTCAGCTCCCTCACTGTCAAAAGACCTAAAAAGTCTTTTACTACTTAGGAGGGAGTGGAGCAAGGCTGTGTGTCAGTTTGGGTTTCTTGTCCCGGCAACACAACTTCCCTCCTGACTAGTAGCATTGCCGGTTCTCTCCATTTGATTCTACAACAACAGCTTTGCCATCCCTTAAAGACTGTGAAGATGTCACAACTGCTTAATATTAACAACTGTAATTTTTCCCTCACTTGTCTCTGGCCTGGCTTGGCTCTTGAGAATGCCTGGCTCTAATCTTGAGCCTTCTTGTCTATTTGCTACTTCTGCAAAGTGGAGATGCTTTTGTAGTTGGAAGCCAATGCAGAATGTCATTGTGCTGAGAGCTGGATAAATCCTGCCCAAATGTAAAGTGTTGATAGTCAACAGACTTGTTTCTAAAAACCCTTCCTCCAGTGAGTGACCTGGAGCTGACCCACGTTTATTTTGGTATCATTCAACTCAAGTCTGAATCTGGCCAGGAACACATTTTGTCTCTTTGTTTGTTTTTTTTTTTCTTCTTCTTTTTTTCTTTTTTTCCAGGAAAGAGTAATTGTGAAAATTGAGATATTACTTCTCTTTTACCACTCTGAACCACTCTGTGTTTTGTTCTAACCCTTTTAGAAACTGTTAATTTACTGAGCTGTGTTCGCTCAATGTTTCCAGAGAGAAGAAAACAAGTACCAGTGTTCCTGCCGTGTGAGTGGCTTGAATAGCAATATAGGAAGAGAGAGCACAACAGACAGAAGAGTGCTCTGGTACAAGATGAGGCAGTTGAGATTTAGTACTGAAATGTATAAACCAGAGGGCATATCTGTATGTCTCATCTGTTTACTGATCAGTCTCCATGCCTATTCCCCCTTTCCTGCTCCCTCCCTTACCCATTCAGACACAGTGGCCAGCACTGGGAAGGAGTGTATCTTTCCTTGCAGAAGTGTGTTTCCAATTACAGGCCCTTCAGGCACTCATTCTGATGAGAGATTAGAAAATGACTTTCCCTCTGCTGCTCATTCCCTCTCTTAATCTACCTGCTCCTATCCGTGTGTATGGAAGTTTGATGTGCTGCTTCCCTTACTTCTGGGTCTCCCAGCGAGGAGATACAGAGTAGGCTGAACTCTGGCTCTGAAACAAGACAGAGGACAAATTATGACAAATGCTTATAAAATTCTGAATGTCATGGAGGAGGTTTCACTGAGTATTTGTAATGCAAGAGCTAGTAGCAGGTTCAGCACTGACTGAAGAGGAGTTCCTTTTTCAAACACAGGATGTTTTGTGTAGAACTCGTGGGAATTAGCACCTAGAGCCACATTCAGAAAGGCTTCTTTAATCTGCTATAATAGCAGCCTGTAGATTGCCACCCTTACTCATGCATTTATTTCTGCTACTGCATGGGGACCTATACTGTCCTGCCATTGTCACCCTCGGTTTCCCCTTTGTGGGATTCACCATGGTTATGGGGTTAATCGTAGAATCATAGAATGGCCTTTGTTGAAAAGGACCATAATGATCATCTAAATTCCCCTTCGGAAAGGGACCTGGGTGTCCTGGTGGACGACAGGTTGGCCATGAGCCAGCAGTGTGCCCTTGTGGCCAAGAGGGCCAATGGCATCCTGGGGTGCATTAAAAAGAGCGTGGCCAGCAGGTCGAGGGAGGTGATCCTCCCCCTCTACTCTGCCCTGGTAAGACCTCATCTGGAGTACTGCGTCCAGTTCTGGGCTCCCCAGTACAAAAAAGACAGGGATCTCTTGGAAAGAGTCCAGCGGAGGGTCACAAAGATGGTGAAGGGCCTGGAGCATCTCCCCTATGAGGAAAGGCTGAGTGAACTGGGTCTGTTCAGCCTTGAGAAAAGGAGACTGAGAGGGGACCTGATCCAGGTCTATAAATATCTAAGGTGTGGGGGGCAGAATGGCGAGGCCGGACTCTTTTCAGTGGTGAGTGGAGACAGGACAAGGGGAAACGGCTGGAAACTGCAGCATAGGAAGTTCCGCACAAATGTGCGAAGGAACTTCTTTACAGTGAGGTGCCGGAGCACTGGAACAGGCTGCCCAGGGAGGTGGTGGAGTCTCCTTCTCTGGAGATGTTCAAGACCTGCCTGGATGCCTACCTGTGCGACCTGCTGTAGGGAACCTGCTTTGGCAGGGGGTTGGACTCGATGATCTCTGGAGGTCCCTTCCAACCCCTACAATTCTGTGATTCTGTGATTCAACACTCCTGCCACAGTCAAGATCTCCAACCACCAGACCAGGCTGCCCAGAGCCACATCCAACCTGGTCTTGAATGCCTCCAGGGATGGGGCATCCACAGCCTCCCTGGGCAACCTGTTCCAGAGCGTCACCACCCTCTGAGTGAAAAACTTCCTCCTAGTATCTAACCTAAACCTCCCATCTTAGTTTAAAACCATTCCCCCTTGTCCTATCACTATCCACCCTCATAAACAGGCATTCCCCCTCCTGTTTGTAAGCTCCCTTCAAGTACTGGAAGGCCACAGTGAGGTCTCCCCAGAGCCTTCTCTTCTCCAAGCTAAACAAGCCCAGTTCCCTCAACCTTTCTTCATAGGAGAGGTGCTCCAACCCTCTGATCATCTTAGTGATGCTCTGGACTTGATATTTAAGCCTTGGTACTTAAAATGTTCCTTAGCCTTGTCCAATTTTCCAATTTATTCCCACCTTTTTTTTTTTTTTTTTTTTTTAAATGTGTTAATTTTTAGCCTGTAAAAAGAGAAATATGGCATCAATTAATCTCAAATTCTTCTACTAATTATACAGCTGATTCATGCCCTCCATGCAATGCTTTGTCACCCCTTAATAAACTTTAGCAAATATGCACAGGGGTCCCTTAGCAGCATGCATGTAAGGAACCTCAAGTTACACTGGTTGGGTTTCTTAGAGTTACAACGTTGCTTGTTCCTTCTTTAAACAGTTTCCATTTTGTATGATCTTTTGCAGCCCAGGGTCTCTCCAGGGCTCTAATCATTTGCATTGCCCGTGTCTGCTCCTCTCACTCATTATTTAGAAAAGTACTGGAGCTGACCAGCCACAGTATTCCAGCTGAAGGCACGGCTTGACATATGCAGTGGCATTAATACTTTTCTCAGTGGGTGAGATTCACCCACCCCTGAGAGAAATGACTCACACGAAGTCTAGGCACCACTTAAATCCAACGTAAGCTGTATTTTGTTGGCTTAGATGAGATTTTGCTGGAGCTTTGGCCTCGCGCTGAGCCTCTGCACAGGAATGATTTTTCACCAAGTATTATTTTTGCGTCTTAACGTTTCATTTACTTTGGGTCTACTATTGAGGTACGCCGGAGAAAAGTCTTCATTGATCTGCCTACAGTAACACAGTTTTTTTTTCTCATCGGATCATACTTAATTTTACAACCCAGGGAGATATCTGAGGAGTGTAGATTATTTTTCCGAATACGCGTTGCCTTTGTCAAGACCGAAGCTCTTTCTGTGGTCTGTCCAGCTGCTATGTATCAGCTTGACTCTTTGAGGATCCACAGAGTCCAGGATTGATCATTTTATATTAGCAGTAGATATTGGTCTCTCGCAATTTCCTTCTCCCTCTCAGTGCATTAGCTGATGTATTGCGTATATACGCAAGTCGTACAAAATTCTCAGCAGCACCCTGCTGTTTTCACCGTATTAAAAGAAGATCCATCATTCTTTCTTTTCTGCTTTTTGTCTTGTAGAGACATGTTTTCCACGAGAGAACTTTACATCTCCGATGCAGTATTCCTTAGTTTTTGTAACAGATTTTTCATGAAATGCTCTGCCAGAGTCTTTTTGAAAGGCAATTTATAAGAATATCCACGTGTGCCTATCTTTTGCAGGGAAACAAAAGTCAGAAGTGAAAAACACTCAAAAAGCAAATGAAAGGAATAGCTGTTGTATACAGAACTGTTAAAGATGGGGCTCTGTTGGAGTGTAAACACCGCTAAGGATCCCCGTGGTCAAGACTGCAAAACCAGAGCAGAACAATCTGGGCATCTCTTTTACTATGACCTCAGCTGAACCTCATATACTTCATCAATTCAGCAGGCCCACTGGATTTTCCCAAAAGAGGGCCAAAGTAATGAGCATTTATGTGCTCTTCAGCAGTAAAGGGCAAAGAGAATTAATATCAGTTATTATTTTCCAGTGATGCCAAGCCTCGAGGCTTGTTGTCACAGTGATGTTCTAGCACGTGGCAGATTTCAAGCAGTCACACTTAGCAAAACTATGAACACAGGGGAAAGTTGGCCTTCCTTTGTTTCTTCAAGGAACGTTTTCTTCTTCATCTTATTTTTTGTCACCTGATTTAACAGGCCTCCCTTCAGGTGAAGGTGCAATCTTAGGGCAGCTGACACTGGAATGCCTGTGAAGGGTACCCGCTGAAAAGCTGTCGGGGCGGTTTTGTTTTCTATTTATTATTGTCCTTGATGGCTTCAGAAGAACAAAATGTATTTCCAAAGTCATGCATGAGCATGAGCTCTTGGAAGGACATAGCCAGATACTGTACAGCAGTTAACAGATGGAGACAGGAGCACATCCTGAGGACAAAGAAATGAGGTTGCCCTCCAGTTTGCATTTCTCCTGTGCCCTCTTCCACCTCCATCATATTTGTGCGCTACAGGCGTGCTAAAGGCATTGGTAGTATATCTTGCTGGAACAGGATGAAAAGCCATCTTGCTCGTCACTTTCCCCTCTTTTGCATGCCTTCCCCTCCTCTTCCTCCTACTTCTCTTCTTCCTCCTCCTCTTCTTCCTTCTCCATCTTGTCTTCCTCAAACACACACTCAGATGCCTGCACGCACACAGCCACTTGTGTGGATGCACACATTCCTTCCCATGCAGTAGCTGTGCCTTCAAATCACGTGTTGATCTCTGTGGGGACATCTCTTGGCACAACAAAGGAAAATAGATCTTGTCTGTAAGAATATCTTAGGAAGAAAAGCCACACAAAGATGAACCTCTGAGTAACAGAGTGAGCGAAGCTGAGAGAAAGCTGTCTTGTTACATATAATTGAATCCCTCAGCACCCTTAAGTGACACCTTTCTTGCTTACACATACAGGAAATATACTGCACAAATCCTATTAAGCTGCAGCTAAACTAATTTAGCTGGTGGAGTGGGTGGACAAAATCCTTCTTCCTTTAAGAAATTGTGTACCACTGATTGCCTGATAAATGTGCACGAAACCCCCCTGTTTAAAGAAGATGCAAGGACTGACACAATGCCCAGACTCACAGCTGGAGTAGAAAGAGGCAGGTATTTCACGTCAGTCAATTACTTTACAATGGAGAAAAGCATGCACAGACCCTTCCCTTTTGCAGTGAAGGGGCAAACTCGTGGCAGCAGAGTGCAGTTACACTGCTGGGAGCTGCTGGGTACCAGCAGCTCTTAGACATCAGTGCTCGTGACAAGAAGCGGCCAGGCCCTTGTGCTCAGGTTTTAGCCATTAAAGTGGTTGTTGCGTTTCGCACCTGCCATACAGCACATTGATCTTGTTACATCTAGCCCTTGCTTAAATCCATCAGGATTCTGTATGCAGAGGCAGACAGGCAAAACCTGGAATTTGTCATAAGCTCTAGAAGAAGAAAGCAGAGTTTAGGGACTGGTGAGCAGTGCCTTTATGGCCACCCAGAGCTGTAAGAATGAGTTAATGGGCTGTTGTCACAAAGGCTGGCAACATCTCATTGCAGCATCTCATGAAGAGCAGGTGAATAAATTCAATTCTCACCATATCTCTGGCTAGCAGGGTGCTGAGTACTGCTCAGTCACATGAAGAAAGTCAGTGATTTTCCTGTACTTTGTGGTTACCTGCCGTAGAGGCCCAGCTCTCACATGTGTTGATGGGGAAATGGTCCTGGTGCTGGGTGCTGGAAGCTAGGTAATGCTTCATTCCATTATTATGAATTTATTATGCCATTGTTCGATTATTTTGGAACCTTGTTAGATCTTAGCCTCAGTTATTTAAGGGAAACTAGTATGGCTGCAAATAGAAACTGACCTGTTGTGATAAGTTCCTGATCATGAACTCTGGGCATCTTCCATGTACAAAATTAGCCATGCAGCAGTAAAGTTAGGATTTCTGAACTGTGGCCATGTAGACGTCTTCATTTGCATCTCCAAGGCAAAAAACCTGGGGTGGGATTACCCAGCTCCCTTCCAATAACTGTGCTACATTGAGGAGTCAGAACAGTAGCTCTTAGGATGATTCTCATTTTGAATGAAACTTAGGTTGGATGAGATTATACAGCAAGGAGGTAGATGTGTTGCGTGGTGGAGAATCTCCTTAGGGCCTTTGCCTGATATATACTTCCAGAAAAAGTTGATGTGTGGTCAGTGGTCTCATGTGCTGCTTGCAGTGCATCTCTTTTCTGATGGTTGTTAGTCACTGAGCTATCTTAAGCAGATATGTGGCCTTCATTGCCCTACTATATGAGAACCTCTCAATCTTTTTAATGCATTGTCAGAGCACCTCAGGCGTGCAAGGAAGTAAAATTACTCTATTTCACAGATGGGAAACAGGGAAATTGATGGTGAAACTCTTAGAAAGATACAGATACCGAAGTCTTGCCCAACTGCCACTCTTGGCTCTTAAATCCAAATGCGCTTCTTCAGTGATGCTCGTTTCTATATAATAGATGCATATTTGTGTTGTTTACCATCATTTCTATCCAGGTACTTACACTGTGTTTCTGTACAAGCCCAGGAGAACCCTAGTCCTATTAAGACTGAGCAGCTTAGCAGCTTGGCTTCAGAGCAGAGGCTTTGGGCAGAGGTGCGAGTGCCTTGCTCCATGGGTTATGCATGATCCTTCCTTTCTCAGGCCCAGTGCATTTTTATGGTAGATTTAGGAGGAAGGAACTAGTATCTTCTCAGCACCGATGGGGATTATGGGAGTTCCTCTGGGAAATGGAAGAGTATGATCTGAACCTCCTCAGACAGAAACCAGAATTAGACCTACATCCCTAATGAATTTTCAAGCTGCTGAGATATAACATGAAGGGGAGCTGGTAGCAATCATTTCTTTCTTCACCCTCTTTTCTGGAAACATTTTTCCAGGAGAGGGCAGATTTTTACCTAAGTGGTTCAGCTATAGAGACAGGTAGCATTTAACAGGCTAACAGGCACTGCACCCCACTCCCACCCCCTTTCCTCCATTACCATCTGTGCAGCATCCCTTCCTAGTCATATGACTATATGACTTATATGCAGGAGCTACTGCACAGCTCTACTGGAGGACAGGGTGTCCAAAGACTGACTTTAAGCATGCAAGGCAGCAGGTTGCAAGAAAGGAATGACAGTCTAGGATTCTTTGGCAAAAGTGGTGACACAACTGGTAATTTAATAGCTGCTAACTGAAACAGATCAGTGTGATACAACAGGAACACAGCGTGGTACAGCTCCTATACCCACTGATTATCATTCATTCCACTCTGTCCCTTTGGCTCCTTCAGCATCAGAGAACTCAAAAAGGTGCAGAAAAGAAGGGCCGAAAATACAATGTGAGAGGCTTCAAGTCCTGAGCTAACAGGACTGGCTAAAAATAAAAGAAGGTCTTTATAGTCTATGAAGAAGATAAAGAAGGAGAAGCTGTTAAGAGAGGATTTAATTAAGTGTAAAATCCTAAATGGGACAGATAATGCCATGGCATGTTACTGTTCACAGACTGGCTCAGGGAGAGGACGGGCACCTGCAAAGGAAATGAGTTCAGCTCAGCTGATTTGACAGGACTTATTCACACAAAACCTACATATGCCTGTGCCAGAAAGAAGAGAGAGGAAGGAGCTTCAGCGTAGCACAGGTAGAAAGGCATCCCAAGGGGAGCAGGGGACTCTAAGTGTCTTAGTTAGAAAAGGAGATGGATGGTCTAGCATGAAGCAGGAGATGGTCTGGTGATCAGCTAGGAGCTTCCTGGCCTGACCATGGAGTGTGGCACAAGTAGGAAGATCTCTTTTGTCTCAAGCTGGGTAAAGTTGCTGAGGTAGCATTAAGACCTCGACAAGACTAGTTAAAGAGCAGCATGACCCATACTGTGTATTTTACTTCTCTGAGTGGTATTCTCAGAGCATAAAATCTGACCTTCCCAATGCACTTCAAGAACAATGGCAAATATCTTCAGAATCACAGAGAAAGGTTTGTCCTGTCCTTTGCTCTACTGAACTTGCAGGAGAATCACATTTGCTGCATGCAATAGATTGTTGTGCTTGATACATCTTACGATGCCAGAAACCTGCCCTGGGATTGCCTCTGCCTGTGTTTCCAAATGTTTTGCCAGGAACTGGGGAAGAAGCAGTTTAGAAATTCAAGGCCTCTGGTGCGTGTTTACCATAGCATATTGTCCGCTGCCAGTATTATACTGGATCTCATTTCAAGTTCTAATTAAAGTGTAAGCATGAGAAATATGTCTAAGGAAGGAATTTCCACCCTTTAAGTTTCATTTCCTCTACGAAAACCTAGAAATATCACCAAAAATAAACTAAAGGCTCAGAAGCCTTTTTCATTTCTTTCTCCTCCTTCTTCCCACCTTCCCCACTTGTATTTTTTCTGTAGTTCAAGCTGGCAGTATTGCTGATAAATTCCTTACGACATGGTCGCTGCTCTGAAGGTTACACTGAATAGGGGAAATATTATTAAAGCCAGGATAGCGCTTCAAATGGAAGATTTTCAGTACCAGTAGTGAGAATAAGGAGGGGAGAGGGCTGCAGGGGTGAACCGGGGAAGGAGAGAACATATTCATTAAATGAGATCTGAGAAATTAGTGCATCGCCTCCTCTTTGCCGTGCTGAGAACAGATTTTGTTTTACGGAGGGAGAATGCAGTTGGTTTTGCAATACCAATACTGAAAAATGATTTCCAGAAATACGATACATTGTGCAAAGATTTGCCAAATTTTCCATTTAGAAAAGAATAATAGTGTGAGTATTTAGCTAATGAAAAATGTAGACAGACAAACAAAACCGTCCTCAAATGCCGTTTAGCGGTTGCACATCTCCTGGGAATCAGCTGCTGCTTTCAGTCTGGTTTTACCTGCTATTGCTCTAAGCTAAACTTTCCATTTATATGAGAAAAACTGGAGTCAGGAGGATTACAAGCACCTCCGCTTTTGGTTTTTAATAAAAAGCGAACATTTACTTCTCAACAGTTGCAGCAAGAAAGGGAATTAAACCTGAGGAGAGCGGGCTGACCTCTGGGAGCACGAGCATGTGCACACACGGATTCTCCCTGTCTCTCTTCTTGTTGCCCAGTCCTTCTGCTGGCATACACTGTGCTGTGTGCATGCCAAGGTGTGTATATGTGCCTGCCGTGCTGTATGCTCTTGCACGCTTGATTCCTTGCAGGTGACCCCATGTGAAGATGCACATGTGGCCTCTTCATTCATTCTCCTCCAGCTATGTAGATGCACAGGCCTTCATCCCCTTTTTCTTATAGCAAGCTCCTTACAGCATCTCTAAAACCGTTCTGTAGAATTGTACTCAGCTATTCAAAGACAGGAATCTGATCCATGAAAGTGGATTTTAAAATAGCAAATGCAAGAATATATTTGAAGTCTGTCTTTTTGTTCCCTGCTTTGATAGCGCACATTTACAAGTTTTTATTTGAATCCCTAACAGCTAGAAACTTGGTATTTGTATTTGAAAGAAAAGCTGCAAGGCCTTTGGTTGGCCATCCAGCTTTAGAAGCTGGGACTTTGGGGAAAAAAAAAACATACCTACGTAGTCACAGAGCACTGATAAAATCGCAAAGGTAGGCAATATCAAATGAAACTTGAGATTACAGGAGAGTTGGCCAGGAAATCCCCACACCGGTGCTTTTTCTGTTGTGTTTTCTAACCCTGCTCTGGTTAGTGCTTCCTGACCCAGCAGCAGGAAGGGAAAAAAAAACCCTCTCTCTCTTCACTGGATATTTATGCTCCCGTGACAGCTATCACTGTGCCAATGCTGTCCTGAGTAGCAAGGCAGCAGAGGAGGGTTTTCCAAGAAGGAATAATGCAGGCGGGGCTGAAGAAGCAGATGCACATTATTTGTATTGGCAGAAGGTGAAAAACAACCCAACCCCCTCCCCACCGAAAAGCACACTTGTAATTAAAACCCAACAGATTTATTGCTTTGACTCATTCTGGAATTTATCAAAGTATCGCTGTGTGGCACAGAAGTGTATGGCATGATTTACAGTGGAAAGGCACGGCAGCGATTCCCTCCAGGAGAACAGAGGAAGCTTTGTTGCCGCTGTGATAGGACCAGACGTGGTGGGAGAACCTGGGGAAGCAAGTGCTTTGTCAAAGCCAACCTCTTGCCTCCTCCGTGTGTGTGTGCACAAATCTAGTCACTCCGATCACATCAGATGCTCTAACCATTGTGACATTATGTATGGAGAAGCAAGCGCTCGTAGAGCACACGCTACTTTCTTCATCATCATCATCTAGTTGCTTTTTAGAAATATTTTTCGCCTTCTGATGAAGAAAACACGCTGGAAATTGACAGCAGGGATAATGAACACAAGAAGGTGTTATAGATGGTGGCAAACTAGGAAACAGGTTTCTGAACTTCCTAACTTGTGTTCGTTTAAACAAATGGATTTATGTTTGCATGCGGCGTTCAGTAGTACATAATTTTTGCATTTCAGAACACCGGGGGAGACCCTCTGTAGGCAATATAAGAGCAGTAAATTGTAGACCTGGTAAGTGGGCTGCGTGAGCCTTGTCATGAATGCAGAGCTCGCCTCAAATTGTAAAGATGTGAGTTCAAATCCCTCTGGGGGTTCTGTTTTTATTAGTAATACTTCATAACTTTAATTCTAGATGTCAAATGGATCACTGCACGTTCAGTACTTAATTATCTCCATCATCCAAAAATACCTTGCCTCTAATAAAAATATTTAAACAGCTCTTCCAGGAGCATAGCGTGATGAAGGGCCCTCCCTATTCCTCAGAATGTCCCAGTTCTGCTGATGATGTTTGTTAGGTGGAGCAGTCAAAAGCATCAAAGTGGCTGAAGCGTTTTTGTCTAAGAGGGGTGAGGTGTGGGACTGAGGCCTGGGTAGCTCTGTCCCACCTAATTTTAACTTCAGATAAACCAGTAGTGGTGGGATGTCAGCAAACCAGACTAAATATCCAGCATCACAGGATTGTAGAGGTTGAAAGGGACCTCTGAAGGTCGTCAAATCCGACCTCTACTAAAGCAAGTACCTTACAACAGTTTGCACAGGAAAGCATCCAGGCAGGTTTTGTGTATCTCCAGAGATGGAGTTTCCACTACTTCTCTGTGCACTTGTTCCAGTGCTCTTTCACCCTCTAATGAATGGTTAATTGTTGCTGTGCCATCGTGCCTTGGGGCTGCTGTAGGAAATGTCTCCAGCTAGTTTACACGTCAGATAAATCACAGTCCTGTTCACTATCACAGTTTGTACACATTGCTTATATGAATCCTTGAGTTTCACAAGGAAAGTGAGAAAAAGCAGACACCAAACATAGTAGAGTGCTCTGTAATTATGGCCCTGTGGTATGTTTTTTTCAGATGAGAGGAGTTATTTGTTTCTTGTGGCGAATGACTGTGAGCCCTGTTATTGCTAATGCTCATGAAGAGTTTGTGCTTCACTTTCCACACGGAGGCTTCCTCTCTCTGTTACACACAGCATGCATGGTAAAATAAATTATTTCTTACAGTGTAGAGTACAATAACTGCTGCTTCTGTTCACTCTTGGGCACTAAGAAGCCCAGAGATTCTGTCACCTTGCTGTCAGACTGTTATTGTTTCCTTTGACAATGGGCAGAGAAAAGGGCATTTCCAGAGCAATTTTTGAATGATTTCAGTCTTTCCACTCTGTTACTGTTTTGTTCTTGTTACTATATGGTGTGGCTTTCACTTTGTGCAATAGCATTTATTTTCAAGGATTGCATTCTGCTTATTACGTTATTATATTCTGATTCTCAGATTGTACCAACATTCTCATCCAGTCATAACATGGAAGCATCACTGATAGTTTTGCTTCAAACTGGGGATCAGTTTCATTCAGAATGTTTGAAAGCCCTCTAATGAATCTGAGCAGAGTTTCAACCCAGTGACAGACGGATGTATTCATTCAGCTTATGCCTGGTTTTGCATTTTGTATTTCAAATGTTACACATGGCAGTAACAAAGTTCTGCTAATCCTTGATGCTAAACAGAGCTGGTCAAAATGAGGATAAAACTGCTGGCGAAGTGTCTATGTTAAAATAATTCTGTTTGTTTGTTTGTTTATTTATTTATTTTCCACCAGTTTTGGAACCTCTCGGTGTTTTGCAGAGCAATTTTGCAAGAAATGATCTGGCAACTTTTAGATTTTTTCAACACTTACGGGAGAGTGTTGAGTTTTCTTGTCTGCCTGACATGAATTGGCAGGAAGGGCTGTGTGTACAGCTTCCACTGAAAAATGCCAATTAAGTAATGTACTACTTGTTGAATAATTAAAGCATCAGCCAGCGCACTCATTAAGTGTTCTCAGCAGCTGATCCAAGTGGTTGCACTGGGTGGTTGGGCACTTTCTGTGCTTGTTGACAAGGTTTGTTTTTTTTTTCAAGATACAAACTGTCATTCTAAAAAATCTGCAGTTGTGGCTGGGATAAACACGTTCACAGTGTGGCCTGCAGCCTGTGTGTTTCAGCAGGGCATTTAGACAGGCTGGGGGTGTTTGAAAAGCACCCATGCTACTGGCAGTAGCAAAGTTTGATGATGGTAATGAAATCCATATGGTACATGCATGATATGAAAGACTTTCTTTGGGTATGGGGTGCCGGGCCCTGAGCTCTAAATGCCAGTAATCTCCCTCCCACCGTGTTGTCCTTGCTTTGTTCATCAGTTTGCCTTATTGTGCTTTCCTCCTCCTTCTCCCCAGCCTGCCCCACCACTGCCTACGGCCCCAAGTTTCTGCTGTGTACTCATTTCCTCCTTGTAGATCAATTCAGCCTGTCCTGGCCAATTTGCACTGCTGACTGGCCTCAGCAGCCTACGTCCTTGTCACTGCTGTGCTGAATTAGAAATTAAACCATGTCGGATGAGAGCCACGGAGAGGCCTTCTACAGGTTATCGACAGAGTCTGTTGACAGTTTCCCAAGCCACTATCTTGCATCCCAGCCAACAGCAGCAAAAGAAACTGGGTCATTCCAGGCAGAAGCCTGGCTGTTCTTGTCCAGCAGTGACATCAGGAGTGGTTTTTACTCATCTGTAGGATAGCAATGTGTGGCAAGCACTCATACAGAGGTGTATGCAAGCATCTTGTGAGCCTGTTTGACCACAGGCCTGCTCCAATCTCACATTAGGCTTTTATAGTTTTAATTAGCTAAGAAATAAGTCTTCAGCTTTGCTTCATTGCCAGACACTTCTAATGTCTCTCCCTAAGTGCCTTCTGCAAACACAGGTCACTGTATAACTGCATGGTCAGTGCTGGTTGAGGTTCAGGTACTCATTTCTATAGTGGGAGTTCAGAACAGGGTAAGTTAACATAGGAAAAGTGTCTGACAGGTGACGTGGCAAATGGCAGCTAAGCTAGGTGAGGCTGGGAACTCAGTTTTGCAAACCAAAGCTATGCCTGTTGGCACAGCAATCTCCTTAGCCCTCACGCTTTCAACAGATGTATTCAGCACAAACCCTCCCTTGCTGCTGTGACACCAAGTTCAATTGCACAGACCAGGAGGCCCACAGGCCCTGAGCCCCAGCTAGGCTGGGACAGCTGAGTTCTGCCTGCAGGGAGCCAGCCCACTTCTCCTAGCAGCCCAGTGTGAATTCGACCATAAGGAACTCCACTGAAGTAGGGAACTTGCATCGGTGGAGTTCAACATCTTCAGGTGCCTTTGCTTCTAAAAATTAAAGAAGAAAAGTAACAGGGAGAAAGTCCTGTTTGAGGAAATAAAGACATTTTATATGATGTACAGTTTGACCTTAAGATGTTGTTACCAGTGCATCTGAGGAAAGAACAGATGCTTCTAGATGGACCAAGGATTTTCTTTCCCTTATCAGAAGGTTAAAATAAATGCTTTTCCCCTGCTGCTCCTTTTCCTGCGGTCCTCTGGCTGATAAGAGGGAGATCAGTGTTATCAGACAAGGAGGCAGGATAATCCTCAAGGAGGGGGCCATAGCCCTGGAAGGCGGTAGGGCAGTGGAAGGGAAGGCTCTGCATGCCCTGGGGAGGAGAGGGATTGCGTTCCACCCTTGCTCCATGGCAGGAGGCAGCACAGCCCATTTACTCAAAGTGAGAGCTGGGCCCAGCTCTCTGATTCAGTCATGGTCTCAACTGCCTTTCCCTGAATTTTCGAGGGAAGTTGCACTGATGGGATGCAAGCCCTGCTCTGCAATTCAAAGGCAGGTTGGGAAATCTTTGCATCTGAGAGCCAAGCTGGACTCTTCGCTAAGGTGCTGCTGCAGCTGGAGCTTCTCTAACTCTGGTTTTGCTGACCAAACAGGAGGTTCTAGTTCCTGCTTCGGGGGCTGTGCTGGCTCTGTCAGGAGAAAAAAGTAGTGAATGCTTATTTCAGTCAAGAAAGTGAGTGGTGCTCTCCCTGATCAGCCCAGGGGAGAGATTGAGTGTGCAGAAAACCCAGTGTTCTTGCACAGTCACTTCTCCAACCCGAGCAGCGTTTTGAGGATGCAGAGCTCTGCTTGGCGTGGGAGGAACTAAGCTTTGTGCTGCTGCCTCAGCATTTGTGCCATCCGCTTGTGCCGAGCAGAGTATTTTTTCTTCTCTTCTCTTTTTTTTTTTTTTGGAGTGCTCCATGAAATTGTAGTGACTCTTTAATTATCTTGGGAGCTCCATGAGCTATTTTGATGTGTTGCCTCTCTGGCTTTGGCACACGCTCTGGGCTGATGACACATGGTCACCATTCTCCATCTCCGCATCACTCTGTCACCGCTGAATTTCAAATGTCGCCCTTGAATTTGACACGTAGGGATCTGGCCAGACTTTAAAAATCCTCTCCTGCCTTCAGACACCAGTGCAGGTAATAAAAGGGATTTATCAGCCTGCACTTCTCTGTGCCTGTGGGAACGAGCAAGGTGTAAATTCATACTGAGTTCTCAGGAGACCAGTTTGCCTCTTTCTCTCAAAATACCGTATAGCATAACTTTATTGTCTTGGGATTTTTTTTTTTTAATTTTTTAAATTTTTTATAATTTTTTTGCAAATTGTATCTCAAGTTCTTACAAAGCAAAACAACTCACAACAATGGATAAATGAGGAGTTGAGAGCTGGCAGTCAGAGGGGCCAAGAGCAGAACAGCAGAGGGAGCGGGGCCCAGAGAAAGAGGATGGGGAGATGTGAGCTGTGAGGGAGAGCAGCAGAGATGGCTGAGCTGGCAGGAGAGCTGCTGTGCACAGCGGGAGCAGAGGAGGAGCTGGCTGCTGAGCCAAGCTGTGCGCAGAGGGAAGAAGAAGAGGTGGGTGCGGGAGAAGGGAGATGGCAGGGAGGTCAGCTGGGTCCGCCGCAGGGAAGATTGCACAACAGGGGCGGGTGGTTTTCAGAAGTATACATTGTTGGAGCAGCATTGTATGAGTTCTGATATGGAAAGATGCAAGTAGGCATGTACCAACACACACGAAGGAACTGGAGAGCCGCATATTGGGGGAAAAAAGAGATTTCTTCTTCACAGCTGCGCAGTGCAAAAGCTTGGAGACATCTTTGGGATCAGTGCCCTTCAGTGGTGACTGGTCCAGAAGGGCTCCCTGCTAGGGCTGCTCTCACTGGGGCTTGCCAGCAGTGTTCCTCTGTCCCCCGAGTCCTTGGGTGTACAGGCCAGCCACTAGCCACTTGTTTTCTTTTACCTCTCTTTGCTAAATTGGTTTGATCAAAACATACCCAGGACCTGGGAGTCTAAATAATGGTCTTGCACTTCCCGTGTGGAGCTCTGTAATATTTACTGAGCCCGACGGCTTCATTCTCCTTGGCTCTGACTGCATTAATGGCTGGCTGCAGGGAGGGAGGGCAGGGATGAAGGATAGCTGAGAGGGGTCCAGGCGACACGGCTAACGGATGGCCTTATTAGAGACACTTTCCTGGGGCCTAAGTGGAGCTTTTTTGTCTGAGTCGGCAAGAAGTGGGTCATTTTGCTGGGCTGTCAGGCCCCAGCTCTCACTGGAGAGAGGATGCGATGAATGCAGCAGCATGCTGGCTTTTGGATGCTGCACCTGGCTGGGGGTGAGGCAGAGAGACCTGCCTGTACACTGCCCTTAGGGACCCCTTCCTGGAGAAAAGCAGACCCTGAACACTGCCAAATCCCACCCGATTAGCAAGCAAAATGCAGAAGGAAGCTGGTAGGGAAGTAATGCAGCTGATCCCACTGCAGAACACTCCTCTCCCAGCTTTTATCGCTACCTCTCTCTGCAGTTCTCTGGAGAGGCGGTGGTGGCTGACGAGGGACTGGCTCAAGCTGCTATCCATCTAATCTGGCAGCAGTTTTAGAGACCTAGTGACAGCTGGGTCTCATTGGTCCAGTGTCGGGTCACACCTGCAGGGATCTGAGACTGCTACAGCCATGCAGGGAGAGTCCCAGCTCCATCTTAAGCTCTCACTGCTGGTGGCTTTAGCTCTGCAGATGCCTGCTTCTCTCTGTAGTACTGGCCCAGTCTTGGGGTTGTTGCATACTTACTCCCTCCTCCCATCCTTGCCATCATAAATGTTTTGATGGATCACCTGAAAAAAGCAGTATCAGAAGCAAACAAGCCAGAGTACGCTGCAAGAGACTGCTCTGAGGGTATTTCCAGCTCAGCAGGAAACCCAGTCCTAAGAATTTATAGCTCAAGATTGCCAGAGTTGAAGTCTGAGATAGTCTCCAGTAAGATTTACATTTCTTTCGGCACTATCCCAAATGCAGCTGGTGATTCCTGTGATGCTCACCAGTCCTAGGAACACAGATTGCTACCAGAGGCAATGCTGGGTTTATCCCAGCACATCTTCCTGAGGAGGACCTGATTAAAAAAGAGCAAATGTGCTGTCAGCTCTGTCTTAGAGGAGATGAGAGATGGAGTCCTTTTTTGTTAATAAGGAGGGCTTGGTGCTGCATTGCATTGGCTTCCATGTGAACTGGTGTTATGTGAGGGGTATCTGAAAAGGATGGTACGGTTGGGGTAAAAAATTTCTTGTTTCCTGAAGTGATATTTGGGTTAAGTACCTCTGGCTCAGCATGCTGGAGAAGGGCTGCTGTGAGATACTTTGGAGGAAAAACATGACCAGGTGAAATGCTATAGTAGGAGACAGGAGTAAAGAGGAACATTTGTTACAAACAGGCCTGTTCTTTCTTTCTATAATGAGGGAGGTGAGAAGAACTGCCCAGCTTCTGACCTTCCCTGTGCTCCATCCTCAGTTACGTTGTTTTTTGAGGTCATCTTCTGCGCAGACTGAACTGTACTCACCCTCAGAGTAAACTCTGCTTACATTCCTGTGAGGCAGGAAGCAAAAGGTCAGTTTGGTATGGATTTACCGCCACCCACCCTGGTTTTTGTACTCCCAGGAACCCACCACATTCTGAGCACCATTGGGCAGGATGAGAAACCGGACCACAGGCATTGCTCTGTCCTTGTCCAGCTCTTCAGAGATCTGCTGCACATAGCAGCCTTGAGTTGCTGGTCTGGGTGAGACAGATGTAATAGCTGGTCTCTGGGATTGCCACGTGATTCCGAAAGGTGCAAGCAGCTTGTACCACACCGTGGCTGAATTACCTATTCACAGCAGACATTTTCTTCCTGATTGAATGAGGTTAATGAACATCTTATGCCTGCCAGCATGAGGGTATGTAGTCCTTTATCAAACATAGGCGATGGTTCTGTTGTTGCTATAAAAGCTTTGCTCTTTTTTTTTCTTCTTGTTTTTAAATCCTCCTCTTTAATTTGCAGCAATAAGTTCCAAAAGTTGATTTTATGTAACAGGAAAAAAAACCACACTGCCTTTGGACAAAAATATTTTGAGTCCTTTTACCGTGAGCTTTATAGTGTGTTCATATATATGTTACAACTGGGAAGGATGGTCACTGTTTAAAAAGAAAAGAAATCCGATATGAATGATCAATTACTTGATTCCCCCAAACAATCAACAGCCCATGGCAGATTGCCGTATCCTGTGGCAGTAATGAATTAATGATTACCTTTAGATTAGGCTTGTACTGCATGCCTGAGACCCCGAGAGCATGGCTAAATTGGCTCGGATGGAGCTGGGATTGCTGAGTCTGTATAAGCCTCCTTGGGCTGTGATCTTGTCAGAACTCATACACTGAGCTGAAGAGTTTGATTAGGCGGCCAGGCCTGTGGGGAGGAAGCGGGAAGAGTCTGGACTCTTTGATAATGAAGACTTGAGCTCACATACCTGCAGCGGGCTTTCAAAGGCAGCAGGCCCTATGTGCAGACCCAGGCAGGCGAGTAGGCTCTCAAGGAGCTCCAGCGTCACCGTGGGGCTTATTCCAGTCCCCAGAGCATGGCCTGGATCCCAGTGCAGCGTGCACAGCCAACACACTGGCCTCCCTCCCTTCTCTTCCCTGGCCCGTGGGACCTCCCTTGGCAGCTGACACAATCCAACCAGTCATAGCTTTTGACGTGGGCAAGATCTGTCTTCCTGGCATTAGGGCCTCAATTAGCCTCTTCTATTTCTAATGCTCTAAATTTGCGTGGTGAGAGCTGGGATTAAGGACAGGCAGTCTTAGCGCAGCTCCTATTAATAAATAAGGAAGATTAGGAGCTTTGTCAGATAGACACTGCTTCCTCCTTCATTTAATTATTCAAGAACACCTTGTGTTTAACCCTCCACCCTCTGAATGAAGTAAATAAAGAGGTCTGAGATTATTAAAGATAACATTTAAATTAATTTTCTGTGTTGTTGGTCAGGTAAGAAAATTCGTCCTCCTGTAATTGAATGATCCTAGTGCTGGCTTCCGTGGGTTTTTAAAGAAGTGTTTTGCTCCCTTTTTTGCATAAATACATTTTTCTGTCAGTTTGGGAATATTTCTGTCTGTGCTCAGGGACTGCTGTGCCTACTTACAAAGCACAAGTAGCAGCAGGGCAAATTTCTTCCCTACCAGCAGGCCACAGTTCAGCTCCTGAGGGACCACATTTGGAATTAAACTAGGAGTGAAATTTTTGTGGCCCACTTTTCCTCGCTGATACTGCCAGAAAGAAGGATGTCTGATGGACTTTGTGAGGTTATCTGAGGTTTTCATCTTACCGACACCTTCTAATTCATTTCATAGTTGGTCCTCTAAGAGGCATTAGTACCCAAGAAAGAACCTGCTCCCAAGGATGCATTCAGGTTGCAGTGACCTGGAGGTAAAAAGTACTTCATCCCATTCCTATGCAGCTAAATCCCCTCGGGATGTGTATCTCAAAGTGTGACTACAACAGTTTCCAGATGTTTCATATCTTCTCATGCTCTATAAAGAATGATGACTAAATTGCAGTTTAGTGACCTTAGAGATATAAAAAGGGGGAGGGAGAGAGGTGGCTGTCTGGCAGAGAGCTTTACAGTAATGGGATCTTTGCCAGTATCATTCATGCTTGAGTCAAGGACTTTCATTTCCCAAAAAGAACTGGGGATTACTGCAGCTTCTGCAGCTGCCCTGCAAGCAGATATGTCCTATCCAAAGATGTGGGTATGTGCAAAGGCATCCTGGTGTCACCTCGCCTCGTAATAGGAACAAACGTAGCAGAGATTGGGATGCTTAGCCTCAAAAATCCTGAAGGAAGAGATGGCAGCTATTAGCCCCAATATAATCCGTTTGTCTTCTGTGCCTCTGGCCACAGCGGGCTCTGCAAAGCTACCTTGTGCATGCTGTGAGCCCTGATGCAGGCTGGAAGGGCTGACTCAGTGCATTCTTCTTTCATCTCAAGTTGCAGGGCATAATTCCTGATCAGCTAATGTGGATTAATTGTTTCAGGATTTATGCATTTTTTTATCTCTCAGGGGGTCTTTGGATTCATTGTTATTTGTAACAGTGAGCTACGCAGGGGCAGATAAGAACCTTGAGACCACCATCATTTGGCTTGGAGCCTTCTCGTCGTCTTTTGCTGATTGCTCTTGCCCCATGTACATCATTTTGGAATATAAGACATGATGCTTCCCGGCACGGGCCATTTCTTTTTTCTGATGACCTAAGATCAATAGGCTGTGTTGTTTCTAAGCAAACTGCTGCTAAACAGCTCTCTGATTACATCTCCTGTTTTTGTTCCTAAGCAGGCCTGCAAATTTCTGGGCATGTAAAGGCACGTTCACTTTGAGGAAAACTTGTTCTACATCGCCTGTTTCAGAGCAATTTTCATCTAGGAGATTAGCAGAGCAGCACAGGGACATCTTAATGTACACTCAGGAAACTCAGAGTTGGTTTTTCAGAGCATCTATTCTTTCCAACTTCAGAAGGTGCTTTCAGCAAATATTCTCTGCTGTTCACTTGGCATTGACTGTTTCTGTAAATGCTCTGGCAGCGAACTTATTCAGTAGAATAATCCCAGAAAGGGGTATGACTGAAGTCACCTAAATAAATAATGTAGGGGAATATTCACTGATTTCTCTGCCCAGCATCTTGTACAGTGCTTTGTGCTGTTCTTGTTCGTGTAATGGATTACCTTGTTCTCCATAAAACACGTGATGGGGATGGATTTTTGCCATTGAAAGAGCCTCCAGTGGCAGAAAGGAAGAACTCGAGATGAGCAATGTACTTCCCTCTCCATATTTCCTCAGCCTGTACAAACTCCTCCTGCTGCTTTCCTCCCAGGAGCCATGAAGGTCAGGATGCTGACGCTGACTCTGAAGCATGAGGAGGCACCTTCCCTCCCATGGAGGGCGATGGACCAATATTTTTCCAACAGTGTTTCTCCCAGCTGCTGGCGTGCCGAGCCCTAGATCAGGCTGTGAATTAAACGTCCCTTGTCCACAGACCAGGCCTTCCAGCAGCCCTGCTTGGATGTCCACTGGAGCTGCAATTCAGCCAGGACCTTTTTGAAGCTCAGGGCTAAAGACTCAGGGTGCGGAGCCCAGGTAAAATTAGGATAGTTTCTGTAAACCCAGATTGCAATTATGTGGTCACCTTGGTGCTCCTCCTTTGTTGTAACACCCCCCATGGTCTCCAAGGAGTGACTCAAACCCAGCTGAAGCAAGGAGGGAACTCCCTTAGGGAAGGAAAATGATGACTTTTCCTTCATTTGGAGAACGCTATCTGTAGGTGGGTAACAGTTGTTTTGGAATAACCGAGAGCGTAACAAAGAAAGGGGCTGGGAATGCTTTTCCATTTTCACAGAAGTGTGATGATGATAGGACTGCTCGCTGTGAGACTTCATTCTGTACAGAGTGACACTATTTAGAGAAGCCACGCTCACACGCAGCGTCCTTTGCTCTGCCTGCACCTGCGCTCTGTGTGTGCTACTGCAGATGGAGGGCATTAGTTGTGTTTTGCTCCACTTCAAATGCATCTCCCTTTCACTCCCTCTTTGTCTTTGGAGAATGTTATGGCAATGAGCTGAGCAGGCTGACAGTGCCACGTATCCTTTGTATGCACATGCGGAGGCACAGGAGTAAGCATCCCTGCTGCAGTCTGGAAGCTTTCTCTTTGTAATAGAATGCGGGCACACACATAGTGAGAGGGAATAGGAATCCTCAGTGTGCTCTCCATACCTTTCGTTTGACATGGGGGCTGTGTGCATTAAGACTCGTGCTTGGGTAGTGTGTCCTTTTATATAAGAGGGTCATCTCATAAGTGGGGCAGGTCAAAGCATCTCGTGTCCCACACTAAGCAGCTTTGACCCATGTAATGCACGTCAGACTATCACTCTTAATTTGATAAACTGAACACTAGATTGATAATCCTGCCTTGTTTTTCCCTCTTCTCCTCTTTCTAAATATATCTGTACCTCTCTGTCCCTTAACTGTGAACTTGTATCTACCTCTCTCCATAGATTAATCATAAATATGGATATAAATGACAGAAGGTTGAGGGCATGGTGGGAAGGCAAAGCTATCTACCTCATTTATCATTGCTACAGTGGATGTTTGGGTGGTGCCTCACCTGTCCAAGGTCCACGCTTTTCAAGCAGGGTCAAGAGCAAAGGTATTGGAACAAACAGGTCACAGACTAGCTAATTTTAGTCTTCTGCTTTGTGTGGTTAGCTCTCTCTGAGCAAATGAATCTCAGGCCCTTGGCGCGCTCTTGAGTGACTAGAAAAATTATGCCTGGTAATTTTCAGTCAGCTGGAGCAGATTTACATTGAGGCACGGAGAGTCAGACCCCTCGATTGCAGTATATTAAAAGGATGAACAAGGGCTTTTGAAAGGGTCAGAAAATGAAAGGGATCAGTTGTTGGCAAATATTTGTAGACAAGCATTCAAATCAGCACAAGGGTTTTGTAAAATTCTAAAGATTCAAGGTCATGACGGTGGGAATTGAGGACTGGGGACTTTCCTTTTGGCACTGAGCAAACTAATTGAAATATTAATTAAAAGTATTTTTAAAACTACCAATAGCATTGAAAGCACCAAGTTAAAGATGAACCAAAAATGTCCCTCTGTCCTTTCAGACCATGCTGACAAGCGTCTTGTGTGCAGTGATGCAGCAGTGAAATAATCAGCTGTACCATGCACTGATGCACTATCTGCTGACGTGCTGCGTGCAGTTTTGGGCAACATGCCTTAAGGAAGAGGTAAACAAGCAGGAGAGAACCCAGAGGGGAGCAGAAGGTTTTCCAAGAGGCTTTGAAAACACGACCTGTACCGGAAGGTTAAAAGGACTAGAACTGTAAAGTTTCACTTTTCTAAAAGGGAAAAGCAAAGAGAAATGTTAAGAGTCTTTGTTCTTATAAATTGTTCTTTTAAAGGTGGTATTGATCTGTTGTGCTCTGAATCCCAAGATGCGAAGTTGAATACTACGAAGGCTTTCTAACTACAGGAATAACAAAGTGCTGGAAGGGGTTAGAATCATAGAATCATGTGGCCTGAGTTGAAAAGGAGCACAATGATCATCTAGTTTCAACCTTTCTCCCACAGGCAGGGTCGCCAACCACCAGACCAGGCTGCCCAGAGCCACATCCAGCCTGGCCTTGGATGCCTCCAGGGATGGGGCTTCCACAACCTACTTGGGCAACCTGTTCCAATGTCTCACCACCCTCTGTGTGAAAAACTTCCTCCTAATCTCTAACCTAAACCTCCCCTATCTCAATTTAAAACTATTCCCCCTTGTCCTATCACTATCCACCCTCGTAAACAGCCATTTCCTCTCCCTATTTATATGCTCCCTTCAAATATTGGAAGGCCACAATGAGGTCTCCTCGGAGCCTTCTCTTCTCCAAGCTAAACAAGCCTAGTTCCTTCAACTTTTCTTCATAGGAGAGGTGCTCTAGCCCTCTGATCACTTAGTTAGCATAGGTGAGAGAATGCAGAGCCTCTTTCATTGGCGCTTCAAGTCATGTAGGCTGATGATACTCTCCAGGAGTGGAGTTAGAGGTACATTTGATCCTGTCTCGGTGTGGTAGGCTGGACCAGATGATGTTCTTGAGGTCCTGGCTGGTTTTACCTTGCTGCAATTGCTGTGATTCGACATGGTCAAACCAATCTGACTTCCATATAAGCCAGCTGTCTTTTCTTTACCATACTAAAATTACTCCCGTCTGAAACAGATGAGATACCAAGAAATGAGTACATTTCATGTAAGCAAACTTTTCTAAATGCCTTTAGGTTTGGTTTTTTACTCAGTCTCTTACAGGAGATTATTAAGGAGCAAGCTTGTCACTGGGTAAGAGATAAAGCTGTATCACAAATAAAGTAATAAGAAAAACAAAATTTACTGAATAAATGCAGAGGGAATGTATAGCTGGTTCTCATCATGAAAAGATGCCTCAGCTCAGTGAATGTGTCACCAAACAGTGTTATGACTTGTGTTTAATATGGATTAATAGCCCCAAAAAGGGAATATTGCTTGGGAGGAGATGTGTGTAGATAATACAACAATATTTCGGTTGCCCAAGCCTACAAAAGACACTGAGGAGCTCTGGCAACGAGCTCGCTGAGGTGGTTTACAAGCGTCATGAGAGTAAATGAAATTCAGTGTAGCAGAGGCAAGGTGATGCACTCAGGAAACAACACATTAGAATTAGTCATGCTCGTTTCTGGGTTCTAAAATAATTGTAACCACTCAAAAGAAAGGAACAAACAAACAAACAAAAAGAGACACGGCTGTGAGCAGCTCTGTGAAAACATTTGTTCAGCCTGTAGTGATGGTGAAATAAAAGCATGGAAGATGAGAGAGTGCATTAAGAAAGGGGTAGAGAATAATAGATAAAATAATACAGTACCATTATATAAATTGATGGTACGTGCTCTCCTTGTACACTCTATTCAGTTTGCTCACCTCATCGCACAAAAGGAAATAACAGAAATAGATGAATGACCAGAGAAAGGGAACAAAAATGACTGGAGTCTTTTAATAGCTTTCTTCATAAAGAATGATTAAAAAGAGCAACGCTGTTTTCTCGAGGAAAGACAAATAAGAAGCACTGTGAAAAAGGTACAGAAATAGTCACTGCAAAAAATAAGTTCACTCAGCCATTCCTATTTACTTTGCCTTCATTAGAAGAAAACAGGAGAAGCAATTACATGAAAAGGAAAACGATTCACACCTGTGAAGAGGAGATGCTCTTTTACAAAATGGCTAATTAACATATGGAACTTAGTGCCACCAGATACCACCCAAAATCAGAAACAGAGCAAGAGCTCAATGAGATTCTAGGCTGACTCCTGTGTGCGTACTGGTAACACTCAAAGGCCCACCAGCAAAGATAAGAAGAAACACTGGACAAGGTAATACATAAGACAGGAGAGAGCAAGGGGTCTTGAATCTTCTTGTTCCTCAGTAACAAACCAAAAATTCTGTTATAGTCTTGAGAGCAGGAGAGGATCTTCCAGCACATTGTTGCGTGTGTGGACGGTGTGGGAGTACTTTGGTAACTTATTCTAGAATGAGCCATTTGTAGAGATGGGATGTGATTGAGGCGAATTATTAGTTACCTGTTTTCTGTCTTTTGAACTGTGGCATTTTGAAGATTTTGGCAAGAGAGCAGCTGGCTTCTAGTTCCAATTCTGCCATGGAATCATTTTGGGGTATTTCATGTCTCTTTCCTCAGTTTTCCTGTCTGTACATAGGATTGTTGTATTGGTGCAGCCTTGTAGGTTAAGAGACTCCAGGATGCTTAACCAGTTCTTGTTTGTTAGTTACTGTTAGAAGCTGAGATGGGCGTACTAATGGTGCTTGGTGAAAAAAGCAGTATGATAGGCTGTGATGTCCAGGTGTTTCTGTGTTATTTTAAATGTGACAGGCTGTTGTATTTTCAGGCAGAGGATGTATTCCCCTTCCTCATGCTACCCTGTGGTCCTGTGGCCATACTCATGCTCAGGAACCTGCTCATGAATCAGGATCTTCTTTGCAAGACATTAAAGAACACCTTATGTTAGCATTAACTTCTTATTTTGTGGGTGCTCAAATCCTTCATCCCCAAAATCAATTTTGATAACCATGGATGTCGACTATATTCAAATATACCTTCGGGCCAGCAGTGCTGCCTTGCTTTTCCTGGCCATATTAGTCAGAATCTAGGGCAGTTTCTCTGTGTGCATGTTCCATCTGCAACTTGCAGAGAGTTCATTCTGTTGTAGAGTGAGGAGCAGAAAGCATCAACTGCAGATCTGAAATTTAGGTGCCTCCACTCCACCTCACCTGGATGTCAGCCGTGCCATGGACTGTGCCAGGACACACAAACCTACACATCCTTCTTTTCACTGCAGCTCTGATTTCTCCACATGGTGACACACGTGTTTCAGTGAGTGTGTGTTCCCATCATTCCCCAGTGTCCCATCTGGCACAGTTTGTGGCTGCTATGGAGCACACATTTACAATTCCCATCAGGCAAGAATAAATGGTTGTAGCTGAAATCTGTCCCAAGTGATAGAGGAGTGTTTAGTCATCTCCTTACTAGGAAATAATCCTAGCAAGTACTTGGTTGGTGCTTTTTATTTCCTAAGTGCTTTACAAATATCAGTTAATCCTCAGGTACCAGCACACCTTTTGCTTGGCTGTTTGCACTGGGGGCTGAACATCAGCTCTCTGATGCTAGAGGCAAGAGCCTTTACTTTCTGAGCTAAACAGCCAGCTCCAGTTGCCTGTCTTCTAGGGTGTCTTTAGCCCCTCCATCTTCCCTGTTCACGACCACAGAGGGCAGATCACTGCATTATTAATTTCTCATGCTCTCTTAATACGATTATTAATATCTTAATAATCTCTTAATAAGCGAGGAGAAAGGAAGAGAAATGCCTCTCCTGCTGCAAAGAGAAACCTGCCAGATTCCAGGGAGATACTTTTCTCTTCCTGCCCATCCTGAATGGTGCATTCCTCCAGATAGTTTCTGACCGGCAGAGAGCAAATCATAATTTAGATTTCTTTTTTCCAAAATCAATTAGACTCTTTCAGTGGTAGAAGTAATTTGTGTGACTTTTAATCTTTTGCCTCAGACTGATCAGCACTTTTTGAAGAATGTGGAGCCAATGTCTCTGCTAATCCAGGTAAATCAACCATATCTGGAGACAGACGGACAGAGAGGGAAGGAAGGGAAGCTATTAAAACCAAGGAAGGCCCGTCTCAGGATTAAAAGACATCAGTAAGGTACCTGATTTATAGGAGAAGAGTTGCCTTTCAGTCATTTTTAATGGAATATTATTAAAGGAAAATCAGGAGCTGTGAAACCTTTTGTGTCTCATCTCCTAATGTATTTATTTCTGCAGCAGGGAACCCTGTTAACCCCACCAGGTAATGTATTCCTCGGCTGGCACAGGTGGCAAGGTTGTCCCCTAGAAATTTTATTACAGAACAAACTCTGTTAAATATTTGCACATGAGAAGTCTGTTTCAAGGTTTCAGGGTTCTGCAGTTTGCTTCTAAAGAAAAGTGCCTTGTGGAGCTGCTGAGTCTTGCTGTGTGTGGCTATCAGATACCATCATTTCCACAACTCTCTGCTTTTTTTCTTTCCCCAACACAAATTAATTTAGATAGATAGACTGCTAAATAAATGCTTACCTAAAACAGTGCTGGCCTCTGGGCAAGGGTTGGGTTATGCTTCCGAATTGCTTTCCCATAATTTTTTAAGCAAACTAATAGTTGAGATTGTCGTCATTGTAAGGAAGGTGAGTTCCACATAGCAAATGACATACAAACCTCAATCTCGCAAACACCTATTTCGTTTTCTGTACCATTAATAGTCTTACTGCAGTTGCTGGGAAGTCTAAAGATGACTATATTGAAATGTCAACCCCAGATATGAGTAATATGGAAGATGTGGCTTTCTTGTGATATTAGTGAAGACTCTACAGGAGGAAAGGCTGTTGGACTGGATCTATCCTTTGCGTTCTTCATTCCTGCCATCACCATTCATTATCAGCAATGCTTTCTAGTGCGTGCTGAAATCCTCACAGAGATGCCAAGACACTTGTTCATTGGCTCTCCAACTGGACTGTTTATGCAAGAGGAGGTTCTTAGAGGCAGCCACCATATTGCTAACATAGCAGTCAAGCGGACTTGCTCAAAACCCAAAGCATTTAGCTGCTTTTGCATTAATTATTGAGCCACAGGCTTTCAAATCCCTTGCAAATGTAAATGAGAAAGTTGCGTGTGTGCATCTTTATGCATTCCTGCAAGGTGTTTCCATCAAAAGGAATCACCCCCTACAGTCATTGGTTTCAGCCAGAACAGTGGCACAGTGGGAAGCATGTTTACATTCAGATGTTACCACCTCAAAAGCAGAATCAGTAAAAACATAGTTTTGATTTCATAGGATCAAATAAGAGAATATCCCAGTGCTTTCCTTTCATTCTACTAAGTCTTTTAAGCAGCGTTTGTCTAAACAGCATCAAAGTATTTATAAGCAAATTAGGCAAAATCATGTAGTAACCTGATAAGGAAGGTGTAAGTTTTTTCTTCTAGGACCTCCCACGATGTGCCTGCTGAATAAGGCTTAGCAATGTGTGTCACTGTTGTGGGCTTGCTAAGAACAAGCCTGCCATTGGGCTTCTTCGGGAGCTTTTATGCAGCAAAGCAGTAAATGGCAACACAAGATAAAAGCTAGTGGAGAACTGGGACCTTAGGCAAGCCAGAGAGCCAGGTTATGATCTCAGTGTAGCTGGCATAAAGGTGTAATAACATGAAAATGGTTATTGCAGCTCCTGCGTTCACCTCTGCCATAAGTCGGTCAGATTTAGGTTTATTGAACGGATCCATGCATGCTGACACAGGTGTGGGTTATGCAGCACTGTGCGGATGGGCAGAAGGAAGTTTCTTGTGATGTCTCAATTTTATCTCATTCTGGTTCAGTGTAAATGCTTTGCTGCCATCATAATAGACACGGGTCCATTTAAATTCACCTCAGGTTTCTCTCATGCGCCTGTGTGAGCTGGAATTGTGATGTATTGGGAGCATATGGTGAGTTCTGGGAAAGCAGCCCTGCCAGGGGTGTATTTTATCAACTGGTGATCCAGAGATCTTAGCTGGTGGTTGGTGGTGTTTGGTGCAGTCATTTCAGAGCCCCAGTTCCACTGGCCACAAGAGCTCTCAGACGTTCCACTTCTGGGCAGGGTTTTGCATTGCTGCTGGGCAGTGAGGCTCTGACTCCTGGCTTCAGCAGGAAGTTTCTCGATGCGCTTACTGAAAAGACTACATTAAAACCAGCTGAAAAGCTGGATATTTTTCTCCAAAGTGATGATCTTGCAAAAAGTTCCCATTAGCAAATTTCACATAGTCAAAAGGGTCTTCATTTTTTAGCTGAAAGATATTTCTCCATGTGAAAAGTCTTTTTCTTTTGAGGGAAAAAACAGTTTCTTTATTTATGCAGGAACCAAAATTTCCATTTAAAAAGTGTTCCAAACGATGGCTTTCAAGCAGATGCAAATCCATTCTTTCTCCAACCCGAAAACTGTGGCACACACTCATCTACACTTGCAGTTGGCTTCCCACTCTCTCTGCCCAACATCTCCCTTAGGAGAGCACCTGAGAGCCCGGCCTTGTTCTTTAATCCCAGCAAAAGTTGTGCTGCAGCTGCTCCCTGAAGATTGCTGCACCACATGAAATGACTATGCACAAAATTTACTGATACGCTGTGTACTTCTTTAGTAGAATATTTTCTTTAGAACATCTTCACACCCTTCTCCTCTTCCCCTGCTTTCCTCCAAGGGAATATGAGCCTTTTTAATTTTAGGTTTTCATTTTGTTTTGTTGTATTGTTTATTGCTTTCTGTCTCTCTGAGGTTCCCATACAAGACTTAGCTGCATCTGGCTTTTATTTGAGGAAAGTCCAAGCTTGCTTCTCTCGACCTCACTGCTGGGTTCTCTCTCTCTCTCTCTCTTTTTCCTTTTCCTTTTGTTTGTGTTAGGAAGCCCTTGGGCTTCTCTGATGCTTTTCATCTTGGGACAGTGGTCTGTTGTATCTGATTCTGGTGTTAGAGGAAGGAATAATGAGGATGGAGTGCAATGATTGTTTAATTAAAATGTTCACTGTATGTATTCAGGGGACTATATTTTGTATATATATACTATTTGTGCACACATGTACATATACATGTTCATGGATACATATTATACTGGTAATTGCTCTGAGCATCTTTGTTGCTTTCCTGTACTGCAGCATTCACTGTTTGCTACAGGGGAAAGGAAGAGCAGAGAGCACACAGAAATGTCACAGCTGAGAGGGTTTCTGTAATCCTCCAACATATGTTAAACATTAAAGCTCCTTCAGCAAGTCTGATGTGCTCACAGTCATCATGGGACCAGCAGTTAAAGCGCCCCAGTGCTGCCAGGAAAACGTTATCCTGGCCCTAATTGAGAGCGACTTAACTAATGTTTCATTTCCTAATTAGTCCTTGTCAGCCGCTGGAAGACTGCGGATGCTGCTGGTGGCATGGGGCCCATCACTGCTGTAATTGAAGTCGTTCTGACAGTCCAGGGCTTTGGGGTGATCCATAAAGTAAGGCTGATGGTTTGGGACCAAACTGGGTGGTGGAGGAGAGAGGGTCAAGCATCGGCTGAGGCACCGTGTGAGTGTGCTGTGCCAAACCTGAATGGTCACGGGTCAACTCTGAAGCGACAGAGATGATAGGAGAACAGTGAGGGGATGAGGAGATCACTCTGCTGAGCTCAAGTGGCTGGAGAAAGCTCGCCAAAGAGAGCTGCTGTTACTGCATGGAGGTGAGGAGGAGCAGATCCTTTTCTGGAGAGCAGGTGATGAGCAGTGACAGACCAGCTGTGAGGAAACAGCGTGAGTTTGGTTGGAAGAGCTCAGCCTCAGCTCCCTCGCTCTTGAGTGCTGTGATTGAGCTCCTGCCTTCCCCACCACCCCGATTGGGTCTCTACTGGGTCAGGACGTCCCTTAGCTGTGGTGTCAAGGTACCTGAAGCAGAGCCAGGGACTGTGGGCACCCAGGACAGTGCCACATCAGTTGGGGACAGGGCATTGGGCTAACGATTGGAAAATAAACTTCTAAAAGCCTCTTTCAGTTGGAGATGAAAGAGGGGGAACAGAGTTTGTGAACAGATTCTAGCCAGGAAGAAGTGATTTGGAGCTGCTTGGCAAGGGGGTTATCTGCCTTTGCTTGCCAAAAACCTTGGTAAACAGTAGGTTGGGATGTATCTTGGGGAGGAACATGGCTCATCGCGCACATTGCAGGATTTGTGAAGGGGAGCATCTGGGCACCCGTGACTTTGGCAAATACAGCTGGCAGGCACCTGAAGGACGAGTGGGCAGCAGGAAACCTGCAGGAAGAAAATACAGGCAGAGCCAGCTCTGAGGCACGTCTAGCTGTGCACTGGGTGCTGTAGCCCTGCCCATGCCTCGAGTCATTGTGATGGTCACAAGAGAGGTCTGCAGGTGATGGAACACATCACAGCATGCAGGTGTGCTGAAGGAACAGGAACTGGAGTCAGATCTCTGGGTTGATGTGTGAGTACCATGGTGAGTAAGAAAAACCCAACAGCTTCTTGCTTAATGAGCACAGTTCAGTGGTTCAAGCTGTAAATGGATAAGCAAGCGTAGATTTGTAGCACAGCATCAAATGAAGGGAGAGAGCTGGCTAAGTGCTGGGTGATGTACTATCTTAGTGGGATGATGCTCAACATAGGCATCTTTTCCCAGAGACTCTCTAGTTTCTCAGAGTACCCCATAAAGGTAAAAAGGGGAGCTTTCAGATGCATGTAGAACCCCACTGTGTTTGTAATTTCCATAGCAAACACGACCCAACCCGCTCCTAGCTCCTGCCTGGGTGATTTCTCCCTTTGTACCAATTGCGTTGCTTGACCTTGTTGCCCTCTGTGAACCTGTGAACTCGAACACAGCATAATAAATTCCCACTTCATCCCAGGTGCCTGTCAGCCTGGAGCTCCTGAAGTAAGGTGAAGAGGGAAAGAGGGGGCTCGTGTCTCTTTACCAAATCAGGCTGGCTCTCTAATGCCCCATTAGCATACCACACGCAAGCATTCAGCTTTTAATTAGTTACGTGGTGTGATAATTAAGTAGCATTTCTCCACAATTTTCCTCTTGTGTGGAGTGGAGGGGAGGGGGACGGGTGCCTGTTGGGGCTGGGGGTTGAGGTTGTGTTAATGCTGTGAGTAATTGCGACCCCAAGGAGAAGGTGAAGCCAAACGCAAGCTCTCCTGGGGAGCCAGGGAAGCTGCCGTAGTCTGGCTCCATCTCCCTCCCTCACCCAGCAGTGCAGGCTTCCCCTTCTTCTCCCTGCAAAGCTCTGTGTAGAGAAAATCATCTCCCCTGGCTCTGAGCTTGTGCTCCTTCTCTTTCTGGGGGGGGCAAAAGAGGGCCAGCATCCTGCAAGAATGACAGTTGCCTGTATTTATGGGACTGCTATGGGGAGAGGGAAGGATCTGGTGGGTAAGTGCAGGATCAAGGGAACCATGAGCTGTTCCAGATCTGGGGAGCCACGCACAGAGCCAAGCTGGAGCAGTAACACAAAGGTGTTTTGTAGTAACAGGGGGAATGGGACATTGACAGAGTAGGGCAGGAGAGAGACAAGGGCAGAGCATGATGGGCTGCAGTGCACCATAAATTTGGTGTTTGGCTCTGCAGCAGGCATGGGAGGATAAAACAGCTTTCCTGCCATCAGGAACAGCAAGGGCCTGTGCCCAGCTGCAGCAGGGCAAGCGTGGCCTCGTCAGTGGGGAATCTCCTATCAAAGTGTGGAACAGGTATAATTGATCCATGCAAAGCAGCAGCAGAAATAAAATAAAGCCTATTACCAACGCGGCCTGTTGTTTCAACAGCATGCACACCATTGGGCTGCTTATGACAGGGAAACAGATGGTAGTTCTGTGAGCCTCGCACATCCTGGCACGCATGGAGATTCAAAGAGTTACTGCATCATGGAAGAGGCAGATGCAAGTTTGTTAGGTTATAAAACAAAATACAATTTCACAATGAACTCGGCAGCCACACCATCCCTTAGCCCGTTCAGAATTGTCTGCATCGAATATTTCTCCACTTTCCGATCACAAATTCAAATGATAGTGAACTCTAAAATATGGTGGGCTTTTCTGCTTGTGCGATATGTGGGAGCAGAACTTGTGAAACAACTTGTAAATAATTTCCAGAAAGGCCTTTTGAAAATGATCCATTGGTCTTTGGAGTGACAGCATAAAGCTCTTCCTAGGACATCACTGCCAAACCATGGCCCTGGGCTTTCATCTGCTAAGGTGAGCTCTGGTACCTGGATTTGCCTGCTCACCCTGGTATTTCAGGCACTCCCACCTTAACCAGCAGGCAAGATTTTTGCCTTTGTAGTGTCCATCTCAGGGGGTTCTACCAACACTTCAGTCTGTTCCCTGCAGGCTGAGGAGACATCTCCTCCAGTTTGGAGTGTTAGCATGGTACTTGTTGGGAGTGGCACCATTTTAGGATCTGCATCTTTGCTCCTGTGGAGAACAGCAGCCTGTCTGTGGAAATGGCCAACAGCTGCTCCAGAGTTGTGCTCTCCATGCACACGGGGAAGGTTTCTAGGAGGCTGCTTAACAAATGTAGATGGCAGAGATGAAATGGCAGGGCTCCTGTCATTGGTGTTTGGTGATTGTGTGCAAAGCAACAGGAGCGCTGAGTATCCGTGGAACTCTCTACAAATGTAGAGAAGGTGTTGAATAGAAGGGTGTTGAATAGAAAATGGCACAGCTATGATGCATCTTCGAGTTTAGGGTGTCAGGGAAAGCATTTTGAAGTTCTGCCAGTGTAAGATGTGAGGCTTTTGCCTTCATAGCAGCTCACTTTCCTGTTGGGCAGCTCTGAGGATGAGTGCTTTGCTCCCTTCCTGCTCTCCCACCCTACCTCCCAGCTGCTCCAATGCCTTGTAGTGCTGCCCTGCTCTCCAAGTCCCAGACCTGTTTTACCCCAAGCCTATCATTCCTGCCCAAATGTGCTATGATACATGAAAGTGTCCAGTAGGATAATCATCTGTAATTACCAAAACACTTTTTTCCATTGACGAAGCTAGGCTTGGAGTTTGGAATACAGGGCGTAAAAGACCAGTAGAATAGAGCTTGATTGATAGCTAGCATGATTGCAAAACTACAGTACCTGCATCCAGACAGCTATAAATTGTTCCACAGTGCCTATCAGCCAGTTTCTCTTGAAACATTTGATTAGAGCTTCTTTCAGCCACCCTTGGCCCTCCCCAGCTGCTAGGGAAAGGGCTTTTGTATGAGAAAAGCTTACATGATTCAAGCTGAAATCGCGTCCTAAATATTTGAAGCGACATGAATTGAACACCCACATCTTTTTCTATGGCACTGAAACTGGCTAGAGAACTGCCTTGCAAAATGATAGAGCATTCAATAGCCAAAGCATAAAATTGCTTGCCCAAAATAAAATGGCAGAAATGCTGGAAAATGATCTGCCCAAGAAGAGGGTGTGTGTGTAGGTTTTTTTGTTTGTTTGTTTTGTTTTTAATTTGGTCACTGGCACAAGTGTCTGAGCAACACGCAGATTTTTGCTGTTTCCCTTGGGAAGAAGGTGCTCGCAACCTGGGGAGGTTTGTCCTCACATCCCATTGGAAAGCGCCAGAGCAGCATCACTGCAAACTAAGCTCAAGGTCACTGACAGAACAGGGACTTGAACTCCAAAATTCTTCACACGCTGCCCTGTCCTTTCTCCTCTTCCAGGGTAGGACTGAGGGCTGGGGAACACCCAGCGGGTGTATGTGAGTCACGTTTTGCAAAGCTGTGCAACTATTTAAGCGTCCTACCCAGCTTAAATGGCAATGGGCAGAGACCTCCCACGCAGAACTGTCAGAGCAGCGTGTATTTATTTATTTATTCTCTTTTGGATAATTTAGTTTAAATCAATGTGACACACACTGGTATGTTTTCTAGTATAAATCAACAGGAAAATATAGTTCTGTCCTTGTTATGTGTACAGGCTGGCATATCCATCTATGCGGCTGAGAAGACTCGGGGGGCCTGACAATGAAACTTCCCAGAGGAAACTAACTTTTGCATTCCCTCCCCCAAATGTCTATTGCCTCCGCAAGCGCTTTTTCTTTTACTAATGAGAATAATAAGCTTTCACAGAGAGAGACTTGCAACATGTGTTTACTGCTGGGAAAGAATGTAGATAGAGGTTCGAAAGAAAGCAAAATAAGGTTCTATCTGTGGTATCTTGTTCAGAAGAAATGGCGGTTTAAGGAAGAGAACTCAGAATCGCTGAGGATCCTTGAACTTGGTTTTGGGATTCTTTTAATGGAAGTAGAAGTGAAATAAAACCACTTAGCAGGTTTGAATCAAAATATCAGCTACACTTGGAAGCAATCTGTGAAGCAAATTATTTTTGTATGTATAGCTGTTAAACAAAAACTGAATACGTTTTGCAATACTTGATTTCTTCAAGTATTTGCATGGGAAAGGAAGTAGCACTCCACTTCTATGGAGCACTGAGTGCAGGGGATTTTCACAGTCAGACTCCATAGGCCAATATCCAAATTGAGGCTCCCAAATCTTCTATTCCCTCCCTGTCTTAACATTCAAATATTTCCATATTAAGACCTCAAACAGCTGAAACTTGAGCATGACACTCACGCAAGGTGAATGAAAAGCATGCCTGCGGAGAGCACAAATCATTAGTGAAGTGAGTGGTTGGTCTGCCTTTTTCCTATCGCAACCCTTTTGCAGCCATCACAGAGCAATTACAAATAGGCGGATGCAGGACCAGAAAGGCATTGCAGGCTGGCTTTCAGGCTATTTTTCTAAAGGAAAACAGGGCAAATCAGTTGCAGTGCACTGACAGAGTGACATGCCATCCTTAGATGGGTGCAGGTGAAAGGAAAACACCAAGTTATAGCAACCAGCACATTATCTCAAGGAACTGCAGAATACTGCACTGGGGATAGGGTGTAGCAGTGGGGGAAAAAAAGCAAGCCCAAAAGAAACTGGTCTGTGCTATCACACCCATTGGAAATGGGTGGCTTGCTGCAGCTTACAATGCTGCTCTGTCTTCTAGGCACCTTGACACCAAGAGGATGCAGACAAATCAGAGAGAATCCAGAGAACAGCAGCTAGGATGATTAAAGGGCTGAGGGATTGACTTATTAGGGAAGAAGATTAAAGGAACTAAATATGTCTAGCTTGGCTAAGTGGCAACTTAAGACGGGACATGAATTATAACAATCCACCAGCTTTTGAAGGATGCAAACAGCTAGGAAAGAGAGAAACAGGGAGGAATTGACAAGTCTGGTTCAAGGGGTGAAGAGTAGCTCACTGAGCTTATGATAATTTAGGTCGAATAACCAACAAACAAAGAATCCCACCCAATATCCTGGATAGCTGATGAGTCTTTGAAGGAAATAATAGACAGTAAACAGTGAGTTGCATTTAAATAGAGATACACCGTAAGAGCTAGACCCTGTGTTTGGTAGTCTCCTGGCAGTAGTTCATCAGCACTGCTGTCTTGCTTAGGCCAGTCAGTAATTGCTCCTGCTCAGATCGTGGCTGCTAATGCACAGAGGTGAGAGGCTGCCACAGAGGGCAGATCTACTGGGAATGGGAACAACAACATGGGGATGCTGTGAGAGTGCACTCAGTGCTCTCTTCCTGTTTTTTGGGGGGATGTGAAGCACCTGAAAGTCCAATTATCTTTGTGACTTTATCTTGCCAGTGGGATCAGAGATGAGGTTTGCGATTTCATCTTCTCATTTTCTTCCTGCATATCACATAGCCATGGCAGAGCGCATGTGCTGAGCTGCCAGAAATTCTGCATATTATGGAGCTTGCTGTACCGACAGCGTGAAATGGAGGTGTCAGAAGGATTCGTGCCACTAATTAAGCTGCTGTGTGTGGAAACATAAGCGTTGTCAGTATTTAGCCCCTACCATGCCTTAAGGCTCTGCTGAGGTGTTTTTCCTCTCATTGGCTCGCTGCCCCCCCCAAGCTGCCTTCTGAGGGGCTTCTTGCTTTGCTGCCGGCAGGCCCTGCATGGGTCCATGGAGAAACAGAGTCTGTGTTTTTTGGGAGAGCACCAGAGATCTGGACCTTGTCAGGGAGGTGTTTGGGCTGGGCTGTATTCCCAAACCAGACCATGCACATGGCTTCCAGGAGCATCTATTAGAGGTCAGGCACAGACAGCCAACGTACCACTTGCAGGAGGAAAGGAGACAGCATACTTCTGTCCCCAGTAATAGGGAGCATAGGGCATAGGTTGCATTCCTGGCCTTTCATATGGCTTAGCAGTCCTGCCCTAGCCCTGCTCTTGCCCAGGTGGGCCCATAGGAGAGGATGAGGCCCGGCCCATCTTTTTGCACTGTGGAGATAGCGCCTGCCACACTGTGAGTTTTGCAGGCTGGGGCATGTTCTTTGTGCGGTGAGGGCCAGCACTGGCTGTGCTGCGGAGGAAGGGCCTCATCCCTTGGTGTTATTTGTGGGTCTGCACTTCAATCCCCCACAAAGTATGGAATGACAAGAGAGCGCAAAGGTTTCCCACTGCGCAGCATCAGCCCTTCCACTGCAGTCAGGGCCGGGTGCTGCTGCTTCTGGCCCATCAGCATCCCCTGTACTCCCTACAGGTTACCTAAACACCCCCAGAGCAGCAGTGGGGGCAGGTAGTGCCAGCAGTGCCGGTGTCAGCAGTGCCAGCAGCACACAATGTGGAGGTGTTCCCATACAATAAGTTCTGCTCGATTGCAGGCCAGCCCTCCACCAGGCGTGTGATCAAGTACCCTCCCCACCCCAGCCCCCTTTTTGCATAGAGGCTGTTTTGCAGAAAACACCATGGGGAAAGCGGCTTTTGCTAAATGTTTTATAATGTGCCAGGGAACCTTTATCAAACATTTAATCCCAAACCTGGCTTTGAAGCAGGGAGGCATACAATTCCGTAATTAATTTTTTTTTTTTTTTTTACCTTCTTTTGCTAATCGCTGATAAAAAGCTTAATTCTATTAACAACTCGACTTGACAAATTGCACCGTTCAACGGAAGCGTTTAGAAATTAATTACGCATTTTATTGCATAAGATCGGATAAACAGGGGAGCGCCGGCTGAGCGGGAGAGGAGCATCAGTGCTGGGCCCAACGCAGCCGCTCTACGGATTGGTAGCCCTTTTCTTACACCATCTTGGAGCGTGCGATTTACATGGCGAGAGAATCGCTGACGGGACTGTTTTTCCATTTGTTTGTTCTGGTCTCTTTGCTGATTGCAAAAGTTCCACGTAGGAGAGTTTATTTTTGTAAAGGTGAATTGCAAAGCTACGGTGAAAATTCAGCTAAGCACAAATTTCTGTGCTGAACAGCCTCCGGGGGGGATAGCTGGGCTCCACGAGGCTGAGGATAATGGGAACAGGGGATAGCAGAGCAAACCGTGAAGTGAAGGAACAGCAAAGCGTTGTAGGGCACAAACGGCAGATCGGGATGAAGGGAAGCCCAGCAAGTCGTATGTGTAGCCAGTGAGAGAACCTGTGGGTTTGTACTTGTGCATGCATGTAAATTTGCATCATATGAGCGTTCGTAGATACATCGCACATGTGTGTATGCATGAAGACACAAATATGCTCCCAAATTCCCCGTTATGAAATTCAGTAATTTGTGGTTTCATGAAGCTATTCCAGGAAAAATTGAGAGATATACCAAAATGGCAGATTCGTTTTATCTGCCATCCTAACATACCACAGCTGTCCATAAGCAATCCTTAATGATGTTCAGACTCAGAGCCACATTAGCAGACCTCCAGGTTTGCGGCAGGGCTTTTCTTTTGGGTCCTTGTTTGAACCTCCAGTGAGATTTGGGCCCATTCCTGTTAACTTGGAATGCATGGATGGCATTTCTCCATCCTTCCCACGCTGCTGCCTGTGCGCTGGCTTGTTTTTCTCTCGGCTTTGTTTTTATTTCTTAGAGGCATACCAATAACCTTTCTCCTTGGCTGCAATCCATGCTGTTGTGACCCTGATGAGTTCCAATCTGAATCTGGAAAAGGCAAGAAAATGAACTTCATTTCTCACTGCTGCCTCATTTTCTGTAGGTGGGCCTGGCAAGCGCAGGTCCCCGCAGGCTGCCCAGCCAGCTGGCGAACACTCACTTATGAGTAGGGCTTGGGAGGAGAGGGTCACTGGGGTGTGCTGGGCATATACACATCCCTATTTGTCCTGTGTGGACAGCGAAGCCCATGCACCAAAATAGGGATGATTGAGTCCATCTTGAACTCTCCCTTATTCCCCTGGTAAACACAGGAGCAGCCTCAGGAGTGAGAAAGGATGTCCACAGGCACATCCTTGCTGTCCTCCCCTGCTGCTGCCCTCCCTCGTGCACACAAGCCACAGCAAGTGGACAGTGTGGGAGCATGATGATGCTTTTCTGCTATCTCAGTTCATGCTGCTCCCCTAATTGCAGTAGGCACAGGGGAAGGCAAGGACCACGTCAATAGAGAAGTCACTGATGCTTCCTTGCAGCACCTCTCTCCTTACATTGGGAATTTCCTTTATTTTGGTGGCATCGGTTGGGATTACTCAGTTAAGGCTAAGTTTATACTTCCACTTTTAGGCTTATTTTTAGTTTTCCAACCCATGTTAGGAGAAACTAATTTGTTTGCAAAATGAGATATTCAAAACCATGTAAAATATGCCAAGGAGAGGTGGGACTTCTTTCTTTTTTTTCTTTTTTCTTTTTTTTTCCTCCCTTAGCAGGATTACAAGTGTTCATGATTTGCCACAGCATCCACTAACTTTATCATCTCTTATTACATCTCTCTCTTTGACTCAGGCACTCCCAGCCGCTTTGCTTTGCCAGAGCTCACAGTGTCACACCCCCACACAGGTATTTTTCACAGGCAGCAGCTGGCAACTGGAGAGAGGACCCCCCGAGGTGGGGGCATGGCCAGCCCTCAATAGCTTGTGCTAGGAGAGGGAGTCATGGGGTTGTGGTGATGAAAGGCAATCGGGGAGTAATCGAGTTGTGGGAGCATAGGAGAGGCAGAAACAGATATACAGATGGTGCACGGCAACTAAGAAAAGAAACATGGTGAAGGAGTGAAAGAAAAATAAATAAAAGTTAATAGAGCTAAGCAAAAATACTGAGAGGAGAAATATAGTGCTGCTGAAAGAGGGAACAGAATGAACCCAGAGACAGGCAACAGGGACGTTGCAGAGAAAAAAATATTAACAATAAAAGATAGATCACAGCGTGCTAGATGGCAAGAAATAAACAGCAAGTTTAGACAATTTCAAGGAAAACTATTGAGTCAAAATGTGTAGAGGGAAAAAGGAGAGAGAGGAAAGAAGGCAAAGTGGGGGGAGAAGAAATTCAGAGGCAGCTTTGAAAATGAGAATTAAGTGACTGAAGCGTCAGTGCCAAATGAGCATGGTACTCCAAGGTCTAAGGCATTTAGCAATGAAATCCAGAGGGAGCGATGAAAGCTGCCTGGTGGCAGCCCCCCAGCCCACCCCTGGGGCTGCCCGACCCCACAGGCTGCCCACATGGGGATCAACAGCCCCCATCAGCCAGGACAAGTGGTTTCGGGAAGGGATGCGCAAAGGAAAAGGGAGAGGAGAAATGTATCTGCCCTAGCAAGCCTCCTCGCTGCAGGGTCTGTGTGGTTTCAGGGCTGGGTGAATTTGTCCCAGGATGGGTTGGAGGTGCAGGTGGATGCCGGCAGTTCACCCTGGCCTAGCTGGCATTATGCAGGATGATGGGGTATGAAGGAATGCACCATTGGTGTCCGGTGAAGCAAGAGGAATTCACTGGTATTTAAAGTTAAATCAATGTGCTGCCTGCAAAAAATGATCCTTTGCCCTGAATATTAATGTCAATTTGGCGTATGATAATTTAAATTTAATTTAGTTGTATAGGATTCATTCTCAGACCTACGCATGAATAGACAAGTAATTTTGCAACATGACTTCATCCAGCCCTTCTGCTTGTAAAGCCGTCACAATGCGTTCAGCCACAGGCCAGGACGTCCCCATCTCTTATCCACCGTGGTCCCCCGCTCTCCTTCCCTGCCTCTGAAATGTGAAGCTTGATGGAGCGTGGCAATGTGTGATGGTGAATAGGAGAACAGTAAGCAAAAAATGTTACCCCTTCCAGTGTCATGAGCAAAATCCCAGCTGCACTTCGTGCTCTGGTGCCAGGAGCTATTAATAGAGGTCTGCTAAGGTTTATTAATTATAGCATTATACTGGGCCTGCTTCAATACGAAGAGCGTGTACATTTTGTTCCCATTTCCCTATGTATCTTCTTTCTATCATCTCAAGAAGCATACATAGGTGCAAAGGTGTTTTGAAAGCAAAGGAAGAATAGCCATGCAGGAAGCTTCTAAAACTCATACGCCAGGCCCAGCATACCCAAAACACCTCAGTGAGAGCTCAGCCTTTGCTGGTGCTGTGGTTGTATCTGGACAAAATGCAAAAACGTGGTGTCCTCAGACTGTTGGGAAAATCAGACTTTATTTTCGATTCTGAGCTGTGCCAGTCGACAGCTCCCTGCAAAACCCACCAGGTGAAGCACATCAGTAAGAGCTATTTATTTACAGACCTGCCACCCAGAAGTGCAGCTGAACATCTCAGCTTCCCTTAATAGAAGCCAACATGACCTGACAGACTTTGATCTTCTGAAAATAACACCAGGTTCCAGTGGTGACGAAGGGCACTATGGGAAGTCTGCGAGGGACTCTTCAGGTTCCTTCACTGAACAGCTTAGTAGCACTTAAGAGCATGATCCTGTAAATCTGCTCTTAGGCAACTAGCCCATTGAGTTTAATGAGATTACTTGTGCGAGTAAGGCTTTGTGAGATGCAGCCTTAAGGGTGGTGGAAATGTAGGGAGCTGGCACAGTAGGATATACCTTGGTGGAGATGCATACATCACTGGGAATAGATTATACTCCCAGGGCTGTGAGCCATTTGGTTTGCACCAAAGGGGAAGGAGATGTCGGGAAGGGTAGCAGAGAGGCTCAGTGTGGGCAGTGCAGAGATGGGGACCGGCGATCCCTAAGATGGCTGAGGGACCGTCAAAGTGGGATGTGTATGTGCAGGGAGATTCATGAGTCTTCCGTTCTGATTCCAAAGCAAAGCTTGACATGATGATGTTTGCAAGCCTTCTGCCCTCTGTCTCTGCAAGTACTGAGGTTTGGGTAGAACAAATGCTCATGAAAATAAAATTCCTACTATGAGTATTTCCATCAAAGGCAGTTTTGAAATGCTCTGTTGAATGGCAAAATTTGCATTTGTGTTGCCAGCTTTTTATCCAAGTCACAAGCTTCATTTTTAACCTGATCCTCTGTTAGTTGGGTCAAGCTGGATAAATGTGGCGCTTCTCTTCCTGTTTGCATCCTGGAGCTGCCTGTCTGCAGTGGGTTCCATTGCTTTGGCCTCACTCTGAGCTATGCTGGCTGGCTGTGATGGAGCCCTCTCATAAGCCCGTGTTTGATCTGTGCATAAACTTGTACATTTTCCAGCATTTCTGTAACATGCCTGGCTCGTGTTGTGTTGATTATGCTAGCGATACGGGTGTTAGTCCTGCAGTATGTAGGAGGGAGTGGTAGGGCTTACAGCTGGCGGTAATGCTCACAGTATGTGTAATGTGTTGGGAAAAGATTATTTGCTGCCAGAAAATACGTCAGTAATCCCAAATAATAAATGAACTTGAGAATTGGAGATTTCCCTTGCTATCACAAAAATGCTATGGCTTTGGTCACTTACAAATACACATAAGTGTGTTTGGTCAGCAATGCAAATCTCTCCTGGTTTTGGTGAGGAAAAAACACCTGAGTCCAGGCTTGTCCTTCAGGTTCCCTGCCTTCTAAGGAACCATCTGAAAAAGGCGCAAGTGATGTTTAGCTTCAGGTTTTGCAGTCCTGTGATGTCCTGTGAGGTCTTGTGATGTCCGTCCAGGAGGACCTGTAATGTTCTCCACATGGCATTTTGCTGAGGATTGCATCCACTCACTGTAGACAGAATTTCTGCATCTAGAGAGACAGGCAGGGAGGAAGGATGATGTGTCATCCCTCTGCCCTGGCAGAGAGAGGCGTCAAAGACACGTCCCTTCTGGCTTGGTGGACTGGGAGGCTGCCCCTGCACTGTCCCTATGAGTGTCTCAGACCCGAGGACATCTCCCATTTCCCTTATGTACGCACAAGTCCTGGAACAGCAGCACATGTGAACGAGCATCACATAGCAATTGGGGCAAGTGTGTTTGTCACCTGTCAAGCTTGGTGCTGGCACGTCTGGATCTGCACATCCACCTGCTTCAGGAGAGAAAACACACCAGTGTGCCCAGGGGATGTGCCCGTATGGTCCCCACGTGTGGGGCTGCATGTCGCTGTGTCCTCTGCCCACGTCTGCCTGCGTGTGCGACTGCGAGGGTTGTTAATCCTGTTTATAGCCAGCAGCAAGATGGGCAGGGAGCCGCTTAACAAGAGCTGACACATGAAGAAATAAGGCTTTTGTCTCCGTTGTACGTTAAACAATTCATGAGGTTTGGAGTTGAATAAGACATTTAATGAACGTTGGCCTGCTCGGGCTGCCTGCAGCTGGTCATTTCTCACCAAGGCCTCGGTGCTTTTAAAGGCAGAATAAGGAGATGTGAGCCATGAGTCATAAAATTTTAACAAATAAATGGCATTCCCTATTTTTCTTAACATGTGGAAATAGATGAGACTGCTAATAGCGGCATTTCCAAATATCTGGAACAGCAGCAGGTTTGTAGATGTTGTGGGAGCACAGCTAAATGGTGGCGAGGATTACACGTGGATAGTTGTATTTACCTATCGCTGGCATTGTTTGTTTGGTGTACAGAAGCAGGGCCAGGATCCCTGCTTGCTTTGCAGCAGCACCTTGTTAATTCCCTGCTTAGATCTCACACGTGTGAGGGGCAGAGTGGTGCAAAGGGGATGATTTGTGAGCTGAGCAGACCTCACAAGGGTGGCTAATTGAGGGCTGGAGGAAGGGGGGCTGCTGAGGTGCCCGTGGCTGCGGGAGCATGTGGTTACCCTTATGGTTTCATCTTGGTTTTATGTTATGCGAGATTGTCTCCCTTTACACTGAAAAAAGGGGGGAAAAAAAGAGAGAGGGAGAGAAAGACATGTTTACACACTTTAAATGTTTGGAAATAAAACTTTACAGGGCTGCTGTTATGTTGCTGTACTCCCATTTGATTCACTTCACCAGGTTCTGTGGTGCCAACAAGCAGCATCTATTTGTGCTTTTGCAGTTTGTTCTCCCCATGGGCTGCGGGGAGCCAGGGTCAGTAGCCTGCAGTGTTGTGAGACTGGGCTCCCCCCAGCTCTCTTGGACATAGGCAGTAAGCACCAGCATGGATGCTGCATCTGGGGCCACGTAGGCTTTCTGATGTCTCTCTCCTCAGTGCTTCCAGATGGGAGCCTGGAGCAGAGTCAGAGGCAGGGAGGGGTGTGCTGCCACTGCTGCTGAAGTGTTGCAATTTAATTTGCTTTTGGGGGGCTGTTCATTGCCGTTGGCTTTGCGCACAGCTGCTGATTCCCCATCCCACAGGTAGCATGAAGGTTGCCTTTCTCTCCCTGGTGCGTGTGAAGCCCCACTGCTGTGCTGGGGCTTGAGCTGGCCATCCAAACCAGATGGTGCAGCTTCATGCTCAGCTTGCACCACTGCCCAAGGCAGGCAGTCAGTGCCTGCATACCCACTGGATGATACAGAAAGCAGCTGCCCTACATGATGCTTTTGTCCATCCATTACAAGAAGAGAGTAGCTGAGCCCTGGGACACCAGTCCCACTGGTCCCAGCAGCACGTTTTGTTGGAAGGGCTTTGAAAATCCTGTTTATAATCCCAGTCCAGCTTTCAGTACGGCAACAGGGACTTTTGTTTTGGCCTGCTCATAATACTCAGGCATTTTGCTCCAGAACAAAGAATCCTGTTTTAGCAACAGTCTTTATTAGTGCATATTAATGTGCGCAGTTGGTATCATTTATTTTAACATGGAATTTAACACTTTCTGTCTCTGCACTGGATTAATAGGAATCTCATTGCCTGTCAGTGGGAGGCAGCCGTTTAGGCTGTTTCACATTATGTGCTCTGGTATTTAGTGCACTCTTTAGATTGTAGCCTTTCAAGACAAGGGTCTTCTTTTCCTTCTTGTGCAGTAGATTCTTCCTAATGTGCAGCTATATATATAGCTATTACTGCTAATTCACCTAATATGGCATGGAGAATTGATAGGACTTTGGAAATGTTGTGACGAAGAATCATGCAACACGATACATGGTGTTAGCAGTTACAGAGGTCACAGGATTGGGTTTACATTGCATTTATCTTCCTCACTTCTCCAGCTCCTCATGCCCTTGAATCACACACACCTCACAAAGAGGGGGAATCAACATGGCTTCATCATGGCCTCAGTAGAAGAAGAATGTGACCCAAAGATACAAAATGCCTTTTTTTTTTTTTTTTTTTGGATGTCTCCTGACTCCAGTTGTTACTGTAGATCTGTATGAACATTCCTTTCAGATTTGTGATGCCCCAAGTCATCATTTTTTGTTAGCTAGCCTTGGTCACAAAACTTACAGATGCAGCTTTAAAATAAGCAGCTTTGTAGTTGCTTCCTTTCACTAAAGAAATGCCTGCCCTCAAACACAGGGGCGAGAAAGTAGAGCAGGGGATTACAAGGGAAGATGATATGCCATGCACAAATACACATCGACGGCCTCGGGCTTTGACACCAAATTATTATGCTAATGCCATGCACATTGGTGCAGTGACTGTTTGCAAAGGCAGTGTCTTTTAGGAATGGGTCAAAAATTTGTGTTACTGTTTTATCATAGGGCTCATCCTGTGAAACTGGAGTTACAAATCCGTCTTGATGCCTGACTGCTATGAGATCTACAGCCTGTACCTTGCTTTTCACAGAGGTGAAAGCTCCTTGAAGCAAATCACGTTGGCTGGTTACAAGCCCTTAGGGTGCTGTCATTAGAGAAGCAGGAGAGGGTGAGCAGAGCTGAGGTCCTGGCACAGAAGCTGTGTTGAGTGACACTGGTGCTTTCCAGCCATCAAGTGGCATTTGCTCAGTGTCTACTCCTCGGGCTGAATCTGATGACACCAAGATGGCTTGTTGTGTCTGGTGGCTCGAAGCCCCCCCCATATGGGACAGGGACAGCTGTAGAATTTCCACTTTGTATTTTGGAGTCAAAACTGGGGAGCAGAATAAACCTTGGAACAGCATTTTGCCTTAAACCAGCTGTCAGATGGGAAAATCACAGTCTTTCACCTCACATGAAAGAGTCAGGGAACCTATCGCTCTATCCATCCTTTGGTGTCTATTTTCTATGACTCTCTCCCTTCACCCCACCGTATGTGACACACTGACTCTGCTGTCTCCCCTTCCTCTTTTCTGCCCCAGTGTTATGAGCTGGAGAGTGATGTTTAGTAGTGCTTTTTGTCATACAAAGTGCAGAGCAATATGAGGATGGCAGCCCTACGGGAGCAGATGGCATCACTCGCCTGGCTCTGTTTCCTCAGACAAAGTAGGATACTGCAAACTGGTGCTCGCTTTGCATGGTACTGTCTGCTTGACGTATCCATGGGTCCTGTGCAGTCTGGAGAAGCAGACAGGCTGTTAGAATGGCTAATGTGGTGTGGTGAAGGCATGTTGGGAATGGAAGTCCTGCGTGTTTCTGGCAGTGTTACTTCTCAGAGGAAAGGATAAGATGCCAAAAGAAAGAGGCCATAAAGAGGAGATTTCTCCACTCTCCTCTGCATGCGGAAGTGTGACCAAGAAGTGCACCCTACCACTTCCAGCAGTGGTGGCCAAAAATATAGGATTAATTAGAGCAGGGAGGAGAGGGAAGGTTCACGGTTCCAGGATGTCCAAGCTGTGAGCCATCTCCTAGCCAGGCACTTTCCATAGCCAGGAGCCCTCCTGCCCTGTCCATGCTGTGCTGCATGTGACAGTACTGTCTCCTTCAGTCATGTGGGAGCCTCCCTAATTTTGGCTTGCTGGCCCACCCTCTCCATGTTAGCGCGTTGCTAATAATTACCATTTTTCAGAACTATTTTGACTGTTAAAAAATGCTTTTTTTAAAAAAAAAAAAAAAAATAAGCTGATTAAAAGAGACTACTCATTAGCATAAGCTCTTTGCCGTTCAGCCCTCTTCATAATTAAAAGCACTCATCTGTGGAGACCTCGATTCTCCCCTGTCCTCTGGGCTAGCTTTTTGGACATTTTTCCCTGTCAGTTTGCTGTATTTTACCCTATCCTTCTTTTTCTGGTTTCCTCTCCAGCAGCTTCCTGGTAATGGTGGCAGAGGATTCAGGCAGGTGGAGGCTTAGGTATTAAGTATGAGATGAAAAACAGGACAAATTTGCTGTGCCTTAAATTTGCAGTGTCTTGTGTTTATGGCTGCTGGCGTGGGAACAAAGCAACAATGTGCAGTGTGGCAGCCATCTCTGCTCTAAACAGCATTGGACCCGGGGGGGGGGGTGTATGGATGGCAGACCTGTCATGCACCATGCTTACAGCCCTTCACCAGGGGAGCGGAGGGGCAGTGCTGAGCTCTGCTCTGTGTGACAGCGACTGGGCCCGAGGGAACGGCATGGAGCTGTCAGGGGAGGGCAGCTGGGGGTGAGGGACAGGGTCTGCACCACAGGGCGCTGGGCATGGAACAGCCTGCCTAGGGCTGTGGGCACGGCACTGAGCTGTGAGAGTTCAAGGAGTGTTTGGACACCACTCTCAGATACAGGGCTTGGATTTTGGGTGGTGCTGTGGTCCTTGTGGGTCCCTTTCTACTTAGGATACTTCCCTGCTTCCTCCTTCCCTCGCTCCCTCAGTACCATGCAGTTCTCTGTGTCTCCTGTTTGTCAATAGCCACCACATTTAATCCTGAAATGCTGGCCTTTGTGAGTCCACTGAGTACTCTGGAAACCTGCGGAAGAAATGGAGGAGAGCCCTACCTATAGTTCTCAGCACCATCTATGTTTTTACAATTAAAGCCCTGAGGCAGAAGCTGCATTCAAATCATCTTGCAGCTTAAGTTTTATGAGTGGAAGCTCACCTCCGTGGGGTGGACAGTTGCTCACTGTTACTTGGCATAGACAAAGGGGATTCAGTTGCCTGAGTGAACCCCTCTCACTGGTGCAGATGAGGGAGATTTCTCCAGACAGTCTTGTTTAGAAGTCTATTTATGGCTAATATTCTCTTGTGATGTGAAACAATGATGGACCTTGAAGTATTCCATCAACTGTTTGCTTTCCCAAGGAAAATTTCTGTGGGTCACTTGTCAACTATGGCAGATGGCAGCAGTCAGCAAAAATGTGGTTTCTTCATTTAAGAAACTGCAACCATGACTACAGTTGTGCACTACTTGATGCTACTAAAGGGCAGCCAGGTTGGTGCGAACATCAGCTTTTCCCTAAACAAACTTGGGGCTGGCTGGCAAAGATCTATAACCTATTCCAGGAACAGTAGGAGATGGCAGGCCTTTTCCTTGTCCCTGTTTCCCTCTCATTTCCTCACTACCAAGACTGCAAAAGGACTGGAGTAATTCCAGTTTGCCTGGGAGGAGTCTCTAGGTAATGGGGCCATTTGGCTTTATAGCACCTTTTTGCTCCTGGAGCAAAGCTTAAGAACTGTAACTGGTACCAGCTTTGGTTCACTATCTCTACTCTCCATGCTTTTTCAGTGTCTTATGCTTGGCCCTGCAGGAGCTGACACAGCTATAGAGAAGTGAGATTGGCGTCTAATTTGCGTCATGCCTCAGCAGCTATAGTCTGACTGCAGGCTTTTTCTTCCCAGGGTTCCTCTAAGAGCCGGCAAAGAACAGCTGATTTTTGGATCCATGGGGGATTTGAGATGGCTGGCAGGTTAGATACACTGGGGCTAATGGTCATCTCTTTCACATCAACTTTCCATTGGTGGAAGTCCATTGATTGTAATGAAGTGATGCCTGATTTACCGTGACAGCCAGAAAAGCATCGCTGTTACTTTTATTTATTTCCCCTAGCTCTGTAAAACGTAACACATCTGAAGTGAAGGGGAATATGTCACAGTGAGAGACTTACCCCCGTGAAAAGCACTTGAAAAGCTTCTGGACTCTATGCTCCAAAATTCACCCCACAATCCTCCATCTTCTTTCCCTGACTTGTATCCATAAATCCCCTGCAGCGCTGCATGTGTCTGTCTCCTCTGAGCTTGTGTGTGCTATGCGAGGATCATCTCAGCACTGGATATGGGGGTGGAGAGAGGGGTACACTGGTGTTGACTCTTGATCATACCATGGTACCTCATAAGTAACTTGGCAGGAGTTTGTGATGTGACAGCAGGCACCGTCAGCCCCAGGTATGCATTCAGCCAAACTATGGCTGCAAAGTCACATTTAAAAGGTCAGGAGCAATGTTCTCGGTTTTCACTTTCCCCCAGCACCATGGACTTGCTCTGCTTGCTTGACTGTCTTTTTCAGAGCTGTCAACCTGGCTAAGGTCTCACCTGTGTTTCAGAAATAACCTGAAATGAACAGCCTGAATAGCCTGCAAAGGTCAAGGCAATGCCTCACTGCTGATGAAGGGCCAGAGTCACTTGTTGTTTCACTCATTTCATTTGGTAATGTTGAAGATTGTGGCTCAATTTTTCTCAATCCAATAATCTATGTTTACCTTCACAGAAAGGGTGCATGCTACTGTCCTTCTTTTGAAGGCAGGGAAACTGAAGCAGTAATGCCCGAGCATTTATACTAAGCTGCCCAGGATATCTCCATGTGTTGCTTTTCACCATCAGAGCTACAGAAGGAGAGTGAATGATGTTATCTGCAATGTACAGTTATAAAAATCCAGTCATGTTGATGGGAGAGAGCTGTCAGGGCCGCACAGTGTGTCTTCTTGAGTTGCTGTGATGCCCAGAACCAGCAGGCAGGCTGTAGGCTAAGACTGTGACTCTCCAGCCTGGGTGCGTGGCTCTGAAACTTTGCAGGGAGGACAGATCAGCAGGCTGTCCCTTTGCACCGCAGCGATGACTGTACTGCACTTCTGCATAAGTGAGCAAATAGAAAGTGGAAGTGGCAAAAAAGTTTCACTACGAAGTGTTCACACTTGTCCTCAGTCACAGCAGTGCTATACATTTAGCACCTCCAGCATCCTTCTCAAGAATGGAGACAAAAAGCATGTTCATCCAGCCCTTTCCAATATTTGGGGCAAGTGTTGTGCTGCTTTCAAGGGAGGGCATTACTGTCATGAACAGGCATTCAAAGTGCAGTATGTCCATCAGTCACTGCAGAATCAGAAGCATCTTCACGTTGTGTTTTGCTGCTTAAAACCACAGAATTCAGAGGCAAAGGTTATGTGGGAACAGTGTCCTACCTTCCCATTACAGGAGTTAGGTGGTCCCTTTCATAGAATCATATCATAGAATGGCCTGTGTTGAAAAGGACCACAATGATCATCTAATTTCAACCTCCCTGCTATGTGCAGGGTCACCAACCACCAGAACCAGGCTGCCCAGAGCCACATCCAGCCTAGCCTTGAATGCCTCCAGGGATGGGGCATCCACAGCCACCTCCTTGGGCAACCTGTTCAGTGCGTCACCACCCTCTGTGTGAAAGACTTCTTCCTCCTCCTTCTATTTCTCACTGAATTTCAAACTGACGATAGCAGAGGCTTCTCTGGATAAATGGTCAAGATAAATGATCAAGTTGTTTCTGATTTTTGTCACAGGCCCTGACTGTTTCCCTGTGAAACTGTTGCTTTGGCCCTATGGATGCTGGCTTAAGTCCTACAGGAGTCCTACAGACTCCTAGCTTAGTGGGTTTGTGAAAAGTCATGGTGATGAGGTGCTCTGCAGAGGAAATGAGAAAACATAGGGACAGTACTGGCGTGGAAGGATGCTGAGAGTTTTATAGATAATGAGTTTTACATCAGACCACGGTAACATTAAAGTTATATCAAGTCTTAGTTATTTCAGGTCTTAGGAGAACTTGCCAGACACTGCTGCTCTTTCTCATAGCAATAGCATTTCCACTTGACCCAGGGCACTTAAATACTGTGGTATTAACTTTAGAGTAGACAAATATTTGTGGATAGATAGTTTACCTAGAGAAGGAGATTTATTATTTGCTATGTAGAGTCAGCAGACTCCATGGGAATCCATGTATTTACTTTCTGGGGGCAGTGTAGGTTGCTGTCTACAGTGAGGCAGTGTGTACGTGGGAAACTTCTGAAGTTCTCAAACTGACATGTTTGAAAAGCAATGGGTGCTACAGGGTAGATGGGTGGGTAACCCTGTGTTTTTTTGAACAGTAAGATCAGGTAAATTCTGATCAGATAAATTCTGATTGCCTATTTTCTATTCCCTCATCTGGTGAAATCCTGCATATTAAGTGTAAGGAATTGAGATGTATGTAACAGTGGTTAAATTCAAAAATGGAACACAAATATAGTTCTCAATTTGAACTATTCAAGTCTATTCAAATAAAGCTCTTGTCTTTTGTCCAAGACTTTGTGGAACACTTAGGTTTCTACTACCATGCACCAGCCTTTCATAGTCTTACTTTTCATCTGTCCTGCTAACACATAGCTCTTTGATATCTGGCTACAAAGATGGGACTCTTGAGGGACACAAGGAGTTAAGCAGTGAACAGAGCAGTCACCTGGCTAGTAAATTAGGGAGGAGGACCCTGATCCTCTCGCCAAAGTGCTCATATTTGCTAAGACTGGCTCCAAGCATCAGGTTGTAAGGAGTCTTCCCTCTCCCTCAGGAATCCAGGTCTTTTCTTTAGTTAGCTAGGAAGAGAAAAACAGAAGCAAACCAAAACAAAAAGCCTGACATCAGATCTAATTAATAATAATAGAAAAGCCAATTTCACAGCCCATTACCCCTTGTAGCCAGGTGGGGGGTAGGCAGGTGATGAGGAGGAGGGACTTGAACAAACATGGGCGGGTGTGTTTGTGGACCTCATGAAAGAGGTGGGGTGATGGTGACTCTCAGAGTTTCCCTGCCAGACGTATAGCTTTAGGCTCCATTAACCCAGAACCCAACAGAAGGTACCATAGCCAAGGGGAGAATCTTTAAAAATGCCGACAGCATCATTTTGCTTCATTAGCAGGGCTCCTGCGTGCCTCGTTCTCTCTTCCCCGCCACCACGACCCCCTCCCCTCCATCCATGCCCCCTCCTTTCCCTCTCTTTCCGTTTCGTTTAACTGAAGGCAATTCATCTCGTTTTAATTAATTTTTACTTGCAGCGTTATCACCCCAAGTATAAAGGCAAAAAGTTGTTTTTTTTAATTACAAAGCTAACGGCATTAATTACCAGTACAGTAAATGCATCAACGCTCAGGAGCCAAGTAGCGTTTGGAGGCACTGAGGCAGTGAGCGGCTGTGACAGCTGTAAAGGGCTTTAGTTTTTTATTCCTTCTTCTTTTTCTTCTTCTTTTTTTTTTTTTCCTCTTTTTCTTTTTTCTCCTTTTTCCTTCTGTTTAACAACCTCATCATAGAAGAGCCTCTCTTTGGAAAAAAACAAAAAAACAAACAGCCTGAGAGTGTCTAAAACACAAGTCACCTCCAGCTGTCCACTGGGATTTGGCATTTGGAAGGGGTGTAGCAGTGAATCCTTGAATGAAAGGGTTGGAAGTGTCAGGAAAAGTCCATTTAGTTCATCTTTTGCCATCAGAGCAGATGCTGCTGAATCTGTTTCAATTCTGGTGGATATTTTGTCAGTCTACTTTGACAGACTTAAGGAAGTGCATGTTTTTGTGGTCTTCCAAGTCTGCACAGTCCAACTCCAGCTAGTTGAGTAGTTCAGCCTGGTTTCACACTCATTTCCTAAGCGTATCTTTGTGAAATGGGATATTTGCAAAACTTTGGTGGGCTGGGAAGTGGAGATGAGACAAAATGACGGGGAGCTAACCTCTGTCCAAGCAGGACACATGGGCCCATCTCCAGGAGGTGAAGGTGACTCTTTGCTTCAGCTGCGATCTCCACAGACCCTGAGTACAAACCAAAAAGCCTGAGTAGTTTCACTCTTAAAACGCAAAGTACTTTGCATTTAAAAAAAAGAAAAAAGTGGGTGGTATTATACAAGAACTTGCATTTTCTTCTCAGATTCACTGTGGGCACACAAGTGGTCATTCAGGTCTTGGGTGAAAGTCTTCTTGTGAGGATAAGGTATGTGCCGCTTCAGTATCCTTGCACACGTGTGGGAGGAGATGTGCAGAAAGGAAGGTGCTCACATGCCCTGAGCGTGATGTTATGCTGATTTGGTCACGTATCCTCAATACTCAGAAGCCTTCCCTCACTTCTACTGTCTGAAAGTTTTTATGTTGGAAATGACTCAACCGCAAAGTTTGGTTCTGAAGTGGTAACTGTGGTTCAGTCCATTACTGAGATAAAGCACAGGGTATGGTAAAGCACTAAGTCAGACTCAGATGATGTGATGTAAAAACTTGTTGCATCTGACATGAGGTTACGAAATTGGGGTGGGGGATCAGGATGTCATTTGTGGTCCCCATTCTGAAAACTTCTATCAGCTCCTGTGGCTAACGAACGTAAAATGTCAAGTCCAGGAGGAGAATGTGGGAGAAGTCCTCATTATGTAGGAGCCACATCATTGCATAGATTTATATTTTGGGTTTCAAAACATATTCATTTCTCAAAAAGAGACTTTAAAATGTTCTTGAGTTTTTTTACACCATACAAAGCAGCACTTGATGACAGGGAGAACAGTCAAGAGAATAAATAGCTTTGCCTCTCTGTAATGTGTGGAGACATAAGGACTTTGTCTCAGAAAACGGGTGCCAAGTGTACTGACTTTGTTAGAGAACTGGGCTTGGAAAGTGAGGTGTGAACAGCATTGACAGTGTTGGAGAGGGGATCTTGACTCTGTGGTAGGCAATTAAGAGGCATCTGGCCCAGTATCCTTTTTTTCTGTATGGTCCCAGAGGCAGGTGCAGAATTGGTTCAGAAGGAGAGAGGGGTCAGGTTGGCGACCACACCATGGTAGTGACAGATGAAGGAGGCTTTGTCTTCACCAGTCAATGGTCAGCCTTTGAAGGAAAGGAAGGATGGTGCAGAAAAGGCCCCTCAGTAACTGGGTGAGCCAGGGAAGGAGATGCAGCGTGTGAGGAAGGTTGCTTTTGCTATTTTTATATGAATAAAGTAACAAGTATGTGGAGGATGGACCCCAGACAGAAGGCTTACAATGGGATTCCTGAGCCATGCTTTGCTTTGAGCTGTTTATGGCCCAAACCTTGTCTGGTCCTGCTACAGTGAAATACCTCCATTAAATTGTACAAGGCTGTTCATTCAGCCCTCTCTAAAAGGATGAGAAGATAGGTCTTTGTATGTCCTTGCTTTTCAGTAACCTGGATGTGGGAGGACAGTGAGAATGAGTGAAAATGACCCTAATAAAGAAATGTCTATCATTTTCTTATCCCAGCCAGAAATTCTGTGGCATAGAACATTAAAAAAAAAAAAAAAAAAAAAAGACTAAAAAAAAAAAAAAAAAAAGACTAAAAAAAAATTTAAGAACTTGGAAACAACCCGAAGGGAAAAAGTTATGAAATTAAAACCTAGAGAACCAGCAGAGAAGGTGCTTTAAAAATCTGTTATTAAAGTCACAGGAGGTAGCACCATAGCCTGAAATGAAAATCAAAATAAAAACCTGGAAGCAAAAAGGTAAGAGAAACTGGTGCACTTAAATAGCAGGTTATGTGGGTTTATTCAAGTCAGAGAAAGAATCCTTTAAAAATTGGATATTCCGTCCAAGTGATGCTAATAGGATGGAACATAAATTGCAGCACTGAGATGTAAAATTGAGATTAAAAAAAAAAAATATTGAAGAATAAACAGCCAAAGATAACACAACCAATAATAATAATTTCTTTACATACCAAGAGTTGGGAGCCCCAGGGAGAGTCAGTTGAGGAGGTAATCAGGATGGATAGAGATTGCGGGGAAGTCTCGGTCATTACTAAAGAGGAGAAGAGGACCCTGAATGCCCCCATATGCATTTTGCAGAGAAAAGAAATGACACTGTCCTCAGGTGATGTGTGAGTAATAACAAATCTGCGTGTAAAATGGGACTGTGCCAGATCTCCCTGTTATTCCAAAGAGATTCCATGTCTGCAGGTCCCAAGTGTGACTTGTTGTTCTTTATAGAGGAATTTATATCCCTTCAGCTTTACCCTGGTACCACCATATATTCTGTGGGGAAAAACGACCTGAAAAGAGCAGGTATGAAATTAGAACTTTTAGAACCAGCAGGGGACTGCTATAGGAAGACATCCTTATTAGATTCACAGGAGGTAGTACCATACCCTAGATTAAAATTGAAATCAGAACCTGGAAGCAAAAAGGAAGTAGAAACAAGGGCAGTTAAATGCCAAGTTGCACGGGTTTATTCACATCTTTAAAAAAAAATAATAAAATAAACAAGCAACAAAAGAAAGAAATGTAAAAAAGGAGCATCCCAGGGCATGGAATGCCCTATTCTTTTTTGTTGCTGTTCTTAATGGTCAGGATCTTCGTCTGTATAATCTTAATCAGTTTTGTTATTCCACTTTGACTGCTTCTGTTGGTCATCTCCATTCTGAAATGAGCGTTTCTGTCACCCACGTCAGGCTTTGGGCTGACTGCTGGCATGGCCTCATGGTGCCAGGTACCTGCCATGGGCTGTGCCAGTTGCAAGTGGTAGTGGAGGATAAGAAACGGGTCAGGAGTATTGCTTAGAGATGTAGTTCAGAGGAGTTTGTTGGAATCAAATCAACACGTTACCTTCTGTATCGCATCAACGAGTTACCTCCCGCATTTCAAAAGATGAATTTCTTCTCTCCCTCTCTCTTCCTCTCCTCAAAGTATTCTCGTGAGCACCCTTGCATTTCCCCTAGGCCCGACCTTACTTTCTGCTTAGTCGCTGGCTTGTCCCTCCCCTCCCTTCCCTCCACCCCCGGCCCCTGCCTTCAATCTGCATCCCAGTCACCTTCCCGCTTCTGTTCCGCGTCCTTCTCCCTTTTGCATTTATTTATTTATTTCGCTTCCCCGGGGAGGGAAATGGAGAAAAAATAAAAATAAGTATGCAAATGAAAGGGGAAAAAACGGAGAGAAATTTAATTAAAATGTGTGTGTTTCTTTCCCTTCGAGTGCTTTAGGGTGGAATAGCAAATTGTTAAAAAAGAGAGCACTCAGAATAAGGTTAAAGAGCTGAAAACTGATTACATGCAATTGAAAATGAAAGCGGGGAGGGGGGCGGTGGAGATGCAGTGTATTGAGATAGGTAAAAGGCTCAGGGAAACTCTTGCTGGAGATGGGGCATTTTTCAATGTGAGTTACAGCCAGGCAGGCGCTGCATGCGAAGTCTGTGACGGGGTTTCAGATGCTTTACATCAGGAGAGAGGCAGGGAGGAGAGCTTTTTACTTTGAAGAGCAATCTGGAGAGAGCACCGTGCAGATGAGAGCTGAAAAGAAAACAGGTCAGGGTGGAGGGCTGGAGGTGAGGCATCTGCTCCATCCATCCTGGTTTGCGGTGGTAGCTCTGCCATGCCACAGCAGAGGGCAGCGCTACCAGAGCCTCCAAGGGTGAGAGGGAAGAATAAAACAAGCTCATGCGTTATGCAGGATCTGCAATCTTCATTTCTGAGCTTGATCAAAGCCCTGGATTGGTGTGTGTGTCTGCGGGAATGGGAAAGAGAAGTTGTTGGGAGCTGTGTTTTGGCTTATGAAAGATTCCAGGGTGAAATCCGAGTTTGTGGGGGAGCTGAGGTTCCTGGCCTCAGGCAACTTTGGAACACAGGGCCCACTGCTGATCTGTTCATGGGGGATTCTGGCAGTTTTTCCTAAAATAACAGCTCCATTAGATTGAGCATGGGTCCTTCAGGAGTAAAGCCTGTCTTCCCTGTAGGCATGCTGGGTCAACATAAGGACCAGCTACCATCTTGTGCATCAGTGAGAATGTATATATTATCAGGTCTCACTTTGGAGCAGTGTTTTTCCATTACATCTTCTCCATTCTATTCTCATTCCATTGTGGGAATCATTTCTTGGCAGCTTCATTTTGTAATTAAACAGCCTGTGAAAGACCACATCCCCACTTGTGCCCAACCTTAGCTCCAGCCTGCCAAAGCCTCTTCATTACCCAGAGCCCACGGGACACCTCATGAATTTCATTTCTGAACCAGTGTCTGGCCCAGTGCAGCCGTGAAGAGGCACATTCCCAGCAGCTCTTTCCCAGTGCCATCATCACCTGCAGCAGGGACTGGAGGCTTTGTCTCAGAGCTGCAGCAAAACCCAAGCCCTCCTTTATTTGCTGCTAGTGCATACTGCATTCAGATGCTGATCCTGCACTTCTTCGAGCCTTGGCTGGAAAGAGAGGAGAACAGGGAGTGCTGGAGGCAGCTGCTGGGCTTTGCATACTGTGGGTACCTGGAATAGTGTTTGGAAGGGCTTCCATCCTAAGTAGCCATCCCATCCAAGTTACTGACCACGGCTCGTCTGCGTGCTTTTTCAGCCCTCTCTTGCTACAGGCTTGGTGGTAAGGACAGTCAGATCCTTCCCCCTCTGCCATAGCAGAGGTTGAGGTTGCAGCTTCTGTAACCTACCAAGGGCAGCTGTTCCCTTCTGCCCTCAGATATTAAGGGTCCAATTTTCCCTTTCATTTCCTGTGCCTTTTTGAGGGAAAGAGAGAAAAGAAGTCTCTGCTGTGATGCAGAGTGATTGCTGCCATTTGACATCGGCATTTATCTGCTTGGTCTTTTCATTATCTCCTTCCCATTTGTTTCTGCTCATTTTCAAGTGTCTGTTGATCCTCTTCCTTCCTCTGGGGCTGGCTGTTGTTAAAACTCCACTGCTTACCTGCTCCGTATATCTTGACTTATCTGCTCGGTTCACGTCTCCATTCATTGATTTTTTATACCCAGCTGCTAAATGAGCACTATTTGCCCCTTTTCTGCAAGCATCTTCCCCTTTGCTACTGCAAACTCCTCCGTACTCCAGCTAAAGCACTCTGGATTCTTATTACAAACAGCAAAGCTGGTAGGCTTCTGATTTTTCCTGCTTCTGCCTGTGTGCCAGTTGCTTTATTTTCAGTATAGAGGTCACGCCGCTGCTGACTCTTGCTAGAGATGTTTCCCTAACTTTGAGCCCAATTTATCAGTCAGGAAACATGGCTCATTTTTCCCAGGTGCCCAGACCAGGAATAGCCTCTGGCTGTTACATAGCTTTTCAACAAACTGTGTCAAGAAGCAACAAAATCCTACCTCTGGGAACATGTTCCCTTTCTTAGTTTTATTCTGTATTGTTAAAATCTCAGTTAGTGTCTCAATTACATATAGACAGGTACAAGCTACAAATTCAGATCAGAAATTCACGGATGTTTGTATCCCAAGGGCTTGTCTGCCTCACTTTTTTGTACCAAAGCTATATAGATACATGAGGGATAAGCTGCGAATACATCTGTAGGAGTATCACTGTGCCTACATTTCAGGGTTATTCTGAGCCATTCAAAGCTGCTTTAGTAGTGCAAAGTCTAGAAGCAGGCCACCCCCAAAGTTACTGTATAAACCTAAGTGCTAGAAAATTCAGCCTCCAGTGCAGACATACACACCAAAAGCCAAATCAATGCTTTTTATCCAGTACTATAGCTGCAGAGGTATCAATCCCACATTTCGTACCCATAAAATCAGTGCAATTTCTGTTAACTTTGACATATATCTTTTTCAATACTCATGAGGCCTGATGTTTTAGGGGGGGAGAGGGAATAATGAAAGCATGAGACACACAGCACAGCTTGTGGTCTGCAGAGATCCTGTGCAGCATTGTCTGTTGAATCACAATGTAGATATTGTAGATATAAATGGAGGCATTGCAGATAAAATAAGACACAGCAAGAATCACTGCAGATTTCACAGAATCACAGAAACACCACGGGTGGAAAATACCTACAAGATCACCCAGTCCAACCATCCACCTATCACCAATAGTTCTCACTACACCATGTCCCTCAACACAGCGTCCAAACTTTCCTTGAACACCTCCAGGGTCAGTGACTCCACCACCTCCCTGGGCAGTCCATTCCAGTGCCTGACCACTCTTTCAGAAAAGTGGCATTTCCTAACGTCCAGCCTAACGTCCCCTGGTGCAGCTTGAAGCCATTCATTCTAGTTCTATCACCAGTTATACGAGAGAAGAGGCCGATCCCCAGCTCACTACAACCTTCCTTCAGGTGGTTACAGAGAGCAGTAAGGTCTCCCCTGAGCCTCCTCTTCTCCAGACTGAATAATCCCAGCTCCTTTAGTCGCTCCTCCTAAGGCCTGTGCTCCACATCTCCACTGTCCTGGTGTGTGTTTGCTGCTGTGGAGTTACGAAGTCTTTGGGGCTGAAGGTTTTTTGAGGCAGAAAAATGGTTTCTTTGCCTTCTGTAAGTGAGGTTTTGGAAAAGAAGGTAAGTTTGGCTCACTGGAAGTCTCCAGTGCTTGTAATTGTAGGAAGTTTGTGGTTCTGGAGGTTTTTTGGTTACTCTGCAGTGACATTCCCTATGTCTACTCCCAGTTAAGACAAACGTGTTGGGAAAGCATAATCCTGTGGTTGCCTGTAAAGTCCCACATCTAACATTCCCTCTTGGATTCAGGAAAGAGAAACCTGTGTAGGTGTGAATTTCTGTGGGCTGCAGGAAAGGCTGCCCAGGAGCTGGGAGGCGAAGCAGGCAATTCTGCTTGTCCCAGCACGGGTCCTCAGCTTTGCTTTCCCAACTGTGGAAGGCTGGCAGCATGCATATGTCGCTCTTAATCTTCCTTTTGCATCCCTGTTTTTGTAGTTGTCAGAGCGCCATATTATGCAAATTGGAATTAAGCAATTAAGGCGATAATGTTTCCCTTGAAGAGTTTGACAAGGCAGAAGGAACACAGACTGCTTTCCAGACAAGCTTTTGGTTGCATATTTTCCTAAAAACAAAAGTAAGAAGGTGATGGACAGACACCCCCGCAGCTCCATGGCTGAGCCACTGCAGTTATCCTCCCGTTCCGCTTATCTCATGCCCGCTATCAAGGCCATGGGTCAGAGGAGTCGCTCCCTTGTCCCCTCAGCACGTGAGAGGCTAAGGGATGCCACAGCCCTGCATGGCGTTTGCATCTTAAACAGATGTTTAAGGGTAGATCTCAGCACCGTGCTGTGCTTAGGTTCAAGGGCTTTTGACACTGACCCAGCAGTTGGGCTATCACACAGCTTTGCAAAGCTGGTATTGGGGATGAGGAAGGGTGAAACTGCTGTCAGACGTGAGGGTGCAAAAGTTCAGAGCTGTCAGGAGTTCTTTGACTTTGTGACTTTGCTGTCTCTTGTGATTTCTTCCCATCTTGCCCACAGCGAAAGTTCCTCTTGTTCTCAAAGAGAACTTTCTAGTCTTCCTTCATGTAGACTTGCAGTAAGTTTGGGAAAGAGGCCGTGGGTCTGCTATTGAACTATTTTGCCACAGCAGTGATTTTTGTGTTGCAATCAAAGATGGTCTAAAACTGAAGCTGCAAATCTCAATTGTCTTTGAAAGCAAGGTGCTGGGAGCTGGACTGACCTCTGGAGATTTGTGCTGCCGTTGCCTTTGCGCACTCTTTGTGTTCAGCAGTTGAGGTAATGCCTTTGAAAGCAGTTGATCAGATGTAAAATCTGCTTTGAAGCAATAATTATGTGACGGATCGGACCCTGGGGGTAGAAATCTGCAAAATGGCATCATTTGAGATGAGCTTCACCCTTTGTTTTTTCACAAGCTGTCCTTTTTTTTTCCTTGGGCTGTAGGTGGTCACCCCTGCTTTGAACTTCACTAGCTCTTGAGCATCACATTTTCCGCATCCTCTGCAGATCCCAATGGAAAAAGGAAAGGGGGAGGGGGTGTTACGGAGTTGTTGCCAGCTGAGATACAGAGGACCTGATTCACCGTGGCTCCGGTGCACCCAGGGAGTCACTCTGGCACAAAACAGTGACTCAGAGGTGGTGACTCAGGCTCCAGCTCTCTATTAAATAGTCAGCAAATGTAGCAAGCTGAGTCCCAAGCGACACTAATGACTGAGAAGAGATTGGAAAGCCTGGGGTCTAATGGGGTCTGTTTCCCAGCTGGCGTGGGCACACAGGGAGGCATTACCAGAGAGAAGTAGTGGGTTGATAGGGCTGTGTGACAGAGCAGTCTTTTGCAACAGCATATGGGAGTGCACAGGAGGATTTGCTTTAGCTTAAACCCTTCCTCAAGTTCCGTGAGCTAAAATGAAAGAAGGCCTGCTCAGAGATGATTGTGAGAAGCTGAGAGGATATTGCAGAGATGGATGACCCTTTTCCCTAAGTATTTTTTACTGCTTATTTTCAGAAGAAGGATATGGACGAAGGGGACCCTTCTTCCAACCCAGCAGGGCTGATATTAGGCTACATTTATGGGTAAAGCTGTAGTGAGTTAATCATCCATTCTGAGACCCTGCTTCTCTTGCATGGAGCAGCTTTCACATGGCAGCAAGTTGTCCCCACGGGCATGAGTGTCCAAAGCTGTTCTTTATGTCTCCATCTTGCCTGGTCACTTCCCAGTGAGGTCAGCTGAGCTTATTCTCAGTGGCAGTTGTTTGGCCTGAATTAGTACTCAAGGAAGCATTGGCTCAATCGATCCAGATAGCTCTATCTAGCCTTTTTTTAAATAAGGCCACAAGTTCCCACCAGCTGCGCATCATTTATCTGCTGTGGAGTTCAGCAGCCAAGCTGTGTTTGTGGAGACAGGAAAAACAAATAGGAAGGAAAAAATACTGGAGCAGCAAAAGGTAAAATGCCTGTTTCTGCTTTCACTCAGGGTAGCCAGAGGAAGTACTTAAGGGCCACTACCAAGCCTTGATGCCCTCCATCCCTCCTCCTTGCTTGCCTTTAACTGCTCTCTGTGGCCACGCTTAGTGGCTGTTTGCCTTTGATTTACCGTTTAACCGGCATACTGAGCCCTGGTTCCAACTGCAATTGCTCTTTTCCTCCCACTAGCTGAGAGCTGCACCGTGCTGCCCTCCCTCCCTCCCTCCTCGGAGAAGCTCCGGACGCTCTGCCGGATGCTTTAATGAGCTTGCATTTTCCTGAGAGGCCAGATCCGATCGTGACTTGAATGGCAGCTGCCAAGCAGACAGAGCTTTTAGTTTCAAACTCAGCAAGAAAATGGCTTTGCCTTCCATCAGAGCACCTTGTGTACTTCAGAGGCTCACTCATTATGAGCAATTTCTATTAAGAGCTGAGTACCTTTTGTGTTCCTTGGGAGCAAAGGATGCTGAGTGTCTCCCAGGGCCTGCTCAGCACCGCTGAGGATTGCGCCTGCTGTGTGTTTGTGAACTAGCATCAGCAGAGATTAGACAAGCATGCTGGGAAGAGTGCGACTCCAATTGCAGTCCCTGGAGGCTTTTTTGTTGTTGTTTCTGCTGGTTCACTAGGTATTCTCCCCCACCCCCTTCTTAATATATTTATCTTACAAAAGTTGCGTTTTGTACTCTCCTGAAAAGCATTTGCCATTTTCTGTATGCCTGGCAGATCTTCTAGGAGTGCTCTGCTTCCCACTGGGAGCTGCAAGCATTTGAAGGGTAAATACAGTGAAGGATACAAGTTTCTTATGGGGGTTCTAGGCTGTTCAACTGAAAAGCATGAGGTGTCATAGAAAGAAGATTGTCAAAAGCGCCCGGGCGTTGAGTCCTGCTGGTGGAACAGGTCTCCAAGAGGAGGGAGAAGGTTCTCCTTTCCTAAAAACTGAAGAGGAGAAAGAAGCTTATGGGTATATGATGGGATGTGGCAGGGGAACCTCATAAGCAAATGAGACCTTTTCTGCCTCAGTGGATAGGGGAACTCAATCGAGTCCTTCTGTGACTGTAGTAGCCACAGAGCTTGTGCACTTACAAAGGTGAATTTAGGCAAAGAGTGCACTCCTGTTGTACATCAGAAGTGGCTCTCACAAATGGCCTTCAGAGAAGGCAGTATCAAGGAGCATCCCTGAGCACCACCATCTTCCTGGCAAGGTCCGAGGATAAGCCTAGTGGGCTCGCTGACCTCCAAAGAGCAGACGATGATAAGGATGCTGAACTGCAGTCCAGAAGGAAAGATTTCTCCTTCTTCCTACACTCCAACTCCCACAGCTGGATCTGAGTAAATGACTCATGCCAGCTGCAGCTCGCAAAGTGACAAGAAATAAAGAAGCCAAGGGGACAAGGGAGAGTAAAGCCAACTGAGTTCATCTGCTGTGCTGTTAGTATGTTATGGACCGTGCTTTCACGGAGCTCAGAGGGGCTTCAGCTCTGCAACAGGAATAGGCTACATGTGCAGTATTTCCTGTGCAAGATGTTTTACAAAGTACTCTGGATTGGAAAGAGTCTGAGTGGCAAGGAACTTCATTAACTACAAGAGATGTCTTTAATAAAGATGACAATAGTACTGAAAACACCAGAGAAGCACTGTAAGATGAGGAAGGCCCTTTATGCTAACATCCTATTAAGCAACAGAAAGCAGGTTGAGAGCAAACCTTGGTCTATAATTTCAGCAAATTGTGTTTTATCACAATTGCCCCAAACTATCAAGCCTTTGACCCCCAGTGCAAGTGGAAGGAAACCCTGTCTTCATTTACACTGTTCTTTGTCTAGAATGTGCCCACCAAAATCCCTGGAAGCACAATAAGAAATACAATCTATCTATAATTAAATGTCTCTAAATCTCATTGAACTTGAGAGTGGCTGACAGGTGGATGAATATTCAATTGCAGTATTGTACACGCTGTCCCTTTTCTTCTGAGTTTTCCCTAGAATCAGCTTTTAGTCGCTTTGAGAGGCAAGAGAATGGACTTTGCAGACTGCCTCTTTAACCTGTACAACAGCTTTTCTGTTCTGTGCTGCATCAGGATTTGCCTCCCTGGCCTTCTGGGAAGCAAAGAGGTACCCGATCCCTGTTCACATCACTGAGGATGTCACCAATGCCTATTTTAGTTTCAAGGATAAAGTAACTTCTAGTCACATTTGAAACCTGTGAGCTATGAAATCCACAGTCTGAGTTTTGACTATCTTATGACCTGCTCTATGCCTGACTTCTTTCTCTGCTCCAGTGTCCTGTTCCATGCATGACCATTTATCCACATCAATGCAGTAAAATGCAGGTGAGGAGCACAAAGTTTTCTCATTCTCTTTTGATTGCCTTTTTCACTTGACAACAGTATATTACAATACCAGTGGCAAAGCTGACGATTTTGGTTTGTCACCTTTGATTCTTACTCCTGGTCTCTGATCGCCGCTTCTTCTCATCAAACAATACAGGAAAAACTCTCTAGCCCATTTCTCATATTATATTAAATATTTAAATCACTCTCCATTTTATCACCATGCCTAACAACATCTAGGTCTTTGTTCTAAGCACATCCCTGGAATAGCACAGGCCCTACAGTATTCCTCAGCAACTTCATACAGCAGAGTATGCCTGCCTTCAATGCTTGCTCTAGCTTAAGGAGTTTGAGCCAATGCATCGTAGTCCCAACTCTTCTCCATTAAAATGCAGGCACGTGCTGTTTGTTTATCTCCCTCTGGGAACAAGCCGAGAAGAGTGTTAGTGTCTAGGAAAATAGTAATAGTAATAATAATAATAATAATAATAATAATAATAAAGCCCCTAGGTGACAACTCAATGTTTTCCGAGGTCTGGTTAAGCTCTTTGGAGCATAGAACTCCATCACTTTTCTCAGCAGGGTATAATTACTCATAACTTGAAGGTTTTATCTTTGGGCTTCCTGTATGAAAAGGGAGAAAGGAGGTAAATCTTGCATTCCACGAGAGTATAGATGTTTAATTAAGTATCGCATTTAATTGTTCCAGACTTCTGCTTGACAGTCACTGAATTTTGAACATTTTGTTGTTTTGGTGTTGTTTTTTTGTTGTTTGTTGTTTTTTTTTTTTTAATTGGAATTGAAAAGAAAAAAAGTGTCTGACATGTAAATGTTGTCAGTCTCATGTCTCACTCTGTGCCTCAGGGTGACATGATCCAGGACTGGTACCCAGGTTCCTGCTGGGAACTCTATTTCCACTCCGTTCTCTGGGGGACAAGTTACTCCCTCCATTCTGCTTCCAATAGCCCTTTCTGTCACCTGAAGTCCAACCTGACTTGTGCCTGCTCCCTGGCATTTGTATTCAGGTCTTTCCTCTCTCTTTCTTCCTGTTTCTTCAGGACTAGGGAAAGAAGGGCAAACTGGACCTTGGAATAATAAATGTTCTGTGTCTTTCTTACACCTCCATTCATCCAAAGATCTCAGAGCACTTCGCAGGAATTAATAATACAAGGCTCGCTCTCCCTCTGTTAAGGTGACTGGTTTTATTGTCCTTGCAGTGATAATAGCAGTCTCTTTGAAGCCTGCTTTGTCTCCTGTCGGATTGGGAGATCTCCTATCTGTAAAGGAAGGAGAAGGTAAATCCTCTCCAACACTGCTTCCCAAGAGCAGAGATGCCTGTGCTGAGGCCTGAGTGGTGGTTTGGATATGGTCAGCACCAGCATTACAAGATGTGAGACCCTGATGTGCAGCCTCTGCTGAGAAGGGGCAACCACGTGAAGGCAGGAAGGCTGCTGGGGGGAGTTGGGTCTGTGTGAGGTTCTTCTCTTTGACCAAACTCTGGAGGCTTTAGAGGAGGCAGACCTGACATTTACATGCTGTAAGTAGGGAGATCACAGCTAATAAGCTCTGTCTGTGAAGCAATGAGAGTTGAGTCACTTGTGCTGATTCTCATCGTAAACAGTACCCAACCACAGTTTTTCCAGTGGAGTTGTTTCTTGGGGCTGTCAAAACTATGACAGAAAGAGGAGAATTCAGTGATTTGGTTTCTTTGTCTTTCTGCTCCTTTCTTGAGGATAGACAGAAGTGCTGTCTTGCTTTTCCTTCTATGTCTCTGCTGTAGTTTCTATATACAGCACAGCAACTTTTCTGTGCTGCCTTTGTCCCACGTGGTGCTAAAATCCCCTGAAGACCAGACTCCCTTTGCCTCTGATTGAGCTTCTGTGCCTTGTTTTCAGCCCCAAGAGACAGTGATGAAGCAACATCTCAGCCTGACTGAAATAAAGTGCATTTGATCCTCTTTGGGTTGTCTCACAACAGCAGGTTCCACCATGGCTTGCTGAAGCACAGTTTGCCCGTGCTGTTAGTCGTGCCCCAACAAGATGGAAGGAGATTTTGTGGTACCACAGCAGCCCTCCAGTTCAAGTGCCTGCTGGGACCTGTAGGAAGACTCTGTGACAGGAGGGGGATGATAGAAAAGGAAGGAGAGGCACATCAGCTGAAAAAAAAGAAAGATGAAGAGTGACTGGAAGACCCTACTCTTCAGTTATAATAGGCTTCATCTATCAGATAGATTGCCTTAATGTGTCTCCTAACAAGGCTTCTCCAACACACACACACCCTTTACTTTGGTTTACCTCTTTGATACTGTCACATGTTCTTCATTTTCCAGTGCATTGCATTCATTCTTTGCCTTTAAACTCTAAGGATTAAAGCAACTGGATAAAATAAATAAATAAATGAAATTAAATGAGCTGACATTTCATGCTGTTGTCGGCAGCCTTTGATTTTCTTCCAGAACAAGATCATTACTTTTCTGTCCTGCTTTCAAAAAAAAAAGAAAAAAAAGAAAAAAAAAAAAGAAAAAGATATGCATAGACTCCTTATATATTCATTTATCACTTGTGGGATGTGGTAAGCGTGGGGAGCAGTTAAGGAAGGAGACACTTGTGTCTGCAGTGTAGGGAACACTAAGAGACGGGAAGCTAAAAGCTTCCAAATCTAGTTCTGGGAAGGGGACATCCTTTGGCTGAATTGTTCATAGAATCCCCAGGACAACAACTTCATGGTCCAGGCTGAAGCTGCCATAGTAACAAAGATCATCTAGATGAAAAACAATCTAAACTGTGAAGTTGCAGTCCAAACAATAATTCTGCAAGCCTTCAAAGAGGAGGAAAGATGACCCCTAGGATTTTCAGCTCACTGCTACTAGCATGGAGACTGGGAGGTAATTCATAAAGTGTGGTGCTGGCTCTCATTCTGTGCAGGTTTGGAAGTTCCTTGGCCCAAGTTTTTTATTGACAGTAGATTATATCTATCCAGGAGCTTTTCCTAGGTTTGAAGCTTAACTCAAATTTGCTGTGTCTGTGCCTCTTCAGAGCAGACTGAGCTGTGGCTCTACATCCACAATTGTGGTTGGGATCAATGAACCTGCTGTGGAATGTTTGGGAACCCACTGGGGGCACATTTCCCACCATGAAATTGGAGGATATGCGGCAGTTCAGATCCAGCCTTGTTTGGGCTCTGAGCGTATCATAAATCTCTGGCACTGGGTGATGCTTTGCTGTGCAAACGAAGTCCAAGGAGAGCCTGAAGCAAAGAAAACGTGTTTGCACTCTCGGTTCCAGCCTGAGTGAATCACAGAGTGACTATAAATAAGGAGAAGGAAACTGCTGCAAGGAAGCTGATTACATGAAATCGTCCATTCCCTCCATTTCCTTTTTCCAGGATGGTTCAGTGCATCATCTGTATGTTTCTGACAGGACAATTTTGGTACATCCTAATGCCGAGCCTCTTAACAACTGGGGTCGTATCATTGTTTTCTCAGCCATACTGCCTTACAGTTGCTGCCCTATGTTGCTGAGAGACTTTCTTGAGCTATCTCCTAACAAAGACGTGTGTTATAGTACTGGCAGTTCCTTGTTCAACCTGGGCAGAAGGCAGCATCAGCTGAGAGAAGAGATGTTAAGGTCTGATACATGCTAGCTGATGGAGGTGAGTCTTATGGGACAACCTGACATCATTGCCGTACACGCTCCATGTAAAAGTTCTGTGCATGTCATGCAAATGTTAAGCATGCCAAGTAATGCATTACAATTAACTCAAAAACCTCTGATTTTCGTGCGTTTCATCTTCCTAAAATCCTGGCTATAAAAAGAAATGGAATCTTTTGAAAACTTTGAAATTCCCCTTGTCAGGACCTCTTGCCTCAGTGAGCTTCTTGATATGGACAGATTTCCATGTCTGTGTTGGTCTTACAGCATGAAGTCAATGACAAGATGTATGTTAAAGGTCAAAGGCCTAGAACTGGATGATTCAGTGCACATCCTTGTGGTTCTCTACTATGTGTTGCCTTTTCCTGCCAGCAGGACAAGCCAGCCCTGTTTACCTGTTTGGCATGCTGGGAGTTAGCATCAAATGTTACATTCCTAACCACGCTGGCTGCATACTGCACAAACAGTATCAAAATACAAAATCTGGTTTCCTATCAATTGTCCAAACAACACCAGGATGAGTCACTGGTACAGGTTACCTTGTGTTGTGGTTGATGCCCTGTCCTTGGAGACTTTCAAGGCGAGGCTGGATAAGGTCCTGGTCAACCTGATCTAGCTGTGGTGTTCCTGTTTATTTCAGGGGAGCTGAAATAGGTGGCCCTCAGAAGTAGCTTCCAACTCTCAGGATTCTGTTATGCTATGATTCTCCCCATGGTCATCTCAGTCACAACTAGAGAAATAAATATCGGACATGTTTCTTGGTTTCAACTGTGACAACTTATTGTGCAGCTGTTGACTTAATTAAATTAGAATGACCTCTAAAAGTACATCCATTAAGAGCAATGCTGCAAAGCAAAGTCCCATGGTTCTGCATTGCTCTCAGAATGCTCACTAAGAGTGCTCAGTGCAGAGTCTTGGTCAGCAGTGACACACATAACTCCAAGTGGCTCGCTCAGCAATCGCTTCATCACATTCAAATGTGTTTCATCCTGATCAGAAACAGAAGATCAGCAGCACCAAAAACAGAGCTCCTTTCGTTGTCCACAAAGACATTAGCAGCTTACTTGTGCTACTCTGCCTGAACTACCCTGCTTTGACATGAAGTGGATCTGGTCTGTATAACCTGATGATTGCTGGACATGCCACCCTAGCAGAGATGTAGACCTGCTGGGCGGAGACTTCTCCATTTATGCTTATGTTCTCAGGGTATATCCTCCAAGTCACCAGGCAGCTTTCACACGAGAACTGGAGTCACAGCCATTCAGGGTTGAGACCACTGCAGTTCTTCTCTGTTCAAGTATGTCTGGAGAAAAAGTTCTTGCCTTTGTGGTGCAATAGAGGTGATTCAGCTTCTTAGTTGCTGAGCTATTGCCTATTGCAAACTGTATGGAGAAGAGTGAGTGTCTTAATTTTTCAAATTAGGCTCAGAGAGTAGATGATGACTCTCAAGCCTGTTTTGTACCTTGCAGTACGGAACCAAAACCCCTGAGAAGATATTCTCAAGGATGGTGATTGCACTGTTGATCTGAGACCTGGGACATCTGGGTTCATTTGCATGTTCTTCCAAGCATCCTGTGTGACTTAGGGCCTTGCTCAAATGCCTGTCTGCCTAGGCATCCAGGACAGGGAGAGGATTTAACCTGGCCCCGTTTCCCTGCACAGTCATCACAGAGAGTCAGGTGTTTCCCTTAGGCCATCTCATCGTACTCTGGGTCCATGCTCATCTTTCCTCTGACCAAAGAACCAAGATTTGCTACCCTTAGATAACATGTGACCTCAGTCCCACCAGCTGGGATGCAAAAAAACAAGCAGCAAAGTCTTTTGCATATGGGTAGCAGCAGGTCTGAGCACAGCTTTTGCTTTGGTGCCCTGAAGTAGCCTTTTTGAGAACATTTCACGTTTTTCCAACGCACTGCACAAGCATCAGTGATTGCCCAGTTTCTGTACTTTGCTAGTATTACTTTCTACAATTCAGGTGCAAAATGCTACAAACACTATCTGGCACCTCTGCCTTGTTTTGGTGAGAGGAGATTATGGCATTTTAGTACGTGCTCCAAAAGTGAGAAGTCACAGTTTTGGAAGCGGGGCCTGGGGTAATGGCTTGCTCTTAGCAGGATGATAGAACACCTTGGCCCATGCCTACAGGCTCACTGGTGGCTCCATTTTAGCGTGCACCACTTTGTCTCTTCCTCGTCAGATGCTGGGAATATTTGTTATGGCAGACTCTAGAGAGATCAGTGCTACTTCCAAGCCTTGATCACTGAGCTGGAGTAACTAGTGGGTTGATTCAGTGCTGTCACTGCTTCCTTACAAGTTGCTGCTAACCCCTAGCCCGGTGTTAAAGGAAGCTGAAGTATTAGTTACAAATATCATCTGTCAGAAACGGCTTCTGCTACTCTTGCAGCGTGCAGCACTTTATACCACAAGTTTTTGCTCAGAGGTGATAGTGTGAAGAATATGGATAGCAGCAAAGCAGAGGGATGTTAGAGCATTGCTGCTGTGTGATAAGCAATTTGTTTATAAACGGCTTCAGATTTTCTTCCAGTGTTTTAGTGGTTGATAAGTGCTCACTAAAAAGAGTAATTTTTAGAACTCCAGCTGTTCTTTACAAACTGTTTGCTTCAATGAATCATTACTTGCTCAGTATTTGCACTCTTTTATTGGTTAACTGAATATCATGCTAATTGTCTTTCTCAACTGGGTAAGTAAAATATTGGTCAGACTTTTTTTTTTTTTTTAAATTAGGCTGTTGGGAAATTTTTTCATTCTGCAACATCGATATATCAGAATGGAAACATTTTACAGAAATGTCTGTTTCTGTATGCAGCAGCCTTCAGCTTTTCAGAATCAATATATAAATTCTGGTCAAAAGGCAAAAGAGAGAAATAGTCAAATTGGGCTCTTACTGAACAGGCAGGGATCTTGTTTAGGCTGCAGAAAACCCTGTCCAAAGCCTTGTATGGCAATCTGGCAGGATCTTGCATATACCAAGCAAATGAATGACTGTTACCTGCTCAGGAGTGGCTCTTCCTTGACCCAAAAGAAAAAAAAAAAAGAAATAAAAAGTTTAAAACTTTGTAATAAAACTTAGGAACAAATTCCAGAACTTCAAAATTTTGCATGCAAATGAATTAATGTATTTTAATTCTTTGGCCAGTCCTATGAATAACAAATAGATGCTGTCTGGTGTGTATCAGCCTTCATGTTACGAAGCATGAAACCTTGGCAGTTCACAATTTTTCACTGACACCAAGAAAGTTGTCAAATGCTCACAAGTGACAAGTGCCACGAGTGCATAAATCACAGCCATTCAAGCTCAGCTTTTTTATTATAGCAACTGCTAACCGATCAGGGGCATTTTCTTTTAGTGTTTTGTTCACTCAGTACTAGCAAATACAGTATGATGCAGTGAAAAATAAGTGGGAACACTAGGCAGCTTCAGTTATTGCAGGATCTCATAAACTTGCTTGAAAAGGATGAAAAGCTTGAAAAGGATGAAAACGTCAGAGTAACGTTGTCTTTTGCTTACATTCTGGTTACATCTCAATATTGGTAGTTTTGGTTCTTAACCTGAATCACTGTTGGTCATTATGTTGGTACGTGTGAGCTATTCGGCTGATGATCATGTTCTGCTTTAGAAGTGCCTGTGTATGACTCGGAGGTGAAGTGGCTACATTTGGAAGCAATTTTGAACATTTCTTGATACAAAAAAAAGAATATTTGAATACAAAACCAAAGAAATCGTGATTTTTTTTAATGTCTACTTTTGGCGAATCTGTTGATGTCAAGTGTACTTGCAAACTGCAACCTCAGATACTAGGAAATAATCTTTTGGAACAAAAAAAAGTCTTCAGACAGCTGTCCAACTCTGGGAAATAAATGGGAACAATTTGATTTTAGCCATGACAATGCACAATCTGGCATTTTTTGAATGAGAAAAACTTGGAGACTGGAAATTAAACTGTCAGTGCTGGAAAGTATGGGACTGTGAAGACCACAGAGTGTTTAATCAGTGTGTTAGGATCATTCCTGAAAGGGGCAGGAAACAGATTGCCCTGGAAGGGCAAAACTCCACAAATGTAATTGCAGTGTAAGGACAGAAGAAGGTGGGTGCAGGAGCGACAGGAGCTGAACAGGCAGATGGAGGACAGTGAAGTTTGCTTTTTAATATATGCACAAGAGAAGAATTCTACTGTCCCGAAATCCTTTCCACAAAGTCATCCTTAAACTGGACCCATAACTTGAGGGAGAGAGCAGAACCTGACTGTTCAGGCGATGCTGAGGGGATACTGATGGCTCTTGTAAGTGCATAGTCGAATAGTTCCTTGGATGGACAAGGGAATAAGAGCAAGGTCAGCAGTGGCATTATGCTATTAAATTTCCTCATGCAGGCAGCCATTAGTAAGCTATCTCTGCTTATTGCTGTAATAATGTATGCTCTGGCTCTGCACTGTCATTGGATACAGAATTTTGGACCCTTTCTTCACTGTTGTTGTCCCTGATTGCAACCGTACTGCCGCACCAGAAGGAGCTGCATCTTTCACCCCAGCTTTTCTGTGGCACCATCCTTGACAGGGATGTTCACTCCAGTTCCAGAGACGGAGATTACATCCACAGGCTAGTGCGATGTGCAGCATCTGCAACAAACTGAAACCAAGCACATTCTCTGTAAAGATGAGCTTTGTTTTGCTGTTACAAAAACCTCACATGCTTTTTTTTCTTTTTCTTATCTCTCTGATCCTAATCCTGATGTTTCCCTTTAGTCTCGTCTCAAACGGTATAGCAGAGCGCAGAATAATCTGTACCAAGCAAGTCATGCGGCTTGGAGCTGCATTGAAGGAGGGGAGGGGTGTCAGGTGACGTTAGGAAAATGTTCTTCATCTTTTCTTAAGGGTGGTGGGTGTGGAACAGGCTGCCCAGAGCAGTGGGCACAGCCCCGAGTGCTGGAGTTCAAGGAGTGTTTGTCTACTGCTCTCACATAGGGTTTGGATTTTGGTTGGCCCTGTGTGGAGGCAGGAGTTGTACTCGATGATGCTTGCGGGTCCCTTCCAACTCAGGATATTCTGTGATTCTGTGTAAATAAAGCCTAGTGACACCCATGTGTTAGGTATGCTCAATTATGTGCTGCTTGCCCACTGCTTGTCAGCTATGTACTACAGTCTGGGGTAGTGCCACTAACCAGTCGCTCCCCAAACGGTACAAACTGCACATCTGTTTGAATGTCACTCCCTGCATGCGTGTCTGATCATCATTTGTAACTGATGTCAGGGAGATTGTTCTTGGTGTGGAAGTGAGGAGCCCCAGTTTCAGGTCTGAATGAACTACTCTGCTGTGACTTAGCTTTCCATTTTTCGACTGTTTGTTTTATTTGCAAAGCCCTTTTCCTCCATCCTCTCCATCTCTGTCGCTCTGTTTGTAGAGAAAATAGGCAGAACTGACATGTAAAGGTGCCCTCAGAGCCAATTTGCAGCAATTGGTAAAGATCAGACTGCATCCATCTAAAAATGCCTATCCATAGGGAGCTGCCTCGGAGCTGAGTGTTAGAGAGTGTTTTAAAGGCACAGCTAGAGCAGGAAAAGGATCTGTTTTTAAATTGGAGAGGGGCAGATCAATTCAAAAACAGCAAGGCTGTCCTCAGCCCTTCACCTACACCTTCTTTGAGAGCTGAGACAGTGATTGCATTTTTATTTGTTGCCGTACATTTTTGCACTGCTTGGTTTTAACTCAAATGGCAGCACTAACGCTAGATACACTGTATTAGCAGCTCTTTGTAACTACCAAGCAGACAGTGAGCAAAAAACTGTAGTGTGTGTCTTTACAGATCCAAATCCCTTGGCGTTTGGGTCTTGTGCTGCCAGGTTAGTGGGTTGGCATTTTTGTTTTGTTTTGTTTCTTTGGACCTTTTATTTTATTTTATTTTATTTTATTTTATTTTATTTTATTTTATTTTTATTTTATTTTATTTTTTGTAAAGCTAAGACTTTGATGGAAGATTTGGGCCAAAAATACTGTTTTTCCTCTTGCCCTATCTACCTAGCCAAAATCATTTGGAGTTTTGTTGGTTATGCCAGCTAGAAAAGGAAATTGGCAATAAAATCATGTTTCTTTGGCAAAGTCTGTCTGTTCCCAAGAATGTATCCCGCCTTATTTCTGTTGGGCAGCAGGGAGCAGACTATTGGAGCCAGTTATCCCATCCACTGCTCCAGCTTGGTTTCAGCGAGCGCCTGATGTGAGAACCCCTCTCCTTGGGCTCCCTTCTGCTGGTTCATCCTCAGTTCTGCTCCCCTCTCTGCTAGCTTCAGCACACTGTCACGTTTTCTACCCAAGCTGTTTTGATGCCATTTGCATATTCAGCAAGCTTTCCTTAGCAATTGCAAGCTCATGCTCTCTCTAACTACTGCAATGACATTTTCAGGTAGGTGTTGCAGGAACAGTTAAGGCTCTGAGTTTCAGCAAGGCTTAACTTTTGTATCTTCAGAGTTTGGAGCAGTTTGGGTTCATACTTTAGAGGGAGAACCCCCAAGCAACATCAAGTAGGATAAGGCATCTGCAGCCCTGTGGCTTTATGCTGGCAGCTGATGCAAGGCTTTATCAGTCATGCAGTCAACAGCATGCACCTTCAAGTCATCGGTAAGGTTTATGATGCTAGGAAAAATTATCTGATTCTGTATTCCTTCTGCAGGCTTGTTGTCTCCCTCTCCCCCTTGTCCCCTGTGTGTAAATGTTGCAAAGCTATCTTTTGCTCAGCTACTGATTAATCCAGCATTAATCGACCTCCCCTAATTGTACTTGGCTATTTTCTCTCCCTTTATCCTTAAATTGCTCTACTGGGCAGGGGGTCTGGAGGGCAAACACATTCATTATCTTACCGGCAAACAAGATATGAATCGCACTGCAGGGGACAAAATTAAATTTACAGTTTCCCCTTGTACATGTCATAAACTATTGATTTAAAACAAGAGGGGACTCAGGAGTGGAGCCAGTACATCGGCAATCTTGCACTGTTTTCGCTGTATTCTGCCAGGGGTGCAGAGGAGTAGCGGGTCCCCCAGGGGATTTGTAAGGCAATGAAAAAGGCAGAGGGTAGTTAAGGTGTAGTGTGTCTGGTAGCTCCATGGGCGGCTTACCTACGACTCTCTTTCTAGCTCTAGATCTTAAAGTCCTGTGGTAGTCTTAATGGACCCACAGCAGATACTTCTTCCCACATATGCAAAGACTGTTGTGATAAGGAGCTCTTTAGAGACTCCATGTGTGTAGCCCAGTCCCAATGACAGGGAAAGGAAGGGATTTCAGACACTGGCCGTGGTGTTTGTTGTTGGTTCTGTCTGCTGTGCCAAACAGAGGAACTATTGGCTGGCAGCATGAGCAAATCAAAGAGTACCTTTGCAGTGCTCAGTCAGCGTGAGCCCTAGCAACTGGCACATTGCTAAAGCACAGTGTTTGCCTCATATCTCATGGTCTCTCAAACAAGACTGGAAACTCTTGTGTGATGAAGGCCAGGAAAAAGCATACAGTCCATTCACACAGGAGAAATATCCTGCATGTGGTACTGGTTGTCAACAGCGTGCCACGCTGTGCCCCTCTGCTAGTGTTGGGAATGTGGGAACATGTATGGGGCTAAACACAAACCCAGTGCTTGGTGGAACGTCATCTATTATATGCCTAATGATGTTAAAAAAGAATTTAGTCCCTCCTGTGCTGGCAGCCGTTTCTCATTACCAGTTAATTGGACCTAGATGCAGTCACTGTTGAAATCTGTTGTCAGTAGCAAGTTGTTATATTAGAGTAGGTGCACCTTGGGAGGGTTGCTTACGTCTCCAGACAGCATGAGAGAGTCAAAGGCTGCAACTACATAAAACATTTTCCTTTTCCTAGGGTTTCCTAGGGACAGATCCCATTAAGGTGTACTCTGGCAAGACTAATAGGGCTGCTGACAAGGGCTGAACCTGTATGTTGTCCAGACAGCAAAAGGGTTTCAGCACCTTTTCAGCACAAGAAATCTTGTTGCTTCTCCCTGACAGCTGCAAGAAAGGTGGGAGGATCTGCTGGAGAAATCTTCTTTTCCCCTCCCTTGCCTCCTCTGAGATGGTCCACATGGAGAATTAGATGCAAGACTCTGCATACTATCTGCTATAGGACCTAATCTAGCAAGTGGCCAAAGATAAGCACTGACTGCCGAGATTTGATGTGAAAATCTGTGCAGAGGAAGCTCTTTGCAGTGAGGAACTTTTATTAGCTCCAGGATATTGACTACATACACTCAAGCACTGTCTTCTCTCATCTTATCTATTGCTTTAAATGTGTGCCTACCCACTGACCCGACTCTTCCGGATCGTTCCTTTAATCAGCTTGGGGATGTAGGAGAATATTTTGTCAGAAAATATTTCTGACTGCCAAACTTGGTTTATTTGCGTCTCATTGCAAAACAGACCCCAAGAGGTGAAATGCCGTAATCACTTGCATTTCTGATTCCCCAGATCACTTGCCTCTAAATAACTATGATGTGCTGTGAGGACTGGGTAAGAATTTAATTATGTTATCACAATTAACCTGCCATCTTTTTATTTTATTTTATTTTTTCTCTCCTCTTTTTTTTTTCTTACAACTACAAAATTAACTTTAATTTTGAGCCAAAGGCTTTGTTGTCAGCAACTTTATCTGCTATTTGCCAACTCACCACAGAATCCTTTCTACTAGCACATAAAATAAGAATTCACAAAGCACTTTAAAGCTTGAATACGTCTTTACTTGCACAGCTTCTCCTGTTCATTTTCAGGATAGTCTTTTGCAGTCTGTAATATATCACTAGCACTGCCCCTTCTTCCTTCTTGTGTTGCAGACATGTGTACTCCATATTCTCTGCTCCCTTGCAGTACCTTTTCTACAGCTAACTTAGGACCACGGCTTTCATTCCTGTGTCTTCTCCACAGAGGATGTGAGCTTCTTTCAATCAGGGTGAAGCATTCAAGCAGCGTGGTGAGTGCTTTTCAGTTCAGAACCATAGAACACATTGGGTTGTAAGGGACCTTAAAGATCATCCAGTTCCAAGCACCCTGCTTTGGTAGGGTTGCAGTCCCCACTCCAGTGTATGTATGAGCTAGTAGGGAGGCACTCAACTACCATTCACCGAAAGACTCCTGCTTGGTACAGTCAGCTTTGTAACAGTCGCATTTTCATCTCTCCTTCAACAGTACTCCATTTTTTTTCTTTCAGTGGTAGTTATATTTGCCATATTGAGAGGTTAAAGTGACTTTCTGCCCACTTTGGGCAATTGAAGAATCTCACACTAGACAATGAAGTTACGGTTCCATTTGTCACTCAATTTCCACTGTTCTCTTTCGTGTGACACATCTTCCCCTCCTTCCTTACCTGTTCTTCAATAAGGGATTTCTCTACTTTTCTCGTCTTCTGCATAAGCCCAACCCTGAAGCAGAGCAGCTGTCTTATCTCTGCCTGGCCCAGGGGTCTGAGCATCTGGATGAAAGTGCTGACTCTTCTCTTTTGTGCGGTGCAGAAGATGTGCCCTAGTACCCTTCATTTCCAAGCAGAACTGGAGCTAGTCCAGCCTGTGAAATCTGCCTAGAATCTCAATTTTCCTCTCCTTGCCTGCTGTCACCAGAGAAATCCCAGCTTCATCAAGTGCTTATTCTGGTACTTGGCTTGTTGAATTGCTGGGGAAGGTGACTTGAGAATTTTGGGTTCTTGCCAGTCATTCACAAGCCAATAGCAGCAGAGGGAATAGTCACTCATAGCACCTGTGCCAAAATGTGGGCATAGGCCTGGGAGCTTTTAGGAGCCCTTGAAATGTCACAGTATGCAGTTGTTCAGGGATTCTGGAGGGTCACCTGGATTTTCTTATCTGCCCCGTCAGCAAATGGAAGTTATTCTTCATCTTTACTTCGTTACCAACCAGAACTGACCATAAATCACTTTCAGGAGTTGTTTTTGCCTTCTTCCTTCCCTGCCATCTACCCTGTATGGCCTGTGTTCCAGCCCTCTCTGAGCCTGCACTTCTAGGAGTATCCTACATCATGGCTGTTTGTTCTCCTGACTGTGTTGTGTATAAAGGAATTACTACAACATATGGTCAACACTCCACACTTCATATGTTATCCATCACATTACAGAGTTCAACCACGTGTCCCTCCTGCAGCCAGGGAAAAGTGCCTGCCCAGCTCCCATCAAGTGGTCCTGTTAACTTGCCCCTCTGCAAGAGGCTTTGGGATCATTTGCAGGCATTGCTCAGATGCAAGGGTAGTACCAAAAAGTTGGCAGTGAATGGAGCGATGAGGAAGCGTGCGGAAGTCAGCTGGGAGAAGGGACAGTATGGAGTAAATTAGGGAGAGAGGAGGAGTTCAGGTTGTGAATGGAAAAGAAGAGAATAAAAGGAGAGTGACGACTTGAGGGAAGAAATAACAGCTGTGTTTTGAAGGAGATGTAAAATCAACATTCTTGCCTCTCTCAGCTATTAAAAATCTCTTTGATTTTGTTTTAAAGCCCAGATTGTTATCCCAAGAGTCAGGTCTAAATTCAGAGTGGGTAATTGCAGCCTGACCTACTTGTCAGACCCATTCTGGTGGCAGTGGGGTCTCACTTTCTGAACCTAGCTGTGCTGTACTGCTGCTGTGATCTAACCCAGAAGTGGCTTCATCTCAGTGCTGAAGGAAATGACTGTGACATGGGTCTCTCCAGTTTCATCCCACTTCCTTCCTAGGAAAATTCCTCATGTTAGAGGGAGGTACCTCCACCGTTTGGGAACAACACGTGCCTTCAGAAATGCACAGAAATTCCTTGGCAGAGCAAACAAATGTGTGTCTGGGAATTCCCACCCCATTGGAGAGTTTGGGTGGCGGCAGAGAAGGCGAGCAGCAGGGTAGAAAGGACCAGCTGTGTGTTGTAGAAAGGAGGGCTGTGTGTTGTTCCCTTGCTCACTTGATGCTGATAGGTGGCAAACTTGTTTTGAGAGGCTTAGAGGGCTGATATGGTTGAATCTCCCATTGAGTCCTTCCACTTTCAGCTTTCAACCAGTCCTGTCACAGACAAAACTGCCAACATCCTCTTTGAAACTTAGTTGGGAAGGCAGCTTTGGTGGTCTCTTGTCCAACATCCTTCTCAAAGCAGAGCTAACTTCAGCATTTGATCAGGTTACTGGACCTTGCTGCATTAAATTTTGGAAATCTCCCAGGGCAGAGGTTCTTCAGCCTGCCTTGGCACCTTTCCAGTGCTGCAACACCCTCATTATGAAAATATATATTTTTTTTTTTCCCCACCAAACATTTTGAGAGCTCAAAATTGCTCCAGTTGTACCCTCAGAACTGCTGATGGGAGGGAAATATTCATTTACTTTGGCCTGCTGTTTACACTCTCATTATTGCAGCCAGCTATGCCTTTAGCCTTCCTTGCTGCAAGGGCATGCTGGAGAATGATCTTCAGCAGTTAATAACAGGGACTCTCTGGTCTTTTTCTGCAGGGCAAGTTAGACCTCATTCTGAAGTGTTGCACGGGATCATTTCAGCAGATGAAAGACTTTGCACTTGTCCTTGTTGAATTTCATGAAGCTCCAGTTGTCCAGTTTGTCCAGGTCCTCAGAATAGCCTCCAGAGAGCCCCAAACTTCCCTGAGTTTGATTTTCTTCCTCAAGATGATGGAGATTTGGTGTTGAGCTCAATGGTCCTTGTAGATCCCTTCCAGCTCATGACGTTCTATGATTCTATGGTCATCCAGGTTGCTGATGATCAGGTACACCAGTCTGTCTGACTTTGTGCAGAGAACTGAGTACTACTACTGTTAGCATGGGTTAGAGTGCAGAAAGCTGGGGGCCTTCAGCCTCTGAGGTACAAAAACAGCTTGAGATACCTTCTGCCTTGAAGGGAATGCAGGTTAAGTAGACAAGGCAGAGAAAGGGCGTGAAAAAAAAAAAATGAGACCAAGGGATGTTTTGGCTTGCTTGATTTGACATTTCAGGAAGCTTCATTGCTGAGAGTAGAAGTGTATTTGCTGAGCATTAGGGCAGCATGATAAACATGGGCTGCCCGGCTGCCTGGCTCACTGTGTGCAAGTATTATGGTGTTACTGAGCCTGCAGACAAGCCAGGGAGCTTTCTTTTCTTCCCCACCCCACCTGGCTTTTGAACCTTGAACTTGCTCCATGGAAATGTTCAACCCGCAAACCGGCTCCATGGAGCAGCTCTGCGTGACAGTGCTGTGGGGATGGGGGCTGCCCTAAAGGGAGGCAAGATCCCATCCCCAGATGCTTCCATCCACACTCACCAGCCCTGCTCAGCAAGCCCAGAGCTTCAGCTGTTGGAGAGATTAAGGAAGTAGTTGAATCTGCTAATGCAATAATAGTAATTAATAACAATAATGGGTGCTTTTAATGTATTTTGTCATGATTTACTAGGCAGGGAGTGCCGTAGGAGAGCAGAGCACTTTGCAGTGAGAATAAAAAGGCAAGGTGACTGGGCCCTAAATTGCACATCTGGGCGTGATTTGGAGAGGCAATTTATTGAGACCATAAATGACGGCTTTTTCAAGCAGCTTGTTTTGGTGCCTGTGAGGGAGAGCACAGCTCCTGATTTAAGGCCCCGCTCTGCAGTCCTGGCTCACAATATAGGGTTCCAGGAGCATCCCTCACGGCAGAGGAGCCCACTCACTGAGGATGCCCTCTTTTTCCAGGCTCTCTGGTTGCAGTGTGGTCTGCAACAGCCCTGGCTCTGTCAGTCCCTCAGAAGCAATTCCTTCTGCCCCTAAAAACGAGCTCTGTGAAATGTAAAAGGCTGTGGAGAAGCCCATCCTCCCAGCACAACTTTAACGCTTCCATTGATCTCAGTGATTTTGTGTCAGCGTTGTGGCATGAGTTGGCCTCCGCACTGCAGAGCCTTGCCTGGGCGAGTGGGCACTTTTCACTGGGTTTTATTAGTATTACTATGATGGGGCCTGCAGCATACAAAGAGCTTGCCAGGATGCAGCATGCCCTTCCCTGAGGCTGCAAGCATTGTGGTGGAGTGCCGCAGGTAGTGGCCAGGCGCAGAGGCCTGGGGTCCATACAGCCTCCCCTGGGATAATCTGCTCCTCAAATAAGCTGGAGGACAGAGTAAATCAAAGCAAACAAGCCAGAGAAAAAGCAATCCTTAAAAGCCCTGGGCTCATCTTGGCAGTCATCCCTGCCTCCGTGTGCAAGGAGGCCATGGAAGCTCCACATGGAGGGGGATGGGGAGGCTCGCCAGCCACTCTTCAGAGCGTGGGCACTCATTAGAGCTCATCAAGAGCCTTTTAATGAACTTCCAAACTAGCAGGGGTCAGATGTAATGGTAGGTGATGTGTGAATGAGAAGGAAGCCGGGAAGAGCAAGAGGCAGCAGTGAGGGGACTGTGCTTACACAGTGCTGGGAGAAGGATGCCATTGAAAGCTGCAGCAAAGGCAGCAAGCATCCTCCCTATGCTGTCAGCCTCTCACAAGGCAGGAGGCAGCTGGGAAGAAGGAACAGGGGCTGATGCTGAGCAGAGTCTCCATGCAGACGCCAAGCACCCTGCTGAGAATTTTAATTCCTTGAGGCCAGGGGATTCTGTCTGTGGGCTCACTTGGGAGCCTCCTCTGCCCAAGCAGGGCTATGCTTGCAGCCTTGTGGTACAGACCCACACCCAGAGGTGTCCACATGTGCCAGCAGATTTTGGGCGAAGTGATCCGAAATCAGGGTGCAGGGACATGTCTGTGTGAGGGGCTATACCTGCATGTGGCTGACACCCTGGAACATTGCAGTGGCAGCTCTGTGGGCATCGTGCACTCGTCTCTGTGCGGATTTTTGCTGATGGGGATGATATATGCATACAAAGTATTTTGTTATTGTTATTATTACCCAAAGTTATGGATCAGCTTGAGAAACTCAAATGCAGTAAATCACTGGGACTGGGGTAGCATTAGTCTCAGGGCTCTGAAGTAAATAATGCATGAAATATACTGACAGCAGTGTCTGACAGATCCTTATAAACTGCATCTCTCTAACGAGCGCAGAGCTGCTAATAGCAGGGCTGGATGCGGGAAGAAAACACGGAAACCTTGCCGCTTTCAGACAATATGATGCAGATCAGCAACTGCCACTCCCGCAGCCAAGGACCTGCTGTAGAGAAGGGATGATGGCATGGGGCTCTGGTGGCAGACTGCTGTCCCTCCTCCTCCCCCACGTGTCTCCAGCCTGCCCTGCCTTCACCCCAGTGCACTGGGAGAGGAAATGCTGAAGGCATGCTAACTGCTATTATTATTTTTTTAATAAGCAAAAGACATCCTGGGAATTATGTGTCTATGAGCTCTCTTTCAATCCTAGCCAAACTGATTGTGGAGCTAATTAAAGACAGACAGGTACAATAGTCGGATAACTGTAACACAACAGGATCGATCCTGTGTGGCTTCTAGAAGGTAAAACTGGGCCTTTTTGAGCCACGAGTTTTTATTTTTTTTAAGTTCAATAAAGTAAGAGATAAAGGTGATCCCCAGCAGACATAACGTGCTTTGATTTTCACAAAGCCTTTGATAAGGCCTTTCACAGGAAATTGTGAAGGGAAATAAATAGCCATGGGAGAAGGGGCAAGGTCTTGGCATGGTTTAAAAAATGGTTGAGTGCTAGGAAGCAGAGAGCAGTTGCACCTTCCATGGAGAACAGCTACAGTGGGAGCCAGAGAGCTACTTGGAGGACTTCTGTCTGCCTGCATTTGTTCGTAGTGTTTTGGTGATGACCCAGCCCAATGTTAGGGTGTCACAAGGCCCATCAGCACCATGGTGGGCTGCAGAGCAGTAAAGCAGGCTGCAAAAACAGCCTCCACTTCAGCTGCACAGTGATGAGCTGAGCTCCCGGGCTTCTCAGGGGGAAGAGATTGGGAGTCATGGTGAGTAACTCGATAAAAGCTTCTTCACTGGGTAGTATCGCTTCCAAAAGCAGAGAGGATGCTTGGTTGCCTTTAAGGGACAGGAAAACAATAGGGAATATGTTATAAAAAATGACATTATCTTGAACACTGGCTACACCCTCATTTAAGACAGCATGTAGAATTACCAGAGGGCCGTGAAGCATGCTTAGTAATCTTGTGAGATTTACCTACAAGGAGGCAGTCGGTTGGACCAAACGGGGCTCTTTTTTCTCTTTTTTTTTCTTTCTTCTGTTTTCCACTGTTAGCAATCTCACAAAAACACACGAGCGCCATTTCCCCTTTGCATCTCTCCCTCCTTGTGCTTGGTGACTTGCCCTCTGGCATCCCCATGCATGCACTGCCTGATCCTGCTCCAAAGGGATGGTGAGCTCCACACATCCGAATGCTGTAGGCTTGTAATTGAGTTAGTTACACTAATGAAGGGTGCGGCGGAAACGGATTGGTCCCTCCTTCTCTCCTCCTGTAACACTAGAACAAGAGGTCACTTGGAGATGCTAATAGCGGCTTAATTTAGACCACATGAAAGGAGACACTTTTTCGCACAGCAGGTAGTCAGTGTGTGAAATCCACACTGCCTCCGGAGGTCAGAGAGTCAAACGATGCAGAAGGATTTGTGAAGTTTCTGGGTCATTTTTTTTGCACTATAACAGCTATCATCATGGAGAATACGAGAGCACCCCCAGGCAAGACCCCATGTGCAGTGCATGGAGCAGCAGTCAGCGCTGCCCTAGTGGCTTTAACCTTCGTGCCCAAAGGAAGCCAGGGTTGGTCTGGTTAGAGATTATAGAGTCATAGAATCATAGAATGGCCTGGGTTGAAAAGGACCACAATGATCATCTGGTTTCAACCCCCTGCTATGTGCAGGGTCTCCAACCAGCAGACCAGGCTGCCCAGAGCCACATCCAGCCTGGCCTTGAATGCCTCCAGGGATGGGGCATCCACAGCCTCCTTGGGCAACCTGTTCAGTGTGTCACCACCCTCTGTGTGAAAAACTTCCTCCTAATCTCTAACCTAAATCTCCCCTGTCTGAGTTTAAAACCACTTCCCCTTGTTCTATCACTATCCACCCTCATAAACAGCCTTTCCCCTCCTGTTTATATGCTGTCTTCAAGGAGATCTTCCCCCCAGTGTGTGTAAATATCTGGGATTGCCCCGACCCAAGAGCAGCACCTTGCGCAAGTGTCATGCTTTCATTTTTCTTCTGTTCCACCTCTAACCCAACTGTCCATCTAGCATTCCCCTTCCCTTGGTGTCATGCATCCTGAGTGGTAACAGAAGTAGTGCAGCCAGCAGGAGCAAGGAGGTGATTGTCCCTCTGTACTCAGTGCTGGTGAGGCTGCATCTTGAGTACTGTGTTCAGTTTTGAGCCTCTCACTGCAAGGCTCTGGAGTGCGTCCAGAGAAGGTCAGTGGAGCTGGTGAGGTGTCTGGAACACAAGTCTTATGGTAAGTGGCTGAGGGAACTCAGATTGTTCAGTCTGGAAAAGAGAAGGTTCAGGGGAGACCTTCCCGTATCACAGCTCCATGAAAGGAGGTTGTGACGAGGTGAGTGTTGGCCTCTTCTCTCAGCAGTAGGATAAGAAGGTATGGCCTCAAGTTGTAAGAGAATAGATTCAGGTTGGATATTAGGAAAAATGGCTTATTAGAAAGAGTGGTGAGGCAATGGCATAGGCTGCTCAGAGAGGTGGTGGAGTCACTGTTCCAGAAAGTGTTCAAGAACCATGGTGATGTGGCACTGAGGGATGTGATTAGTGTACATGGTGGGGGTTGGTCAATGGTTGGACTTGATTTTAGTTGTCTTTTCCAACCTTAATGATTATGTGATTTCTGTGAGGGCTCTGTTTCAATATATAAATGAATCTTTTGCTCTGATGTTAAAAAAAGGGAGGACAGTAACTCTGCAGCTGCCTTTCTCCTGGCCAAGTCAGTCCATGACCCATAGTGTTTGAGTGATCTTGAGATCTCTTGAACATGGTGTCTGTGGACTGGTGGCTTTGCGACTCTTCCAGTCAGTTGCCTGCATTGCCTGCAGCACCATGAGCTGCTCAGCAGGTCTGACTGTGTGTAGGTGTTGGTAGATTCTCCCTGTGGGCACCACAGGCCAGAGATTGTGGTAGTGTTGAAGAGCTGTAAACATGGGAAGGTATTTGTATTTATCAGCAAGAACAAAGCATAAAGGAACAGGGAAAAATATTTGCAGAGCTGTCTTTGTCTTTAGATCCATGTTTGACTGACCTGGAGTCCTAGGAAAGCCATTAGCCCCTAAACCAAATCCAAACCTAGAGGTTTGGACTCAATCTGTTGTTGCTATTTTTCTTCCCGTTGGTAAATCCAGCTCAAATCCTTTTGTCACTCTGCACTCATTTTGACAACAGGGGCTGCCTGACAGCGGTGCAGAGGGCTTTACAGGGGATGGAGCCAGGACACCAGCGCTTCTAGTGTCGTCCTTCAACTCCTTGCTGTAAGAAGTGGGCTGTTGGGTACGTTCCCTTGTAGATAGCTGCTGAAAAATCTCAGTTCGTGTACACTAAAAGTGATCATAATTCATTCAAGGCTTCTGAAGCTCTACACACAGCTCTCCTTCTGGCAGCATCACGGCAGCTCTCCAGCTATCCTGCCCACCTTTTGCTTTCCACTGTTGTTGCTGCCTTGATAGCTGCCTGTGTTTTAATATGTCAGCCTGTTGGATTTTTTTTTCCTTCTCTTGTTTCCTGTGTTCCTCTAACAAGCAGCTTGCAACAGAACAAACAAGCAATGCAGGAGTGCTCTAGGCAAACGGGATGTTTGGTGTTTGATTTGAATACATACATATTTTTCTTGGTTAAAACTTGTGATATTCATCAAACACATCGAGGAAGGCTGTGAACAAGACCTCTCTCTTTTTCCTCTCTGACACACACTCCCCATCTCAGACGAATCCTGCACACCTTCTCATTCTCACTCTCGCTGTCTGCTTTCCCTGCAGTGCACAGTCTCTCTCACATCCTTGCACGCACGTTCTATGACCGAGGTCTCATTCTGGCATATATGAAGCTGCCTTCTTGTCTCAGCAGACCCTGTGCACGCTGCAGATGACACATGCACCCATGCACAGTTGCTTGTGCACCCACAGGGGCTCTACTGCCAGGAACAAAATTGCTTCTAAATTACGTGGCTGGGTATGGCTGTGGTAGGGAGGAGTGGGTGAAAAGGTGAGGCAGGGCTGGAAACAGTGTCATCTTTTCACCTTTCTGCACTGATAACATGGAGGAGAGAGCGTGGCCTTGTCCCTCTGTCATTCACTTGCATCCCCTCCCATGCAGTCTCGTACCATTCTCCCCAAAACTTTCTTGGTCACCCTTGCTGATGGCTCCTTTTCTCTTGTTTCTGCCTGTCTGTCAGGCCCTGATCACATCGCTGTCAGGGTTGCAATGACAGCAGCTTTTTCTGACAGGTGGATATGGTCCTGTCACTCGCAGCAAAGCTCTTCAGCACCCAGATCCGAGCCGAAGTAGCAGTGCTGGAAGGCACAGCTAAATGGTCAAATGTGACGATGACATCTCATGTTTCTACATGCACAAGGTGACAATCCTGCCAGGTTTGGCTGTGTGTTTTCAGGATGCCCTGCTTTCAAAGAAAGCCATGCAAACTGTGCTTTGCCTTTATGAGGACTGAGATTTGCTGCGGCTCTTAAAAGAAAAGAAGGCCCTAGACTTTTCTCTCATGAGTGTCTCTCCCCTCTCCTGTGTAGGGAGGCACTGTGTAGTCTTCACCGTGCATGAAGCAATGACAATGTTTTGGCTGCTTTGATGGATGCCGTGGGTGTGCTCTAGAGCAGACAGATGGATGCCCTTCACCCAGAACATGACCACGTGCATCCATAAAGCCTGAGAGGTGCTCAATGCGTGCACAGCAGGCGAGAACTCTCAGGTTTTCTGATTACCGTGGTGGCAGCTGGTAACCTTCCAGCAATGGGAGTTTGGAGTGGTGCATTCCCATGGCTGCTGCAGTGCTCAGATGGTGCTTGGGTTTGAACTGGCACCAGGCAGGCTGGGAGCAAAGAGATTATTAACAGGGAATGCGAAGAAGAGGAAAGGTGTTTAGGCAGCTCCTACTTCGCATGTCTAATTCGGGAGCAAACCCTTCTGTAACTCCCCATTCTGTGCCCAAATTCAAACTTTGCAAAAGCATAACTCATTAAGCATTAGTATACCGTAAGATAAAGACCTTGCTTGCGTAAGGCCATCAAGCACCGATATTGACTCTCCAGGACATTTCTAAGGCTATTTATATCACAATAAAGCCTTTTTATTAGCGTCATCAATCAAGAGAGACCGCATTTTGGCCTGGAAATGATTCTGCTTGAGTTTCCAGAAAGGAGAAGGGTAAGTAATTATGGGATGCATTATCCTCAATCTCATCTGAAATCCCCTAATTGAAACCACACAGGAGTGGAGTGTATTGGTTATAAAATAGATGGTAGGGGCATTGCTAGCACACCTATGGTGAGTACAACCTTCCAGTTCACAAAGGGGTAGAGGCTGGTTTTTCGGTGGGTAACACAGAAGTTGCTTACGCCCATGTCTGAACAAGGAGCACCTGCATTTCCCGGCAGTTGTGCTGAGAGGGGGCACTCACTGCTTGCAACTCACTGTGCCCCCAAGGTGCTTCTCTGCGTGCAGCTGAGCATGGGCAGGAGCAGCCATGGTGCAGGTAAGGGAGTGCGGCTTCACATTGCCTGTGGGGGCCTCCGAGCCTGAGTAATGGCAGGGCTTGAAAGCTGTTACAGATATTTGATAATTAATTGGCTGGGAAATCAGTTTATTTTAATGACTCTGGTTAAATAAAGTAGAGAGATAAAAGGACTCTAAGTTCCTGCGGTGCTAAACTACTTCCAGGCACAGAGACAGCCCATTACATGTCTGCTTTTATGCCAATGGAGGCTTTTAGTTCTTGCAAAGGCTCTCCTGAATGGTGGCTGAAACCTTTATCTTCCCCAAATCCCAGCAGTTTGGGTTTGGAACAAGAAAGGCTGAAGAGTGGTTTATTACCCAGGATCTGCCAGGCGGGAGGGGACAGGCAGTAGAGCTGCTGCCGTAACCTCGTGCTTCACCTCCGGCCCAGTACTTACCGCAACGCGGCTCCACTGGTGGTTTATCACTGCTGTATACTGCTCTAGGGGGAGCAATGCATGTAGCTCGGTTAACCTCACTTGTCTTTCCTAACACTGGCAGATCTCACACACTCAAGATAGCATCACGGAGAGGAGATGTGCAGCAGCCCAGCATGAGCAATACCGAGGCTGGGCAACCCTGAACTGCTTTTCCCTGATGAAAAGCTGCAGCAGCACAGCCAGCATGATCACCACAGAGTCAGAGAGGGGTTGGTCTCAAGTCCCCTGAGTCCGTTGTCTTCTATCTTCCAGCTGTTTTGGAGGTATCCTTGTTTAGCACATGGATGTGTTCCTTGAGGGAAAACAACGTGTCTGGCCAAAGAGAAGAGGGGATTTGACTGGGATCTCAGCATGAAGATTTCAGAGGGTCATACTGGTGTGAGCTTTACATAGGTCTGTAAGAAGATGTTTTGTGTGTGACTGTTCCAAGCGCGTGGAAGGACCTCAGCAGCAATGCTGAAGGAGAAACTGTAGGATCTGTTCCTTGCTTTGAATGTGAACTTTCATCTCGAGCCAGTGCATCTCGTCCTGAGGGTTGTGCAGCAAGCTGTGGATATATGAGCAGTGTTCCCAGTGCAGTCATATTTGTCAGAGTCTGCAAAGAGCCTGCAACACCATCTGTTTTAGTGAGCAGATAAGGGATTAAACTGCAGGAATCACGAGATCTATGCAATACATGGAGGGGTGGGGGGGGGCATGCCAGACGATCACAGTACAGCTTCTTTTTTTTCCCCAAAACCTAAGAATAACTTTAACATTCTCACTTCTAGGGTTTAATGTCAAAATTAACTACTATTTCACTCCTGTCTCGCAAATCCCAAACAGCTCTCATTGCTGCCAGTACTGATGCTTATGCTGCTGCAGATTAAAATTCAGCACACATCCTCTCCAAGAAAGAAGTGCTGTTTTAATAGAGCAGACCAAAAGAAAACCCTCAGAGTGGTAGAAGTACAGCAGGACCTCGTGTTTGCTGCCTTGCAGCTCTCGGAAGTGAGCAGTGTCCAAGGGTAATTTTGGTTTAGGTGTCCCACAGGGTTGTGCAGTCCTGTGTAAATGCCAACCAAGCACAGACGCTGGGGATGCAGACACCCACCAGGTGGGCACGACGTCAGCTCCCTTGCATGGCTGGTGAAAGCCTACCTCTAGCCAAGTGTAAACGCAGAGCAGGCTACAAATCCTCATCTTTTAAACAATCCCTGGATCTGAAACCTCCTGCCAGCTGGAGCTGCTTTTAACTGAGCAGACTGAAGTGCTGTATTTAACGAATTCATTTAGAAGCTGATGTGAGGAAGCAGGGCCGAGCCTCAAGTCATGTAAATCTAGGCATCTCCATTTACTTAGCAAGGCCTCATTGACCTTTGATTTACACCGGCTGAAGCTGCAGTTGGGCATTTCTCCATTCACTGCCAGACTTCGGGAAATTAGTTAGCACAAGCAGTCTGCCAGAAGAACAGGCAGGATCAGGCATGGTCCACGTGGGCAGCCTGAGCGCTTGCCATGGCAGGAAGAAAGCAAGCTGCTGGCAGCGCAGGACCGAGCTCTGTGGGTAGGGGACTGACTGTGCATAGGGGAGAGGTGTCATTGCACGGCAGGCTTCTGGGAGAAGTGGCACGAAGGAAAGTTGGTCCAGGTAAGGTACTTCTGGGTAAACCCTTCCAACAGGATTCAGCAGTATTGTTTTTGCTAGGAAATGCAAAAAAAAAAAAAAAAAAAAAAAAAAAAAAAAAAAAAA